>NC_138769.1:306223525-306858525 GCF_965119305.1 Pelophylax lessonae | reverse complement strand
GAAAATCGAATGCAAGAAAAAGTGCATCAAACACAGTAGAAAAATGCCTAATGTAGAAATTCTAATAAAACACCTTTCATGATGAACTCTGTACATTATTAAAGAACTAATCTGTAATCTTCTTGTAAACACATTTGGTGTCCCTATGAAATGAAATGTGATGAAATGCAGAGATGTTATGTGGTGTGGGTGCTCTTTTACTCATAACGAACACTGCTTGGAAAAGCTTTATGATATCCATGATCTGAAAACAACATACGTGAATATTTAGGACTAAACCCTACTCTACTCCCCTCCTTCTATCCAAAGGTTTTAGGGAACATGAAAACATAAATAAATCCTCACTTTCAAACGGTGCAATTTAACCCTTGTCAGTGGTAATATTCAGAAAAACTCCTTTAAGGAGTTGTAAAGGCAGAAGGTTTTTTATCTTAATGCATTCTATGCATTAAGATAAAAAGCCTTCTGTGTGCAGCAGCCTCCCCAGCACCCCTACTACTCACCTGAGCCCCATCTCTGTCCAGCGATGTCCACGAGTCCCTCAGCCGTCTGGAACTCTCCCACATGATTGGCTGAGACACAGCAGCGACGCCATTGGCCCTCCCGGCTATCAATCAAAGTCAGTTAGCCAATCAGGAGAGAGAGGGTGCGGGATCTAACCACAGCTCCATGTATAAATGGACACACAGAGCTGCAGCTCGGCTCGGTGCCCCCATAGCAAGCTGCTTGCTGTGGGGGCACTCAACAGGAGGGAGGGGCTAGGAGCAGCAAAGAGGGACCCAAGAAGAGGAGGAACAGGGCTGCCCTGTGCAAAACCACTGCACAGAGCAGGTATGTATAACATGTTTGTTATTTTTTTTTTATAAAAAAACGAGACTGTACAATCACTTTTATTTAAATTTTCCTTAATTTCATACTTATTCTGGATAATTACACAATACATAGTGAAGACAGTGGGTCAGATTATTCTGTTATCAGCCAGGTAGCTATTTTTTTTCCAGAAGGAAGTCAACAGTGGCCATATTTTTTTTGCTTTGAAGGTTAAAATTCCCCAAGCTATGGGCTTGCTGGTTGGAACTCAAAACATCTATTTTATATTTGTGCATTATTATAAAAAGTAATAACCTAATGTATAATACGTATGTTGGCTGGCCGAGCTTAATCAGTAAATTTACTTTCTTCCTCATGGATGCCAGCCTATTTACTTTACACTGAGGTCAACAACTTATTTCTAAACACCTCCCCCCTATACACATACACACACACCAGTTTCCCATCTTTTTGTTGTTAGCTTCTGCAAAATGTTTAGTTTGGTTTGTCCCGTCTTTTTTTTCTCCTGAAATATCAGTAGCTATATAAAGTACATAAACAACATGTATAGTTTAGTGTACACTTTTTATTAATATTTTTTATTAGAATTTTCACAGTTACAAATATACATAAAATATTCTGTTAAGCAGTGTACAAAGATCCTAAGAATAGGAGTAAGTACATCACATGATTGGTATGAAAATAAGAAAGAAACATAGGGATGTGTTATGGAGGGGTAGCATTGTGGTCCTTTGCAAGCCATCCATTGGCAATTGTATTGTAGAGGGCTTAGGGTGTGTTTCTCCACCAAGACACCCCAATTGGGGACAAACTGTGCCTGGGAGGTAGACCAACCCACTCTACAATGAGGATTTTCCATCCTAAATATTGATGACTTAGTTAGATTGAGGTAGCAATAGTGAACTTAGTTACAAAAACACAACTTTAGAGAACCATAGTATAAACAATGCAGTACAATATACCATCAAACATGGGTGTGCTATCGAATATCATAGTTTAATGTACTATTAATTTATTTTGTTTAGTTTGGTGCACAATCTCGCCCTTGAAGGTTATGTCCATGTTAAGTGTCTCACCAGCCAATAAAAAGTAAATTAACAAAACATGCTCAGTTAAATAAGCCACGTTTTTGACTATACATTGGTGGCTGCAGGAAAGAAATTTGCACGATTCCCCCATCAACACAGACAGTGTTGATAGGGGAATCTGCAATTTTTTTCTCCCGGCGTGGAGGGCGGGGTCAGACAGGGGAAGCAGCCCCCGCCAGGAGAAGACAGTGATTATCACTAGTGGTTATAGCAGCCGCTTGCAATAATCAGAAGCAAATCTGGTAGACTGGTTGTACCTAAGTTGATCGATCGATCAACTTGGTACATTTAGCCTGCCCTGTAACAGTTTGAATCGGCCAAGAACCAGGTGAAATTTGAACCATTTATGGCTGGCCTAAGACAGCTTCATCTTTGTTATATACATGAGGACATACCAATGAAAATAGTGTACATTTATTTTTCTTTTACATATGATCACTGTACTCAAGAGAAGGAATCAGTGTTGGATATTGATCAGAAACATTTTAGCAATGTTAGGCTGAACTGATTTATATCATATTCAGGATTCCAGGGATGACAATGGGGTTAAACAGGAACATTAGGGATAATAACAGTAGGTTTTAGCAGCTCAGCAAGAGTGTTGATTGAGCAGGTAAGAGCTATTTGAAGGTTTTAAACCCCTGGGAGCTATGAACTGTGCTACCTGAGAGATATGGGTGTCTCTGGACTCTGGCAGTGTTGACTAGTGCGTCTTGTATCTGTTGTACTGCTAAACTGAATATTTACTGGACTCATAATTTGAACTGAAAAATAAAGGTATGCTAAAATGTTTACATTTACTGGGCGGAAGTCCTAAATTCATTATACCATTCCTTACATTTATGTACAGAGCATTCCTTATCACGCACATCATTAGAATTGTGGACAAACCAAGCTACTGATATTTTGGCACTAGGTTCCAATTAGCACTGCCTACTTTTCCAATTGTATTTCAATTGGTGCAATTTTCTTAAAAAAGGAGCATTTTCTAATTTCTCTCCAATCTTTTTAGCCCTGTTCTCAATGTTTCCATTCTTCATTTGTCTGTCATTGCCAAACAGCAGTCGTTTTTCCCTGTTATAGTTGTCACATATCTCTGTCCCTCCTTTATTAGTGATAAGGTTCAGATCCACCTTGGGTTCCAGGCAGATTTCACGATTTCAGTGAAACTTATAAGGTATAGCCAAAATGTACTTCCATATCCACAATGACAATAATCTGAAAGAGAGGACAAGACAGCTCCTTCACTATAAAAGGGATGGCTCCCGGCAGCCATATCTGTGTTAGCCCACATTCCCATTGGTCCGATTTGACATGCGATTTGAAATGTCAAATCGCATGTCAAATCAGAGCCAATTGCCAGCAATGACTCTGTCCAAATCGTTGCAACGCTGATTTTGCAGCGCCACACCGATTCCCAAAAGTAATTTCTGTGCTACTTTTGGTGACTTCGGGGGCGACTTCAATAGACATCTGTGCAGGAACCCGCACAGATGTCTGTGAAATCTCCCCCAAAGTCGGACTAAAAATGCCAGTTTGAAATTGTGTGAGTTCAGCTGAACTTGCATGATTTTAAACTGGCCCTAAGTGAGAATCTACACTAAGAGAGGATATAGGGGGAGATTTTTTATTATACACTGCTATATAGTAGGGATCGACTGATTATCGGCAAAGCAGATATATCGAGGGCCGATGTGCACTTTCCCCGATATATCGGAATCGGCCCCTGAGGTTATCGATATTGCTGATATTTCGGGAAAGTGCTTGTACCGGAGTGGTGCCTACAGCTAGAGGCATCACCCCCGTACCGGCGTTCATAGCCGACGGCCGGCTGTCTTGTAATGACAACCGATGCGGCTAAGAAGCCGCTCAGGTGTTATTACAAGGAGCGGGAGGGGACGCTGCCTTCCGCAGCTCGCCTGGGTCTCCCATCCCACTGGGAGACTCGGGCAACCAGCCTGCATGGCCGCCGAAGAGAAGACCAGATCAAAGCTGCATTCAGCTCTGATCGGGTCTCCATGTAAAAACCCGGAAGTGATGTCATGACATCACTTCCAGGTACTCTGCGCCAAATTAAAAAAAAAAATCAGCATTCAAAACAGCTAAACTTGGCGTTTTGAATGCTTTTAAGTGCAGTGGAGGGGTTTGGGCTCATTTAGTCCTCCAGATCCCTCCACAAGAGTACCTGTCAAAAAAATAAATAAATAAATTAAAAAAAAAATTTTAATGTACGAAAATATCGGCCAATATTGGCTGATACCGATATGCGATGACCAAAATATCAGTATCTGTATCAGCAATAAAAAAAAACGATATTGATCGATCACTACTATATAGTGTGATACAGTGCTATAATTTGGGATATATTGTTATACTGTGGATTTCATAACCCCTGTACTCTGAATTCCATAGACTTAACTGTCCTTCTTAGGGCTCTTTTTTTTTTCCTTATCAGCAATAGATGATTTTGTTAGCCTCTGTGATGCCCCTTTGCGGGATTTTTTTTTTTTTTATTATGTGACTTATTGTCTTTATTCATTTAATGTTTTTCTATTTTATTATTTACTAGGTTTGGCAAATGCAGTTCACTCGCTAACTTGCATGTAGGGCTTCCTACCTGCTTTCATTAATACCAAAACCACTTAACTGGGGGATTATCCTTGCAGAGTTTTTCAGCAGCACACTAATAAAAAACAAATATTCAGCCTCCTGGATATTTCGACACACAGAACCATCTATTTTTTCATACAACAGAGCTTCCCCTGTCTCAGCCTCCCTGCTGGACTAGTTCCTTCAGTCACTATGTGGGCTGTTCTCTGCTCACACACATACTGACACTCTCTTGACCCAGATTTAATTTCTCCCAGGTAACATGGTTCGAGTACCTGTCTGTAAGGCCAAACAGGTCAGGACACAAACACCCTTTGTGTGTCTGTAAACTTCTCCTACAGTCCTACAGCCATTTTCCTCAGGGGTGGCAACATTGGTTGACTAGTCTGACTCCTATTTTTGGGGCAACACCCATCTGACAACTAGTCTCATATCTGTTTAAAGATTCTTTACTGTATATGCTGAACAATGTTCTGTCAATGTCACTATTGGGACACAATCATGAAGTGGAACGAAATTTATTGGATATCTAAACTGTTAACAAATAAGAAACTGAAAAATTGGGCGTGCAAAATTATTCAGCCCCTTTACTTTCAGTGCAGCAAACTCTCCAGAAGTTCAATGAGGATCTCTGAATGATCCAATGTTGACCTAAATGACTAATGATGATGAATAGAATCCACCTGTGTGTAATCAAGTCTCCGTATAAATGCACCTGCACTGTGATAGTCTCAGAGGTCCGTTTAAAGTGCAGAGAGCATTATCAAGAACAAGGAACACACCAGGCAGGTCCGAAATACTGTTGTGGAGAAGTTTAAAACCAGATTTGGATACAAAAAGATTTCCCAAGCTTTAAACATCCCAAGGAGCACTGTGCAAGCGATAATATTGAAATGGAAGGAGTATCAGACCACTGCAAATCTACGAAGACCTGGCTGTCCCTCTAAACTTTCAGCTCATACAAGGAGAAGACTGATCAGAGATGCAGCCAAGAGGCCCATGATCACTCTGGATGAACTGCAGAGATCTACAGCTGAGGTGGGAGACTCTGTCCATAGGACAACAATCAGTCGTATACTGCACAAATCTGGCCTTTTTGGAAGAGTGGCAAGAAGAAGGCAATTTCTTAAAGATATCCATAAAAAGTGTAGTTTAAAGTTTGCCACAAGCCACCTGGGAGACACACCAAACATGTGGAAGAAGGTGCTCTGGTCAGATGAAACCAAAATCAAACTTTTTGGCAACAATGCAAAACGTTATGTTTGGCGTAAAAGCAACACAGCTCATCACCCTGAACACACCATCCCCACTGTCAAACATGGTGGTGGCAGCATCATGGTTTGGGCCTGCTTTTCTTCAGCAGGGACAGGGAAGATGGTTAAAATTGATGGGAAGATGGATGGAGCCAAATACAGGACCATTCTGGAAGAAAACCTGATGGAGTCTGCAAAAGACCTGAGACTGGGAAGGAGATTTGTCTTCCAACAAGACAATGATCCAAAACATAAAGCAAAATCTACAATGGAATGGTTCACAAATAAACATATCCAGGTGTTAGAATGGCCAAGTCAAAGTCCAGACCTGAATCCAATCGAGAATCTGTGAAAAGGACTGAAAACTGCTATTCACAAACGCTCTCCAAGCGACATACCCCAAGCGACTTACAGCTGTAATCACAGCAAAAGGTGGCGCTACAAAGTATTAACTTAAGGGGGCTGAATAATTTTGCACGCCCAATTTTTCAGTTTTTTATTTGTTAAAAAAGTTTGAAATATCCAATAAATTTCGTTCCACTTCAGGATTGTGTCCCACTTGTTGTTGATTTTTCACAAAAAATTACAGTTTTATATCATCATGTTTGAAGCCTGAAATGTGGCAAAAGGTCGAAAAGTTCAAGGGGGCCGAATACTTTTGCAAGGCACTGTACATAAGCCTAGTACACAGATCAGAAAATTGTATGAAAAATATTGCTTTTGAAGCAATCGTATGGTAATCTGATCATTAGTACGCGGCTTTCTTCCAAAATTAACTGAAGGGACAAATACGAAAAATGTACTTGTACGATACCAGATCATACTATTTTCATTTAATCAGTACAGTTTTTGTCAGAAAATACAATACAAATACAATACAATACATTATATCACTAAATTTTTATTCTGTCGTACGAGAATTTTCATAACTTGTGTGTACCAGAGCAGCTGGGGGACATTATGGTCCTCAGTGAGGCATGTGTTTCTAAAAAAAAAAAAAAGTAAGTTCCACAAACAAAAATGCACTTTCAGAGTACACTGTCTCTAACACTGTCTGTGAATATTGTACTGTTCTTTAAACACATCCCTTAAACCTGTAATTTAAAGGACTTGAGCATTATCAATGCAGCCCTCAAATTTGCATGAAAATGCCCTCTGTGTGCTGTATGTTAATTAGCATTGTTTGGCTTCCTATGTCGCTTTTTTGATAATAGTTTGTTTATTAGCCCCACAAAAAATACAACTGGATACTGCGCCTAATGGCATTGATGTGGTCAGAGCCCTATAAATAGGTAAATTAAATAAAGTAGATTTAAAAATGACACGAAACAGGAATAAATAAGCAAACAGTGATTAACAGGCCTAAAAGTGATGTAAACATGATTACATCACTTTTAGCACCGTTAATCACTGTTTGCTTATTTATTCACATTTATTCGCATTTGGTGTAGTTTTTAGATCTACTTTATTTTATTATATTTCCCTATTAATGGAGCTCTGACCACATCTACCTCTGTTTAGCGCACCACGTGTTATCTATTTATTTAACGAGTCACATGACACAGGGAGGGAAAGTGGCTAATTGGGCCTAATTTGGACATTTTCACTTAGGGGTGTACTCATTTTTGTTGCCAGCGGTTTAGACATTAATAGTTGTGTGCTGAGTTATTTTGAGGGGACAGAAAATTTACACTTTTATACAAGCTGTACACTCACTACTTTACATTGTAGCAAAGTGTAATTTCTTCAGTGTTGTCAAATGAAACGATATAATAAAATATTTACAAAAAATGTGAGGGGTGTACACTTTTGTGAGATACTGTAATTTCTTGTGGCTAGTAGAGTTTTACACATGTAAAATAAGTTGGTTTCCATAATATATTAACACTAGAGTTGAGCGGACACCTGGATGTCCGTGTTCGGCGGGTTCGGCCAAACTTGAAAAAAAAGTCCGGGTCCGTGTCCCGGACTTTTTCCGAACTTTACCCGGACACCGAACCCCATTGAAGTCAATGGGGACCCGAACTTTCAGGCACTAAAATGGCTCTAAAACACCAATGGAAAGGGCTAGAGTGCTGCAAATGGCAGCAAAACGTAGTTAAGAGCATGGCAAGCGCTCTACAAACAAATGTGGATAGGGAAATAACTTAAAACAACAAAAAAAAACAGAAAAATAAAACAATTTTCTTCATCTGTGAAGGACGAGGCCCATATGGAGTAGGAGGGAGGTTGAGGTGGTGGTGGATGTGGCGGTGTAGGTGGAAGCGGCGGTGGAGGAGGACGAGGCTCAAAAGCCAACACTGCTTTTTTTCAGTCATTTTAAATGAGGGTACACCCCAAAAGAGCGAGAAAGATCAAAAATAGAACAATGGGTAGGTAAGGTCGGTATCCATCTCTATTCTGCACAAGGTACGGAAAAGTCCTGTGGGATCCATGCCTGGTTCATTTTAATGAATGTGAGCTTGTCCACATTGTCTCTGGACAGGCGGCTGCGCTTGTCTGTGATAACGCCCCCAGCCGTGCATAATACACGTTCAGATAATACACTGGCTGCAGGGCACGCCAGCACCTCCAAGGCGTAAAGGGCAAGCTCAGGCCATGTGCCCAATTTGGAGACCCAGAAGTTGAAGGGGGCAGACCCGTCATTCACTACATGTAGGCGTGTGCACACATACTGCTCCACCATGTTGCTCAAATGCTGCCTCCTGCTAAGACGTTCCATATGAGCTGCTGGTGCTGCTGTTTGTTGTGGCGTGCTGACAAAGCTTTTCCACATTTCGGCCATGCTAACCCTGCCTTCTGAGGTGCTGGCGGTGCCCTGGTTGCGTTGGCGACCTCTTCCTCCTCCTCCTCTGCCTTAGCCTTGTGCTTCCACTGTGGCCCCGCTGTCAGGTGGGAATGCCAGCAGCATCGCGTCTACCAGCGTGCGCTTGTACTGGTGCATCTTGCGATCGCGCTCCAGTGAGTGAATTAAGGACGGTACGTTGTCCTTGTAACGGGGATCCAGCAGCATGGCCACCCAGTAATCAGCAAAAGTTAGAATGTGGGCAACTCGGTGGTCGTTGTGGAGACACTGCAGCATGTAATCGCTCATGTATGCCAGGCTGCCCCGAGGCAATGAAAGGCTGTCCTCTGTGGGAGGTGTATCGTCTGTGTCCTCTGTATCCCCCCAGCCACGCACCAGTGATGGCCATGAGTTGGCCTGGGTGCCACCCTGCTGTGAACATGGTTCCATCTCTTCCTCCTCATCCTCCTCATCCCCCAGAACTGTGCCCCTGCTGGACAATTGTGTCCCTGGCGTTTGTGGGTGCAGGAACCCACCCTCGGAGCCACTTGCAAATGACTGCCCTGAAAGCCTTGGAAATGTTACCTCTTCATCCTCCTCCTCCTCATTCTGTACCACATCCTCTTCCATCATCGCCCGAATTGTTTTTTGAAGGAGGCATAGAAGTGGGATAGTTAAGCTGACAACGGCGTCATCGGCACTGGCCATGTTGGTGGAGTACTCAAAACAGCGACAACAAGGCACACAGGTCTCGCATGGAGGCCCAGTTATTGGTGGTGAAGTGGTGCTGTTCCGCAGAGTGACTCACGCGTGTGTGCTGCAACTGAAACTCCACTATGGCCTGCTGCTGCTTGCACAGTCTTTCCAGCATGTGCAAGGTGGAGTTCCACCTTGTGGGCACGTCACATATGAGGCGGTGAGCGGGAAGGCCGAAGTTACACTGCAGCGCTGACAGGCGAGCAGCAGCAGGGTGAGAACGCCGAAAGTGCGCACAGACGGCCCGCACTTTCTGCAGCAGCTCTGACATATCGGGGTAATTTTTAAGGAACCTCTGCACCACCAAATTCAGCACATGCGCCAGGCAAGGGATGTGCGTCAAACCGGCTAGGCCCAGAGCTGCTATGAGATTTCGCCCGTTATCGCACACCACCAGGCCAGGCTTGAGGCTCGCTGGCAGCAACCACTCATTTGTCTGCTGTTCCATGCTCCTCCACAACTCCTGCGCGGTGTGTGGTTTTTCCCCCAAGTTTTAAAACTGCCTGCTGTCGTTTATCCCTGGCTGTGCTGAAGTTGGTGGTGAAGGTGTTACGCTGACCGGATGAGGAGGCGGTAGAGGATGAGGAAGCGGAGTAGGAGGAGTTAGGAACAGGAGGCAAACTGAATCGCCCTGCAATCCTCGGTGGTGGAAGGACATGCGCCAAATTGCTATCTGCCTCAGGCCCATCCGCCACTGCATTTACCCAGTGTGCCGTTAGGGAGATATAACACCCCTGACCGTGCTTACTAGTCCACGTATCGGTAGTTAGGTGGACCTTGGCACAGATGGCGTTGCGCAGTACACACCTGATTTTTCCCCCACTTGGTTGTGCAGGGAAGGGATGGCTTGCGTGGAAAAGTAGTGGCGGCTGGGCACGACGTACTGTGGGACAGCCACCGACAGAAGGCTTTTAAAACTGTGCGTCTCCACCAGACGGAATGACAGCATTTCAAAGGCCAAGTATTTTGAAATGCTGGCATTCAGGGCCAGGGATCACGGGTGGGTAGGGGGGTACTTCCTCTTCCTCTGAAGTGTTTGGGAGATGGAAAGCTGAACGCTTCCACGTGACATTGTGGAGATGGTTGGTGACCCAGGTGGTGGTGTTGCTGACAGATCGTCTGTTTGCGGGGTGGCAGGTGCCGGTATCACTACAGAGGTGGATGAAGAGGCTGAGACTGCAGCAGAAGAGGAAGCAGGAGGAGCCAGAGACCTTTCTTGGTTTTGAAGGTGTCTACTCCACTGCAGCTCGTGCTTTGCACTTACTGTAGATGCCTGATCATGCAGGTTGTGCTCAGGTTGAGAAGGTTTATGCCTCGCTTCAGGCTCTGACTGCACAGGGTGTTATCAGCACATTTTCTAAAGAACTTCCACGCTAGAGAACTCCTTTGAGCTGGCTTTGGTGCACTCGGTCCCTTGCTGCATTGGGCTGTAGCAGGCGTAGTGTCTAGGGCATGGCCGCTCCGCTTCTGCACCCTTCTCCCTCTTCTGCTGTGCTGGTGGCTCTGTGCGACCACCGCCTCTTCCTCCAAACTACTCAGGTCACCTGCATGACCTTCATTCCATGTGGGGTCGAGGACCTCATCGTCCTCCACATCATCTTACACCCAGTCTTCACCCCTTCCCTGCTTGTCGGTCTCCACAATTCTGAGTGCCGCAGCAGTTGGCACCTGCGTTTCGTCATCATCAGAGACGTGCTGCGATGGCCCTTCCATGTACTCATCTTGAGAAATAAGTGGTTGGGCATCGCTGCACTCAATCTCTTCCACTTCTGGTGCAGGGCTAGGTGGATGGCCCTGGGAAACCCTGCTGACAGAGTCATCAAAAAGAAGAAGAGACTGCTGCATTACTTTAGGCTCCGACTGCTTGCCTGATTTGCAAGGGGGTGAGGTGAAAGACGGTTGGACATCGGCTGCAGGTGCCAACTCTGACCTTTCTGCAGTAGACTGGGTGGGAGAAAATGTGAAGGAACTGAAGGCACTGTCAGCAGCAAACCAATCTACTATCTCCTCTACTTGTACTGGCCTCATCACTTCTAGAGGCGCATGATGCCCTACCAAATACTGCTGCAGGTTCTGTCGCCTACTCACACTTGAGGAAGGTGTTTCACTTGTGCGTGTAGCTGGCATAGATCGACCACGTCCTCTCCTTGCAACAGGAGCTCTACCAGCAGCACCACGACCCAGGCCACGGCCTTTTTTTGACGGTCTCCTCATATTTCTGTAATTTATGATCTTGCCCTAAAAAGGTGTTTATTGAATAGCAGAACAAAACAACAACAGTATCGCACAGGTGTATCTCACAGTCAAATATGCAAACTATGCCGCAATTTAATTTTTTTTACCCCAAAATGGTGTTTATTAAATAGCGGAATAGAAAAACAGTATACAAATACAACGGGTGTATCTCACAGTCAAATATGCAAAGTATGCCGCAAATTTAATTTTTTTCACCCCAAAAGGGTGTATTTTGAATAGCGGAATAGAAAAAAGGATATAAAACGGTTTATCTCACACGTACAAACACAGACTAGGCCCCGATTACAATTTTTTGTACCCTAAAGGGAGGATGAGGAACAGGAGTAGGAGGAGTTCGGAACAGGAGGCAAACTGAAGCGCCCTGCAATCCTTGGCGGTGGAAGGAGATGCGCCAAACAAATTTAAAAGGTGTATCTCACACGTACCGATACAGACTATGCCGTAATTTAATTTTTTAACCCCAAAAGGGTGTATATTGAATAGGGGAATAGGAAAAAATTTATAAAACGGTGTATCTCACACGTACAAACACAGACTAGGCCCTGATTACAATTTTTTGTACCCTAAAGGGAGGATGAGGAAGAGGAGTAGGAGGAGTTCGGAACAGGAGGCAAACTGAAGCGCCCTGCAATCCTCGGCGGTGGAAGGAGATGCGCCAAACAAATTTAAAAAGGTGTATCTCTCACGTACCGATACAGACTATGCCGTAATTTAATTTTTTACACTCCAAAAGGGTGTATATTGAATAGCGGAATAGAAAATTTTTTATAAAACGGTGTATCTCACACGTACAAACCCAGACTAGGCCCCAATTACTATTTTTTGTACCCTAAAGGCAGGATGAGGAGTAGGAGGAGTTCGGAACAGGCAGGAGGCAAACTGAAGCACCCTGCAATCCTCGGCGGTGGAAGATGCGCCCCAAAAATTGGAAAGGTGTATCTCACACGTACCGAAACAGACTATGCCGCAATTTAATTCTATTTACCCCAAAGGGTGTAGATTGAATAGCGGAATAGAAAATATGATATCAAAAGGTGTATCTATCTCACACGTACAGACCCAGACTAGGCCCCGATTACTATTTTTTGTACCCTAAAGGCAGGATGAGGAGTAGGAGGAGTTCGGAACAGGCAGGAGGCAAACTGAAGCACCCTGCAATCCTCGGTGGTGGAAGATGCGCCCCAAAAATTTGGAAGGTGTATCTCACACGTACCGAAACAGACTATGCCGCAATTTAATTCTTTTAACCCCAAAGAATGTAGATTGAATAGCGGAATAGAAAATATGATATCAAAAGGTGTATCTATCTCACACGTACAGACCCAGACTAGGCCCCGATTACTATTTTTATTACCCTAAAGGCAGGATGAGGAGTAGGAGGAGTTTGGAACAGGCAGGAGGCAAACTGAAGCACCCTGCAATCCTAGGCGGTGGAAGATGCGCCCCAAAAATTTGGAAGGTGTATCTCACACGTACCGAAACAGACTATGCCACAATTTAATTCTTTTTACCCCAAAGGGTGTAGATTGAAAAGCGGAATAGAAAATATGATATAAAAAGGTGTATCTATCTCACACGTACAGACCCAGACTAGGCCCCAATTACTATTTTTTGTACCCTAAAGGCAGGATGAGGAGTAGGAGGAGTTTGGAACAGGCAGGAGGCAAACTGAAACACCCTGCAATCCTCGGCGGTGTAAGATGCGCCCAAAAAATTGGAAAGGTGTATCTCACACGTACCGATATAGACTATGCCGCAATTTAATTCTTTTTACCCCAAAGGGTGTAGATTGAATAACGGAATAGAAAATATGATATCAAAAGGTGTATCTATCTCACACGTACAGACCCAGACTAGGACCCGATTACTATTTTTTGTACCCTAAAGGCAGGATGAGGAGTAGGAGGAGTTCGGAACAGGCAGGAGGCAAACTGAAGCACCCTGCAATCCTCGGTGGTGGAAGATGCGCCCCAAAAATTTGGAAGGTGTATCTCACACGTACCAAAACAGACTATGCCGCAATTTAATTCTTTTTACCCCAAGGGTGTAGATTGAATAGCAGAATAGAAAATATGATATCAAAAGGTCTATCTATCTCACACGTACAGACCCAGACTAGGCCCTGATTACTATTTTTTGTACCCTAAAGGCAGGATGAGGAGTAGGAGGAGTTCGGAACAGGCAGGAGGCAAACTGAAGCACCCTGCATCCTCGGCGGTGGAAGATGCGCCCCAAAAATTTGGAAGGTGTATCTCACAAGTACCGAAACAGACTATGCCGCAATTTCATTCTTTTTACCCCAAAGGGTGTAGATTGAATAGCGGAATAGAAAATATGATATAAAAAGGTGTATCTATCTCACACGTACAGACCCAGACTAGGCCCCGATTACTATTTTTTGTACCCTAAAGGCAGGATGAGGAGTAGGAGGAGTTCGGAACAGGCAGGAGGCAAACTGAAGCACCCTGCAATCCTCGGTGGTGGAAGATGCGCCCCAAACATTTGGAAGGTGTATCTCACACGTTCCGAAACAGACTATGCCGCAATTTAATTCTTTTTACCCCAAGGGTGTAGATTGAATTGCAGAATAGAAAATATGATATCAAAAGGTCTATCTATCTCACACGTACAGACCCAGACTAGGCCCCGATTACTATTTTTTGTACCCTAAAGGCAGGATGAGGAGTAGGAGGAGTTCGGAACAGGCAGGAGGCAAACTGAAGCACCCTGCAATCCTCGGCGGTGGAAGATGCGCCCCAAAAATTGGAAAGGTGTATCTCACACGTACCGATACAGACTATGCCGCAATTTAATTCTTTTTACCCCAAAGGGTGTAGATTGAATAGCAGAATAGAAAATATGATATAAAATTGGTGATTTTTCAATAGCACATGTGAACACAGCAGTGTCTTATGTCACAGTCAGCTCTGCAGCAGGCTATGAAGGGGAAAAAAAAATCCCCTTTAAGTTTGTAATTTTTAAATAGATTAGTACAGACTATGCCACAATTTATTTTTTTTTAACCCAAAAGGGTGTATATTGAATAGTGGAATAGAAAAACGTGTATAAAATTGAAAATCACTCAATAGCACGTGTGAACACAGCAGTGTCTTATGTCACAGTCAGCACTGGAGCAAAAAGGCTATGAAGGTGGAAAAAAAAAATCCCTTTTAACTTGTAGTAAAATAGATCTAAGATGAACGCTGCACACAACTGACTGATAAAAATAGATTTTTTTTCTCCCTCCTCCTCCTCCTCCTCAGTGGGCTCAAGTGAGGGCAAAAAGATTGTTCACTGCACCACCCCCCACACAGCAAAATCGATGTATACTGTCCCTGCCTAATCTCCAGCCTGTCCCTAATATGCTCAATAAGATCGTTCACTGCACCACCCTCCACACAGTAAAATCGATGTAGAAGACTGACCCTGCCTAATCTCCAGCCTGGCCCTAAAATGCTCTAATAACTTTCCCTGCCTGCACTCCGACCTGTCCCTGCATTCTTTTCTGACACAATTTTTCACAGAATCACTGTCTGTCCCTAATCAGCAGCCAGCACGTATGATGTGTGCTCTGTCCCTAAACTACAGCAGAATGATGCGGCGCGCTGGGGCTCTCGAACTTATAAAGACATGGTCACATGCTTCAGATGGCCAATCACAGCTACTAATACATTAGTAGGCATGGCTGGGATGGCTTAAGGCACACCAGTTAAACGCTTGTTGATTGGCTGTTGAAAGCCCGCCATTAAAAGCGCGCCATTACATACAAAACAGGAAATAAAATGACCGAACACGGATTTTAAACCCGAACATACAGTAAAGTTTTCGGGTCCGTGTTCGGGTAACAAAAATCCAATTATTCGGTTCGAACACGAATAATACAGTGAGAGAATTTACTGCGCAGCTGGTTCCAAACTAGCAATATATGTTTGTTTGCACAGAGAATTTGGGAGTGGAATTTTTTTTTTTTTTAACCTTTTAAATCATTAAATGGAATTAAACTATAGAGATTCTTCTACCCTCTTTATGTAACCATTAACCTGCCATCCTATTGGGAGAAGTGGAGGAGCTGGAAAAATGGCATCTGAACATATACCTATGACAGACACATTTTACATTTATAATCTGTGCAGGAGCTGGGGAAATTATATAATCTATGATAGGCATTTTTATACTCATAATCTGGTAAGTGCGGGCACAAAAGGGGAGCATGGCACTTTACTACACATAAGAACATTTGGAGCACTGTTTGCACTTTACAGAAAGCACTATTGCACTTTGTTGGGAAGACTTTGATGACATTTTGCACAATTGAACTTCATAAATTATTATTTATTTATTTTATGATTTATAGTGTATATATATATGAACTGTATAATTTAAGGGGACAGTGCTGGGGATATGCACATATTTAATTTAAAGGGACCACAAAACTTTCTTTCCCAGCAGCAGACCATATACAAATTTTTAGCACATTATTGTTATTTCACCGGTACTTTTCTCACCTAAGCGCAAGTATCCATTTTATTACCATTTTAGAACATACAGTGCTTGCAAAATATTTATGTAAAGGAGACATTTTGTTAATGATATTTCAATCCATGGTTACTTTGGAGGACTTTTCCTAATCAATTCACTCCTTTCACTGTTCCGTCCTGCACTGGGCACATCTGCCAGTAAAGATTCATACATGCTACACTTGTTTAAATAGGAAAGTAAGATCTCCTGTACGTTCAAACATTCTGTTCATCTTTATGCATAACAGACACAAGAGCTGTTATCTCCCAAGCTGTCAGGATATGGATTGTTTAAAAAGCTGAAAAATGTTTTTCAGTCATCTAGCAAGGCTGGCATCTTGCTGCCACAAAAGCCCATAACATTTTCACACAAATATTATTGACACCATACCTAAGACAAGGTTACCAGATAATGACATTCTACTTTATTTATATAAGATATAAGAGTAAAGCATATCATTTATTGTGTGATATGTATGTTTATGGTTTAGTAAAAACTAAAAAATGTCCTTGCAAGGTTTAATCTTGCCTTGATATTAGCTATTCAGCTGCCTCTTCCAACTGTTCATAAAACAAGATAAAGAACAGCGATCTAATAAAATTAGAGGTAAACAATTGAGAAAAGCAATCTATGTACTTCAAGTTTGCAAGAGCCGGGTTCAGAGCAAACCATATCAGATTTAGGTTCAATTATTTCTACCTCTTAAATTTATGTTTCAAAATATATACATGTAATATTAACCTGCATGTTTGGGCACACTCACCATTAAAAAATACTAGCTGCAAGCTGTTTTTTATGAAAACTAGCAAAAGTATGTCCGTTCTTTGAGCAGACTGGAATTCCACATTCTTGGAAAAAGATTTAAGGGTTTCAATGTAAAGCATAAAGTACAAGGTATAACACAAAGTAGAGGTAGCAGCAGCTTGGGGTATGTAGTGTATAGCACAGGGCACAGATGACAGTGATCCACAATATAATATCCCACATATATAGTATATGCCATAGTAATATAAAAAAAAATTAATAGAAAACAATTTAAAGGTAGCTGTGAAAAAATATGTTTTTAGAAAACCTTTTTATATACAAGCTGGGACATTTTTTAAAAGAACCTAAGAAGAAGTATACCTCATCATGTTTTAATCGGATTAAAAACTCTTTGGATTTATCAAAAATGATGTAGTGTGTGAGTATATTGTGCATAGGCATTTTTTTTTTACACAGTAAGCTAAAAAAGTGAATTGCACAATCAAATTGTCAAGTTTGTAAATGGCACTGATGGACACCCGCTTTCAAATCTTTTCTGCCAAGCAATATTCTTACATATTGAAATAAGAAGTTTTGATTTTTAATACTTTTTTTCCTAACCTTAGATTGTTGTCCAGTTAGTTTGTACATATGGTCCGCTTAGCAATTGCCAAAGTTCAGTGCATCAATTTTTATGATTGTTAAGTAAATTACTGCTCAGTCTGGGGCACAAAGGAAGGCTCACTGATTGTAATACAGAAATATGAATCACTGCTCATATAATAGTCATATAAAAGTAATACAAAGGTATGTGGTGCTAAGTGCAATATATGTAAGTAGGTAAGGTAATAAAGTAGCATGCAATAGAGTGACATAAGTCAATATGTGTAATAGAGGGGCATCAGAAAATAAGTGCAGCAGTAATAAAGTGATTGTAAACCCATTATTTTTTGTTTAAAAAATAAACATGTCATACTTACCTGCTCTGTGCAATGGTTCTTCACAGTGTGGCCCTGATCCTCCTCTTCTCCGTTCCCCCGCCAGCACTCCTGGCTCCTCCTGGCTCTAAAAAGAACCCAAATCAGTGTATATGATTTAGTCTGTGTGAAATGTATAAAGTCTACAACCTATGGTGTATATATATTAAAAAATTGATCAGTCTTGGTGTACTGACTGCCTATCTAACTTCTCGAGGCCCAAAAATGCCAGAACAGTACAACCCCCCCCCCCCCCAACCCAACAAACAAATCCTTTTTGGGAAGTAGACAGACAGTTCAAGGTGTTTAGTAAGAGGCATGGTGAGTTTTTTGAAGTTGTAATCTTTGTCACAATTTTTTGGAAAGTGAAGAAATTAAATATACTGTTTTTTTACAAAGTTGTTGTTTCAACAACAGCATGGACGTACTCAGAATTATACCTCAAAACACACTTCTCCAGATACCCCATCCATGAGACTTTTTCACAGCTTAGATGCAAATAAGAACCAAAATCAAATACTCCAAGGTATTTTCTAAGAGGCATAATGGGTCTTTTAAAAATGTCCTTTTTTTGCCACAAGGTTTTGTAAAATGCAGGAAAGAAAATGAAAATATTTTTTTTACACAAAGTTTTTAGTTAATAGGATATTTCTAACACACATCATAGGCATACTTAGAATTATACCCCAAAACACATTCTGCTATTCCTCCTGATTATGGAGATACCACATGTGTAAGACTTTCACAGCCTAGCCACACAGAGGGACCTGAAATCCAAGGAGCACCCTCAGGCTTTCTAGGGGTATAAATTATGCATCTAATTTCCTGACTACCTATCACATTTTTCGAAGACCTGGAGCACCAGGACAGCGAAACAAAAACCAATAAAATTACCACATTTTGGAAAGCAAACACCACAAGATATTTTCTAAGAGGCATAGTAAGTCTTTTGAAGACCACATTTTTTTGCCACATGTTTTTGGAAAACGCAAGGAATGAAAATGAAAACAATTTTTTAAACAAAGTTATCAATTTAATAAGATATTTCTCACACACAGCATTGACATACTTAGAATTATACCCCCAAAGCACATTCTGTTACTCCTGAGACTTTTTCACTGTTTGGACTGATATTATACTGTATATACCGGACATTGTATCTGGCGTATCACACAAATAAACTAAGTGTATCAAAACCAATGTACTTGAATGGTCGCCTCTATACCAGTCTATATGATGGTCCGGGAATATAGCTTAGTGAAGCTTCACCTATAGTAGTTCCTGTTCCTATAACAAAGCAAGCCTAGCCTACTGATATGTGACTGCCCACAGGAATGCCATGTTTACTGGCCAGGAAGTACAGGCTAAATAAAGGAATAACAAAAGAGTTCCTGTGGTTCCAGGAGTTCAGTTGTCCACTGGAGATGGCTGGGACTGGTGTCTCACAGGAACATAAGTAGCGGGATGTGTGGATTATTAGGTCAGTTCAAGCACAGGCAGAGACATTGCAATCAAAAATGCTCTGCCTAATTAATTATTATTATACATAAATCCCAGAGGGAAAATACAAGTCCCAGCAACACCAGAACAACTAAGTATCAAGCGCATATGATCCTTTCTCATACTTTCTCATATGTAAGAGTTCACAACCATTGGTGAGTTAGTGGGAACACTGGAGGGGAGCACCGCAGTGAAAAGATTTTGGACAGGTAAAGGAATAGTACACATTTTTCCTCATTTCTGGAAGATACATGTGGATTTAGACTATGTTTTGCATGCGTTTAAATTAATTTGTTATTTATGCATGGCAGTATTTATTTAGGCAGGGCTTTGGTGTTTATTTGCGATTCTGAGGGTTCAGAACATTACCAAAGCAGCAGCCTATTACAAGAACTTTAGGTTTATTTTTTTTGTTTTATTCTTTCACATAAATTATCACACAATTTAGAGCTATTTATGCTAGGGCAGGTTATAAAATATTAATTTAACAGGCAGAGACATGGGCACCAAACAGGCAGAGGATCGGTCCAGGCAACAGACTTCAGAAACATGGTCAATAAATTGGTCAGGGTTAGTACATGGCATGGCTGTGATTCTTTGCTTCACGGCCTTTGCAGGAATTATAGCCCCTGTACTCCCACCGATTTTGACCCTTTCAAGTAAATGGGGTTGCTTGTGCGGGGTCCAAGGGATTAAAGCAGGCGGTGAGGAGGCAATACAGTGTCTCTTCACTACCTTTCAAATGTTCTCTGAAGAGCGATCTGAATATGGATGGCTCTTCATAGAGCATCACACATGTGCACAAGTCCATATTGTGACTGGTGTGCCAGTGATTAGGGACAATGTGACTGGTGTGGCGGTGATCAGGGACAGTGGAACTGGTGTGGCAATAATCAGGGACGCTGTAACTGGTGTGACGCTGTAAGGACCCTTTTACACAGCCTGGTTGGTGGGCCGCCAGATTCCTGTGGCAAGAATCTGTGGATTATTGCTTCTGGAATGACTGGGCTTGGCAATCAGATGCGGCTGCTCAGCCCAATTAAACTAATGGCGGGCTGATAGCAGCCACTGTTGTTTGCATGTAGCTGCGCACAGAGTGGTTAGTTTTGGTTTGGGACAAATGCCTCAGCCTGGACTCAGTTGACTGGTGAGAATATGATTGCTGTGATTGGTCACAGCAATCACATGGTACCTCTGCATGCCTGGGAGCGAGTCATATGATGTCCACTAGAGATAGGGAAGTTCCAACCCAGACGTCATTTTATTAAAAACCGTACGGAAAGAGGGTAAATTCTATTGACAGTGCCATAGACTGAAAAGGTTTCCCAGTGTATTAGGTACAGAACCTAGTTTTCTGAATAAGGTCAGTAATGGTAACATTTTTATATCTTTTCTTTTCTTACTGGTTCCACAGAATCTGGTGGGCCAAACTAATCTTATTTATGTGATTTTATTTGTCCTGTCCCATGATTTTTTCTAAAAACGTTATCTGGTATTCTTTTATGTGTTAACTACTTTTTTAATAAAATATAGTTGGACTTAAACCACTTAAAGCCTGGACACTTTCATCCGCTTCCAGTCCAGGCCAATGTTCAGCTTTTAGCGTTCTCACACTTTAAATGACAATTACTCATGAAACACTGCACTCAAATGACATTTTTATATTTTTTTTTAACAGATAGAGCTTTCTGTTGGTGGTATTTATTCACCACCATGTTTTTTATTTTTTTGCTATACTAATAAAAAAATAGTGAACATTTTTTAAAAAAAAACACTTTTTCTTAGTTTTTGTTATAAAATATTTAGTAGGAGGCATGGTGAGTTTTTGGAGTTGTAATTTTCTTTCATAGTTTTTTGAAAATTGAAGAAATTAAATAAAATGTGTTTTTTTTTCACAAAGTTGTCATTTTAACAAGCTATTTCTCACACATGGCATAGGAATACTTGCAATTACACCCCAAAAACACATTCTGCTATGCCTCCTGAGTATGAGGATACCACATGTGTGAGACCTTTTTCACAGCCTAGATGCATAGAAGGGTCAGAAATCTAAGGAGCACCTTCAGGCATTCCAGGGGCATAAACTTTGCATCTAATTTCCTGACTACCTATCACATTTTTTGGAGGTCCTGGAGTGCCAGGACAGTGGAAACACCTACAAAATGACCCAGTTTTGAAAAGCAAACACCCCAAGGAATTTTCTGAAAGATACAATGAATCTTTTAAAAATATAATTTTTTTGCTCAAACATTTTGGAAAATGTAGAAAAGAAAATAAAACTCTTTTTTTTCCACACAAACTTGTCAATTTATAAAATATATCTAGCAAACAGCATGGAAATACACTCCAAACACATTTTTCTATTTTTCCCGTGGCGATACCTCTTGTGTGAGACTTTTTCACAGCCTAGGCACACAGGGAAGCCTAAATCCAAGGAGTGTTCAGGCATCTAGTTTCCTGACTACCTATCACATTTTTGGAGGCCCTGGAGCACCAGGACAGAAGAAACACCCACAAAATGACCCCATTTTGGAAAGTAAACACTCCAAGGTATTTTTTTTTTTTTTTGGAAAATGCAGAAGGAAAATGAAAATAATTTTTTTACACAAAGTTGTCAATTTAATAAAATATTTCTCACACTTATCATGGCATACTTATAATTGAACCCCAAAACACATTCTGCTACTCCTCCCAAGTAAGGGGATATCATATGTGTGAGACTTTTTCACAGCCTAGCCACACAGAGGGGCCTGCCATCCAAGAAGCACCTTAACCACTTCCAGTTTGGAAAGGTACCAGATGGGTGGTACCAGACGTGACATCACCACGCTCCATGGCCATCCCTTTTGTCTTTTGGATCCTATGATAACCGCCGCAGCATATATTGTGTCATGCTTGCTTTTTTTAATAAATATATACAAACAGTATTACGCTATGAGTTTTCCATATTTGCATGAATCCATCCATCGAGAGTGACAGCCTAACCAAAGGAACACAGGGACTATATCCCTGAGGTCTATTTGGCTTTTTTATTGATCTGGAGGCCAATCTGTTCTTCTAAGCAGCCATTCTCTCATTTGTGTTAATCCACTTAACATTCCTGGGAAGCTGGACATCTTTTTTACTTGCATGTCTTTATGGACTCTTTTTATAATTTATTTTTCATTTTTGATATTCACCTTTGGAACATTTATTGTTTATTATTTTTTTAATGTCAGTATTTCTACATATTTTTCTTGGATTTTTTGCACTTATTTGCTTTTCAACAATTGTTATTTGTTTTGCACCTTGATAATATTATCTATTATGTTTTCACGTGTGGTTTACACTTTTTAGGTGTTTTTTAATTTTATGTCACCGTATGTAATGTGTTTTTAACCATTTGGATTAATTACATTTTTTAAATATTGCAGCACTTTTTAACTATGTACTATTGTGGTTTTGTCTATAAGCCTGTGCTAGCAGCAGTCACATTCGTTTTATATGTATTTAGCACAGATTATTACACTTAGCTTTAAAATTGTGCCCATCCATGGAATGGCGCCAAAGTACGGTACCTACAAATCCCCATGGGCGACACTTTAGAAGCCTTTACAGGTTACTAGTTTAGAGTTACACAGGAGGTCTGGAGCAAGAAGTATTTCTCTCACACATATACGTGTGAGACCAGCGCACGCATTCGCACCAGAACATCTCAATCAGCGAACATGCAAACTGTACTAAAGTCTATGGGACACTAACATGAAAAATCAAAAGTCCTAATTTTAAAGGTTTATATGCAAGTATGCAAGTTATTGCCATAAAAAGTGTATGGGGACCTGGGTACTGCCTTTAAGGACATGTATCAATGCAATTTTTTTTTTTTTTAAACAATCATTTTTAAAGAAGCAGTGATTTTAATGATGCTTAAAGTGAAACAATAAAAATGAAGCCCAAACCACCTATTTACTAATGATTTCTTTTTACCGTGTGTTCTTCTTTATAACATCCCGAGTATGATAAAGTTTGAAACACAAAATCCTAAATTATAATATAATAAATAACTATAAAATAATAATATAATAATAACACTTTTTTTTTTCCAAAAAAAAACACTTTTTATTCAATAAATGATAGTAAATCATGTAATCAAAAACACTGACATTTTTTTTTGTCAAACAAGGATGCAATATATTTTTTTTTTCCCCAAAAAGGATGCAATATTACTCTTCATACTGCTTCAATAAACGTCCCGGGTGTGGAAAATTTTGAAACAGGGTACAGCGCAAAGTCCAACATCACAGTCTGGACAGTAGTACCGAGTTTCCTTTCTTATTTTCCGCCCGGTGTCGTCGTGCTTGGAACAGCACACCACACACATTCTTGTGGGTGCAGTCTTCTTCTCCGTCGGCGGAATGAGGTCCATAAAATGACGACCGGTCAGTCGTTCGGGGTTCACGACACCAGCAGCACGGCGTCCGGATCGACTTACAGTTGGTGTCTGGTGCCTGAGAAAAATCAGCTCCGCAATTTTCCACACAAAGTCAGCATGGATCATAGGCCGGTCACTTTTCTTTTTTAGCAGAATGAAGGCATTCCATAAACACTGCTCCAGGAGGTGTCTGAAAATTTTTTTATAGTATTTCTTCTGCTGTTTCCGCATTGCTGGATAGAAAGTCATGGCCTGGTCAGCTCTGTCCACACCTCCCATGGTGTTATTGTAATCCAGGGCCAGTTGCGGTTTCAGCACATCTTTTCCCCCTTTTGTATGGACCATGACAGTGGCGGTGTTATGGATGGTGCTCATCAGGCAGACATCTTTTTTGTCGCGCCATCTAGGTGCCAACATTTTGCCTTTCTGCCAGGCAACTAACTCTCCAGGCTTGAGTTTTTTGTTGGCAAAGCTGGGGGGCATGTCACGCCGGTTTGCTCTGACGGTCCCATAAGCATCCGTCTTATGCTGTAGGAGGAACTCAAACAGTTCTGGGTAGGTATAAAAATTGTCTGTAGTGACACAATACCCCTGATCCAGCAGAGGCTCAATCAGCGTCAGAACTGAAGCAGTTGCCATCCCATAGATGCTGAACCTTTGGTTGAACTTAGTTCCTCTTCCGGTATATAGGACCGAGTTCCAAATATAGCCAGAGCTGGATTCACACAGCATAAAGGATTTTATTCCAAAGCGTGCTCGCTTGGACGCAATATATTGGATCCAGCTAAGTCTCCCTTTATAGGCCATAAGACTTTCGTCAATGCAAATGTCTCTTTCTGGGACATAGGACCGCTGGAAGTTTTTCAAAATTAATTGATAAATGTCCCAGATCTTTTTCAGCTTCGGAGCCGGATGAGATGTTTCATCAAAATCCTCATTGTTGGCAAAGTGCAAATATCGCATTATAAGGGAAAATTTGTACTCCGACATAATGGTTCCAAAAAAAGGAGTGGCCAATAATTTGTTGGTGGTCCAATACCACTTCTGCAGGGGTTTCCCCACCACTCCCTGCAGAATAATAAGGCCCAGGAATCTCCAGATATCCGCACTGGTAACGGGTTCCCACATCCTGCTCCTGGAAAACCGCCGATGTGCTGCGGCTTGTTGTTGCTGGTACCGGTTGGTCTCCACAACAATTTTTTCGATTACCTCATCGGTCAAAAAAAGCTGCAGATACGCCAAGGGGTTATCCTCCTCAACATCAACTTTGAGACCAGGCGTTCCGGTATACGGGAACCTTGGGGGCTCTACGTGCTCAGTACCGCAGTCGATCACGCACCAAGTACGCACATCGCTCGGCACATCATCACTAAACTCACTTTCGTCGGATGATGAGCTTTCCCATGAATCGCTGTCACTCCACTCTCCGTGCGATTCGGGATCGCTGTCGCTATCGCCCAGCAGGTCATACATCACTTTTGATGTTGCGGTACGCTTGCTTGAGGCCATGGTCGCTCTGCAATAATCCAGATACAAAGTATGGGAATAATGCAGGAAGTGCAATGGAGAAAGCACTGGGGGGCAATCAAAGGTCACTTTATTATATTTTGGGAATGTAATCCAATTGGATTACAGTGTATCAGTGTGTTTGGTGTTTATACTTTTTGAATTTGCCGCCGGTTCCACCCCCCGGCGGACGTCACGTCGCCGGAGACGGAAGCCGGGGCTGACAGACGATCGAGAGGAACATCCGCCGCCAGACACCGCTCTCATACATCGCTGGATCCCGGAGAAAAGGTAAGTAAAACCTCCACCAGGATCCAGCGAGCTTCCTAGCGCTATCCCGAGTGTGACTCGGAGTTGCCGCTTTTGGCACAAAAATCTTACCCCTAGTCACACTCGGGAATACCGCTAGGAAGGTTAAATATCATGCCTGAGGGGTCCCCTTTCTGTGCCTGTAAAGTGGCCCATCTGTACAATGTATGGAGCCTGCTGCAGCAATACTGACAATCCTGATATAAAGGAAAAAATGTAATTTAAACTTGCTCGCGGCTGTAATGTATTGCCAGCTCCCAGGAATACAGATTAAAAAAATGAAAAAAAAAATGGCATAGGGTTCCCGCCCCCCAGTCCATACCAGGCCCCGAATGTGAATTGGTATCGGATACATCTTACCCGTACCCATTCACCAAAAAAGTGTAAAAAAAAAAAGTATACGCCCGCCGACCCGAAAAATAGAAAAATTGCAAAAAATGATTTGCCCCCTAAGAGGCTACCAGATCTTTCATAAGTCTTTTATAGGCAAGGGGCAGGACCACCTGGTTGCATCACACTGAGGCACCACCCCCTTCTAAAGTCACGTGGCATCATATGACATCAGAAGGGGCAGTGCCACCATGTGATGTAGCCAGGTGGCCCCGCACCTTGCCTTTAAAAGAACTGTCAAAGCCCAAGAACGGGCATACGTTGGGTTGCCTCTTAGGAGGCAAAGCAGTTTTTACATTTTTTCTATTTTTTGGGCCCGGCAGGCATCGTGATTGACAATGGATTCACATCTATTTTTTTTTTTCTTTTAATAAAGGACCTGTAAAAACTGTTTCCTGTGGTTTTTACCTTTTCACACTTTTTTGGTGAATGGGTATGAGTACCATGCACCCATTCACATGGGGGGGGGCACTAGGATCTGGGGGCCCCCTTGTTAAAGGGAGCTTCAAGATTCTGATAAGCCCCCCCACCCACAGACCCCCACAACCACAGCTCAGAATTGTCGGGAAGAGGCCCTTGTCCCAATCAAAGCACTCTTCTCATGTTTAGGCCTAGTGGCCTGGTATGGTTCAGGAGGGTGGGGCGCTCGCTCATCCCCCCCCCCCTTTCCTGCATGCTCAGATAAGGGCCTGGTATGGATTTTGGGGGGGGACCCAGGTAAGTTTTTTAATGTTGGCGTGGAGTTCCCCTCAACCCCTTCGTGCCGACTAGACGCAAATATGCGGCTTCAGCTTCAGGGAGTTGTAATGGGGTGATGCCTGCAGCTAGAGGCATCACCCCAGTACTGTTGTTTAGAGCCGACGGTCGGCTTTCTTGTAATAGCAGCCGATGCAGCTGAGCATGGCCCCTCTCCCGCCGTCCTCTGTGGCTCGCCCAGGTCCCCTGTCCCCCAGGAAGACCCAAACGAACAGCCAGCTCATCCGCCGCCTGGCTGAAGACCCGAACAAAGCCGAATCTAGCTCTGATTGGGTCTCCAATGTAAAAACCCAGAAGCGTTGTTATGACATCACTCCCAGGTACTGGAGCCTTAAAGATTAAAAAAAGAAAAAAAGAAAGCATTCAAAACAGCCAAACGTGGCATTTTTGAATTATTTTAAGTGCAGAGGAGGGATTTGGACTTTTAGACCCCAAATCCCCCCATAATCCCCCCATAAAGAGCACCTGTCACTGCCTATTACTGTCACAAGGGATGTTTACATTCCTTTTGACAGCAATAAAAGTGATCAAATGTTTTTTAAATGGATAGTGTAAAAATAAAAAAATAAAATGAAATAATTGAGAAAAAAAAATTGAAAGCGCCCCGTCCCTCCATGCTTGTGCGCAGAAGCGAATGCATACGCAAGTCACGCCCGCACATGTAAAAGGTGTTCTAACCACATATGTGAGGTATCAATGCAATAATTCGAGTAAGAGAAATAATTCTAGCACAAGACCTCCTCTGAAACTCTAAAAAGGTAACCGTTACATTTTTTTAAATCGTCACCGATGGAGATTTTTAAGTATCGAAGTTTGTCGCCATTGCATGAATGTCTGCAGTTTTAAAGCATGAAATGTTGGGTATCTATTTACCCAGAATAACATCATCTTTCACATTATACAAAAAAATTGGGCTAACTTTACTGTTTCGTTTTTTTTTAATTAATGAAAGTGTATCTCTCCCAAAAAATTGCATTTGAAAGACCCCTGTGCAAATACCGTGTGACATAAAGTATTGCAACGATCGCCATTTTATTCTCTAGGGTCTCTGTCATATAATGTTTGGGGGTTCTAAGTAATGTTCTAGCAAAAAATACTGATTTTAACTTGTAAGCAACATACTGTATGTTAGAAAAAAGCTTAGACTCCAAGAGGTTAAAATCTATACCAGACCCAAAGGGCCTGGTGTAGATTTTGGGGGGACCCCATGCCATTTTTTTAATTCTGTCATAGGGTTCCCCTTAACCTCTTAAATACAGGGTACTTTCACCCCCTTCCTGCCCAGACCAATTTTCAGCATTCAGTGCTCATTGGCGTCTATAGGAAATCATGGTCAGCTTGACATGGTACTGCCCCCTGTCTTTAACATTGGCGTCTATGGGAAATCTTCATCAGCTTGACATGGCACTGCTCCCGAACCATAATTGACAGGGACACCAAACTTGTGACAGGACACTGAGAAGGGACCCAGTACTACAACATATCCATACATTTTAAAATTGGGGTATGGCTGTACACTACACTGACTGCACTAAACGGACTGAACACACTATCCACTAACTACCTGCCTAATCTCTTTTGCCACACATTATACACCGCTGCCGTGTAAGTAGCAGCCTTATATAGTGTGAGGCGTGAACTTAGGCCCTGAGCCATGAGTGGCCAAAGGCACTCTGCCTTTGGCCACTCATGGCTCTGACAGTACATTGTGCTGTAATTGGCCAAAGCATACAGGTCAGATGCATGCTTTGGCAATTATCAGCAATTAATGCACTACAAGAGAGCAGTGCATTATGGGGTGCTCATCGGCGGGCGAATTTAAAGCTGAGTGCCCCATTTTTTCGTGCGTTCAGTGAACACACAGTCCAATCATAATCACTGGTATTGAGTCTGGCAGTGATCAAGATACTGTTATGGTGTATGGTGGTGACCAGGACACTGGTATTGCAATGATCAGGGCACTGGTATGGGGTATGGTGGTGATCAAGATGCTGGTGTATTGTGGTGGTGATCAGGGTGCTAGTATGGTGTATGGTGGTGATCAGGGCACTGATATGGCATATGGTGGTGATCATGGTGCTGGTATGGTGTATTGTGGTGATCAGGATACTGGTATGAGGTATGGCAGTGATCAGAGCACTCGCCCCTGCTTTGTTTATGTTATATGGGTCTGACCGGAGTGTAAAGTCCATGAGGGGAGTCTACCTTATCAGGAAGTGGCTATCTGGAACCGTCTGCTCAAGTCCGTGCAATATCTGGATATTGTTTATTCAGGCGTATATTGATTGCTTTAAGGTTACCCTGAGATCTTTGGACATCCAGCTTAAGGATTACTCCCAGCTGCATATATGGTAAAGGCTGCATTTAGAAGGATCTGTGGAGACACAATATACCAACCACCCCATACCGCTTGACATTCATCTCCTTGTGGTAAGTAGGGAGCCAAAGGGGGAGTAGCAGTATTGCAATCAAGCAAGAGGAGCACAGCAGCACTTTCTGATTTATTTGCACTGAAAGACTCTATATTTATTTATTTAATAATTTATTCACTCCAGCACAAAGGACTTTATTGGTTTATGTATTGTTATGATATATTGGAATTAAGATTGTTACTTTGCTATTTTGCAAATTTTTTGCTTAATTTTGCACTAGTATAGTTTTGCTATTTGCACATTCATCTCTGTGCACAAGTGAGAATTCATATTATTACACAGAAAGCAGCGCTGATTTACTTTGTTTATTGATCAATATATAACAAATGTTATATTTATCAATATAACATTTTTTTTAAATAGTCCTTGTTAGTCAATCAACCACTATAGACTATATTTAAACACTCGTGGTTGCAGGAAAGAAAATTGCCTTATCTATGGCCTGCTTTACTTGCATTTTGGAACATTTTTTTTCTAATTGTCTTGTATTTACTTCTCACAAGAAGTGAGCAAAATAACTGAACTTCCACATGAAAATGAAGTTTAACTTTGAAGTGACTAAATTACAATCACACATAGAGCTGAAAAAACGTAATTTGGTTGCAGCAGGATGATTGCCACTTATCAGTTGTAATAAATGTGCTTTAATTAGCTCTTTTTTATTAATTAAGATAACAAAGTAATACATATGTTGTTTTCTTTTAGGACAAACAAAACTTTTTTTTGGTGATATTGTCTTAAAAAAGATTGTATTATTTATGCAATCCATAGATGAAATTTTTTTTACAAAACATAAAAAGTAAATTTTTTTTCTTTGATCAGTGTAAATTAAAAAAAAAAAAAAATGTTACTGTAGATAAAAAAAAGTATTTTTTTCAATGTCATGTGTTTTTTTTTTTTTTTTTTTTTTTTAAAGCAACACTAAGAAGATAATGAACAAAATGAATGTTTAAACAATAACGGCTAAAAAAAGAAACAGAAATAAACAAAAACAATCACCAGGAAAATAATAATTTAGGGTAGCAGAAGAAGTAATTTAGATCTGAATCGGGGTAAAATACGGGTTAATACAGAGTTAAAAAGGAACATTTTTTTTTTCCGTGTTAGGTTGTTTAAATGGCACCATATGCAGACCGAAGCTCACCACTTCATTCATCTGTAGTACTTCTGTCTGAACAGTGTTTAAAAACAGTGTGCCAGGTGTTTTTTTGACAGTAGTTGCCTCTATAGCTGCTGCATACACACAGCAATTCCCGGCTATCATTTTGACAGTAAGAAATTGCCAACAAGGGTCGCAGGGTTGAAAGACAAGGTGTACTTCACAGGCCCCATGTTCTTTGATTAATTCTTTTGGGGTGTTTGTAGCCAACATCTACAGTTGGTTTCACTTGGCTTGTGCCTTCAGACTTTATTTTATTGTTACATTGAGATCAGCTCAAGTTAATAATGTTCTGTGCATTAACACTTACACTCAACCTATACAGATTTTCATGTTTACACTGTGATCAGTCTAAAGAATGAATATTTAGTAGTTAGGTCCTCTAGGCACACAGCTAAATCCACTGTTAAAATAAATATATGTATACTGCTCTACCAACTAATGGATTTGTAATTCCTTACCTAATATTAATAGTTCACCCGTAATTAACCAGTCTTATGATTTAAATACATCAGCCACACTGCACAGCCGGGCATGTGACATACTTTCTTTGGCACCTCTCTGTCTCCAACCTACTTTCTGGATAATGAATTAACATCACCACCTGTACAATATACAGATGATTCAGCAAGTAAACAGTACATTTTCGAAGTTGAGCCATGAAGGGTGTAAAGCAGGTACAGCTGAACCAGGGTTTCCTGAATGGGAAGTATGGCAGAGAAGGATAAATGACAAGACTAGCCGAATTAAAATTGCAAATCCTTTGAAGGTAAAACAGTAAACACATGTATTTCAACTATTTCATTTTTAGCTGTTTGCCTGGAGTTCAACTTTACAGTAATAACCTACTCTCCACTTCCTAATGTTTACAATATGTTCATTTTTAATGGACTTGGATGTTTTGTATTGTTTTATTTATTTATTTTTTTATCTCAATGTACAGTATATGACTCAATTTTTAATTGGCTGGCTATGTAACTATTACCTTGTTTAATTAGAATTCCCTGCATTAACATGGCCCTAAAATGATCACCTTCTTTCAGAAATTATAGTTACTGAACTAGTAAATATGATTAGATCAAGAGCTATAACGCAAGGCTTCAATGTTCCAGTTCTTATTATTCCTCTATGACTTTAACTCTAGCAAGTATTCAGTCGTTTGTAATGCAGAGAAAATGCCATGTGCTGCTGGGACTTTACTGCTTATTGTTTTCACTGACTCTGCTTCCCCTAAGAACTGGGTCTATGGATTCACGGTTTGTGATTATTATATGGAGGGCAGACAAGGGAAATATTTTTTTTATTATTATTATTCTTATGTTCTTGTTTCCTGGCCCAGAGCCTCATCATATTGATTGATACACCATTATCATTGATAAGACTGGGTTGCTTATGCCATAGCCTCTGAAAGCTAGGATGCATTGGAGAACATACTTTCCTCTCTTGAGAGGTCCTAGGACAATAGGTAGTACTAGACCCAGCAATATTAGGGCTCACTAACATTACTGATGGCATGGATAACACACCAATGCTGTCTTTTCTGAAATAGAAACAAAAATAATTGCCTATTCGTGTCTACCTTATCTCCATATTTTAGGTTTTACTTCTGTCCTGTGTCATCATTTTACAGGTAATTTCATACTTCCAGGTGTAATTATTTACAGTATCAAGTGTTAAGGGGAAAATCTGTTATCAGCTTCTCCAAGACAGATACAAAGACAAATAACTACAAAAATATGAAAGCAAATTAAACTTTGCTGTAGTCAAAGCCAGCTCAAACTGTCAGAACATGTGTATTTATTTCTAGCTATGCATCAGCCTAGTTAAAATGCTGTATTGCCTGTCCTTTTTCACATTTAATCATATCTGTATCACAAACCAAGGACGGCATTAGAAATGTGTGGTTGCACATAATTTATCATTTTGTAATGTATTCATACTTTATCTTTCACTTTTATTTCAGGCAAGTTTGTGAACCTTCAGCATTTTTAAATCCTGTTTTAAAAAAGACATTTCTTTAAAATCAGTTATAAGAAAATTATTATTTTTTTTTTCTGGTGTAGTGGATAGTATGCAGTCAAAGTTCTTTTTAAAATGCATTTAGTTACTACCACTGAGCATTCTATCTATCTATCTATCTATCTATCTATCTATCTATCTATCTATCTATCTATCTATCTATCTATCTATCTATCTATCTATCTATCTATCTATCTATCTATCTATCTATCTATCTATCTATCTATCTATCTATCTATCTATCTATCTATCTATCTATCTATCTATCTATCTATCTATCTATCTATCTATCTATCTATCTATCTATCTATCTATCTATCTATCTATCTATCTATCTATCTATCTATCTATCTATCTATCTATCTATCTATCGTATTGTACCACTACCATCATATATAGGAATATTAAAGAAGTTTTATACAATATCAAAGAGGGTTTATATAAAACTATATGGGTAAAAACAAAGTTCTTTTATTAGGAACATATTAGTTCTATATGACTTTGACCAAAGTGTAAGTATCTGTTAAAACAAAAAAGTATATTGCTCAAAATAACCTTAACATCTACAGGTTTACCTTCAACAACAATTATGCATTCCAGCCCGGAATGCTTTTGCAATGAGTCATGTGTCTCAAGTCATACAATTAGAAGTGAAGACTCTATTATGGAGTGCTGTCTGTGTGTCAAATGTGTTAGAGGCATTGCTTCTAGCTGCACCTGTTATCCACTTTGAAAGTAATGAACACATATGAGATTGCAACAAACGGTACACACTGAGCTGCTTTTCTCAGATGACCTTGGGCTTGCATGGGTTTTCCATCAGCATGTTACAATCCTTGTGGGGACCAGGTAAGCTTTTTTTCCATGAGCAGCATTTATTCTACCAAGTCATGCCTATTTGTTTTACAAATTAAAGAAATAGTATTAACAATAATATTACCTTTCAATAAATATGCTAAATGTATACAGTGATAATTTTACTTATTTGACAGAAGGTTGTAGGGTAGTTTACAAATAACACACAAATATTTCTGGCCTTCTGTAAAGAGTGTACTCTGTGCTAAGGAACAAAAGGGGGGTACAGTAAACCCCCCTCCATTGCGGGGGTTACGTTCCGGACCCAGCCGCGAAAAGTGAAAATCCACGAAATAGAAAAACCCTATAAAAATGCATTGTAGGCATGTTTTTTTAACTGTCACTGTACGTGTAAAAGCATTTTAAGGTCTTTAAACACACTTTTAAAACAATAGAAACTCATTTAAACACATAAAAGATACTGAGAGACATAGCAAGAGCTATGGAAAACACAAAAATATTTCATTTTTAATGATTTATATAGTAAAATAACATTACAAAAAAAACCTCAATATACCGGGACCGCAAAAACTGAACCGCGATGGAGCGGGGGTTTACTGTATATATATATATATATATATATATATATATAATAGGCTGCAGCCTCCCTCAAATATAACCAGAGGTTATATATACAGAGGGGGGGGGAGAGGGGAATGGCGCTGCCTAAGAGGATAGAGAAACCACTGATCCACTAGGCTGGAGTAGGAAAGATCAAGAAGGAAGCGTGTGCAAGTATAAAACTAGATGTAGTAACTGAAGTTTTAAAAAGTTTGTTTGGCAAAAACAATTAAGATACTCTGACAATACACATCAGGATAATGTTAACTGTTGTAGACGGTTAATCTAATATTGCACAAAATACATAAAGTGACTGGTGCCATATAGGAGAAATGGGGGGGGGGGGGGGATGGCACTCCCCAGAAAAGTAATTGGTCGACAATGCAGGTAAATGTATGCCAGAAAACTAAATGTGTGCTAAACAATAAATACAAAAAGTATATAGTATAATAAATCCAAAATAAAGTGACAAGTGCCGTATGGTGCAGACCAACTAGACAATATCGGATATGGTGATAAATATCAGGTGAGTGATATATGATATGGTAAATAAAGTGCCAAAGATAAATATATAATGAAGAGTGCTCTACAATTATGGTGAAGTCACTAATCAGTAAATGGATGGATAATTGGATAGATGAATGAAAATGACCTTAACTGGGGCATAAAATGAGCCAGATAAAGTAACGCTGTGCACAAAATATTATCGGGATAAAGTGACAGTGTGCAAGTGGTGGTAAATGGTTGGTAATGTAAACAGTCCATAAATAGTGTAAAACAGGTGGTGAATCCTCGTTCGATAATTCCAGTAGCGACCCTGTGGTGGGTAAAGTGGTGGGGTATAGAGCGGGTATGTAGAGTATAGGTATACAATCCCTCTTGTGGGTCCTGGCTCCCTCAAGGAATCCTGGTGTGTGGATCTGGTTGTCCCTGTAGGACTCCTGGGACCCTCTAAGGCTCCTATCAGGTGTTCCTGGGTGTCCCATTAGAGCTCTTATGGCCTGGTGAATGGATCCACGCTGGGTAGATACCAGTAGACCACCTAAGCAATTAAAACATAATATAATAAAATATCTAAACTGGGACACTAATAGTACCTCAAAAAAGAGGAAAAAAACCACGATTATAGCGAAAAAGACAAGCACTAACTCTTAATTTTATGTTAAGAGGTAGATCAAAGCATATTCACATGATGTTACTGCTAATTCCCATCCATGATCCACTACGTTCTAAAAGCAATCATAAAACATAATGTAAGAGGCATTGTATGTCTCAATTATCTCCAGTACCAGTTTCATCCAGAGAATAAAATGACTGAGCAGTAAACTAATGCCTAATTGCCTATAACAATGCTAATGGTGCATAATGCTAATGGTGCATCTGATGGTGCATAAGTAACTTGGACCCAAAATGATGTGCTAGTGTAAATCTTTGCCTTCCAACTAATCTTGATATTCCACCGAGTTCAAGGGTATTTCTCCACAATAATTAATTAAAACATTTTCTATGATAATGGTGATGATTGAGCAAACATAGCAGTGTACTCATCACTAATCAGTGGGGCTGATTTACTAAAGGAAAATATACTGTGCACTCCAACTGCACTTGCTCCAGAACTTAGTAAATTAGGTAAAGCTTCACTTTGCAAAGAATACTCAACCACATGCAAGGAAAATAAAAAAAATACAGAATTTTTGCTTGCACATGACGGAATAATAGAAATCAGCAGAACTTCCCCTCATTTTAGAGCTTCCCCTCAGATGTAGAGCAACTGCACTTGTATTGCACAGTATATCTGCCTTTATTAAATGAATCTCCCCGTCTCTTTTGTGAGAGGAATCCAGCAGTTAGGATGAGATGAAAAACTCTTGAGCTTGGGAGCTTTGAATATGGTGTTGCCGTCTTATGGCCAGCAAGACAGCCTGTTCAAAATGGGGCCTTGTGTACAATTTATTGATTTCTGTGCATGCAGACACTATTTTTTTTTTCTTGTGACACAATAATATACTGTAATAGGACCAAGTACAAGTGATTCCATGCTGCGCATGTATTAACTACATTATTTTGAGGGCATTTTTTCTGTGAATACATAAAACTCAAATGTTGATTCCCTAATGTTAAAATGGCTGGTAGGGGTCATGTTCAAAATGAGGCCTAGGAGAAGTTGTTTAACCACTTCAATACAGAGCACTTTCACCCCCCTCCTGCCTAGGCCAATTTTCAGCTTATAGCCATGTCACGCTTTGAATGATAATTGCGCAGTCATGCAACGCTGTACCCAAACAAACTTTTTGTCATTTTTTCCCTACAAATAGAGCTTTCTTTTGGTGGTATTTGATCATCTCTGGGTTTTTTTCTTTTTTGCTAAACAAATAAAAAAAGACCGAAAATTTTGAAAAAAAAAAAGAGTTTTTCTTTATGTTAAAAATGTTGTAAATAAGTACGTTTTTTCCTGCACTGATGAGGCTGCACTGAGGGGCACTGGTGAGAATTCACTGATAGTCACTGATGAGGTGGCACTAATGGGCACTGATGATGAGGCACTAATATGTAACACTGATGGGCACCGATATGCAAAATTGAAGGGCACTGATGGGCACTCATAGGCAGCACTAATGGGCACTGTTGGTGGCACTGATATGCACTGATAGGCGGCACTGATGGGCACTTAATGGTGGCACTGATGGGTGGCACTGATGGACACTTATAGGCGGTGCTGATGGGTGGCACTGATGGGCAATGATGGGATCTGATGGCCAGCACTGATGGGCACTGATAGATGGCACTAATAGGCAGCACTGATGAGGCACTGACAGGCATTACTAATGGGCACTGATTGGCATTTTTAATTATGACTGATTGGCATCCCTGGTGGGCTCTAGTGGGCATCCCTGGTGGGCTCTAGTGGGCATCCCTGGTGAGCTCTAGTGGGCTTCCCTAATGGGTCTGCACAGATAATCAACACGCTGATTATCAGTGCACACCCCCCCCCCATCAGGAGAGCCCCCGATCGGCTCTCCTCTATTTGCACCTTATCAGTGCAAATGGAGGAAAGCTGATCAATGGCACTTCCTGGTTACAATGTGACAAGCTGTGATTGGTCACAGCTGATCACATGGTAAAGAGTCTACGTCATAGGCTTTTTACTGGGATTGGAGATGCAGTATGTCAGAGTGACACACCGCACCACCGACCGCCGCTCTGCGCGCCCTCGTGGGTGTGCACGAGCGGCTTATCCTGCTGGATGTCATATGATGCCCAGTCAGTATAACTTAAGCACTTTCTGCCTATCATTCTGCTATATGGCGTGCAGGAAGTGGTTAATACTGTGCATGAAATCAGTATATTTTTGGAGGCTAATTTACTACAAATAAATACACTCTAACATTAACTTTTAGATTAAAATATGGCTGGTGGGGATTCTTTTCAAAATGAGAGCTAGTACAAGTAATTAAATACTGTGAACATCAGCACCACATTATTTTGAATGCTTTTGAGAATAATAAAATACACTTTTTACTTTTTTGTCTCATGGGCATAAATACCTTAACATAAGAGCCATTGGTCCTTTTTCACCTGAGTTTGAGTTACTTATTGGATAGGTGAGAGTTTATGACATGTTCTAAAGTAATAATAATACTAAATAAAATTATTAATAAAAAAATCAAAAGTCCATTATTGTTTTTGCATAAGTTCTCAATGTTTATTCACCCATGTTCATAGAGTCCTCATGCTACAATAACTCCTGAAGAAGCCGGCAAATCATGTTGAGAATGTAACAGCACTGTAGCATGGAAAAGGTTATCCCAACCAGATTCTGGCAAACAAGACTATAATATGGTCATGTGTTTTTAACCATGGTTTTAATGAATTTTTAAATAAATATTTGTACGTAATTGTGTTATTAGAGCACTTTAAAAGTCCCACATTACTTTAAGGTCTATTATTCAAATTATTAGGATGTGGTGCATGAAATTTCCCATTTCCTACCCAAGTCATAAAAATTACTTATATTAATTTCTTGATTTTAAAATAGCTGGTAGGAGTCTTGTTAAAAATGGAACCAAGTACTGTGCACATAGGCCCTACATTAATGAGATTTTTTTTTTTCTGTAAATAAATCTCTCTTTAATGTTAGTTTCTTCATTTCAAATGGTGGGCGGGGGCCTTGTTAAAAATGTAGCCTAGTATTATAATAATGTAAAAAACTAATTTATAACCCGCGCTTATGGATATTCTACTGAAAAAATCAAATATATATAGAAACTCCAAATATAGAAAATATATATAAAAAAATATATATAAAAAATGTGTATATAGAGTGCAGCTGCTGCAACACTAAGAAAATCTTAGAGAGAATAATTAAACACAAATTTAAGCAGCGCTAGCACTCAGGTGATAAAAATAAATAAATGACACTGTGTTTTCTTCAGAATAAATCAATAAATGACACTGTAATAGTAATATGTGCTCAATTGTGTGATAAAAAAGTCCTCATAATAAATAGTGTTATATAAATTAAATAACCACTATATAACTCCATTAATAAATCACAATCTGTTGGTGATAAAGTGAAGTGCTGAAAAATAATATAAAAAAAGTCCATAAAATAAATATTGCCAAGTGAATATATAATATAGTCCTTATGGTGATCCAAAGATAAAGTGCTCCAGTGCTGATATACAATATAGTGCTCCAAAGTGATAGGTGCCCCTCTCGGTTCCCCACTCACCAACTAGCCAATATTTGGAAGCCTTGATAATATTGCACATAAGCCCTTGGCACCAGGATTCTTAGACAAGATTCTCCATACGCCTTTCAATAAATATGCATGGGTCCGCTTACGCATCCACCATTAAAATAGAAAAAAGGCCGTACATAGTGAAGTATGTATATGTAAATTAATCAAGCTTCATAGCCAAAAACATACTTACAGCATAAAAAAACATATGGGCATATACAACAAGCCTCGTGGTTACTCCGCTCGGCGTGCGTTCCACGGGCAGGAAGTAGCTGACCGGAAGTGACGTGCCGCTCCGTGCGTGGCAGGAAATACGTCAACGCCTTTCGCCGTAAGTTCCGGCGTTTTCAAAGACATCATTTCCTGTTTACAAATGCCTTTTATATGGTAGGCTAACCGATCGTCATATCCGGATGTTAATTCATCTAAAAAACATTATCGGAAACTAAACAAATAGGTTGAAATATGTATCGTGATTAGTATATTGGCACTACCATCCGATACCTTATGATTACTTGTATATAATTTTCACAATATTTAATAAATAGCGGTATGAAAGATCCAGGCTTCACTTCCTGTTTACATCAGAATACAATATATTGGAACATATTTTGTTGAGCACATTAACCTTATTAAAATCATACAAATATTAAACATATACATAAACATTAAGGCGGCAACCTTAAAAAAGCTGTCTCACAGAATGAGACACAATGGATCCATCGCTTAGAGACATTGAAATCGAAAGGGTTAAACATGGATGTTGACGTAAATTGTTTTTTATCTAACTGGTAACCTAAAAGTTCTTGCTAATGTATTTGCATTCATGGTCCCTCATTGCCCTCCCTCCCCCATCCTACATGCTAATTATAAAAATAAAAAATAAATAATCCCCCCTCTCAATATACCCCAGGACTTAATTCTAAAATTTTAAATACCTTTTAAAATATTCAATTCATATTTAATAAAATATTAATTAAAATATTATAGATTTTGATATAAAATAATCTAAGTGATTTAGATTTTATTCTAGATCCAATATAAATTAAGTGATTTAATTTTAGGAATATTATCAGCAAAAGAATAATAATAATTTTTAAAGTTTTAATCATATTTTTAATAATGCATAATATTATTAATATCAACCTAATAATATATTTTCCTCATCTATTTATAATAAATTTCCACATAATATGCAGTTTTTTATTAATTTTTATTAATAAATTTAAATAATTTAAACAATTTTAATCACACATATGAGTTCACATATGAGTCGTGATGTATACGTTTAATATTTGTATGATTTTAATAAGGTTAATGTGCTCAATAAAATATGTTCCAATATATTGTATTCTGATGTAAACAGGAAGTGAAGCCCGGATCTTTCATACCGCTATTTATTAAATATTGTGAAAATTCTATACAGGTAATCATAAGGTATCGGATGGTAGTGCCAATATACTAATCACGATACATATTTCAACTTATTTGTTTAGTTCCCGATAATGTTTTTTAGATTAATTAACATCCGGATATGACGATCGGTTAGCCTACCATATAAAAGGCATTTGTAAACAGGAAATGATGTCTTTGAAAACGCCGAAACTTACGGCGAAACGCGTTGACGTATTTCCTGCCACGCACGGAGCGGCACGTCACTTCCGGTCAGCTACTTCCTGCCCGTGGAACGCACGCCGAGCGGCGTAACCACGAGGCTTGTTGTATATGCCCATATGTTTTTTTATGCTGTAAGTATGTTTTTGGCTATGAAGCTTGATTAAATTACATATACATACTTCACTATGTACGGCCTTTTTTCTATTTTAATGGTGGATGCGTAAGCGGACCCATGCATATTTATTGAAAGGTGTATGGAGAATCTTGTCTAAGAATCCTGGTGCCAAGGGCTTATGTGCAATATTATCAAGGCTTCCAAATATTGGCGAGTTGGTGAGTGGGGAACCGAGAGGGGCACCTATCACTTTGGAGCACTATATTGTATATCAGCACTGGAGCACTTTATCTTTGGATCACCATAAGGACTATATTATATATTCACTTGGCAATATTTATTTTATGGACTTTTTTTATAATATTTCAGCACTTCACTTTATCACCAACAGATTGTGATTTATTAATGGAGTTATATAGTGGTTATTTAATTTATATAACACTATTTATTATGAGGACTTTTTTATCACACAATTGAGCACATATTACTATTAGAGTTTCATTTATTGATTTATTCTGAAGAAAACACAGTGTCATTTATTTATTTTTATCACCTGAGTGCTAGCGCTGCTTAAATTTGTGTTTAATAATTAGTATTATAATAAGATATTGACTGTGTCGCACAAAGGCACTACAATATTTTGTATGATTTTTCCTTTCAAATAAATATACTCTGTTCATTTCTAGATTAAAATCTGGCTGGTGGGATCCTGTTTAAAATGAGGCCTCATAGAATTGGTATATTTTCAGTGAATAAAACACACTTTATTGGTACTGACTGACTGTGTTGATAGGGGAATCAAGAGATTTTCTTTCCTACAACCTTTGGTTGCAGGAAAGAAGGCCGCATGATCTATGGTCCACCTTACTTTAATATTTTGGGTGCTTTTTTTTCCAGCTAAACAAATACACTCTAATGTTTTTTTTTTTCTATAAAAAGTTGGCTGTGTGGATCCTGTTCAAAATGTGGCCTAGTAAACCTGCCTAAATGCTGTACATGAAGTCAGTACAATATTATATATAATATAATAGCTTCCTGAAGGCGCTGTTGGTAAAACTTGTTGAGGCTCCATGCATGCCGTCACTTCCAGGTCGGACCTGACTTCACGCCAGGCCTGAACATCCGGTGTTTGGAATGCACACCAGTTCCCAATCAGAGGTATGAGTTCCTGGCAAGGCTGTTTACATTGGTGCAGAGGCTGGACACTTTTATAAGTAAGTGGAATGTTTTTATATATTTAATCTGAGGAATGGTGTGATTGATTTGGAGGCGTATATGGCCAATCTCACAACACTTACTGACCTTTATTAATTTAGAGATCACTGGACTGGCGGTGAGTGTGCATTTTTTGTGGTGGTGGTGTGAGTTGGTGCCAAGGTACAGAACATTTTTTCACCTGGTGTGGGGATTATTGCGCACAAATTATGGACATTAAAGCGGAGTTCCACCCTAAAAATGAAGTTTGCACCGTCCGCTAGCTTAAAAACACCTGAAAAAGAATTGGATAATTAAAAATTTTTTTTTGTTTCACTTACCTTGTTTTTAATGAAAATATACTTACCTTCCTTCCTCTTCCTCCCTCTGCAGACACGGCCCACCAAGTCACTTCCTCCTTGCATTGACTCCTGGGAGATGAGCGTCATCAATCTGCATCGGAGTTACTCATCACTTCTGGTGCAGGTGTGTCATTCCCTGCTGAACAGCTTCTGGGCATGCCCAGAAGTTGTTCAGGGATGACGCGCCTGCCCCGGAATTGATGAGCAGGGCATTCTGGGACTCCGACATCACCGAAGAGGACACGAAGAGGGACGCTCCGGCTTCAGCTGCCCACACCTGAGATGGCAGCGCTGGACAAGACATTTTCAAGGTAAGTATTTCTTCTTACAGGTAAGTGAAACAGGGGACAGTTCATGGGCTATTGTTGTTGCACTAGCCCTGACTGTCCCGGAGGAATTTTTAGCTTAAAAGTTTTTTTTATTTAATATTTGTACTTTTATGGACATTTGTTTGTGTTAGCGCCATTTTTCTTTTCTTTTTACACTTGACTACATATTTGCCTGTTGTCTCCCTGTGAAACTGTGGTCTATTAAAGCACTTAACATAGTAGTGTGCATGGACTTAACTGTCTTTTTTCAAGGAATTGATACATTCTTATGTTGCATTCTTTATTATATTGTTATTGGTGTCTTGATGCCTATAAACTGCAGCTTACTAAAGCTACTTACATAATGTAAATATATATTACTTTTTTAACCCCTTAGCACCGACGGAATGCAAATATACAGTCTTGGCTTCAGGGGTTTGTACCGGGATGATGCCTGCAGCTAGAGACATCACCTATTACCTTTGTTTAGAGTAGATGGTCAGCTTTCTTGTAATGACAACTGATACAGCTGAGCAGCAGCTTGGCTGTGATTACAAGGAGCAGGATGGGATGTCCCATCTCCCGCCACCATCTGCGGCTCACCCGGGTCTCCCATTCCACCGGGAGACCCGAGCGACCAGCCCGCACATCCACCGGCTGGCTGAAGACCCAAACAAATCTGAACTTGGCTCTGATCGGGTCTCTGATGTAAAAACCAGGAAGCGATGTCAGGACATCACTTCTGGGTACTGGAGCCTGAAGGGCGCCAGATAAAAAAAAAGAAATGATAGCACTCAAAACAGCCAAATTTGGTGTTTTGAATGCTTTTAGGTCCAGAGGAGGGTTTAGGGGGCTTTTAGACCCCAGATTCCTTCATAAAGAGCACCTGTCACTGCCTATTACTGTCACAAGGTATGTTTACATTCCTTGTGACAGCAATAAAAGTGATCAAAATTATAATTTTTAAATAGTGTAAAAATAAAAAAAAAAAATAAAATAAAATAAGTAAGAAAAAAAATTTAAAGCGCCCCATCCCTCCGTCTCGCACGCAGAAACGAACGCATACACAAGTAACATCCACATATGTAAATGATGTTCAAACCACACATGTGAGGTATTGCCACAATTGATAGAACAAGAAAAATAATTCTAGCACAAGACTCTGTGTAACTCTAAATAGGTAACTGTTAAAATGTTTTAAAGTGTCGCCTATGGAGATTTTTAAGTACCGAAGTTTGTCCCCATTCCACGAGTGTGCACAATTTTAAAGCATGACATGTTAGGTATATATTTACTCGGTGTAACATCGTCTTTCACATTATACAAAAAAGTTGGGCTAACTTTACAGTTTCTTTTTTTTTTAAATTCATGAATGTTTATTTCTTCTCAAAAAATTGCATTTGAAAGACCACTGTGCAAATACCGTGTGACAAAAAAATATTGCAATGATTGACGCTTTATCCTATAGGGTCTCCTCTAAATAAATATGTATAATTTTAGGGGGTTCTAAGTAATTTTCTAGCAAAAAATACTGATTTTAACTTGTAAGCAACCTATGTCATGAAAAGGGCTCCAAGGGGTTAAACATTTTTGTCATTAGTATTATCATAAATTTTACATTTGTATTAATTAGACTGCATCAGACAGTTGCCACTAAGAGTCTGGTCATGACTTTACTGCATCCTTTAATTCCCCCCTTCCCTTAAAAAAACACTCTGCTCTATTAAAACTCTGCACCCAAAAAACTATGCACCATTACCTCAGGTTATTAAAAATCAGCTTCTTAGTCACAAATATATCCCTCTGAATTGGAGTCTCTATCTGACATGACACATGCAGCAGGACAGGCTAATACCTAAAGTGTATGTAGGGCCACCTCTAACCAGTGTTCCAGCCTAGGCATCCAAAAGATGATGAATGTGATTGGTAATACAACGTGCACCAAAAAAGGAAACCCTCACCTCAAACTGTTAAAATAAAGCTTCTCAAACATAAATTTATCCACATAAACGTATGCCTACCTCCAACCAGCATGGTCCAACGCTGTGCATAAAAAAACTACTCCCGCACCCCAGGTTATTAAAATGCAACATCTCAGTCACAAATTCAACTTGCTGAATAAAGTGCCTCCTCTAACATGACACATGCAGCAGGACAGGCTAGTATTGGAAATGCATGTTGAGCCACCTTCCAGACGGTCATAGATAAGCTTTGCAGCTGATCTGGTGCTTGTGGTTCCACAGATAAGCAGCAAGATGCTTGTGTCAATTGTAATTCTTCAAAGATGGAGGGTTGTTATGTCAATGATAGTTCTACAGGCATTTGGATCAGTGTCATCACCTTTCTGCACAGAACTGGAAGCTATAGGTGTTGTTGCACCTCACCTGTGAATTAATTAGGCTTGCTTTATGTCCACCATCCGGTGCCTAAGCAACAGGTTGTGTTCTTAGCTGCAAGTCTCTGTTCCACTGTTCCTGAGTGACCCTAGATTCTGAGTTACCCTAAGTTTCAGTTTCTAGCATAAGTGACTCAGTGCCTCGAGCAATCCCTGCACCTTGGTGCCTCCAGTGGCTCTCTCTTTACTGTGTTTCATTGTTCCCAGCACCAGGGTGATGTAAGAAACCCTTACTCCTTTGTTTCTGTGATCCTAGCATCCTAATGCTGCTATTAACCTCTGTACTGTCACTAGTAACCTCCATGCTGCTGCTGATCCCTGTGTCCTCCAATGTTCTCAAGTCCAGTGTTCCTATGTTCTGGATTTGAGTTCCAATGTTTATGTCTCTTCGGTTATAGACCTTGGTCCTGTATCTGACAACTTTTGCTACTGCCTGCCCTTGGCCTGTCCCCATTTCTGAAGTTACTTAATTATTTGGCACTTCATTCTGGTTCTTTCCCTGGATAGATACCGTCTGCATGGGTGTGTCCAGGAGCTGCAACCTGGGAGCCCATGTAAACCCCATCACCCCTTGTAGGGTGCACTGAAGAATACCAGGCAGCTCCTTAGACTCTGCACCCCAGTCCTTTTTAGGGCTCACACCTCCACAAGCTATACAGATTGCATAAAAGGTCAAAATTCCCACTAGCAATAACACAGACAGTGGTTTAGCCTGGACACCAAAAAGTAAATGAATGTGACTGGTAAAAGAATATGCATCAATAAAACAAGCAACTTTACTAGTTTATTAAAATACCACTACTCAGTTACAAATTTATCTTGCTGTACCGAAGTCCCTCTCTGACATGACACATAAAGCAGGCTAGTACCTCATCGCATGTTGGGTCACCTTCCATATAGCGGTCCAGCCTGGAAACCCAATAGTTCATGAATATGATCACTTGTAAGTATTGTACTTATGGTCTTGCCACTCCAGCTCACCCCCTTTATGTGACCAGTGCAGGAACAGCCTTAAGCTGAAAAAGAATAACCCAAAAAATATTTTGTGATAAAAATGTAAAATGCTAAACAAATGCTAATCTCTAAAAAACGGTTCCAAATATTGAACATAACATAAAAAATATGATAAAAGTGCGTGAGCCTATTGCACACTTCCCATGGTGCTTGCTACAAATAAATATAATTAGAATTGATTATAGCATAGTGATAAATACAAACCTATAATCAGTATACTTTATATATGTGAAATAACCAAAAAAATGCATTCAATTGACATAAAGTGCATATATATAGATCCAAAATAATCCAAAAAAGTTAATTCATGTTATATAAAGTGCATATTTATGTGTGTATGAGGCATATATATATATATATATATATATATATATATATATAGATATATATCAATAGAAAGTACAAGGTATACAGGTCCTTCTCAAAAAATTTGCATATTGTGATAAAGTTCATTATTTTCTGTAATGTACTGATAAACATTAGACTTTCATATATTTTAGATTCATTACACACAACTGAAGTAGTGCAAGCCTTTTATTGTTTTAATATTGATGATTTTGGCATACAGCTCATGAAAACCCAAAATTCCTATCTCAAAAAATTAGCATATTTCATCCAACCAATAAAAGAAAAGTGTTTTTAATACAAACCTTCAAAAAATTATGTTCAGTTATGCACTCAATACTTGGTCGGGAATCCTTTTGCAGAAATGACTGCTTCAATGTGGCGTGGCATGGAGGCAATCAGCCTGTGGCACTGCTGAGGTGTTATGGAGGCCCAGGATGCTTCGATAGCGGCCTTGAGCTCATCCAGAGTGTTGGGTCTTGCGTTTCTAAACTTTCTCTTCACAACATCCCACAGATTCTCTTTGGGGTTCAGGTCAGGAGAGTTGGCAGGCCAATTGAGCACTGTAATACCATGGTCAGTAAACCATTTACCAGTGGTTTTGGCACTGTGAGCAGGTGCCAGGTCGTGCTGAAAAATGAAATCTTCATCTCCATAAAGCTTTTCAGCAGATGGAAGCATGAAGTGCTCCAAAATCTCCTGATAGCTAGCTGCATTGACCCTGCCCTTGATAAAACACAGTGGACCAACACCAGCAGCTAACATGGCACCCCAGACCATCACTGACTGTGGGTACTTGACACTGGACTTCAGGCGTTTTGGCATTTCCCTCTCCCCAGTCTTCCTCCAGACTCTGGCACCTTGATTTCCGAATGACATGCAAAATTTGCTTTCATCCGAAAAAAGTACTTTGGACCACTGAGCAACAGTCCGGTTCTGCTTCTCTGTAGCCCAGGTCAGGCGCTTCTCCCGCTGTTTCTGGTTCAAAAGTGTCTTGACCTGGGGAATGCGGCACCTGTAGCCCATTTCCTGCACACGCCTGTACACGGTGGCTCTAGATGTTTCTACTCCAGACTCAGTCCACTGCTTCCGCAGGTCCCCCAAGGTCTGGAATCGGTCCTTCTCCACAATCTTCCTCAGGGTCCGGTCACCTCTTCTCGTTGTGCAGCGTTTTCTGCCACACTTTTTCCTTCCCACGGACTTCCCACTGAGGTGCCTTGATACAGCACTCTGGGAACAGCCTATTCATTCAGAAATTTCTTTCTGTGTCTTACCCTCTTGCTTGAGGGTGTCAATGATGGCCTTCTGTGAAAAAACAGGAATATCGGCGCAAGCATGAATAAATAAATGGATGGAAATAGATGAAAGCAGCTGACACCAAGGTAAAAAATATGTAAAACCCAATGTAAAACTGATAGTACAAAGTGCAGCGCTAAAACAATAAGACAATAAAAACATCCATGGATAAATGAAGAGTCTATGAATGGCACACAGTAGTCTTGTAAAAAAGAGGAGAAAAACAGTCCAATAAAAAATCCCAATGAAAGTGCTCAGTGCTGATCAGTAAACAGGACACAAGTGCTTGTTCAGTGCAATCCTTCACCATAGGTGCTAGCCTCTCACCTGAAGGCTGTGAAAAGACAGCCTTAAAAGTACACTCCCAGCAATGTGAAAATCCTGACCAGGACAGCAATCACAGAGGGCATCTCTCCTTTTTGTTAAGGTGTTCACAACGATCCCCATGTAATAAAAAGGGGGCAGACCATAGTGCATGGGGATCGTTGTGAACACTTTCACAAAAAGGAGAGATGCCCTCTGTGATTGCTGTCCTGGTCAGGATTTTCACATTGCTGGGAGTGTACTTTTAAGGCTGTCTTTTCACAGCCTTCAGGTGAGAGGCTAGCACCTATGGTGAAGGATTGCACTGAACAAGCACTTGTGTCCTGTTTACTGATCAGCACTGAGCACTTTCATTGGGATTTTTTATTGGACTGTTTTTCTCCTCTTTTTTACAAGACTACTGTGTGCCATTCATAGAATCTTCATTTATCCATTGATGTTTTTATTGTCTTAATGATGGCCTTCTGGACAGCAGTCAGGTCGGCAGTCTTACCCATGATTGCGGTTTTGAGTAATGAACCAGGCTGGGAGTTTTTAAAAGCCTCAGGAATCTTTTGCAGGTGTTTAGAGTTAATTAGTTGATTCAGATGATTAGGTTAATAGCTTGTTTAGAGAACCTTTTCATGATATGCTAATTTTTTGAGATAGGAATTTTGGGTTTTCATGAGCTGTATGACAAAATCATCAATATTAAAACAATAAAAGGCTTGCACTACTTCAGTTGTGTGTAATGAATCTAAAATATATGAAAGTCTAATGTTTATCAGTACATTACAGAAAATAATGAACTTTATCACAATATGCTAATTTTTTGAGAAGGACCTGTAGTCCGTAACAGTCAATTAAGGTGTTAAAATTTGTAAAGTATTCCGTGATTGCAAAACTTGGGAAATAGATAGGCCATCCACCAAATAGTCTTCCTAGTGGTATAAATACGCTAATAAGTATAAAACGTATTAGTGTTAGCGTTAGCCTAGTGTGTAAACTACATTTAGTAGCTACAGCATTAAGGAGTGGGCCGGGAAGCTGGCCACCATGTCCTTAACAACGAATAAGTCATCTGCTGTCAGCAGGGTTCCCCGCTGACAGCTAAATGTAAAACAAAAACATAAACAAAAAACAAAAACAAAAAATAGTAAAAAAACAGCGCGGGGGACCCTTCCCAATCCATACCAGGCCTTTTGGGTCTGGTATGGATTTTAAGAGGAACCACACGCCAACATTAAAAAAAAAAAAATGGCGTGGATCCAGCCCCTAATATATACCAAGATCCTTATCCGAGCATGCAGCCTGGCAGACCAGGAAAGGGGGGGATAAGCGAGCGACCCCCCTGAACCATACCAGGCCACATGCTCTGCCCTCTCACCCCAAAGCACCTTGTTCCCATGTTGATGAGGACAAGGGCCTCTTCTCCACAACCCTAGCCAGTGGTTGTGGGGGGTCTGCGGACAGGGGGGCTTATCAGAATATGGAAGCTCCCTTTAACAAGGGGGTCCCCAAATCCTGCCCCTCCTATAGGGGAACATAGTACCCCTACTAATTCACCAAAAAAAGCATACAAAGTAAGTAAAAACACAAGATTTTAAAAACTATTTTATTGAAAAATCAAAAATCAAAAAAAATCCCCCACTGTAGATCCATCATCAATCACACCCGACCTAAAAAATGAAAAAGCCTCCAGTCCCAATGAGGGTTCCTGCCATTTGACAGCTCTTAAAAAACGAAGGGGCGGGGGCCACCTGGTTTTGTCACCGGTGGCACCGCTCTCTTGTTACATCATGACCCAGCATGCCCTTGGTCTGCAACATCACAAGGGGGCGGTCCCACCTGGTGACATCACCATGTGGCCCCAACCCTTAGTTATTTAAGAGCTGTCAAACAGTAGAAGTGGCAGACAGTGGGAGCCTTTGCCAGGACCGGAGGTTTTTTCTTTTTTCGGGTTGGCAGTGACAGTATGCGTCATGATCGATGATGGATCTACATTAAGGACATTTTTTTGATTTTAGGTTTTTTAATAAAGGGATTGTCAAAAACTAGTGTTGCGTTTTTATTCACTTTTTATGCTTTTTTGGTGAATTAGTAGGGGTACTACTCATTCATATGGGAGGGTGGGAGCTGGGTGTCCCCTTGTTAAAGAGTGCTTCCAGATTCCAATAAGCCCCCCACCCGCAGACTCCCAGAACCACCAGCCAGGATTGTGAGGAAGAGGCCCTTGTCCTCATCAACATGGGGACAAGGTGCTTTGGGAGGGCAGAGCCCCCCCTGCTCCGAAGCACCCCACCCATGTTGAGGGTATGTGGCCTGGTATGGTTCAGGAGGGGAGCGCTCGCTCATCCCTCCCTTTACTGGCCTGCAATACTGCATGCTCGGGTAAGGGTCTGATATGCCATTATTTTAAATTTGGCATGGGGTTTCCCTCAAAATCCATACACACCTAAGTGTTCTGGTATGAATTTGGGGGGACCCCACGCCATTTTTTTAAAAATGTTGGGGGTTCCCCTTAAAATCCATATCAGACCTGAAGGGCCTGGTATGGATTGAGGGGGACCCCTACGTCATTTTTTTTTTTTTTATATTGGCAATGGTCTTTTTACATTCAGCTGCTAACAGGTGATGACTAATACGTTGATAAGGACGTATTGGTCAGCTTCCCGGTCTGTTCCTTAACCACTTGCCGACTGCCGCACGACTATCTACGTCGGCAGTCAGCCCCTCACAGGCAAAGTGACCTAGGTCTACGTCGCTAGCCTGTGAGGGTCTAGGGAGCGAGCACACGCCGCCGGAGGCGCGCTCCAGCTCCCTCGTGGTCACGGACCACCCCGCGTGTGTGACCGGCGGACCCGATGTCCGCCGGTCACTCTGCGATCGCCGCTGCAGAGGGAGAAAGTCAGGCGGCTTGTGTAAACAAGCCACCTGTCATTCTCCCCTGTGTAGAAACTGTGATCACACGGTTCTACTATGTAGAACCGTTCATCACTGTTTCTTCAGCTCAACAGACAGCCAATCACAGTTAGAATCACGCCCCTAGGGACACACACAGCCCCTCCCTCTCAAATAAAGTTAACCCCTTCACTACCAGTGTAATTTTGCAGTAACAGTGCATATGTATAGCACTGATTACTGCAGTAATGTCACTGGTAACCCCAAAAGTGTCAAAAATGTCAGTCAAGGGTCTGATCTGTCCGCCGCAATGTCGCAGTACCGCAAAAAAAATCGCAGATCGCCGCCATTACGTGTTAAAAAAAAAAACAACAAAAATGACAAAAATCTTTCCCTTTGTTAGTAAACGCGATAACTTTTGCGCAAACCAATCAAAATACGCTTTTTGCGATTTTTTTTACCAAACATATGTAGCATAAAACAAATTGGCCGAAAATGTTAAAAAATTTAGATTTTTACATTTTTTTGGGGGGGAATTTCATATAAAAAAATGTGAAAAATATTGTAATTTTTGCAAAATTTATGCTCTTTTTTTGTTTATAGCGCATGATCAAAAAATCGCACAGGTGATCAAATACCACCAAAAGGAAGCTCTGTTTGTGGGAAAAAAAGGACGTCAAATTCGTTTAGGTACAGCGTCGCACGACCGCGCAATTGTCCGTTAAAGTCACGCAGTGCCGAATTGCAAAATACCCCCTGGTCAGGAAGGGGGTAAAATCTTCCGGGGCTTAAGTGGTTAACAACCAGCTAATTACTGCCAGCAGCCTCCGCTTTGCTAAATGCTGGACACCGGCATTTGGGAGAATTTAGTAGAGTTTAGGAGCTGTCAGCGTTTTTTCTGCCAAAATGATGCTGTGCCAGAACACACTTGCAGAGGGATTTTTTTGCCACTAAACTCTCCTGCCAAAAAACTCTGATAAAAGCCTATGTATGCATGAAAACATAGACCAATATGCAGAGGAGTTTAAATGTAGATAAAAAAAAAGGTCTGACGCCCAAAACAGCAGCTGTAAAATGCCAAAATGCCTTAGACAAGGGATCTCGCTCTCCCTGAGACACCAGGAAGTCTTCCTTTTTATTCTGTTTCTGTACCTTTAGTGCAGGGTAGACATGTGCAAAACAAAATTTTTTTTTTTTCTGCTTTGTTTTGATTCATTATTGAACGAATTTTGTTTTGTTAGATATGTTAAATTAATTTATTTTGTTTTCAGAATTTGTTTTGTTTCATTTTTTCAAATTAGCATGACCATTATTTTTTTCATCAGCAGAAATATCATGTAAACATTTTGATTTTGTTTTAAAATTCAAATCAATTTGAATTTGTAACGATTCGAATATGTGATTGTTATTTTGGTCAGGTCAGGTAGCCCTTGTACGATGCACATATATGTTTAATTTAAACACCATAATGGCATGTATCAAAAGATCACAGATAGGAACTCATCAAGCAGGTAATTTATTATTGGAAAAATCAATGTTCCCCCCCGCCAGTTGTACACTCACATGTTAATGTGCCCTCTTGGCACTCAGGATTTCCAGCAGTATGTATGTTACAGTCCATAATCCACAATCCATAATCCATATGTGCTTTGATTGTATATAGGCTATATGAAGAGTTGCGTGGGCATTTTGGAAATTTTTATTTTTCAGCAAAATTTTCAGTTATTGATCACTATTCACGTCACAATATCGCAGCTCATAATTGTAATTGTTTTGGAAAAGATTCTAATATTCTTTTCTATTCTATTCTATTCGAATCTATTCATTTGGGATTGGATCTCATTCTATCCAAAATTTGAATTTCGGTTATATTCTTTCTTTATTCTATTCTATTTTTTCTAATCTATTCTATTCTATATTCTTTTCTATTCGGTTTTATTTTATTTTTTATTCTATTCTGTTTTACTCAATTTACTACTTTATTCTTGTTTTCAAATTCAAATTTGTTTTTGCATTTTTTTTGCTACTTACTGATCATGAGTGAAAAGCCTTGTTGCTTTTATATTATATATGTGGAGAACTATACTTCCAAGTATAGAGTGGAGACATATATCATTGCTGCATGCTATTAGCCTGCCCTATATGGGGTAGAGAGGTGGCAGATTTACAACCTAACACAACAGAAATTTTGTATGGCTGAGAGATTGTCTCCCCTTACTGTCTACATGAGTACATGCTTGCACTTCTCTAGACTAGCAATATCTCCCACTCAGGGAATAATGTAGCAACTTTGAGCGGCACACATAATGTCACACTGAGATAGATATCCTCAGGGCGTATATACACATACAGATAGCAGGCCAACTCCACATGTCTCATGAGCGCCACCACCTGGTTAAAGTCAATCAGTTGCTAAGTGCTATATTGGCGCTTTTCCACTGCATGGAACCGTACCGGTTCGGCATGCTTTTGTGCTTTTCCACTGCTGGTACCGCATGGTATAGGGTCGGAACGGTTCAGTACGGTACGGTATAGGTTTGCTTTTCCACTACATGGAACCGAACGGTACGGTACGGCTCTGAAAAAACAGTACCTACTCGATTGTGGTTCCAACAGGTACCAAACTGGTACCATATCCCACAATCCTTTGCATGCAGTCACTACTAGCCACTGATTGGTCAGAGAATCCCACCCACCCCGTTGTTATCCCACCCACTTAACTTTAGTACTACTTTAGTGGAAAAGCAAACCTATACCGTACCGTACCGAACCGTTCCGACACTATACCATGCGGTACCAGCAGTGGAAAAGCAAACCGGGCCAAGCAGGGCCGAGTAGAGCCGAGCCGGTACGAGCCGGTACTTGCAGTGGAAAAGTGCCATAATTGTACAAGCTATATCTGCATGGCAGGCTTGAACCAATAGGTTTGAGTAAAAGAGGACATAAGAGACAGGAGGTCTTTTTGGCCAATGGCTGGTATGGTATAAAGGGTCCCTTGTTCAGAGAGGACACACCTAGAGACACTATTTCACTGTCCAAGTGTGCAATAGTGCAGCTCATTATGGTTACTTTCATATGCAGTATTGACAACAATACTCAATAATAGTCATTATCACTGCACAGGTCTCCCTGGACAACGCCGCTGCTTGTTATTAAGTCCATAGCCACTTCAAACACTTATGTTTTAGCAAACTTGCATAGTTGGCTGGATACAACAGGTACAGGCTGTACTGACAGGAGACAGAACAGTTACATCCATATTCGGTATAGGTTTTAGCCTCATATGGGTTTACTGTGCACAGGCTTTTGTTAGAATTTACAGGTTCAGACAGGACTACACAGCTTCTAGGGGGAACTAGGTTTTTAGCTGGGGGAGAGAGGGGGAAGTAGGAAGGTGGTTTTTGTTGGGGGTGGGCTTTTGTGGAGGGTAGTGTTGGGGCAGCCTGGGCGGTAGCAAAGTACCCCAAGTGGTGTGTGTGTGGGGGGGGGGTTGCCTATGCCACATATACTTTTCTTCATATAAGTGAATTTCTAATAAATATTTTTTGAATTGGCAGCCTTGGTAGGTGCTGTTTCCTTAGTGGTGTTTTTTTTTAGGTGTTCTTATCCTCTTCCACTGAATTCAAAGCTAAAAAAAAAATTGCAACATGGACAACATGAAGTTCTGGCGCGTGGGTATATCACATATGAGATGGATGGCAGACAGCTTGTGTTGTTGCATTTAGGCCAGGTGATCACTTGGTGGACATGAGCCCCCCTAAAGTGACCACACACGCTTCTGTCCAGATATCCTAAAATCCAAGATACTCAGCCAGTATCCCTAAACCCCCATGTTCAAGACTTGTGCCAGGAAAGGTGTGTTTGTGAACATTCTCAGCCAAAGAATTGCACACAACCTGTTGTAGTACAAGGTGGTGTGGGACAAGCCAACTACCAGCATTCCTGTCCCTGAAGAGCCTCCAGAGACTCTGTTACAGTTTGGATACTATACCCCAGGCATACAAAATCAGTGTGGCAGTTTTTTGCCTTGGCTGTTGCATAGACTCTGGACTTCTTAGGAGGAAAGGTCATTGTAAGGAGTCACTGCCTGAGGTAATTGAATAAAAATGGGGAAAGGTGACTATGCTGCCACTGTCGCCGAGGTGAAGGACACAGGACAGCACCAGCAATTTCAGGATTGTGCCTTGTTCCCAGCAGCCATAAAACTTGACATTGTGATTTGAAAATGTAATGTTCCTGCACATGCTTGCTGGAGCATGTGTCGGTGGTTATGTAGTCCAGTGATAAGAAGACGTTAGTACTTGTGATGTTGTGATATTGGTGGTTGTTAGCTCAGAAGTAGAGGCGATTTTAGTAAATCCATGCCAATCCAAACCGTAGTTTAGAGCTTGATGGCCGCTTTTATCAAACAAACTGACAGTTCAACATGAAAATTAGTTTCCCACAGAGGAGTTTTCAACACCAAATCATGAAATTAAAAATAATACGGAGCCACTTGGCTCTCTCTTGGCCTCTTGATAGGGGTTCTCCTGACACTCTGGGATCTCTTAGTCCTCTGAGATGTCCAGATTTCCTCAGTCCCCTGGACTTGTCTATTTATGTCGGCTCTCTCAGTCTCCCAGACTTACTGAGCCGTCTCGACAGTCTCAGTCCTATGGATAAGGAGCCTCTCCTCCAGCATGGATTGCTGTCTCTTGAGTTGAGCACACCTGTCTTCTAACAAAAGCCGTGCACCATGGCCAGATCCTTCATTATAAGGATTGTGCACATCTGCACTCACAGCTTGGCAGTCTCCTGCAAAAACCAGACACTGAGTTAGAGATTACCAAAAACTGGAGAAAGTTTAAAAAAACACCTTTTTCTGTTCAGAATCAATATACCAGAGCCCAGCACTTTGCATATGTGTGAACACTTTGTCATATCTACTTCCTTTTTCACAGTGGCAGGTCCTCACACTTTCACATTCTGCACATGGGCATGGGCATGCTTGGCCTCCTGATCAAAAAATGATGGCTGGGTACCTGCAGCACAGGCCATAAACTGCAGGAAGGGGACTGACTCCACCAGCTGGAATGGGAGCCTCTGTAAGCTCTGCATTTGGAGGGTGATTAGGGAACATTTTCTTTTTTCAGCAGTGTAACATAAATGTAAGAGTAGGGTAGCTGTGACTTAGCGAGATATGAAGTGATCTGTAGAATATAGTATTTAGTATCAGTCATAAACATAAGTCCTTTTATTAGCATTTGAAAAGGACAGAACTGGTTTCTGGGATGGAGGTAACACCTGGATGCCAATTAAAGTCTCCCATGCAAGTGAACAAAAGTTGTCACCTTCCTGAAGCCTCAAAGAGAGCTGCTGGTCATCTTGGCTGCGGGGATCCACAGGAGGCGATGATAGGCTCCAAACAGTCTGCAAGCTTTGATTGGTATCATCAGATCCAAGGAATGTATTTTATCTCTCATAATAGGTGAAATATTAGTGGCAGAGAGATGAAAATAATTCCTTCTTATGGTTCACGTGTTGGGCTACATGTACATGTAAATCTGTGTCTGTAGCGTGTGTAGAATCCTAAATCCTAGAGAAACATACAAAACCATTATATGGCACCTGATTGCGGCAGGCAAGCAGTGTTTGGTACTGTCGCAATCAGACCGATGCGCTGGTGTCAGAATTCCTATCCCTTACTCAGTGGTCAGCGCCGTTCTGGGTCAATTCGACTCTGGTCAGTTCAGAACACGAAACCTCCTGTGGGCTGGGACAGGGACAACCCCCTGGGGTTGATTGGCCAAGGGCTAAAGTCCAGCCCACATCCATATTCCAATAAATTGGGGAACCTGAGATATGGACATTGTTCTTCCATGAAGCCAGTTCTAAACTGGGGAGTCCCAAAGTGGTTTCCGGTATGCTTCTACCAAGGGATAAGCTTCAGTAAAGTTTATTTCTGTTTTTATTCCTTTTTATTTTCATAACAAATTGCCAATTGTGTCTTTTATCGTTTTTGTATTTTTTGTAACTCCTTTTGCTTTGTATATATTTCTTATGCACTGCCCACTTTTGGGATATTAAATTATAAAATGAATAAGTGACTTCTGTGTACTAAGCTAGGACTCATATCTCTGAAGAGATTGTTGCATTTTAGTGCCTAATTGCTTGGTCTAAGCTACATGTCAATCTGTATGCAATTGCACTGTGTGTTGGCAGATTGCATGCAGATTGTAAACCAGAGATCTGTGTGTGTGTGGTGGCCCAGCAGACCAGTCTGCGGACAAACTGTTGGGTGGTGGCAGGCTATCATTTGTGGTGTGTGGGTGTGTGGACAGTGGGAAGAGTGATTAACACCGGGGTTCTAGCTTGTAGGATAGCTGGAGGAATCTCAGTAGTGTGTAGTAATTGCTAAACTGCTCCCCAACCCTTACAGTGCACCAGATTGTATGTAAGATTTGTATCTGCCTGACCACAGAGCCAGCTGGATTGGAGTGGAGTCTCCCTCTAGTGGTGACCAAAGGCAGTGCGGGCTGTGAAAGTGTCACAGCCAGTCTTATTACTCAGTAGGAATTTCCCTTATTCCCTTATACTCCCCAGTCACTAAACCACGTCTCGGTTAGCTAGTCGCCGTGGGCGTGGTCAATCGTGACAAGCAGCTCCAGTGGGATTGAAGCCTATGCTTGTTGTTTCTCAGTGTGGTCCTATACTGTTTCTATTTCAGCCCCCCATGTGAAAGCAATAAAGTAAAGTGAAAAAAAGTGTAAAGAACTGGATTTACAGTCAAGCACTTAAACCCTCCAAAAAATATATTGCCCCACTGTCATTATGTACACATGTATAAAAATAAAAACATGTGCCAGGGGCATTTAGGTACAAAAACATTGATTGCACTACTCATTTCACATTTGACTGTGCAAACTGGACTGAGAGCCAGTATAAACTTCACACTGATGATGACCTAAAAGGGCTTTTTAAACCTATGGAAAAGTTTGTGTATTGAAGTACTCAGATTTAGAATCTCACATGTTAGTTGGGTAATATATTGTATTTGTGATCACTAGAGTTAATTTTAAGCGTATTTTTAACAGGAAATATGTGTTTAATAAACCATTGAACTAATATTCTGTGACATAAAAATTTGGAATAACCACCATTTCATTCTCCAGGGTCTCTGGTTGCAGAAAATATATAATCAATATTATTATCTCGTGCTAAAATATCAACTAAAAAATATATAGATGAATGCAGCTGCTTGAAAAGACTATATAACTGCAAAAATGAAGTGAAAGCCCAAAAATAAATGAAACCATCAGCAGCGCAAGTGAAAATTAAACACAATGTGAATAATTAATTAATTAATCAAATAAATACTCCCATCACTGGGGGTATCAAAATAAAACCCCAAACAATTCATGAATGATTCAATCAGTCCAAAAAATGTATGTCGTGATATGTGCATAGTCCAAAATTCTGATAAATGCAAAAGCAGTCCAAAATGACAAAATAAGCTGGATCCCCGCGGATGGAAAATGAATGAATCACCACAGATCACCATCACTGCTGTGCAAGATCACCTCCATTCCCATCAGATGGACACTCACTAGAAATACATACCCCCACTTGCATGCTTGGGAAAACAAACTGATGTAGAAAATGTAGTGTTGATCCTCTAGATGGGTATAAGCCATCTCCTGCCTTTTTCCTCTAGTGATCACTCCGCAAGCAACATGTAGGAAAAAAAAGCTCCAGTGAGACAAACTCCAGCCTGTGTGAGATGTGGTGCACGACAGGGCTTCTGTCTCTAATATATAATGTTTGGGGGTTTTAAATAATCTTCAGGCTTAAAATGTGCAAAACATTGGCAAAAAAAAAAAGGATTAAAGGCATGTTAAAGGCATCCCAAGCCTGTACTTGAGAGGATAGATATTTTTCACATGTTGCCCTTGCAGTCACATGGAAAAAAGGACCGTCCCCCCCCCCCACCCCCCATTGATACATGTCCCCCAGGGAAGTGCCCAGTTTCCATGCCTTTTGTTTGACAACAAATTGCCTATTAGCCATATAAATGGGCAGAATTCATTTTCTAGATGCACCCCTGTAGACTTTAATGGGGTTTGGATTTAAGTTGACAATTTTCAATATTTAAACTATTTATTATTTCAAATAATTTTCACAATGGGTTCAAAGAATGTCTCACAAATCAAACCCAAGCACATTCACTGATCACTAGAACTGCGGGATTATTTCCCCAGTGGGCACACAGACAGCAACACACGGAATGTTTAACTTTTTTACTTTTCTTATCCAAATCAAAACAAAAAAATTCTGGGATTTAATGTTTAAATTAGTCTATCTTGCAATTTTGGAATAGTTTAATAAATACATATACTCACCCATTTACAGCTCTAAATTTTTCAAAATCTACTATTAGCTGGCATTCACCAAAATAGCCCTAATGTTTGTGTACATATGTGTAACCATGGTAAGAATATTAGATTGTAAATTGCTTTAATTTACAATACAAAAAAAATATTTTTCTCTATTTATACTCCTATAGGTAGACAATAAAATACATATTTATAAAGGAAAATACTAAATTGTATAGAGTTTGCTCATGTGTAACATTGTGATGTATGAAAATAGTTCATTATATTTTCATGAATCGATTTTATGTTTGGGAAAATAAATCCATAATTGGCTACATCTTCTTCAGCTATACATCTAAATTACTAAAAGGGATCATTGCATTTTTCAATGTAATTACATGTCTTAAAGATGCCTCAGGATTTCTAAATATGCTTAAAATTCTTCAAAACATTACAATGTGGTTATATGGCCAAACATGATATATGCCTTAATGTTCAACAATTTCAGACTAGATGTAAAATGATTTTAATTTAGTTCCAAAAGAAAACATGATTTAAGATGTCAAGACCTTTTTAAAAGGGGTGTCCAATATTTCATTGTGAATGGTAAATGGTAATATTTATGTCCATAAACTTTACCCCCAACTCCACAATGAAAAAAACCAGACTGCTGAAAATAGTCATCACAAAGGTTATGCTAGGACTTGTCATGTTTTTTATTACAGAGCAGTCCGTTTGACAAGTGATGTCCTCTTACAGCTGAGATGAGCCCAGCACCTTTAGTAGCAGCAGTAAAAATTACTATAAAAAATACCATATAAGAAAGGGTAATGATGAAATTTAACTGCTCTCTATCACACACCTGGGGTCTAGTAATCTGAAAATAGGGGGTCCAGGTGCTTTATATTTTACAGAATTGTCCTTGCTTGGAAGTTTAAGGTCCTTCCACTGAACCATAACATATTATTGTAGCCAATGCTAAATGTTCAGGCTGTTCATTTGCAAGGACCATTATGTCTGCTTCACTGCTTTTACCAAAAAGCAGGGATTCCCATATAAGAAAAACAGTTTGGTATACAGTCAAGAAAATAGGTTTTATTCTATAGTTTTTACAATAAAAAATATAGCATTTTTAAAAAAAATATATCTTGCTTAGTTCTATAAACAGCTTGTGTAAAGTAATATCTACTAGACAATAAAAATGAATTATTTCATAAGTTTGTATGAATCACAACAAAAGCTTGAGCAATCAGTCTGCTCAATTTTAACTGTTAATGGGCCACTCACTGTCATTTTACATGGTACACACATTTGGGTATCTTTATTTTGCCTGCTGAGAATTTTAAGAAAGAAATGTAATTGTTAAAGTTTGCCTTGCACTGCTATTCTTCTTTTTAGCATCACTATTAATAAGCAATGTACAGATATATCTTTACTGGCTTCACTATCCTTTGTGCTGTGAAATGAAAGGCTTGTAAGTAAATAAGCAATCTTTATGTCAAGCACCCATATTGTATTAGTGCCCACCAGAGGAAACCTATTGCTCTATGCAAAAAGCCTATGAGTAGCCATCGGAATGATTTTACGACATACAAATGTAGTGAATTGAAATTTACTCAAAACAGAAGATGTAATGTCTGTCACAGAAAATTATAATTAAAAATATGTTTCAGTGTTGAATAGTGGGTCCTTGGGAGTCTCAGACTTAGCAAAGATCACATTTGTGGTTGACTTAGTAAAACTCTTATCCCATCCTTCCATAAAGATCTCTCTCTATCTCACTGTACAATGCAACCTTTTCTAACATGTGTTGTACTAGTCCATGGTTTAGGATTGGTCTACATTGCTCTGAGTCCTCACTTCCTTATTTCATAGATACTTTTTCCTAGCCTACCTCATCTCAGAATTTCGCTGGTGCAATTTTTGGGTCCTGCTGCACATGCATGAATCAGCCTATATACAGTGCCTTGCTAAAGTATTCGGCCCCCTTGAACTTTTCAACCTTTTGCCACATTTCAGGCTTCAAACATAAAAATATAAAACTGTAAATTTTTGTGAAGAATCAACAAGTGGGACACAATCATGAAGTGGAACGAAATTTATTGGATATTTCAAACTGTTTTAACAAATAAAAAACTGAAAAATTGGGTGTGCAAAATTATTCAGCCCCCTTAAGTTAATACTTTGTAGCGCCACCTTTTGCTGTGATTACAGCTGTAAGTCGCTTGGGGTATGTCTCTATCAGTTTTGCACATTGAGAGACTAAAATTTTTGCCCATTCCTCCTTGCAAAACAGCTCGAGCTCAGTGAGGTTGGATGGAGAGCATTTGTGAACAGCAGTTTTCAGTTCTTTCCACAGATTCTCGAAGTTGATTCAGGTCTGGACTTTGACTTGGCCATTCTAACATCTGGATATGTTTATTTGTGAACCATTCCATTGTAGATTTTGCTTTATGTTTTGGATCATTGTCTTGTTGGAAGACAAATCTCCGTCCCAGTCTCAGGTCTTTTGCAGACTCCATAAGGTTTTCTTCCAGAATGGTCCTGTATTTGGCTCCATCCATCTTCCCATCAATTTTAACCATCTTCCCTGTCCCTGCTGAAGAAAAGCAGGCCCAAACCATGATGCTGCCACCGCCATATTTGACAGTGGGGATGGTGTGTTCAGGGTGATGAGTTGTGTTGCTTTTACGCCAAACATAATGTTTTGCATTGTTGCCAAAAAGTTCAATTTTGGTTTCATCTGACCAGAGCACCTTCTTCCACATGTTTGGTGTGTCTCCCAGGTGGCTTGTGGCAAACTTTAAACAACACTTTTTAATGGATATCTTTAAGAAATGGCTTTCTTCTTGCCACTCTTCCATAAAGGCCAGATTTGTGCTGTATACGACTGATTGTTGTCCTATGGACAGAGTGTCTCACCTCAGCTGTAGATCTCTGCAGTTCATCCAGAGTGATCATGGGCCTCTTGGCTGCATCTCTGATCAGTCTTTTCCTTGTATGAGCTGAAAGCTTAGAGTGACGGCCAGGTCTTCGTAGATTTGCAGTGGTCTGATACTCCTTCCATTTCAATATTATCGCTTGCACAGTGCTCCTTGGGATGTTTAAAGCTCGGGAAATCTTTTTGTATCCAAATCCAGCTTTAAACTTCTCCACAACAGTATCTCGGACCTGTCAGGTTTGTTCCTTGTTCTTCATGATGCTCTCTGCGCTTTAAACAGACCTCTGAGACTATCACAGTGCAGGTGCATTTATACGGAGACTTGATTACACACAGGTGGATTCTATTTATCATCATTAGTTATTTAGGTCAACATTGGATCATTCAGAGATCCTCACTGAACTAACTTCTGGAGAGAGTTTGCTGCACTGAAAGTAAAGGGGCTGAATCATTTTGCACGCCCAATTTTTCAGTTTTTTATTTGTTAAAAAAGTTTGAAATATCCAATAAATTTTGTTCCACTTCATCATTGTGTCCCACTTGTTGTTGATTCTTCACAAAAAATTACAGTTTAATATCTTTATGTTTGAAGCCTGAAATGTGGCAAAAGGTTGCAAAGTTCAAGGGGGCTCGAATACTTTCGCAAGGCACTGTATATTCAACTTGTTAGATTCACAGATTATCCCACTGGAGGACTACAAGGGGGGGGGGGGGGGAGGGGTTTGCTCGCAATTTTTTTTGGAAAAAATACACTTCAATGAATAAAAAAAAACTAAAAAGTAAAGTTAGCCCATTTTTTATTTTTATATTGTGAAATATGATGTTACGCCGAGTAAATAGTTACCCAACATGTTACAGTTTAAAATTGCACACACTTGTGTAGTGGCAACAAACGTCAGTACTTTAAAATCTCCATAGGCAACACTTTAAAAAAATTTACCGGTTACCAGTTTAGAGTTACAGAGGAAGTTTTTGTCAGAATTATTGCTCTCACTCTGGCGATCATGGAGATGCCTCACATGTGTGATTGGAACACCATTTACATTTGCGGGAGCAACTTACATATGTGTTTTCTTTGGACGCGTTTCGCCCGCCTATTGGGCGTTATCACAGAGATACGTCTGTGATAACGCCCAATAGGCAGGCGAAATGCGTAGACACAATTTTCGGCTGACAGCTGTACCATACGTCACTTCCGGTCACGGTGGAACGCAAACAGGGATCAGTGCTACCCAAGCGGCCACACACAACCAGGAAGTCCTCATTTAACCACTGCGGCTTTATATCTGGAAGATTGTGATTTGTAATAAATGGCTTGTTTGAGGATATCACACTATGGGAGTTTTCTTTTCAAATGGCCACTAAATCCCTGTCCATCTGGGGGAGATCGAATACACAGGGACAAGTCTGGTCCATAGGAAAATATAATCCTGTCTGTGATAAAAAAGGCATCCCACTCCACACCGGACTATAGCGTTGTTGACCCACATGCAGTATTGCTATGGGGTCCTGGCAGTCTGGTAAGTGGAAGCATCCAAAAGGAGAGGAACTGCACAAGATTGCACCTTATCTGCACGGATTGGCCCTGATTTGCATACTAAGGAGCACAGAGCACATTGCACTTTGTCTTTCACTAGCTACTTGCTTAATTTGGACTATTGGGACTTATGAGAATAAGAAAAGATTTTCTACATTTGTTTATTCACTATTGGTCTATATTTGTTGCATATTATCCATATATGTATTATGGAGAAGCAGCACTGTTTTGCATTTTAGTTTGACCAACTACATATATTTATTTTTGAAGTATTAGCACTGTTTTGCACTTTAGCATGATCAATTATATGAGTTTATTTATTTATTTAAGATTGATGGTGCAATATCAGACTACTTAGTATTTCATATACTCTGCACGTTTGCACTTTTTTTAAGCACACTTATTTTTGCACTGTGTATAATCTTATAAATTACTATAAAATCGCAAGATTTTTTAGACAGCAGCACCTATAGGTTCTGAATATAATCCATAACGCAGGACATATTTTGCATATTACTATGTATAAATATATTCAAAGTTAAAGTGGTTGTAAACCTCAGACATGAAATATGAACAAAGCATACCCCTCTATAGTGTGTACTTGTCTCATTTAATAGCTCTAAATGTTATTTCTGCCTGCTGCTTCCTTCCTCTGCTATCAACATGAATCACTTCTGACAAGTTTTCCTGACACCAAGAGAAAAATGGTGATTGGGAGTGAGCTCCAGCTGATTGACAGCCTTAGCTTTATTCCTGTGTGCTGTATGAAAAGGGGGGGGGGTTGTGTCCCTACCCTCTCCTCCCCTCCCCTCTAATCAGCTCTTAGAGCTCTCCTTGCTGAGTTCTGCAGAGTGTAACTTCAATTTTCTGCCCTCTTTTTTCTGACCTCTCAGACAAGCTTTCTATTTATGTTCTTTGAACGGATAAAGAGAAGAGAAGACTGTAGATAAACAGGTACAGCCTAAGTGGGACAATTTGTTTTATCTCTATTTTTCACCTGAGACCAGTCACTTCATTGGGTATATGTAACTGTTTACAACCATTTTAATAGAAATAATTGGTAGAGGTGTTTTTTATCCTAAGTAAAAAGGAAAAGGAGCTGCACTTGTGTATCAAAGAAATAAGTAGTAATGGAAAATAAATAATGAAACTAAAAAAAAAAAAAAAAAGTTTGGTTGACTTTCTTGTAACTAATGATGTCCATAGTTATAACTGCTACAAAAGTGTAGTACATTTTTTTTAAGCAAAGGTGCTATAGTTTGTGCATAAATGAAGATGGACATGTACTATATACTTTTACCTACATAATAGTTTACCTTTTTCATGCATATGATGTTATTAAAAATACTAGGGCCTGACCAAGACACAATTTGTATGGAAAGATAAATCAATGCATTTGAAATTCTAATCTAGATATTTCATGCAGTGAGATTTTTTGGCTGCCTGACATTTCTTTATTGATTATTGATCTAAACAGGCTTAAGTTATCTGCTGTATCTTTTTCTTCTCAATCAAGGAAGTCTTTATTGACTTTACAACTTGTCATGATCCTAGTCTTCTACTCATTCATGTTTTATGATCTTAAGAAACAGATACTTCAGGTTATCTTCATCTTCGGCCAGTAATGTACTGTAGTTTCATCAGCACAAATATGTAAATGAGCCAGTAATGCCTTTTCACCTCTGTTTGTTTTGTGTAAAAACTAACATAGCTATGAGGAAAATAAAAGCTTACTGGTCATATTCCATTCTGTCTCCTATGCAAGCTGGTATGCCCATTCTTTTTAATCTGACCCAGTATTTTGCCTTTAATTCTTTTCTTTTTTATAGGGAGCCACATGATGTTGCCCTCCAAAATTTCTATCTAAGCCAGCTGTAATCTTTTGCTTACTATGTCAGTGGATGTACCATTAATAGCTGGTGTTGTGTTTGTTGATAAGGCTTCAACCTTTCTTCATCACCAGTGGTTCCTGAAAAGCTATTGATCCACTTGATCTTAATGGTATAATCATTCAGTGTATCCTTTTCACCTGTCCTTGATCTTCTTAGCACCATTTAACGTAAACCTTTGATTGCTTTTTACTATTCCAGTTCACTGTTACTAGCTGTAGGACACACTTTTATTGCTATGATTTCTAATTCTATTTCTTTGCACTTATCATTGCAGCATTCTCCATGTCTTGGCAAAAAGCTGAACTTCCGGCAAATAGCTGTAATGCACTGTTAAAATACATAGAAAAGGAAAATGGATGGGCCAAGGGGAATTTTAAAGGGATACTGTCATCAAGACAAATAGCAGAGAATCCACATATATGTAAAAATACACAAATTTTATTGATACAACACCAAAAATAAAGAAGAAGAACATTTAAAAGTAACTATTATCGTGTTGACAAAACACTAATAATATTACAGCATACAGAGCAATTGGGTAGTACATACAATATACAGGCTTTGGGAGAGCCAAATATCCACGGAGGGTGGGTGTAGATCACGCTGTCCACTGCAGACCTTTGCCAGAGATGGTAAGACTGGTGGGTCTGGTGTGATGGACCTGGGTGTCTAAACCCAAACCCAGCCCGACATGTTTCGCGGGTGACCGCTTCCTCAGGGGCAAATAACGTGGGTATGTATATCAACAATGCTACTAGAATTATTAAGAGAAAGTAAAGTCAGTGCATATCTATTTGGGAAATATGTCACATAATACATCTCATAACGGTAGGTCAAAACAGAGGTAAGCGCCAGCCAACATATAACCCACCTGTATAGCCGGTTCTAAAAGCAACTGGAGACCTAGGGGATCACGACTGGGACTAGTACCCCCCCTGCGGACATGGGAGCAGTCCACAACAAATAGGGGTCCAAATCACAACATGTAAGGCAACTGTATTCTGGATAATGAAAAGTGTATAATCAAAATGGGATAATTGCGTACATGCTTGTATATGTCAGCTCCATAGTAGGAGGAGAACTTACCAAATACAGTATACTTGTATATGTCCCCTGTAGTGTCTCATGACAGGGCTAAGGGGTGGCTGCTGGAGTAGCCAGGACTGGTGAGCGGAAGATTGGGTCGATATCAGGACCAACAAACCTTATGTCCATAAGGAGACAGAAAAAAACGCAATATTGAAGTGTTTGGTTCAAGCCAATGCGTGAACGCTACAGAGAAAAAGTGAAAAGAAGGATAGACCCATCTCAGTAGCTTGAGAGTAGCCTGTAGACACCACGTGCTATAGATAGACCAAAACTGAAACAAAAGATCCTAAATCAAGTGCACGCATCACCAAAAGTGAGTGGATAAAACTAAAGAGTGAAGGTGAAATGATCGCAAGAAACGTGGGGTGTGACAATAGTATACATAAAGGGATGGGGGTGTGAAGAAATCAGGACGGCAAGAAGGACCCGTAAATGGATGACAAGAGCCCAGGTATCTCAAAGAGTAATAGTGTTAGAATGACAAGCAGCAGAGACTCCAATGAGAAGGACAGCATAATAAAGCCATGTGCTATATTTACCTAACGCTCCTCGCAGTCCGGTATCCCGTAGCCGAGTGAGTGTCTCAGTGGGGATGGCGCCTATATGAGGAACCGCTCCACCCCAAACACAGCTGGGTCGGTAATCAGCCGGCCACATGATAGCTGTGTTCGGGGCAGACGCTCCGAATGCGCTTGTACACAAACCGGCTCATCAAGATGCGCCGGATGTGACGTACTGCGCATAGCCAATGGGTGTGTCTGCGGCGCCGACGTAGACGAGTCACCGGATATCCAGGGACTGTCAGCAGTGTCGGTACCCAGACACTACACCATGGCTCAGGGACACATACTAAGTGTGTACCCAGACGGGCGTCACATGCCCGCCATGGGGAACATCCAGCAGGATCCTCCCATCCATAGATGGTGATGGAAATGGGTCCGGGTTGCTGAACAAGGGATAATCAGGGGAGATGAATGCCAAGTGGCGCTATACCTCTGTGACCATAACCAACAGATAATTGATATACAATAACAAGATTTTACATGTATACATTAAATCATATGGAGAAATATTATTATTGAAAACAAATGAACAAAACAACATAGTTAACATAAACATAATTTCAAATAATAGGGGGTTTGAGACAGTTGCATAACCTTCTGGGATAAGCTGCTTCCCAGGTATGGAGCCTGATATTTCCCATATTGGGAATCAAGCTCATGAATATCATAGGATAATGGATCAATTGGAAGAACAGGGTGGGGACAGAAAGAAATGGGAAAATAAAGAAAGGGGGGGAGGGGGGGGGGAAAGAAGGGAAGGGGGAGGGAAAAGGAAAAAGGAAGGGGAAAAGGAAAGGAGTGGAAAAGAAATAGGAGGGGGGAAGGGAAAGAAGAGGGAAAAGAGGGAAGGAAAAAGAAGGGGGGTAGGGGAGGGGAGGAAAAATGAAGGGGAAGCCCTGATGGGGGAGGGGGGAAAAGAAAGAGAATGTAGCAGGAGAGAAACCGGACAATCAAACTACCAACCATATATCTATAGAAATGACTTGTAGGAATGTGCCTCGTTTAAACCAGGATATGAGAGGGCATTGAGCCTCTCAATCCAAAGTGTTTCTCGTTGGAGAATGCGACGATCCCAGTTACCCCCTCTGGGGTCTGGGGGAATTACTTCTAAAACTCTAAAGGATATACATGTGTTATTGTATCTATGTCTAAGGCCAATGTGGCGTGTTACAGGAGTGAGTATCTTGCCACCCTCTGAACAGTAGAGATGGTCCCCTATTCTTTGACCTAGTTCACGGATGGTTTTGCCTACATAGAAAGCAGAGCATTGACATTGCATCAAATAGACTACTCCCCGTGTGGAGCAGTCAGCATATCGATTAAGTCTGTGTGATTGACCGTTAGGTAGTGAGGTGACCATGCCTTCCCTGATCCAGGGGCATCTGGGACAATGTCCACATGCATATGTCCCCGTAACTTGTGGGACTAGAGTGGTGTGTTCCCTATAGTGACTGGTGATCAACCGATCACGTAGTGATGTTGCTCTTCGGAATACCAATTCAGGAGAGTCCTTGACATATCTGGAGAGGATAGGATCTTCATCCAGTATATGCCAATTCCTCTCCAAAATTTTTCGTAATTGTACTGAGTTACTAGAGTATTGCGTGATAAATCTCACTGTCTGAGTATTCTCATGTGTTTTTTTGGGGTATAGCAAGTCAGCTCTGGATTGAGCTTGCGCTCGGTTGAGGCTTTTCGTAGAATCTTACGGGAGTATCCTCGCTGTAGGAGCCTATCCCGTAATTTTTTAGACTCTACCAAAAAGTCTGCATCTAATGTACAGTTGCGACGGGTTCGCAGATATTGTGCGTAGGGGATACTATTCTTTAGGGATTCAGGATGTAAACTGGATGCATGCAGTAGCATATTGCCTGCACTTGGCTTCCTATAGAGATTAGTGATGATGTGTCCATCATCTTCTCTTTTGATTTCAACATCAAGAAAGACAATTTGCCTGTCATGTATGTTATGGGTAAATTTGAGGTTGAATTCGTTCACGTTCATGGCAGATAACATAGCGTCTAGTTCGTTGCGTGTACCCGTCCATATAATTAGGAGGTCGTCAATATAGCGAAACCAGCACAGTAGGTATTTTAGCCACTGTGCATATTGTTCATTGGCGAAAATGTATCTTTCCCAACTTCCAAGAAATAGATTCGCATACGAGGGGGCGCAACAGGTCCCCATTGCGACCCCTTGAATCTGCAAATAGGTCTTGTCCATGAACGTGAAGATATTCCTAGTCAAAATAAATCTTAATAAAGATAAAATGAAATCATTGTGAGACCAAGTGGAACGATCTTGCTCATACAAAAAAGACTTGACCGACCGGATGCCCTCCTCGTGCGGAATTAATAAAAATACAAGTATCCACGTCCCAATTAAATGTAGAAAAGGAAAATGGATGGGCCAAGGGGACTTTTAAAGGGATACTGTCATCAAGACAAATAGCAGAGAATCCACATATATGTAAAAATACACAAATTTTATTGATACAACACCAAAAATAAAGAAGAAGAACATTTAAAAGTAACTATTATCGTGTTGACAAAACACTAGTAATATTACAGCATACAGAGCAATTGGGTAGTACATACAATATACAGGCTTTGGGAGAGCCAAATATCCACGGAGGGTGGGTGTAGATCACGCTGTCCACTGCAGACCTTTGCCAGAGATGGTAAGACTGGTGGGTCTGGTGTGATGGACCTGGGTGTCTAAACCCAAACCCAGCCCGACATGTTTCGCGGGTGACCGCTTCCTCAGGGGCAAATAACGTGGGTATGTATATCAACAATGCTACTAGAATTATTAAGAGAAAGTAAAGTCAGTGCATATCTATTTGGGAAATATGTCACATAATACATCTCATAACGGTAGGTCAAAACAGAGGTAAGCGCCAGCCAACATATAACCCACCTGTATAGCCGGTTCTAAAAGCAACTGGAGACCTAGGGGATCACGACTGGGACTAGTACCCCCCCGGCGGACATGGGAGCAGTCCACAACAAATAGGGGTCCAAATCACAACATGTAAGGCAACTGTATTCTGGATAATGAAAAGTGTATAATCATATAATAATTTATCTAGGCCTCCGGGGAGACCCATTGTCTCCGGCATTGGATCCATGTCAGAGCATGCCAGCCGATATGTGGACGCTTTTTTGCGCCCCTTTGTGCAGAGTTTACCATCTTACATTCAGGACACTCCCGATCTCCTACGCCACCTTGAGGACATCTATACACCCCCGGATGCCCTCCTCGTGGCGGTTGATATCGAGGCATTGTACTCGAGTATACCGCACGAGGAGGGCATCCGGTCGGTCAAGTCTTTTTTGTATGAGCAAGATCGTTCCACTTGGTCTCACAATGATTTCATTTTATCTTTATTAAGATTTATTTTGACTAGGAATTTCTTCACGTTCATGGACAAGACCTATTTGCAGATTCAAGGGGTCGCAATGGGGACCTGTTGCGCCCCCTCGTATGCGAATCTATTTCTTGGAAGTTGGGAAAGATACATTTTCGCCAATGAACAATATGCACAGTGGCTAAAATACCTACTGTGCTGGTTTCGCTATATTGACGACCTCCTAATTATATGGACGGGTACACGCAACGAACTAGACGCTATGTTATCTGCCATGAACGTGAACGAATTCAACCTCAAATTTACCCATAACATACATGACAGGCAAATTGTCTTTCTTGATGTTGAAATCAAAAGAGAAGATGATGGACACATCATCACTAATCTCTATAGGAAGCCAAGTGCAGGCAATATGCTACTGCATGCATCCAGTTTACATCCTGAATCCCTAAAGAATAGTATCCCCTACGCACAATATCTGCGAACCCGTCGCAACTGTACATTAGATGCAGACTTTTTGGTAGAGTCTAAAAAATTACGGGATAGACTCCTACAGCGAGGATACTCCCGTAAGATTCTACGAAAAGCCTTCAACCGAGCGCAAGCTCAATCCAGAGCTGACTTGCTATACCCCAAAAAAACACATGAGAATACTCAGACAGTGAGATTTATCACGCAATACTCTAGTAACTCAGTACAATTACGAAAAATTTTGGAGAGGAATTGGCATATACTGGATGAAGATCCTATCCTCTCCAGATATGTCAAGGACTCTCCTGAATTGGTATTCCGAAGAGCAACATCACTACGTGATCGGTTGATCACCAGTCACTATAGGGAACACACCACTCTAGTCCCACAAGTTACGGGGACATATGCATGTGGACATTGTCCCAGATGCCCCTGGATCAGGGAAGGCATGGTCACCTCACTACCTAACGGTCAATCACACAGACTTAATCGATATGCTGACTGCTCCACACGGGGAGTAGTCTATTTGATGCAATGTCAATGCTCTGCTTTCTATGTAGGCAAAACCATCCGTGAACTAGGTCAAAGAATAGGGGACCATCTCTACTGTTCAGAGGGTGGCAAGATACTCACTCCTGTAACACGCCACATTGGCCTTAGACATAGATACAATAACACATGTATATCCTTTAGAGTTTTAGAAGTAATTCCCCCAGACCCCAGAGGGGGTAACTGGGATCGTCGCATTCTCCAACGAGAAACACTTTGGATTGAGAGGCTCAATGCCCTCTCATATCCTGGTTTAAACGAGGCACATTCCTACAAGTCATTTCTATAGATATATGGTTGGTAGTTTGATTGTCCGGTTTCTCTCCTGCTACATTCTCTTTCTTTTCCCCCCTCCCCCATCAGGGCTTCCCCTTCATTTTTCCTCCCCTCCCCTACCCCCCTTCTTTTTCCTTCCCTCTTTTCCCTCTTCTTTCCCTTCCCCCCTCCTATTTCTTTTCCACTCCTTTCCTTTTCCCCTTCCTTTTTCCTTTTCCCTCCCCCTTCCCTTCTTCCCCCCCCCTCCCCCCCTTTCTTTATTTTCCCATTTCTTTCTGTCCCCACCCTGTTCTTCCAATTGATCCATTATCCTATGATATTCATGAGCTTGATTCCCAATATGGGAAATATCAGGCTCCATACCTGGGAAGCAGCTTATCCCAGAAGGTTATGCAACTGTCTCAAACCCCCTATTATTTGAAATTATGTTTATGTTAACTATGTTGTTTTGTTCATTTGTTTTCAATAATAATATTTATCCATATGATTTAATGTATACATGTAAAATCTTGTTATTGTATATCAATTATCTGTTGGTTATGGTCACAGAGGTATAGCGCCACTTGGCATTCATCTCCCCTGATTATCCCTTGTTCAGCAACCCGGACCCATTTCCATCACCATCTATGGATGGGAGGATCCTGCTGGATGTTCCCCATGGCGGGCATGTGACGCCCGTCTGGGTACACACTTAGTATGTGTCCCTGAGCCATGGTGTAGTGTCTGGGTACCAACACTGCTGACAGTCCCTGGATATCCGGTGACTCGTCTACGTCGGCGCCGCAGACACACCCATTGGCTATGCGCAGTACGTCACATCCGGCGCATCTTGATGAGCCGGTTTGTGTACAAGCGCATTCGGAGCGTCTGCCCCGAACACAGCTATCATGTGGCCGGCTGATTACCGACCCAGCTGTGTTTGGGGTGGAGCGGTTCCTCATATAGGCGCCATCCCCACTGAGACACTCACTCGGCTACGGGATACCGGACTGCGAGGAGCGTTAGGTAAATATAGCACATGGCTTTATTATGCTGTCCTTCTCATTGGAGTCTCTGCTGCTTGTCATTCTAACACTATTACTCTTTGAGATACCTGGGCTCTTGTCATCCATTTACGGGTCCTTCTTGCCGTCCTGATTTCTTCACACCCCCATCCCTTTATGTATACTATTGTCACACCCCACGTTTCTTGCGATCATTTCACCTTCACTCTTTGGTTTTATCCACTCACTTTTGGTGATGCGTGCACTTGATTTAGGATCTTTTGTTTCAGTTTTGGTCTATCTATAGCACGTGGTGTCTACAGGCTACTCTCAAGCTACTGAGATGGGTCTATCCTTCTTTTCACTTTTTCTCTGTAGCGTTCACGCATTGGCTTGAACCAAACACTTCAATATTGCGTTTTTTTCTGTCTCCTTATGGACATAAGGTTTGTTGGTCCTGATATCGACCCAATCTTCCGCTCACCAGTCCTGGCTACTCCAGCAGCCACCCCTTAGCCCTGTCATGAGACACTACAGGGGACATATACAAGTATACTGTATTTGGTAAGTTCTCCTCCTACTATGGAGCTGACATATACAAGCATGTACGCAATTATCCCATTTTGATTATACACTTTTCATTATCCAGAATACAGTTGCCTTACATGTTGTGATTTGGACCCCTATTTGTTGTGGACTGCTCCCATGTCCGCCGGGGGGGTACTAGTCCCAGTCGTGATCCCCTAGGTCTCCAGTTGCTTTTAGAACCGGCTATACAGGTGGGTTATATGTTGGCTGGCGCTTACCTCTGTTTTGACCTACCGTTATGAGATGTATTATGTGACATATTTCCCAAATAGATATGCACTGACTTTACTTTCTCTTAATAATTCTAGTAGCATTGTTGATATACATACCCACGTTATTTGCCCCTGAGGAAGCGGTCACCCGCGAAACATGTCGGGCTGGGTTTGGGTTTAGACACCCAGGTCCATCACACCAGACCCACCAGTCTTACCATCTCTGGCAAAGGTCTGCAGTGGACAGCGTGATCTACACCCACCCTCCGTGGATATTTGGCTCTCCCAAAGCCTGTATATTGTATGTACTACCCAATTGCTCTGTATGCTGTAATATTATTAGTGTTTTGTCAACACGATAATAGTTACTTTTAAATGTTCTTCTTCTTTATTTTTGGTGTTGTATCAATAAAATTTGTGTATTTTTACATATATGTGGATTCTCTGCTATTTGTCTTGATGACAGTATCCCTTTAAAAGTCCCCTTGGCCCATCCATTTTCCTTTTCTACATTTAATTGGGACGTGGATACTTGTATTTTTACTAATTCTTTTGTTGGCTAGCTGTCCCTTTCTGTTCATACTACGTATATTTGGGTGGACAACACACCCGGGGCCCCTTGTTCTCTGTTTGTGACAGCTCTATTTATCTTTCTTTTTTCAAACTTAATTAGTCTACACACCTATTTCTCTTTATATTCTAAAATTAAGTAACTGTGTATCATGGATCTTTTAGGACAGGCTTGGACAGGTTTTATGTCTCATATTCAATCTACCTTCACATCTAATCGTAGGGATGAGGAAGAGCTCAAAATTTATCTACAAAAAATATTTGGATTACTTAAACGTAAATCTCACTTATATTGGCATATCGTGTTTTTTGAAAAGTATATTACTGAAAATGTGAACCCTAGGGGTCTGAGACTACACACCTTCCCGACTGTCCGGAACCCCACCGAGACATTTAGGAAGACGTGGGAGTCCGCCTTAGATAGATGTAGCAAGGAATTAATGACTATCCTTGTGCAACAATACAATCTGGATATGTCTGGGTTGGATGCGGAAATTGACACTTTAAACATCCAATACAGACATGTCATGGATCACCCAAGCTTTGCAGCCAAATGGCAAGAAATCAAACAACAACTTGAGGAAATTAATCAAGACATAATACTCAGGAAACAGGCCAAATACAATCGGGATAAATTGGCCTTTCTGGGTGGATACGCCTATAAGTGGACCCCCAGAGTGACCACTCCCATTAACCAAACACTCAGAAATGAGAGATCATCACATATTGATGAGTATCCTGAATCAGATTCTTCTAATACCAATCTCCCTCACTCACAGGCTAGTTCACGCCCCTCTAATTCAAGGGCTGCGCGCACACGAGTCACTAAACGCACCAGACACAATGGTGGATATTCGTCTGATGACCCTTTGGGCAAAAGACGACCACAGACACCCACAGCTAGCACTTCAGATTTAACACCTACACTCCAGAAAATCCTTACCACTAATATTTTGCCTAATACTAAACAATCTAACACCAATGAGAATGGTTTTTTAGATGTCTCACTAGGAGCCATCCCGAAAACCAAAAAACAGACCAAACTAAAAGACTTTGTCACATTGACACCGACACAAACCCCACCATCACAGAAATAAATCAAGACTGTTTCAATATTATCAATCTCACAGATATACCCCTCACCCCGGATCAGACCACCGTCTTACAATTAGGTTTGGGATTTTGTCCTTCACAATCAATCAATATATATGACACTATTAAAGATTTGTACCTGTTTGCTCGCAACTTGACCTACAAGTACATTTTCGATGCTGACCGCCAAAAGAAAAAGCTTGAATTGGCTCTTACCGAGCAAATCAAACATTTCTCAATGGATGAGTTCCGGGCTCTCCGGGATCTGATGCTCCTCTATGAAGAGGGTTCCTCAGACCCCGGAGAGCCTAGTGCTACATCCATTGTCACACCTTCCCTACAATCTGTTCCTCCAATTTTTAAATCCAAATCCACGAAATTTCCTGATCTATCTATTTGTCCAAAGATCTGGGCATTTGTTTGCCAGGTGATCCGTGATCTCAAACGGAAACGTTGGCAACCAATGCCCCAGAATCTAACCACCAATTTAAAAGCAGCTCTAAAACAACTACAATCCAACCATGATATTATCATTAAACCCTCTGACAAAGGGGGAAACGTGGTAATCATGACACATCCACAATACCAGACGATGTGCTTAGATGTGCTCAACAATGAGTCGTGGTATCTCCCTATACAACCTGAACTAACAAATACTTTTCAAAACGAACTACAGAATTTATGTCTGAATGCCTATCTGGTAGGCACTATAGACAAAGACACATACGAGTATCTGCGTGTTCTACACCCCAGAACCCCAACTATGTACACACTTCCTAAAATCCATAAGAATTTATCTAGGCCTCCGGGGAGACCCATTGTCTCCGGCATTGGATCCATGTCAGAGCATGCCAGCCGATATGTGGACGCTTTTTTGCGCCCCTTTGTGCAGAGTTTACCATCTTACATTCAGGACACTCCCGATCTCCTACGCCACCTTGAGGACATCTATACACCCCCGGATGCCCTCCTCGTGGCGGTTGATATCGAGGCATTGTACTCGAGTATACCGCACGAGGAGGGCATCCGGTCGGTCAAGTCTTTTTTGTATGAGCAAGATCGTTCCACTTGGTCTCACAATGATTTCATTTTATCTTTATTAAGATTTATTTTGACTAGGAATTTCTTCACGTTCATGGACAAGACCTATTTGCAGATTCAAGGGGTCGCAATGGGGACCTGTTGCGCCCCCTCGTATGCGAATCTATTTCTTGGAAGTTGGGAAAGATACATTTTCGCCAATGAACAATATGCACAGTGGCTAAAATACCTACTGTGCTGGTTTCGCTATATTGACGACCTCCTAATTATATGGACGGGTACACGCAACGAACTAGACGCTATGTTATCTGCCATGAACGTGAACGAATTCAACCTCAAATTTACCCATAACATACATGACAGGCAAATTGTCTTTCTTGATGTTGAAATCAAAAGAGAAGATGATGGACACATCATCACTAATCTCTATAGGAAGCCAAGTGCAGGCAATATGCTACTGCATGCATCCAGTTTACATCCTGAATCCCTAAAGAATAGTATCCCCTACGCACAATATCTGCGAACCCGTCGCAACTGTACATTAGATGCAGACTTTTTGGTAGAGTCTAAAAAATTACGGGATAGACTCCTACAGCGAGGATACTCCCGTAAGATTCTACGAAAAGCCTTCAACCGAGCGCAAGCTCAATCCAGAGCTGACTTGCTATACCCCAAAAAAACACATGAGAATACTCAGACAGTGAGATTTATCACGCAATACTCTAGTAACTCAGTACAATTACGAAAAATTTTGGAGAGGAATTGGCATATACTGGATGAAGATCCTATCCTCTCCAGATATGTCAAGGACTCTCCTGAATTGGTATTCCGAAGAGCAACATCACTACGTGATCGGTTGATCACCAGTCACTATAGGGAACACACCACTCTAGTCCCACAAGTTACGGGGACATATGCATGTGGACATTGTCCCAGATGCCCCTGGATCAGGGAAGGCATGGTCACCTCACTACCCAACGGTCAATCACACAGACTTAATCGATATGCTGACTGCTCCACACGGGGAGTAGTCTATTTGATGCAATGTCAATGCTCTGCTTTCTATGTAGGCAAAACCATCCGTGAACTAGGTCAAAGAATAGGGGACCATCTCTACTGTTCAGAGGGTGGCAAGATACTCACTCCTGTAACACGCCACATTGGCCTTAGACATAGATACAATAACACATGTATATCCTTTAGAGTTTTAGAAGTAATTCCCCCAGACCCCAGAGGGGGTAACTGGGATCGTCGCATTCTCCAACGAGAAACACTTTGGATTGAGAGGCTCAATGCCCTCTCATATCCTGGTTTAAACGAGGCACATTCCTACAAGTCATTTCTATAGATATATGGTTGGTAGTTTGATTGTCCGGTTTCTCTCCTGCTACATTCTCTTTCTTTTCCCCCCTCCCCCATCAGGGCTTCCCCTTCATTTTTCCTCCCCTCCCCTACCCCCCTTCTTTTTCCTTCCCTCTTTTCCCTCTTCTTTCCCTTCCCCCCTCCTATTTCTTTTCCACTCCTTTCCTTTTCCCCTTCCTTTTTCCTTTTCCCTCCCCCTTCCCTTCTTTCCCCCCCCCTCCCCCCCTTTCTTTATTTTCCCATTTCTTTCTGTCCCCACCCTGTTCTTCCAATTGATCCATTATCCTATGATATTCATGAGCTTGATTCCCAATATGGGAAATATCAGGCTCCATACCTGGGAAGCAGCTTATCCCAGAAGGTTATGCAACTGTCTCAAACCCCCTATTATTTGAAATTATGTTTATGTTAACTATGTTGTTTTGTTCATTTGTTTTCAATAATAATATTTCTCCATATGATTTAATGTATACATGTAAAATCTTGTTATTGTATATCAATTATCTGTTGGTTATGGTCACAGAGGTATAGCGCCACTTGGCATTCATCTCCCCTGATTATCCCTTGTTCAGCAACCCGGACCCATTTCCATCACCATCTATGGATGGGAGGATCCTGCTGGATGTTCCCCATGGCGGGCATGTGACGCCCGTCTGGGTACACACTTAGTATGTGTCCCTGAGCCATGGTGTAGTGTCTGGGTACCGACACTGCTGACAGTCCCTGGATATCCGGTGACTCGTCTACGTCGGCGCCGCAGACACACCCATTGGCTATGCGCAGTACGTCACATCCGGCGCATCTTGATGAGCCGGTTTGTGTACAAGCGCATTCGGAGCGTCTGCCCCGAACACAGCTATCATGTGGCCGGCTGATTACCGACCCAGCTGTGTTTGGGGTGGAGCGGTTCCTCATATAGGCGCCATCCCCACTGAGACACTCACTCGGCTACGGGATACCGGACTGCGAGGAGCGTTAGGTAAATATAGCACATGGCTTTATTATGCTGTCCTTCTCATTGGAGTCTCTGCTGCTTGTCATTCTAACACTATTACTCTTTGAGATACCTGGGCTCTTGTCATCCATTTACGGGTCCTTCTTGCCGTCCTGATTTCTTCACACCCCCATCCCTTTATGTATACTATTGTCACACCCCACGTTTCTTGCGATCATTTCACCTTCACTCTTTGGTTTTATCCACTCACTTTTGGTGATGCGTGCACTTGATTTAGGATCTTTTGTTTCAGTTTTGGTCTATCTATAGCACGTGGTGTCTACAGGCTACTCTCAAGCTACTGAGATGGGTCTATCCTTCTTTTCACTTTTTCTCTGTAGCGTTCACGCATTGGCTTGAACCAAACACTTCAATATTGCGGTTTTTTCTGTCTCCTTATGGACATAAGGTTTGTTGGTCCTGATATCGACCCAATCTTCCGCTCACCAGTCCTGGCTACTCCAGCAGCCACCCCTTAGCCCTGTCATGAGACACTACAGGGGACATATACAAGTATACTGTATTTGGTAAGTTCTCCTCCTACTATGGAGCTGACATATACAAGCATGTACGCAATTATCCCATTTTGATTATACACTTTTCATTATCCAGAATACAGTTGCCTTACATGTTGTGATTTGGACCCCTATTTGTTGTGGACTGCTCCCATGTCCGCCGGGGGGGTACTAGTCCCAGTCGTGATCCCCTAGGTCTCCAGTTGCTTTTAGAACCGGCTATACAGGTGGGTTATATGTTGGCTGGCGCTTACCTCTGTTTTGACCTACCGTTATGAGATGTATTATGTGACATATTTCCCAAATAGATATGCACTGACTTTACTTTCTCTTAATAATTCTAGTAGCATTGTTGATATACATACCCACGTTATTTGCCCCTGAGGAAGCGGTCACCCGCGAAACATGTCGGGCTGGGTTTGGGTTTAGACACCCAGGTCCATCACACCAGACCCACCAGTCTTACCATCTCTGGCAAAGGTCTGCAGTGGACAGCGTGATCTACACCCACCCTCCGTGGATATTTGGCTCTCCCAAAGCCTGTATATTGTATGTACTACCCAATTGCTCTGTATGCTGTAATATTATTAGTGTTTTGTCAACACGATAATAGTTACTTTTAAATGTTCTTCTTCTTTATTTTTGGTGTTGTATCAATAAAATTTGTGTATTTTTACATATATGTGGATTCTCTGCTATTTGTCTTGATGACAGTATCCCTTTAAAAGTCCCCTTGGCCCATCCATTTTCCTTTTCTACATTTAATTGGGACGTGGATACTTGTATTTTTACTAATTCTTTTGTTGGCTAGCTGTCCCTTTCTGTTTATACTATGTTAAAATACATATATGAGAGGTCTCTTGTCTGCCAAAAGATTTCTAATTCTGAGATTTGAACGCCTATATCTGACAACACCACAGCCTGATGACCTGACTTTGCTCTCCTTAGTTAAGCAGCAAAGCTAGGTCCCTTCCCTACTTGTGATTGGATGGTCAGGAAGCAGAACTAGACTGTTGAGGTGGTCTATCTGCTCTTTCCTTTTGTCAGCATTTACTGTTCCTTCCTCTCCTAGTTTTAGCCCTGCTGTAGACGACAAGATGCTGAAAATCAAGGCAAATTCAGGGAACTATGCTAGTTGGATTTACCATATATTTAAGGAACTTTGCTAAATTTGTGACTGCATTGATTGGAGCTTTTATTATCAACCTGGAGTTCATTAAGGCATTTAGAATTTTTGTTTATCAATTGTTTTTCTTTCTCCTCTGGCTTCAGGTTTTTTGCAAGTGGTAGTTGTAACATTTTACTTTTTGCGCTATTTTTCACTCATTTTATTGTTTGTTTAAGAGCTACTTTGTTGATGTCTTCCCATAATGCAACACATCAGACTGATTTTGTAGGCAGTCAAAAATTGTATTGCCATATTTCCAAGGATCCTACTTTGTTAGGTTCATGATTATCTGTCTTTTGACCTTTTCTATTGAGGTTTTACACTAGTAGTTGATACTCTAACTACATGTTGGCATCTTTGCTAGAAATCAGCTCCAGGTTAGATTTTGTTGAAGATACTAAGCTTTATGATTGAATTCCAAAGATGTTCTCAATTGTATTTTTATTCAATCTTTTTCAAAATTCATTTGTAAGGTTTTCAGTTTTGTTGCTTTAGGGAAGCACTTTAACAGGTTGTTATTGTTACAAATTTCTATCAAATTTTCTCAGGGCTTCTTTTCTATTGCTGAGTCCATAATTTTCTACAACTTCCTTATTTTCATGTTCCAGTCAATTGTACTTTTTAATTGTTCAAAGAACTGATCCTATACTGCATTTGTTGTTGGTGAGTGAACCTAAACAAGTTAACATTTGCTATCTGAATTTTTATTGTATTATTATTATAGTCTTTGAATGCCTCCACCTGATTATAAATTACATTTCCTCTTTGTTTTTCATATCTTTGTATCTTGGGTCTGATCATTAAAATAGGAGAGACAAGTTTGAGCATAAATGTGCAGCTGTTACCCACAACAACCAATCTGAATTCTGATTATTATTTTTTTCATAGGATAAAAAGTGATGCATGATTTGTTGCCTTTAGCAACAAATCTATTTTTGAATGTATTTTTTATATTTTGAATGTATTTTCTTTTTTTATGTTTCACTAAACTGTTCTTCGTGTGTACCTCTGATTCTGAATGTCCAATACTGGATCATTTCAGTTCACATACACATGCAAAATATTAAATGAAAGAGAAAAGATTAAAAAGGGAAAGTAAGTGATATATTTTAACCCCAACCTTGAATGTTTATGCCTTTTGGAGGGACAGAAAGATCTGGATCTGGATATGGACATGTTACAGTATGAAAACCTATATCATAATAATATTGTAGTGAGAGTGTGATCTTGGGGTGAGACTATGCCAGTAACTGTGAGAATACTTGCTGAAAGTTGTGTTTATGCCACAAGTTGTGTTGGTAAGCATTTTGTCACACTTGCTGGGGAATCTATGAAATGGCCATAATGTTTGAGAGAAGTTACTGTCAACAAATTAGAGCTGATTCACTAAAAGGTAATTAGGCTGTTCGCTATGCAAGGGTATTTGCACTTTTTCAAGGGAACTTTAATTCAGGGAATGTGGTGAAAAGTCACTTAGCAAATAATATCCAACGACTTTTAAGAAAAATAAAAAATAAAGTTTTTTTGCTTGCACATGATTGGGTGTTGGAATTCAGCAGAACACCTCCTTCACTGAGCTAAGAGAAAATTTCCCTTTTTCATCATAGGTAAATCAACCCCAATAAATGCTGGTGGATATATTGGTGGATGTTTTCCAATTTCTTTTTAAACCATGCTTCAAGAAAGTTTAACCTGAATTGAGTGCTTACTCTTAATTTATAATTCACTTGATTTCTCTAAAAATATTGCATGTAAAATAACATAAAATCTATAAAGGTATAATATATTAATTGTTCAAATAACTCCCTGTCAAAAAGCAATTTTCATTTCATTTAAAAAACTGTGCCAGATTTAATCATTGAAATGTTACCAATTTCTTGGATAAATATTTTCTAGCACTGACTTACAGTGTTTAATTGTTGCACCAGAACCTTTCAGTTCTAAGCAATTTTTTATAACATTGGGATATACAGTACAGTATGTGTATTAGTATAGTTTTTTCACTATGTCCTTTATTATGCAACAAAAGAATTAATCATTTTGAGTTGATCTCAGTTCAATTAAACAAAAATGAGCAGGTTTCATCAAAACTGAGGATATGACAGAGGTTGGGACAGCCTATGCTATTAAAAATCAAGCCAGGCAGTTAATAGAAGATCATACAGCCTACAGAAAATGAAAGAAAACAAGATCATAATAGCAAGGATATGTGATCCCTTTGTTAATCAGAGATAAATGAGGTGGGCAGGCACTAGAGCTAATTTACTAACTGGATACATCTCTATGGCATGATTGCACTGCAATTGCCTGCTCACATAGCAAATGTGATCCCTGAACAATATAGCAAAATGTACGTTACTGTTCAATGCATATGATATATAATAGTTTGATGCCCATGTTGAACATCCAAATACCTTCTCCTGATCAGGTGCACTAAGCAATGTGTGGGGTTGATTTACTAACGGCAAATAGGCTGTTCACTTTGCAGGGGAATGTTCATTTTTCAAGGTAAATTTCCTTAGCTTAGTGAATGAGGTAAAACTCTGATGACTACCATCATCCAATCATGTGCAAGCAAAAATAGTTTCTTTATTTTCCTTGTACATGACTGGATATTATTTTCAAAATTAATTTTCACCACATTCACTAAGGTAAATGAACAGCCTATCTACAATGCTGTCAGAGCAGGAAAGGCAGCCTATTTACTACTGGAAACTCTATTCCAAGCAGCAGTGTAGAAAATCATGTTCGCATACTTGCTATGGCCACAATGACTATATATCGGTGCAGGCACACCATGATACCCATGTACAATGTGTGGTATGGTTGTTTAGTTTAGTGCTTTTATGCAATTGCTTTTAATTAGATCATCACCTATTGCATGTAGTTTTGTTTGTTGTTTTGCTGAGATGTGCATGTCAAATTGCAGTAAGCTAGCCTCAAATAAAATGGGGAAATTGTGTGTATACTTTAGGCCTGATGGCGTTTTGCTGGAATTGGCAATTCTCTACAATGTAAAAGAGATCTGAGTGGCTATAGAGCCACCCAATTGCTTTTACAGGTGGCAAAAAGGGTTCCCCTACCTCTCGCCATTGCCCGCCTCCTTTACAATTTATCATGTCATACATTTTGCTTATCCCTTTTGATAGCAATAAAATTTAATAAAACAAAAAATAAATAATAAAAAAAAAGTAAAGTACCCCTGCCCCCCGTGCTCACATGCAAAAGTCACAAGTAGATCCTACACACATATGTACCAGAGCTCCTGTATATCTCTAAACTGGCAACCTGTAAAAGTGTCTACTTATGATAATTTAATGTACCATAGTTTGTCACCACTCCGCAGTTGTGCACAACTTTAAAGGTTGACATCTTTCCACAATGCAACAAATTCACTTCTGTTTTTGCTCTACAGTTCTGCTGCAGTGGTCAGGAATAAATGAAGTGTCTCTTTGACATTTCAATATAGTTTAAAAAATAAACAGTACCTTGCATTGTACACACGGAAGGAACCACCCAATCACTTCCGACACAGAATGGACATCAGCGCATACACTGAAACAGATGGTTATATCAGTGAATGATCCCTAAATAGTCTACAACAGGTGCTCTATGTTCCTAACACTTTCACCACCTAAGCACAAATTCAATTTACCTTACACCTGAGAAGAAAATGCCCTCTTTTTACCCCCTACAAGCAAAAATTTTCCCCAAAGAAAAAATCCCCGGCCTCCTCAAGCAAATGTATTTCCTGCCCACACTGCAATCAAATATTTCTGCTCATACCATCTGGAAATAAGACCTCATCAAGTTCATACAGCTAGTTTTAACTTTTTCACTGTCACCAACGTATGTCATACATAGGCAGCAGAGCAGGTTTTAAAATACACTTCCGGCTGCTGCAGCAGCTGAGAATGCATGTACATCTTGCAAGCCCATTGACTTCCAGTGATCCACTCACCAGATCACTTCCAAGGACCCCCAGAATGTCCCCCCCTCCCCTGAACATACAAGCTGCCCTCATGTTTCTCTGACTCAACCATATTACCTATGAGCCCAGGACGCACATGGTAGGTGTCACAAAGAAGAGGCAAGGAAGATCAACAAACATCCACTTGATGATCTCCCCTTGCCAGTAAAAGGCCAGTAGTAGTGTATTTTGTCACTTTCGCTAAACTGTCACTGGAGAAACATGTTACTTCACAGTAGGGATGAGCTTCGAGTTCAAGTCGAATGTAAGTTCGACCCGAACATTGGCTGTTCGCTCGTTCGTTGAACAAAAGGGCTTCTTCGCGGGAACTTCGAGCTCCCGCATTATCATGGACTCTGACCTTTGACCTCTGATTCCAATAAATCACCTGCTGGCCGGGGGATTTGAACCCATAGCCATCTCAATTGCAAGCCTGGTATTTTACCACCTACACCATCGTTAAGCCTGCGTAAGCTGTATACACTCTCCCTAACGTTTATCTCATCCACTGTGTGTAGGGTGGGATAGGAGTTAGTTAGGCAGGGAGAGTGTGTTTAGCCTAAGCGTGCTTGATGGTGGTGTAGCTGGTAGAATACTGTAACGCTCCTGCGTTTTACGTATGATGTGGATTTTCAGCTGCAGAAATATTCCACTTCAGTAGTCATGTAGAGAAACGCTGAGACACCAATCCCAACTCTCAATGACTCATCATGTGTGGATGATCTCAATTCAGCAAGTAAATACACACACTCAATAAGATGTTTCCTAGAGTGACTTATGTATATAGTAACACAGTGATGATAGGCTGAAGAGACAGGTTGGGTAGAGATGGTAGATGACAGACACTTGAAAGGAAATGTTCTTGAAAGTAAGATAGTAGCAGATGGGATGCAGATAGGTTTAGCAATCATGTATGGTAGTAGATGACAGAGTAGCAGGTGGACATACAAGAGAGATCAACCCAGTGCAAGAACAGGTGGTAGTAGGCTCAAGAGCTAGCAATCTTAGATAATGCAGATGTAGTAATAGTCCTTAGTATGCAGAGCTAGATAGTGTAAGCTTTAGTATAAAGGTTATAGAGGTTTCCCCTGTGGGGTACTTATCACTAATAGCAATGTAGCAGAGGAGAGGTTCGGCAAGAGCGGATGATCCGGTAGCGGGATACAGGGATCAGCGCAGCGTGGTTCCGACAGCGAGGTATGCTTGCAAGCATGAGAGCTTCAAGACAGGTTAGCATCAAGGCACAAAGCAGTTTGAACGAACACATGTGAGTGAGAGCCGGCGATCTAAATAGCCATCCAGTCCGGCGCTCAGTGATGACAGCATCAGTCTTAAAGGTGTATGCGCACCTTACCAAAAGAGAATGGTGGGGCGCATACACTTATGAAAGAGTAATTAGGGTACCCAAAGGTACCAGAACATTACAGTACCCCCCCCCCCCTTAAGGCCGGCTCCTAAAGGCCTCTGGAGCTGGTTTGTCTGGGTACTTCGCATGAAAATTGCGGATTAATCTAGAGGCATGTATGTCAGAGGTGTTTAGCCAGGTGTCCTCTTGGGGCCCATAGTTCTTCCATCGAACCAAGTACTGAAGTCTTCCTCTGTGGATACGAGAATCCAGAATCTCTTTTATCTCATATTCTTCTCCACCTTCAACTTGTACAGGAGGAGGAGGTGGGATAGTAGGCCTTATTCCTTGGTCAGGAACATGGGGCTTCAGTAGTGACACATGGAAAATGGGATGTATTTTGAGGTCTATTGGCAATGTAAGCTGTACTGCAGCTTTTCCAATAAGTTTCTTGATTGGGAAAGGTCCCAAGAACAGAGGTCCAAGCTTTTTGCTAGGGATTTTCAGTCTTAAATTTTTTGTTGAGAGCCAAACGAGGTCCCCGATAGCGTACTGAGGAGAAGGTCTTCTGCGAAGATCATAGTACTTCTTTTGTTGACTATGAGCGTGTGCAATGGTAGTATTAAGCAAACCCAGAGAGTCCTTTATTTGGGTAAGATAGTCTGAGGATACTGCGTTATTTGAAGGAAGGATGCGGGGTGGAAGAATAGAGGGATGAAACCCATAGTTCAAGTAGAACGGACTCTGCTTGGTCGTACTGTGGGTTGCGTTGTTGTAGGCAAATTCTGCCAGAGGGAGAAGATCCACCCAATCATCCTGTTGGTAAGAAGTGTAACAACGTAAATATTGCTCGATGCATTGGTTGACTCTTTCAGTCTGTCCGTTGGTTTGTGGATGGTAAGGAGAAGTGAGCTTCCGCTCGATCCGTAGTATGTGACATAGTTCTTGCCAGAACTTGGAAATAAATTGTGATCCACGGTCGGACAGAAGAGTTTTTGGGATACCATGTAACTTAAAGACATGTTTCATCAGGAGTTCTGCCGTTTGTTTGGACGAAGGTAGTCTGCGAATAGCAATGAAATGTGCCATTTTTGTCAGATGGTCCACTGACACTAAGATGGTACTAAATCCTTTGGAAGGAGGCAATTCCACTATAAAGTCCAAGGACACAACTTCCCATGGAGTTTGGGGTATTGGTAGACTGCATAGTAGACCGGATGGTCTCGTAGTGTCAATTTTGGACCTGGCACAGACATTGCATGAAGAGACGAATTTTTGTATAGATGTTTTCATGTCAGGCCACCAGAATTGTCTGGTAATCAGATTAAGAGTCTTTGTCATACCCATATGTCCTGCCATAGGCACATCATGCGATAATTCCAAGATCTTGGTGCGTATGGTAGGTGGTATGTAAAGTTTGTCGTTGCAGTAGAGGAAGCCTTCTGCATCAGTATTTAGTTGTGGTGGGGGTGAATCCAAACTTATACCATGCAAAACCTCTTCCTTCAAGGAACGGACAACTCCAATAATGCGTTTGTGAGGTATTATAGGAACGGAAGGTATTTCAAAGTAGTTTTCTTCAGTTAGTCGTGATTGTGCATCCGCCTTTTTGTTCTTATCTGCAGGTGTGTAAGTCACTAGGAAGTTAAACCTTAGAAAGAATAGTGACCATCGTACCTGTCGGTGAGAGAGAGTTTTGTTAGTCTGAAGATATTGGACATTTTTATGGTCCGTGTATATAAGTATTGGTAATTGGGTGCCTTCGAGTAGATGTCGCCAATTCTCCAGAGCCAATTTTATAGCAAGCAGTTCCTTTTCACCCACGGGGTAATTTATCTCTGGACTGCTTAGGGATTTAGAAAAAAAGGCGACTGGATGAAGTGGTGAAGTGTGAGTTGGTCGTTGGGAGAGTATTGCCCCTACTGCCATGTTTGACGCATCTACTTCCAGAATGTATTGGAGGGATGGGTCTGGATGGCGTAATATGGGAGCAGAAGTAAACCTTGTCTTTAACAGGTGAAAAGCTTTATTTGCTTCATCTGACCATTTGAATGTTTTTTTAATGCTAGTGAGCTGTGTGAGGGGTCTCACAATGGCAGAGAAGTTTCTGATGAACTTCCTGTAGAAATTCGAAAATCCAAGGAATCGCTGTAGCGCCTTGCGTGTGGTTGGTGTAGGCCAATCCTGAATGCAGGATATCTTACTCATGTCCATCTCGATTCCTGTTTTGGATATGATGTAGCCTAGAAACAGTACCTCTTCTTTATGAAACAAGCATTTTTTCAGTTTCACATAAAGGTTGTGTGCAAGCAATCTCGATAATACTAGTCTTACATGTCTTTTGTGTTCAGACAGGGATCGTGAATATATAAGTATATCGTCCAGATATACCACAACACAGACATCTAGTAAGTCTCTGAAAATATCGTTTATAAATCGTTGAAAAACTGCAGGGGCGTTGCATAGCCCGAATGGCATTACGAGATATTCGAACAATCCGTATCTGGTTCTGAATGCAGTCTTCCACTCGTATCCAGCACGGATTCGAATGAGATTGTATGCTCCTTTCAGATCCAATTTTGAAAAATAGGTAGCTCCACGCACCTGCTCAATGAGCTCAGGGATAAGCGGTAGAGGATAGCGATCTTTTATTGTAATAGCATTCAATTGCCTATAGTCGATGATAGGCCTGAGACTTGAGTCCTTATTGCGGACAAAAAAGAGTCCTGCTGCTGTGGAAGAAGTGGAAGGTCTAATAAAACCTTTCTTCAAATTCTCATCCAAATAGTCTTTGAGATGGGAAAGTTCATCCTGTGAAAGAGGATAAACATGACCGAACGGCAATTTGCTATTTGGGAGTAGATCAATGCTACAATCATAGTCTCGATGGGGAGGTAGTGCTTGAGCATTTTTCTCAAGGAAAACCTCAGAGAGATCCTGATAACATAGTGGTGCAATCTCATCTGTCACCACAGACAGGATCTTCCCGAAAGACGGGAGGTTACACGTACCCTCGCAATAGCAAGAGAGGAAGGCCAGGGTCCGTTCCTTCCAATCTATGGTTGGTTGATGTGTGTGCAACCAGGGAAGTCCCAACACAATGGGAAAGTGGGGTGAAGGTATTAGATCGAAGGTAGTGGTCTCCATATGAGACCCGTTAGTAGTGACTAGGAGTGCCTGTGTCTGATCAGTGATCGGACCAGAGGATAAAGGAACACCGTTAATAAGACTTACTGAGACAGGTTTAAGTTTAGAAATAATAGGAACTTTATTTAAAGCAGCAAAACGTATGTCAATATAATTTCCACAAGATCCTGTGTCAATCATGGCCTTAGTAGTAATCCTGTTCTGGTCCCACTGTAATGTTAAGCAAACAGAAAGGTAAGGGTTAGTGATTGAAGTTGTCAATCCTCCTAGGAGGACATGTGAACACTCACCCTTCTTTTTGTAGACTAGGGGACAGACGTTTATCTTGTGATCCGGGGATGCACAGTACAAGCAGAGATTACCATCTTTTGGCTCTTTCCATAGTTGATAGAGGTGGGCGTATGGTTCCTACCTCCATAGGAACGGGGTCAACGGCCGAAATCCGAGAAGAACTGGATAATGGCATTCCCATTTTCTCAGCCTTTCTTTCTCGTAGTCTTCTATCTATGGTGATACTGAGTTGTATCAATGCATCCAGGGTTTTTGGCAGATCCGCTCGGGTGAGCTCGTCTTTAACGGCCTCTGATAGGCCAAGCCTAAATTGGGTTTTCAGAGATGCATCATTCCATTCTGAATCAAGGGTCCATCTCTTGAATTCTGCGACAAAGTCTTCTACAGGTCTCCTACCTTGTTTCAAGGATCTTAATTGAAGATCGGCAGTACTCTGCCTATTGGGATCATCATATAGGCTAGTGAGTTCTGCTAGGAACAAGGCATAGGAGTTGAGAAGCTGGTCATTTTTCTCAAAAAGAGAGTCTGCCCAGGCCCGAGGATCGCCTGTTAGGTAAGAAATAATAGTACAAACCTTAATGTGATCAGTAAGGTAGGTACGGGGTTTTAGCAAGAAAAGTAACTCACATGCGTTTTTAAATTCGCGAAATTTTTTGCGATCGCCTGTAAATACCAAAGGAGGATTTATTTTGGGTTCAGGGGACTGAGCAGTGGTAAGTTGTGTCAGTCTAATTACCTGCTGCGACAGAGCCTGATTGTCTTCTTTTAATTCAGCAAGTGCGTGTATTAACGCAGTTACTTGCTGTTTTAATTGTGTCATCTGAGTGGTTATTTCTGCTGAATCCATTTGTGGTTCGTTCAATCTGTAACGCTCCTGCGTTTTACGTATGATGTGGATTTTCAGCTGCAGAAATATTCCACTTCAGTAGTCATGTAGAGAAACGCTGAGACACCAATCCCAACTCTCAATGACTCATCATGTGTGGATGATCTCAATTCAGCAAGTAAATACACACACTCAATAAGATGTTTCCTAGAGTGACTTATGTATATAGTAACACAGTGATGATAGGCTGAAGAGACAGGTTGGGTAGAGATGGTAGATGACAGACACTTGAAAGGAAATGTTCTTGAAAGTAAGATAGTAGCAGATGGGATGCAGATAGGTTTAACAATCATGTATGGTAGTAGATGACAGAGTAGCAGGTGGACATACAAGAGAGATCAACCCAGTGCAAGAACAGGTGGTAGTAGGCTCAAGAGCTAGCAATCTTAGATAATGCAGATGTAGTAATAGTCCTTAGTATGCAGAGCTAGATAGTGTAAGCTTTAGTATAAAGGTTATAGAGGTTTCCCCTGTGGGGTACTTATCACTAATAGCAATGTAGCAGAGGAGAGGTTCGGCAAGAGCGGATGATCCGGTAGCGGGATACAGGGATCAGCGCAGCGTGGTTCGGACAGCGAGGTATGCTTGCAAGCATGAGAGCTTCAAGACAGGTTAGCATCAAGGCACAAAGCAGTTTGAACGAACACATGTGAGTGAGAGCCGGCGATCTAAATAGCCATCCAGTCCGGCGCTCAGTGATGACAGCATCAGTCATAAAGGTGTATGCGCACCTTACCAAAAGAGAATGGTGGGGCGCATACACCTATGAAAGAGTAATTAGGGTACCCAAAGGTACCAGAACATTACAAATACCAGGCTTGCAATTGCAAGGTTTGTGGGTTCCCTTGGCCAGCGGGTGATTTATAAGTGGAATTATATAGTTATTAATACATTGCTGGCAGGGAGGCACTTCAGTTTAGAACCATACCAGGCCACATGACCTCAACATGAGGGGGGTGCTTTGGGGCAGGGGGGGGGGCTCTGCTCCACCACCCCAAAGCACCTTGCCCCCATGTTGATGGGGACAGGGGTCTCTTCCCAACAACCATGGGCTGTGGTTGTGGGGGTCTGCTGGGGAGGCTTATTGGAATCTGGAAGCCCCCTTTAACAAGGGGGCCCCCAGATCAAACCCCCCCTATGTGAATGGATATCGGGTACATCGTACCCCTACCCATTCACCCATTCACAAAAAAAATAAAGACAAAAGCCAGTTTTGGAAAAGTCCTTTATTAAAAAATAAAAAAATAGTTTCCCCCAATGATCAGTTGCCCGCCCGCCTGCCGAAAAATAGAAAAAGAAAAAAAAAGAAGCTCCTGCTTCTACGGATGCTACCCTCGCTATGAGCTATTTTGAGTTTGACAGCTCTTTTATAGGGATCTGACGTCACGAGCCGCTCCACAATGCACTGCTCAGGTGCAGTGAATAAATTACTGACATTGTGTAATTTATTCACTGCACCTGAGCAGTGCATTGTGGAATGGCTTGTGACGTCAGGTCCCTATAAAACAGCAGTCAAACTCAAAACAGCTCATAGTGTGGGAAGCGTCCGAAGGAGCAGGAGCTTCTTTTTTTTTTTTCTTTTTTTCGGGCGGGTGACTTGATCATCGGGGGACACTTTTTTTATTTTTTAATAAAGTACTTTTCCAAAACTGGCTTTTGTCTTTATTTTTTGTACACTTTTTTGGTGAATGGATAGGGGTACGAGGTACCCGATATCCATTCACATAGGAGGGGCCAGGATCTGAGGGGCCTTCTTGTTAAAGGGGGCTTCCAGATTCCGATAGGCCTCCCCCCCGCAGACCCCCGCAGACCCCCACAACCACAGACCACGGTTGTCAGGAAGAGACCCCTGTCCCCATCAACATGGGGGCAAGGCGCTTTGGGGGGGGCAGAGGCTCTGTCTCCAAAGGACCCACCCACCCATGTTGAGGGCATGTGGCCTGGTATTGTTCAGGAGGAGGGGGCGCTCGCTCGCCCCCACCCCCATCCTGGCCAGCCAGGCTGTGTGCTCAGTTAAGGGTTTGGTATGAATTTTAGGGGGAACCCCAACCCATTTTTTTCAACACTTTGGCACAGGGTTCCCCTTAAAATCCATACCAGACCCGAGGGGCCTGGAATGGACTGGGGGGGCATGCCATTTTTTTTTTCATTTTTTTATCTGTATTGCAGGGAGCCGACAATACATTACTGCCACGAGCAAGTTTAAATAAAAATGTTTCCTTTAGAAATGTCAGTACTGCTGCAGCAGGCTACAAACATTGCAAAAATGCGCCACTTTACAGGCACATTAACCACTTACCGCAAAGTGACGTAGGTCTACGTCGGCAAATTTTGCGGTGTTATACCGGGACGATGCCTCTAGCTAGAGGCACCATCCCGGTACCGTGGTTTACAGCCGACGGTCGGCTTTCCGTCAGTAATGACCGATGCGGCTCGGGAACCGCTCGATCGTTACCCGGGTGAGCGGGAGGGGACCCCCCCCCTCCCGCTGCCTTCCGTGACTTTGCTCGGGGCTCCCTTCCCACCGGGAGCCCCGAGCACCCAGCCGACACGTCCGACGCCTGGATGGAGTCCCGATCAAAGCCGGAAATGGCTTAGATCGGGTTTCCCATGACGTAACCCGGAGGCGGCGTCCATGACGTCACTTCCGGGTTACTGTGCTGCAAAAGGCGGCAAATTTAAAAAATGGCTGTATGCAAAAACGCAGTTTTCGGCGTTTTGCATACATGGAAGTGTAGTGGAGGGGTCGAGGGTCTTTTAGACCCTCGATCCCTCCATAAAAAGTACCTGTCACTGCATATTGGTGTCACAAGGGATGTTTACATTGCTTGTGACAGCAATAAAAGTGATCAGATTTTTTTTTTTAAAAAAAACCTGTAATAAAGTTAAAAAAATAAAAATAAATAGGAAAAAAAAAATTTTTAGCCGCCCCCGTCACCGTTAGCTCGCGTACAAAAAAAAACGTATATGGAAGTCGAGTCGGGAATGAAATCGCTGTTCAAACCACACATGTGAGGTATCGCCGCGATCACCAGAGCATGAGCAATAATTAAAAAAAAAAAGAGCTAAACTCTAAACTGGTAACCATTAAAAAAATTTAAAGCGTCGCCTATTGAGATCTCTATTGACCGTAGTTTGTCGCCATCCCACGGGTGTGCGCAATTTTAAACCGTAACATGTTGGGTATCTATTTACTTGGCGTGACATCATCTTTCACAATATACAAAAAAAATGGGCTAACTTTACTGTTTAGTTATTTTTAAATACAGTGAAATGTGATTTTTCAAAATTTTTCCAAAAAAATGGTTTTTTAAAGACCACTGCGCAAATACCGCGTGACAAAAAATATTGCAATGACCGACATTTTATTCACCAGAGTCTTTTCTAAAAAAATATATATAATGTTTGGGGGTTCTAAGTAGTTTTCTAGGAAAAAATACTGGTTTTAACTTTTAAACAAAAAGTGTCCGAAATAGGGCTGGGGCTTAAGTGGTTAAGGGGGCCCCCCCCAGGCACGATATTTAAAGGAATTTTTAATTTTTATTGTTTCACTTTAAGCATTATTAAAATCACTGCTCCTGTAAAAACTATTTTGTTTGCATTGATTCATGTCCCCCAGGGCAGGAACCAGGTCCCCATACACTTTTTTTGGGCCAATAACTTGCATTTAAAGCGGAGTACCGGGCACAAAAACAATTTTTTTTTGTGCCCCTCCGCTAGGTAGAGCTCACCTGAAAAGGAATTGGATAGTTATTTTTATTTTTTTTTGTTTACTCACCTTTTTATTGAAGATCGTAAATACTCACCTCTGACTGCTTCCTCCCTCGGAGCCGCGGCTCACCCCGTCACTTCCTGCCTCGCGATGATTCCTGGGAGCTAAACGTCATAGCTCCCAGGAATCAATGCGACGGCACCGGCCCCGCTCGTCATTTCCGGGCGACGCCGCATTCCCCTGCTAAACAGCTTCTGGGCATGCCCAGAAGCTGTTTAGGAATGCGGCGCCGCAACGGAAGTGACGAGAGGGGCCGGTGCAGTGCATTCTGGGACACGAAGACGCGGAAGAAGACAGAGAAGAGGACCGCGCCGGCTTCAGCTGCCCACAACAGAGATGGAAACGCTGTGGAAGAAATTTTATAAGAAAGTATTTCTTCTAAAAGGTAAGTGCGAACCGGGACAGATCAGAGGCTAGCCATTGTGGAATGTGCTAGCCCTGACTTTCCCGGGGGTATGTTCAGCAAAAAATCATTTCTGTGCCCGGAACTCCGCTTTAAGTCTTTAAAATTGGGACTTTTGATTTTTCATGTTCGTGTCCCATAGACTTTAATGAGGTTTGCATGTTGCCAACCGAACTGGGGAATGTTCAGCTCATCACTACTTCTCAGTTAACTAAGCTGATCACCTGTAGGAGCATTTAAACCATCACCTATGGACAATTTTGGTTACCAAAGATTGTCACTGTTTCACAGATACATATAATTTTAGGGTTGACATGTTGAGTATCTATTAACTCACTGCAATCTAATTTTTTCACAAAAAAATTAGATTTTTTTTTTTTTGTGTACATTGAAAAAACTTTAGTGTATTTTGTAATGAAAATTATTGTGTTTGATAATCTATTGCACTAATATCATGTGACATAAAACCTTTGAACTATAACCATATTATTCTCTAGAGTCTCTGCTTTCAGACAATATATAACATTTGGAGTTTAACTAATCTTCTGGCCTAAAATTATTATTTTACGATGTGTGCAAAAAATGAAAAAACAAGGTGATTGTAGAAGTTCAAGCACTAACCAGAATCACACCTGGGTTTGGTTTGAACATGGGTTCGGTCCTGCCATTAGGCAAACACACCTTGGTTTGGCTCAAGCAAAGATTGCAGAACCTAAGTTCAAGTACTGAAACTGAACCCCACTGAGGACACAGAATGGACGAATGGTTAAAAAAAAAACAGTTCCGGACATTTTCTAGGCTAATAGCAAGAGATTGTCAAACAGATAGCAGAGGGGGGCGGGTAACATGTCACCAAGCAAAAAAAAAAAAAAAAAATATTTTTTAAATTTGGTTTGGCTAGGAGCAGTGATTTTATTAATGCCTAACATAAAACATTAATAATGCAAACTTTCAATAACCACTTCTGGACCGGAAGGATTTACCCCCTTAATGAGCACGCCATTTTTGCGATAAGGCACTGCATTCGTTTAACTGACAACTGGGCAGTTGTGCAACGCTGTACCCTAATAAAAATTTATGTCCTTTTTTTCCCACAAATAGAGCTTTCTTTTGGTGGTATTTGATCACATTTGCGACTTTTATTTTTTGCGCTATAAACAAAAAAGTGACAATTCTGAAAAAAAAAACAATATTTTTTACTTTCTGCTATATAACATTCCCCAGCAATTTTTAATGGGATTGCGGCAGACAGATCGAACATCTGACATTTTTGACACTTTTGGGGGGACCAGTGACATTTCTACAGTTATTAGTGCTAAAAATATGCACTGTTACTGTACTAATGACACTGGCAGGAAAGGAGTTAACACCACGGACCTGTGTTTCTAAGTAAAAGGAACACAGGATCCCTGTGTTCATAACTGACAGAACAGTGGTCTGTTCGCGGGACAGAGCCGACCTGCCACTGTACAACTACAGCGGCTGTTCTGCAAGAGGTTAAACAACATGTCCGAGGGATGATTTGACCCTGCCTGTGAAGTGGCACATCAATACAATGTATACAACCTACTACAGCGACACTGACACTTTTAAAAGAAAAAAGTGTGTTTAAACTGCCAGCATAATGAGAACCCCTAGCTGCTTCATTCTGTTTTAAAACAAAGGGGCCGGAGATTTTATTAATCTATACCAGACCCTTATCATGATGCTCGATGACCACCGACCCACCCTAAGAAAGAAACACCACCTGCCAATGCATGTTTGGTTTTATAACTTCACCCCAGCCAATGACAGGTCTGGAGGATACAGCTCATACAGTATATACAAAGGGGAGGGGGCAATTAGCGAAACCTCTGTGTCCTTTGTACATAATTCTCTATGTCTGGGTGACATCTAATAGCCTAGCGAAGGCCTACACCAGCCTTTATCAACTATGGTTCCTCCAGAGGTTGCCAAGGGTTCCTTGAGCAATGGAAATTCCTGCCTCTCAGATAAAAAAACACTATCAACAATGATCTTTTTAGCTATTCTGTAATGGGGTTATATCCAGTGACCACAAATGTAAAGACTGGCACAGACAGGCAGGTTTTTTTATTCCTTTTACTCAGTGGGCTGAAAAAAAGAAATTAAGGAGTTTTGCAAAGAGCTTGTTGTATTAATTTTGCAATCTCCCCACTTAGCTATTGTGTGTTGACAGAGGTACAGCTCCCCTCACCCCGCCAGAACACGCTGGTCAGCTATTTTTTCAGCATGTCCATTCAACAGAAGCTGAACCAGACGATATTCAGCCCGTGTGTAGGAGCTTTCTTCCCAGCGACCATCACACTACCATGATAGATATAGTAATTATTAGCAGGGGTTCCTCAAGCCTGTAAAGTTTTTTCAAGGGTTCCTCCATGTTTAAGATGTTGAGAAAGGCTAGCTTAAACCCTTAATGCTACAATATATAAAAAGGGTAGAATATATTCTGTATAAGATTATAATTGTTCAGTGCCCCTGGGACTTGTCCAAGTTACATGGATGTTCCCCTGTTTCTGGTGGGGAGATGTGTCCTTGATGGCAGATGGAGATGACATAGTGGTCAATAGTATTCTTTAAGTATCTATTTCTATATATTTAAAATGAATGTAAACACACAAAGTGTATTGTTTTGTATATGTATTTTACTGATTGCTTTTATTTATTTTTTTTTTAACACCCCTATCATTCTCTTGAAAAAGCAGTAACATTTAACTGCAACACACAACAGAATGCCTTCCATCTTTTCCACCTACTCCAAATAATCTGTATATTTATCTGTATAAATAAAAATCTGTATATTTAAAATCATGTACCTTGGATTTAGCATTTTCTGAGTAGCAGATGAGTAGTGGTTATATAGATAAAGGATACAATTGAAACAGCCTCAGGTGGCTATATGTATTTTATAATACATATTTTATTTGTAACATGTTTAAATAAAATTTTACGAATTTAAGAACTGAATTATGTGGTAGGTACATCAAAAGTTCATTTTTTTATACCTATCTGTTGTTCTTTCTTGATATTTCTGATGTGGTACCCATGGATTTGTATGAGCTCATTTTATTATTAGAAATGTTCATTAACTATAAAAAGCCAATAACACTTGACCTCCCTTCAAAACTTAGGTATCTGATTTCACAAAAAAATAAGTATTATGAAGAACATTTTTTAAGTATTAAAGGGAGGTCAAGTGTTATTGGCTTTTTGTAGTTAGAACAGATAACATACAAGCTGTTTATCAAAATAATACATTGCCAAGATCTTGGTGCCTAAAGAAACTCCTTTACCAAAAAAAAGGGTAAAAATATGCAGGGGTCATTTAGCAGGGCTCTTATTGTGAGCTATAAGAATATAGAATAATGCAAAGACAGCAAGCAATGCAAGTAATTGGTCCACATAAGAATGATTTTTGAAACTTAGAGGTCCATGTAGCTCAATTATCTGCGATGCATCAATATGGAGGTTGTGTCTTACAGTATATGTATTCACTGTCTACATGGAAGAGGTGTTCAAAGTTAAATTATATTCAGACTTACATTTATAGAAAAGGTATGATATAATCTTGTGATATGTGGTATTTGCTCTTTAGTTTGAACAGAAACCCTAAACTAGCAGATTGACACCATTGTCCTTAATGTCATTTGACAGATAACCTAGGAACTACTTCTTTGAACCTAGTGTGACATTGAGGCAACAAATCTGTTTAATCTTTGCTGCACCCTCTTTATGGCATCATTTCAATTAGGGGAACCTCTGTGTTCTTTGTACATAATCCCCTGTGTGTAGGTTACATCCAGCAGTCTAGAAGAAGGCCTAAACCATTTCTTCTACAATATATAAAAAAGGGTACAATATATCCTGTATTAGATTATCAATGTTCAGTGCTCCTGGGACTATGGGAATGTTTCTCGGGAGACAAAATATTATAGGCTGTGAAAAGGGCACATAATAAAGATGCTATTAAACTAAAATACAGTGTCCTCCTAATGAGTATATCTTTCTGTTTTTTGTAATGTTTATCTGTTGTTTTTGTATTTGCTGTCCCATATATACATAAATGTATTCCATATACAAGTGTATTGATTTTACCTCCAATGTCCTCATAACTGGAAATGTGGTTATCATATCTAAACACCTGCTAAATTAATATAAAAACACGTTTCCAGTTTGTGTAGATATATTTTCTAAAACAACAAACGTTACCGTAGGAAAAGTACTAATTTTATTTTGCAGCCTGTCACTTTTATCAAGTCACTTTGCGAAAAACCAAGGGGAAGTTTTTATACTAATGAAACCAATGTATATTTTTTAAATCTTTAATTATTTTTTTTTAATGCAGCATTACAAAGAAAAAACTAAGAAACAAAAAAGTATTATTATAATTTCATACAAATGTTATAAAATGATACATTATTTGTTAGTAAAAAGAAAAAGCTGGAGAAAATAGTGTTAATTATCACTATTTAGGGTTAACCAGAGATATTCAGAGGTTGAAAAGGCAGGAATCCAAAATATTAAGAAAAAAGAAAACATCGTTCTTATATGTGACATAGAAAAATGTTTGACTAGCTGCTCCTAACAAATGTAGTTACTGTAAATGCAACTAACACAGTCATCATATTTCTCAATATATATTAGAGATCAAGGTATGTTCCTGTTGACGTAACACTGATCCCTTTTTTAAAAGGCACTGTCAGTGTCTTCCACATATAGACCAGAACTGTTAAGTGGGGGTATACACTATGAGAAAATCAGGTAAATGATCGCCCAGTATTCCTTGATGTTTCACAGCAACGAGAAAGGAAATAATGTCCAAAAAATCTCTTGTTGCTTATTGTTGCTGATCATGTCTTTCGTATCCGATTTTTCTTGTACAAAAACTGTGTGAAAACAGTACACATTAAATGAAAATTGTTTGTTCTGTTCATATATGAGAACAATTTTGGAGTTTGTCCCTTCAGAAAATTTCGTTTGACAAGTCTGAATGAAATGTCGAAAGTTGTGTAGACACTATACGAAAATCGAACGATCGTGCCTTGTACGTAATTTTGCTTCCAATTTCTCATAGTGTGTACACAGCTTTAGTGTCAAGCTAACAGTGAGCCCAAACAGATGATGTTCACTAAAGAGAGCTCAGGGAGCTACATAAATTAAGTTATAGATGATGCATCTTGTCCATCCTTATTCATTAATTCATTAAAGACTTCTAAACTGCTTGTGCCTGAAAACCTAGTGTTGTCCTTGTGCCTACAAACTGCTCATGTTTAGATTAGATTAAGAAACTTGTTTCACTAGATATTTGGCAAAGAAAGATTACTATTCAATGCAATGGTTTTATCCTGAGGTCTAATGCAACAGAGGAAAAACAGGTCAAATACAGATTTTCTAACCAAACTCTCTTGTCATAGTATTTGTGAACAAAATAAAAAAGCAAATCACTGAGGCATTGTAAAGAAAAAAAAACACTGGGGGACCATTCTGAAAAATAAAATATACTACAAAAACGACTTAAAAGTTACAACTGAAGGACAGACCTAGAGGACAATATACATATATTTATATAATCTTTAAATTAAAAAAATATATAAAATAATAGATGACAATGGATTCTCAGAGTACTGTGGGTTAACAGGCCAGCACAGCAGAATTCACCTGCTTTGAGGAGATACTTTGGCTGAACGTCTGAGCCATCTGATAAGGGATAAATCCCTCTAATGAGTCATTCTCCCATATAGAGAAATTTCAACTCAATTTTTAGACCTCTATTTAAAAATGAGCCTTTAAGACCAGGTGGAAAGGAGACATAGAAAAACATATTGTCTATAAACTGTGGGCTAGATAGAAGACTTTCATATGTACCCAACTAAAAAATAAAAAAGGAAATATATACAAAACTGCAATACATGCCCATTAAGGTTACCTTAGAGCAGGGGTGTCCAAACTTTTTTCAAAGAGTGCCAGATTGGATGAAGTGAACATGAATGAGGGCTGACCATTTTGCCTGAAATTCTTTGGCCTGTTAAAATTAAATGCAAAATAACCATTTTATGCAAAGTTTATTGAAAACGGCATACTTTTCATTTCGTCACATGGATGACAAATCTAAACAGGTGTTAAACCTTTCATATCTGAAGGCCAGATGAAAAAAAAAATCCAGAAAACTGAAATATATATCAGGAACATTGTAAAGTACATTACATATTATTGGTAATAAAGGTTGTCTGTCATCTTTTAGGTTCCAAAAATATTTATTGGGTGGAATGGGGTGGATAACTATGTTTTTTAACTTGATATACACCCCCCTAAATTTTTTTATCACTAACACGGGAATATTATTTGGTGTTATAATTAGTTGGTATACAGTATGTGTATATATACCTTTAAATACAATTAATTTAGTAGATAGATCATTGAAAAAATATACTTTTTTTTTTTTGGAAGGGAGGAAGGATGCAAAGGGGAAATGAAAAGAAGAAAAAACTAGTTGAAGGGTAAGACTCGTGCTAGAGACACCAAAATGTTATGGTTTTGTGCAAATTTATGTTTTTTGTTTTGTAATGTCATATTTATATTTTATATGTGTTATGTATGTAAAGAAATGTATTAAAAATATTTAAAAACTGAAAAAAAAAATAAGCGCTACCTACCAATAATGATTAATGATGGCAGCAATAATAAACATGAATGATGCCAAATTTCCAATGTATTTTTCCAAATTACCTGTTTGGCCGTATTAAAAGCGGCCCGCGGGCCGCAATTGACCCACGAGCCAGACTTTGGACATGCCTGCATTAGGGGATGATATGGGTACTCATTATGAACCCTGTTTGAGATTCCCTCTCTTCTGGAAGGTGTTTATCATGTTTATGTATCTTTAGTCTGCAAAGTGAGTTGCGTGACAAGCAATAGTATGACCTGCATGTCGAAAGATGTTTCACTAACTGTGTCTCACTTGTACAAATCTCAGCATTTATAGCTAGCTCGCAGAACAATTAAAAAAATCAGTACATCACTCCTAGTGTATAAATGAAGAAAGTGATGATTGTAAGGAATATTTCAATAACATAAATAAATACCTGGGTGCACTTTTGTATGTTACCTACGTCAGGCTTTAAATTTATTTTTAAATGCAGAATGGTTGTGATTGCATACATACACTTTTACATAAAGTAATTTTCTTAGTATGTTGTTGGTAGCAGTAGCAGCTACAACAGATCTAAAAGCTATAGGGAATTAAACTCTAAAAAAAAAAGCTTAAAAGGGAACTAAACTTCCCATTCCAACTTTTCCTCAACCATTCCTGAGCTCTTGCAACTATTTCTGCAAAGCTGCACATGTCTCTGCAGCATCCTTTGCACCATCTCTGCACAATATTAAGTGCAGGGCACAAATGGTGTCATCTATAGAAAGCCAGCAGAAGTAACAAATCTTTAAAAGAAATGTACATCTGTTTACAGCTCGTGACATGAATATTAATACAGAAACAGGGGAATTCAAAGAGAGGCTTGGATAAGCATGAGCAAGCAAGCACCAGGATAATATGGCCCAATCAAAGGATGCCCAAATGGCACTAGCTTTGGCAGGAGGGACAGCTGTGTGGCTTGCAGGCTGGTTTATTGTTAAAGTGGTTCTGGGCATTTTTTACCTGAATGCATGCCCCATATTAAGGTAAAAAAAAATGTATTTTTATTGCCCCCTCACCCCCTTGTATACATACCTGAGCCCCATCTTGATCTAGCACAATACCGTCTGCAGCAGGTCTCTCTCTGCTCAAAGAGGCAGCAGTGAGAACCATTGGCCCCTGTTGCTGTAAATCAAATTCTGTGAGCAGAGAGTGAGGGGGGGGGGGCTGAGCTGCACTGTGTGTGGCAATAGACACACAGAGCCCAGCTCAGAAGTGAGCCTGCAGGTGGACCCCCATAGGAAGCTGCTTCATGTGGTGGTGCACCAAGAAGCACACCACCTGCTCCAAAGCACCTCCTCTTACATAACCCCCATCTGCCATAGCTGTGATTACCTCACCTAAATCTGTATCCATCTCATTGCAGACATAGCTACAGGGGGAAAACAACCAATGGACAATGGCTGGCTATTGCTATTTCTATCATTAAAGGTAAGCAACCCCCATCATCTAAAAAAAAATCTGCCATGCCTAAAATGAAATGCAGAGGTTCTCCATACTGAGTAATTTGTTTTTTAATACAGGATTTAGCATGTAGGGGTATGTTTTTAAATCTATTGTTTTCAGTTTAGGTTTTTTCTTTTTTTCTTTTTTTTTTTAATGCAAGGTCATACTTGCCCGGCTGAGGTATACAAAAGAAGATGCAACCTGGGAGCAACTTTAAAAAAAAAAAAAAAGGCAGGCCTAGGCCTAAACACAACCTCGTTCCTATGCAAAAATGTTAAAAAAAAAAAAAACAAGCAAAGCTCTGCTTTGTAAAAGTCAAACACAAAGAGAAGCAGCGCAGAAGTGCCAACAGTGTAGACAGCCCGCTTTGTGTAAAGCATGCCACTGCATTGCAAGATAAGGCTGCCAGCTCAGACATTTGCCTCAAATTGGTGAGGAATTCAACCTTGTAGGTAAGCGTTGAGATAAGAATGTTTTCAATGTTAGCAAAGACAGAACCAGATTAGGGCATCCTATTTAAGCAGAAAGTAGAGATAAGCCTCTTCAGCAGGAGCCAGGCATAATTTATAGCAGCAGTATTTTTTCTGCTCTTTATATGAAAGCTTCCCCCTGTCACTGGTTCCTAAGGAATCTGCAGGTGCTTGCAACCAGAGTGTATCTACGTATCACTGACATCACAGGGAATCCCTAACCCTTTTAACTAAAGAGGCTGGGATAGCAGTGATGCCAATGGCCATATGTGGTCAGTGATCTCACCACTACCACTTCACTTTAACAGCTGATGACAGCTTGGGGAGCTGTTATTTGGCTAGTGCTACTCTCAGGATTGTTTATTTATTTATTTATTTTTTCAGTGGTTCGGCAGATGGCAGCTATCACAATTAAAACCTGATAATGATTAAAAGTCACTAGGAGGAACCGAAAAGGAGGCCAGGCAGGTCTGCAAGTTGCCATTGGTTACTTTGACAATGTGTTTTGCATGCATGTGCTTTATCAATCCCTCGATGGCTTGTGAACCAGCCTGGTTGCAGCAGCCTACTTTTCAGTTCCTCCCAGTGACCTCTCCATCCCACCACATCACTTCCGGTGCACCAGCTTGCTGAGGCAGCTCATTCGGCTGGATGCTGCAAACTTTCCTTCCCGGTATGGTTTAACACATAGGGGCCTGGATACCCTCAGTGAGGAATATCTGCTCAATCGATCTTCCATTTTGGCCATGGCGATTGGTAATGATGACACTCACATGCTATTGGACTGCATGGCATCTTTTATGAATAATGCTTTTATGGCTTAATAAATGTACTTTGAGTTTATGGGGAAGCCCTGCCGAGCATTTTCTTCCTATCATGGATCTCACAATGGAACTTTGATTGATTTTCACCGACCAAGGGTCACGAGTGCTGTTAATACTGAGTGTTTAATCTTTCTCTAACTACTCCAAATCTCCTTTAACACACACTGAACAAAGACAGCCTGGATCCCTAACTTTTAAAGGGAGGGAGCTGGCCCATCAGAAAACCCCCTGGAATGACCACAGTTCACAGGGCAAGAAATGCAGTGTTGGTATTTGGTTGCTATAGATAGGAATGACCACATAGTTCTATATTTTCTCAAATTAGGAACAACCTGGGTTCAGGTCAAACTCATGGTCGACCTAACCCTAAAGCTCCCATTAAAATCCCTTGCTCACTGTCCTGTTGTGAAAATTTAATTTCAAATGGCCCGCAGTATGCATGTGTGCATGAAATTAACCCTAATAATTTTTTTTTCAGCCAGACATATCCACATGCGTGTACAACTCAAGGTAAGGTGAATGGTACAAGCAAACTCATTGTAATTAATAGATGAATGTACTTTTAGCCTGTCTTCCTGCAAAAAAAAAAAAAAGGAAGGAAAAAAAAATAAAACAACAGTAAATTGAGAAAAAAGTGAGAGTAATTCTTTATCCAATCTTTCGTTTTCCTTTCTCTCTTTTCCCCTCCCTTTCCCTCTCCTCATCTCTCTCCACTTCTCTTTTTTTCCCCTTCTCCCCTTGGACCTCTCTATAACCCCATTCTCTCCCCTCACCCACACTCCTTTCATTCGCGTTTAAATGAAAACCAAAAAACTAACAGCAAGAGGACCATGTTGTTGTTTTTAGCGCAGAAAAAATCACGGGGCCCAAGCCCAAAAGTCTGCTCTTATGCTCAATTAAATACTGCTTATCAAAAAGGGGAAAAGGGCACAGCTACATGTCTAAGTCACGTGGCCACAGTTCAGGGGCCAAGAAATGCAGTGTTAGTAATTGGTTGCTATAGATAGGAATGACCACATAGTTCTACATTTTCTCAAATTACAAACAACCTGGGTTCAGTTCAAACTCATGGTCGACCTAAACCTGAAGCTCCCACTAAAAACCCTGGCTCGCTGCCCTGCTGTGAAAATATATTATCAAGTGGCCCTCAGAGAGCATGTGTGCCTGAAATTGACCCTAATAATTCTAAAGATGAACCATGTAAAAATATCTGGCATCACACTATAGTGCATAAACTATATACTAAAGTGCATTACATTAACATATTCAGACACATGTGATCTGTTTAGCCACCATCACTCAGCAAATCTCTATTCTGTGATATCCTCTGCCCAAGAAATTAAAATATCCAGCAGCTGTTTATGAAAATTATATGTGTGAAAGGACACGCCACATGCTAAAACCTGCATGTACAGTATGTGCTCTGTCATTAAAAACTCTGGTCTACTTCCCTGAGGCATATCAAAAGAGGGTCCTTTGTTTCTCTAAATCTATGTGGAACGAGCACTATGAAACTGTGATGTTCCAGAACCCAAGTGGGCTTTTTTTTTTTAAGCACAATACTTTTTATTTTAAACTCTTTAGGTAAATGATGTTCACAGCTATCTAAGGTGCCACATTAACTTTTTCCTTTAATTTTCTGTTTTATCTCTATCTAAGGGATACACAGCTGCAAAGGAGTCACAGAGGAAGGTCATTTGTTACAGTCCTGTATGAGATATTTTTATATACATTCTTATATAATAACTTTGTTGTTAGGGTTAGGATAAGGCATCACTCTCAGTTTAGGGAGCTCCGCACCAAAAGTTAGCAGTGCCAATCTCTCAGTATCAAGAAAATTAGAAAATAAAAATGGTCTGGTACTGTCTATTGTATGCACCTCCATCCCTGAATCAACACAGAAAAAAGGAGAGAACATCCTAATGGAACTTCAATTGAGGTGGATACATGAGTCACTGATATACATAAATGGATTTAATGAGTAAAAGCATAAGAGAGTAACATGCATCTACCAACAGGCATGGGTGCAGGACATAACATGACAAGATTTCAGCAGCAATGTTATAGAAGTATTGGTAATAGACTTAGTTACATACAGTTGTACAGTAAATATATGGCACAGTATAAAAAATATGAAAACATTCCAATAACATAGTTGCATATGGAGATATCATGTAATAAAACTCGATACGTTTCGCGGGTCTGTAGCCCACTCATCAGAAGTGTATAAGGTAAGCCTGTCAAAAGAATGGAAAATTATATGTGATGTCAGATCCAGTAAATATTATGAATGGCCAGCAAGCATGAGTTTTCAGCAAATGTATGACCCAAGTGGGGAAACCATACTTACATAAGGCCATATTTACTAGTAAAAGCACCGTTGCCATGTGGTGGGGGCGCCAAAAGGTCTGACCCGGGAGCTGAAGGGACAAGGGTCCATGGCCATGAGATGGGAAGCCAGGTGAGGAAGACTTGTAATGGAGAGTAGCGTGACATGCTTGGTAAAAAGACACTGAATAAAAACACATACGTTTCTGTGTCAGGGTATGGGAGATACAATGTTCCCTAAATGATGGCAATAAGAGAGTAAGGATATATAGCAATAAACACTGATGTGAAAACTGGACCAGAAGACAGAAAAGTAATATAAAGTTGGGAATCACCAAGGTGTGCTAATCTGAGTGTATCCAGTGGAGAGAAAGTAACACAAAGTGTCAAGAATGAGATGCAAAAGGAAAGAGATGTGTTTGCTGGGTTTCACTACCACACTTCAAACGTGCATAGGTAATAAGTCAGAGTAAATTATTCTATATGTTGAATCACAAAAGTGATCACATAAAAAAGAAGTCAAAATGTATCAGAGTATGTTAAAGTAGGTATATGTGTGGAAACAGTATCTCAGTATCAAAAGCTAATAAATGATACGTTTATGAGTTATGCCAAGATGGAAGGTCAATACGTGACTACTGATTTTTTAGGTGTGATACATTTTTAAAATTGTATGTGGGAAAACAGTCAAACTAATTTTAAGAAGCCAAGAAGCCTAAAACTAATATACCATTACCAAACTGCAGGAACACAATATCATGGAAAATTAAAAAAAGATACTTAAATATAATCACTCAGTTTCATTGTTTTAAGCCAAAATTACATTTTTTCAGTTATAATTCAGTCCTTTTTTTTTTTTTTTTATAACGCAGACATTATTTTTGTTCTACATTTTTTATGTATGCATGGAAAATGACTAATCTGTCTTGATTTTGCTTTCAAATCATGGATTCTTTTTCAATTAACCTCAAAAACACCAATGAAAGTTGATAGCAGTACAATCATAATAGGATATACAGCATAAAAGCCCTTTGAAGTGCTGTAGTTTTGCAGATTTAATGATAAAGGTCAGAAGCAGTTTCACTATTAATTTAAGCACCCACAATTAATGTTAGCTTGGGCTGATGAATTTTAGAGGCTTAAAAAAGAAGTTGGTATTGTCTATCAAGTTTAAAAACAGAAAAATACTAGAAGTAGCTCTGTATTTAATATGCAAGGCAATTCTTCTGTAAATGCATGACATATGCTAACTTATCACGACTGTTTTTTGCTGAACATGATTATATTGCAGGAATAATTTAATAGTTAAAAAAATTGTTGAAAAAGTGTTGCTAAAATAATCAAACAAGAAATGTTTGGGCTAAGTTTCTTTGTTTTATAACCTACTGCAAATTCAATAATTCTGACTTTAAAATGCATGCATCTGTGTTTACACTTATTTACATAGATTATACATTGTAGGTCTTGTCTGTGCCACATCTGTGATATAATCTATTACATCAAAAGAAGTATGCATAGAAGAAAAATATAGTCAACAGAAGTATGTATTAAAAATAACTTCTGCTGAGAGTAAAAATATTTTTGCACTTACTTTATTAAGGAAGACCATAGGCTTTAGATAAATAGCAATCAAGTACGTAAAATGTTTTTTGTTTTGGGGCATGCAAAACTTTATCAATCAATGAGATGACCTAAATATTCAAAGAGCAAACAGAAATAATAGATGAGATGCTGCATATCTACAGATATGAATCTCCACTTCAGCCTACTATTTCTTTCAGGAAAGGTTTACATTCATGTTGGACTCACCCTTTATCTATTTGAAGCGTAAGAGCCACAGCAGAATATTCTAAAGCAGGGTTTCTCAACCAGGGTTCCTCCTGAGATTGATAGGGGTTCCTTGAGCAATGGGCAATTTCTGCCTCACAGATAAGTTTCCAATTACACCATTGTTCCTTTTGGCTATCAATAAGGGGGAAATTCTTCCCAATGATGACACGAGTAAGGAGCATTCTTCCCACTGACTGTCACGCTAATGTGTCAGGAGTTGTAGATTTTTTCCATTTTTAGCAGGAGTTCCCAGAGACCAAAAATGTATTTCAAGGGTTCCTCTGTGTTTAAAAGGTTGAGAAAGGCTGTTCTGAAGGTTCTAATGGGAAAACATATTGGATTTTGAAGTATAAGGCCTCATGCATGCTGGCCAATTAGCCTGGTGCATGAGATCCTTATGCTTTGGTGCGAGTGGAAGACACAGGTGCATTGTCGAGCCCCACAGCTGGTAGCCTGTAAAACTCTATGAAAGCTGATGGGGATGGATGGTGCACTGAGTGGAAATAACATTTGTAGCAGGAAGTGCCCTGGATCAAATGCCCAAAAGGCAGCCTGATCACTTTCCAGGCATTTGTTCCTGGTTACATGCTGCCCTAGACAATCATACCACTCAGAGCAACATCCAGCTGCAGCAGTTTTCAGCCTCTTAAATATATCTACAGGATGCTGGCTGCATGGCTGGACAGGGCTCCTGTGCCATTCGGCTACACCAAAATGCATAATTTTCATGCATGAGGCATAAGTGTGTATGAGGCCTAGGCTATAAACATGGGTGCTCTGTCAGTTTTTGTTTAAACAGCTACTGTGTACTTTAGCAACTGCTGTGAGTGCATTTCTCCTGATTTAAATCATCCTTACCCTTATATAGGATAGTTACTTAGTAGTTGAGGTTGAATAAAGACAATAGTCCATTCAGTTCAACCTGTGTTTAGGTGCGCGTGGCTGTAATCATCTCTCATACCCCTTAATGTTCTGATCTTTGAGATGTACTGTACGTCCAAGAGTCTTTTGAAAGTAGCCATACTTCCCACAGAAACTACCTCTTGTGGTAGAGAATCCCACAATCTTGTAGCCCTAACAGTAAAGAACCCCCTGCGTTGCCTGAGGTCAAAACGCTTCTCCTCTAATCGCATTGTATGTGGGCTTAAAGGGTAACTCCACTTTCATGGGGAAAATAAAGAAAAAATATTATACTGTATACAATTGCGAAGTCATATTGTAAATAAATGTTATTAAAAATAACCTTTCCTTTGCAATCTGCAGCTCTGTAATTTTCTATAAAATGCAATGCAATATGGCTACTTGGAGGTTTTCTGTACACTGAGTGTGTACAGAACGCCCCCCAAAAACATAATTTCCTGCTTGTGTGATTGGCTCACCAATTTTTCCAGAAATCTTCACTAAGATAAAAGTCCGATTTCAGGCATCCCCTGCAACAAAAATGTCATTTTTGGTGCTATACTCCCAATAGGAACACATCTAAAGAGATGCAGGCCCAACAGATTTCCTCATTAGTGCTCTGCAAGTGCCACAGATGATTTATAATTATGAAGCCACTCCCATTATACTCACCTTCCCACATGGATACAGACAAACACAAGGTGTTTCCTACAAAGGTAGGAATCTGCAACAAAGTGTGTTTAAATCCCTTGTGCATTAATCACCCAGAGGGGTATGTTACTCTTTAAGATAATGTTTTTCTCAGTTTTTGAAGCTGGAAGACTTGTTAATATGCAAGTCATCTGCTTATTTAAACAAAGGGACCAAAATTAATTATTATCTGTGTCTACCATGCTTTTAAAGCCATATGAAGTGAATACTGTACAATGGTAGTGATGGCACATTAATTTGATTTCAGCAAACATGTTTTACATAACATGGCATGTAGTGAAGCTCAATATTTGTACAGCATGTTCTAAAGAGACTTACAGCACAGAAAACTATGGAACAATTCAGTTACACACAGAACAAGAACAGGTAGAACAGTCAGTACACTTGCTCATGATAAAGTTGATATTAAAGTAATTCGACATTCACTTTAAACATAAAGTCATATTGCATCACATTTTAAAGGAATAGAACCTTCAGAAATGAATCTCACTGTATTCTAGCACTGCAAGTTTCTCTAACTATATATTTATGGGAAAGAAAACTAGCTCCGTACCCAGTGGTATATCACCCCTGTCAAAGTTAAAAATTGGTCTCCTAATGAGTCAGATACTTGTTGGAGATGCCATTCAGGCAGAGCGACTTTTCTACATATTTGGTGGACATGTCCTTTAATCCTGCACTACTGGCAACGTATAAAAAATGGGACAATACACATCACCGATGCTAAATTCAAACTTGACCTCACCTGTTTTCCCCTACAAGTCAATTCCTTCTCCTATAGAAAATATAAAAATTAATTGGCCAGATCCTCCCAAATGCAGACAAGGCATTAATATAAATTAACTAGAAATCTAGAAAAGTCCCAAATATCAAAGACTGTTTACTAAAAGTCAGCTCAATATAAGATATAGAAGAAGCCATTGCAATAAAAAAAGAATCCACATCCCACTTCCATAAAATGTGGCGATCTTAGTATCTTTCCAAGCTCACTGAGGACTACAAGAGACTCTCTGACATTCAATCTGGTGGGCCTTACTTACATTGCCTCTAACAGGTAACACGGTGTGACCACTTCATTGCATGGTTTTCACCTCTCTTCCCTTTTCAAAATTCACAACCCAACTTCCACAGGATCCACAGGATGTTATCAATATAGACTGCTGTTAAAACTGAACATAAAATATGTCTTTATTTTTATGTTTTATTATTTTCTCGTTATGATGTGTTGTTATCTTTACACATTACTGTTGAAACTGTATTGTATCTAAATATTACTTATGGACTTGATCCATGTATATGCCGTATTTCTGCACACAGTCACCTATGCGCCATGCAATTACACCCGGCACGGTAAGCCCTGGCAAATGCAGGGGTTAAATGGGACCATTGAGGTTTCTTACATCATCCTCCCCTTTGGTCTCTGATAGGAGACAATGGCTCCTCCTTTCCGTGTCGGCGGCCGAATAGTGTCGGACGGGCTCTCGCTGCGCGCGCATCACCCAGGCGCAGTAAGAGAAGCCATGTCATCGACACCGGAAGCCCGAGTACGTGCGGCGCTGAATGCGCAGGCGCAAAGGGCTTTATAAGGCCGGGGAGTCGGCGTCACCCCTCACTTCCCTTGCTGAGAGGGAACAGGACGGACAGAGACTGTGCTAGCCGGGAAAATAATCTTCTCTACTGAAAACCACACTGGAAACTTTTGCAGGCTAATGTAGGTGGAAGTGGATCTACCATCCACATATTCCAAAAAGTCACTTTAATATTTTTACCACTTGGCCGAAAGTAAAAGCACTAAATAAGACTTATATATCTCACTCATACTTCAGAAACGGCCAGCATAAGGGGAAGTCCCCAAGGGAAGCACGCTGGAGCAAACACATGCCTGTTTTACCAGTGCAGCACTACCTGTAAGTGAGAATACATTTATGAAAACCTTTCTAGTGTTTTTAAGAAGTATATATTATCCACCACATATAATCTGCATATACCATTCCAGGCTATACTCAGTCCATGATTCCAGCTGTAATTGCAAAAGGACACAGGAAAAGTTTGCAGAAATAAAGGCTATACCCGTGTATGTTGTAACGCTCTAGTGTTTGTTTAGAGAGTTGGATTTGCAGCTGCAGAATCTCCACTCAGTAGTCATGTAGAGATGTGTTGAATCACCATGTCCAACTCTCCAGACTCATCATTGTGGCCAGCCTGCTTCAGCATACAATATACAAACACTCAATAAGATGTTCCTGGAGTGATAGGTTGTATATGATAGTATAGAGGTGATGTGCTGAAAGGACAGGCGTGAGTTGTGATAGCAATGATGAGTACTCAATAGTAATGTTCAGGAGAGTAGTGGATGATGGTAGATAGGTTAGCAATCATGTGCAATAACAGGTGGTAGGGAACAGCAGATGGAGTGTACAAGAGAGGCTAACTTAGTGCAAGGATATAGATGGTAGTAGACTCAAGAGCTAGCAATCTATGTAACAGTGCAGATGATAGAAATAGTAATGCATAGATAGTAACAGTCCTTAGTATGCAGAAGTAGATAGTGTAAGTTTGATAGGAAGGAATCCCCTGTGGGGTACTTATCACTAGTTAGATTAGTAAGCTGAAGGGTCCGGTAATGAGTGAATGATCGGGTAGCGAGATACGGGATCAATAGCGAGGTTCCGGTCTATCCAGGTATGGCAATAGCTGGAGGCTCCGGCAGCGTAAGACAAGGCTGTATACCATGCGGTTTGAATGAACAATTTGTGAGAGAGAAGCCGGCGATTGAACTAGCCGCTCAGAGCGGCGCTTAGTGATGACGTCATGCGGCTTAAAGGTATATGCGTTCCACCTAGCTGAAAAGGTGGGACGCAATATGAAGAAGGAAATGACCTATAAGGGTAGCGAAGGTACCAGAATCTTACAGTACCCCCCCTTAAGGCCGGCTCCGGAAGGCCTATAGCACTGGTCTCTCCGGGTATTTGGAGTGAAACCTTCGTATAAGCCTGGGTGCGTGAACGTCAGAAGTATCCAACCAGGTGTCGTCTTGGGGTCCATAGTTCTTCCATCTTATGAGATATTGGAGTTTTCCTCTGTGGATACGAGAATCCAAAATCTCCCTAATCTCAAATTCCTCTCCACCTTCAACTTGTACTGGAGGTGGAGGCGAGATGGTAGGCCTTATTCCTTGGTTGGGAACATGTGGTTTCAGTAACGACACGTGAAAGATGGGATGTATTCTAAGATCTGCCGGTAAAGTGAGTTGCACTGCAGCTCTTCCAATGAGCTTTTTAATTGGAAAAGGTCAGAGAAATAGAGGTCCAAGCTTTTTACTGGGTATCTTTAACCTCAATTTTTTTGTAGATAGCCAAACGAGATCCCCAATAGCGTATTGAGGAGAAGGTTTTCTACGAAGGTCGTAATACCTTTTTTGTTGGCTATGAGCATGTGAGATGGTGGTGTTAAGTAAACCCAGAGAGTCTTTTATTTGGGTAAGATAATCTGAGGCTACTGGGTTACTTGATGGAAGGATGCGTGGTGGAAGAAATGTTGGATGAAACCCATAGTTTAAGTAGAACGGACTCTGCTTAGTAGTACTGTGGGTTGCATTGTTATAAGCAAATTCTGCCAGAGGGAGGAGGTCCACCCAATCATCCTGTAGGTATGAGGTGTAGCAACGTAGGTATTGTTCAATGCACTGGTTGACTCTTTCAGTTTGTCCGTTGGTCTGAGGATGGTAAGGAGAAGTGAGTTTTCGCTCAATACGTAGTATATGACATAGAGCTTGCCAGAACTTGGAGATGAACTGTGAACCTCGGTCAGATAGAAGAGTCTTTGGAATTCCATGTAGCTTGAACACATGTTTCACTAGTAATTCCGCTGTTTGTTTAGATGAAGGTAGTCTGCAAATAGAAATGAAATGTGCCATCTTTGTCAGATGGTCCACTGACACTAGAATGGTATTAAATCCCCTGGAAGGTGGTAATTCTACTATAAAGTCCAAGGATACAACTTCCCATGGAACCTGGGGTATTAGTAGACTGCAAAGTAGACCAGATGGTTTTGTAGTGTCAATTTTGGACCTTGCACAGATGTCACATGAGGAAACAAACTTTTGTACAGACGTTTTCATATCAGGCCACCAAAACTGCCTGGTGAGCAAATTAAATGTCTTAGTCATACCCATATGTCCTGCCATAGGTACGTCATGTGATAATTCCAGGATCTTGGTACGCATACTAGGAGGTATGTAGAGTTTGTCGTTAAAGTAGAGGAAGCCTTCTGCATCAGCAGTTAGTTGTGGTGGAGGTGAATCCAGTCCTATACTGTGCAGAATCTCTTCCTTCAGGGAGCGAACAACACCAACAATACGATCATAGGGTATTATAGGAAATGAAGGGATTTCGGCGCAGTTATCTTCGGTTAATCGTGATAGCGCATCCGCTTTTTTGTTTTTGTCTGCAGGCGTGTAGGTCACTAGGAAGTTAAATCTTAGGAAGAATAGTGACCGACGTACCTGCCGGTGGGAAAGGGTCTTGTTAGTCTGAAGGTATTGGAGATTTTTATGATCTGTATATATGAGTATTAGCAATCGAGTACCTTCAAGTAGATGTCGCCAATTCTCTAGTGCCAGTTTTATGGCAAGCAACTCTTTTTCACCCACTGGGTAATTCACCTCTGGGTTGCTTAATGATTTAGAGAAGAAAGCAACTGGGTGAAGTGGTGAAGTATTTGTTGGTCGTTGGGAGAGAACTGCTCCTACTGCCATATTTGACGCATCTACCTCCAGTATATATTGGAGGGATGGGTCTGGATGGCGTAGTATGGGAGCGGAATTGAAGCTTGATTTTAACAAGCGGAAAGCTCCATTGGCTTCTTCAGACCATTTAAATGGTTTCTTTACACTTGTAAGTTGTGTGAGAGGTCTCACAATAGCAGAGAAGTTCTTGATGAACTTCCTATAGAAGTTTGAGAATCCAAGGAATCGTTGTAATGCTTTACGAGTTGTTGGTACAGGCCAATCCAGAATACACGATATCCTGCTCATATCCATTTTGATTCCGTTCTTAGATATGATGTATCCTAGGAATATGTTACCAAAAATCTATGAGAGTTAATCTATCTCAGACAATATTTGGGTTAATAATGAGAGTTCTATGACTGTGTGAAAACTTTAACACAACAATTATTTATTCGTATAAGGTTTGCACAGCCTACGTAATTTACAACAATAATAACTATTGTACATACTACACAATGTATAATTTTCCCTAGTTTAACTGAACAAATACAATGCATAGAGTATATACTCATATACACACACTATGACCGACACACAAATAAAATATACAATGTAAACTTACTCCTTAATCCATAATTACCTCTAGTGATGGCTCTAGCTTTCCCATGCCAAAACAGGAAGTCACCCTGTCTCACCGAACCTAATATAGACCCATATCCCATAGCCTTGTATAGGGCCATTCTCATTGGTTCAGCTATCTTGCTTGTCACTTCCTGTGGGCGTATCTCTTCCCAGATTGGACCATTTCCCCCTCCCATAGTTACGCCTCTTTCTAACCACCCCTCTATGTTGGTGGGGGCCATTATTCATAACTGCGGAGTGGCTCTGAAATTGCTACTTAAGATATGCAATCTTTATTCTAGAGACATGTGGTCTACCCCTCCCCAGATGGCTTATCCTCATTGCATATCTTAATGAGAGTCTTTTGATATGGAGGGATACCACTCAGGGCGGCGATGTCAGTCTATTCATCCTCGTCTATTGGCATCAGGATGTCTAACACCCAGAGATGAGATTGCAGGGTGCCACCATAAGGTTCATTCACTGGCTCCCTCCCGGCTATACGAAAAATCAAATTCACACAGACTAGATAACAAGGTATTCACTTTATGTGTTTACACGTCAATAGCCAGCTGGCCTTTCAAAGGAATGTGTTACCCTGGATTCCTAAAACCATTCCGTCTGGCTTACGCAAATCTATCTCCACTAGATTCCCAAGTATGAGTTTGTAATCAAAAATGGGTACATTTACTTTTATTAATATATATTTACAATTACTGATGGAGTTTTATACATAAACCCCTCATCCTCACAACACGGTAAGAGATTACGCCTAAACCCATATGGCAACAGATGCCCGCTTGGGGCCTGCAGAAAGCAAAGGCCCCACATAACATGATGGTTTAGGTGTAATCTCCTTTTGAGCGTTTGTCACTCTATCTGAAATAAAACTAGTTGGAAAAAAAAACTATAAACTCTCCGTCTCTACAGCCCCACATTCCTGGATCTCTGTGTCAGCAGTTCATTACTTGTTCTGGATGCAATACCTCCATAATGATGGAAGGAGAAAAAATAAAAAATAAAAAAAAAATACTAAGAGTCCAAACCACACAAAAAAAAACAAAATGAGGATAAGAGTTCTCAATAGTCCAATAATAATAGTATGAAAGTCCCTAATGCAAATCTGGTCCTGTTGCTCTTGCTTCTGGGACGGCCTTCCATGGAGATTCCAAATGGAGAAAGCATATTCCGTATAAGGCTATGGACCAGCTTTCCTGGCTTTCTGTGATTATACTTTATTATTGTGGACACAGGTAGGGAGAGAAACACGTGTACTTTTCAGACATATGCATTCAACTGACTGCTTATCTGGTAATTATGAGTAGTAAGGACCTATGTTTAGCCTTGCTATAGATTTACTGTGACCTAATAGTGAGACCCTTTTTCATTGAAATGTTTTTTTATCAATTTGAATGGTTACCCCCTTCAGCCAGGTGCTTCTAGATTTTCATCACCCCCTTTATTCATCCATTGTCATATGCCTGCAGATAACTCTGCCCTGCCTTCTGCTGGTTACCACTGTGTGGTGTGTGACCCTTCAAGTCTCCAGGGGGGTTCTGTTGCTACCGGCAACTCACCACTGACTCTGTTTACTGAAACTGTGTTCAGTTATCCAAACCCCGATGGGCTCTTCGCTGGTGCCACACAATTGTGGCCGTAGTTTTGTCCTTTGCTAGCGTATGTAGCTACAGTAGGAGTCATGCCTTTTGGCAGGCTGTGAGACAGAGGTCATTCCTTTAGCAGGCTCCGAACAGAGTAGGCAGTGTCAACCAAGCAGACAAAATAACGTAATGTAAAAATGCAAATAAGTGTGATGTCACCAGTAACTCGTGGCTTCGGGAATCACTAAACTAAATTACATTACTTTTAAGTACAAATGTACTATATCATGTCAGCTATTTGCCAATCACTATGAGTCTCACCAGTCCTAGTATATCTATATGATATGCAAGCGATGCTCTTTGAACTTAATCATGGCACCCAAGAAAATTGACAAATGATTTTAATTTGGAGAGAAAGAGAAACAAAAAAAACTGACTACATGTGATGACTGCCACATATTTGAGCTGTAGAGCGGACTTTGTGTACCATGTACAAAAAAAAAACAATTGTTGAGTGACTGTTGCCCAAAACCTGGTGTTATCGTTCCTATTGCCATAGTTGGTAATAGCTAAATGACAAGAGGGAGCTTCAATAAATGTATACAACACAATTATTCCATGGTGGAAGGGATACAAAACTGTTGTGAACTGGCCCATAAACACAATGCTCTATGGAAGCTTTAATATGCTATACCAATATTTCACTGTTCTCACTATAATGTTCCCCATACTCCCCTCTTTTTTTTTTTTTTTTTTTTTTTTTAGCAAAATCCAAAAATATGGAATCACCCTACAAATTAAGGGGATAAAGGAAAGAAAGAGAAATAGTTACCAAAAAAAATTAGAATAAAAAAATTAAAAATAAAATCAATAATAAACAACTATATAAAAATGAAAGATAAAAAAAAAATTAAAAAAAAATAAAGATAAAAAAAAATTAAAATTAAAACCGTACAGATTTGGTGCTGGCTCAACATTACCATTGCCTTACACCGTTCTCTTTTTACAGAGAAATGAAGTGGTATGTTTGTTCAAAAAACAAAAAAACAAAATGCTTGTACCCTTTGCAGTTATTGAAAAAGACACTCCCTGTATTGTAGGGAATTACCATATCAATTAGCATTCTTTTAACATGACTGTGTAAGTCAGACTTTGAAAAAACAAAACAACCCCTGTGTAATTCAGGCTTTGAGACACAAAAAAAAAACGTACAGAGAGAAACTCTGGTTTACGAAATAGACTCCAAAAAAAATATATATATATATATATATCTTTGAATGTAATTACTCCAATTCAGAGGCTTCTCCTTAAAGCACGCATAAAAAAAAAACATGCTATACGGTCCTCTGTGTTATTTTTATTACTAAACAATATTGTCATGTCTGGGACATGTCTGCCTTGTCCACCGATGTTGGTTTGTGTATTGTTCCTAAAATACAAGACTAAGAGATGATTAATAACACCTTACTCAACCTCTATGAGAGGTTCTTAATAACGGTACATCAAAAAAAAAAAAAACAGGTATAGACACCCCCACATATACTCTACAAAACACAAAATATAAGATGCCATAAGGTACAAAATAATGTGTTATGTAGTTTCTGAGTATCAGAGTGAATGACCCTTCACTCCAATCCCCCGGAAACGACAAAAGAGAGACAACAACAAAAAAAAAATTCCTACAGTTTCTGCATGTTCTAATGATTGAGATCGCCTATCTGTGCAGTTTTTTTTTTTGAAAATTTTAGAAACTCTTTGGTACCAGTACTGAGCTCATTACAAAAGAAATTAAAAACGAAAGCATGCGCGTTATTGTGATCACAATTCTTATTGATGGTCATTGACCCATGGTCTGTTCAGACCCCTGGAAAAAAAATGTTGGTTTACTCATAGACAGTTCATACCTATCCATTACATCACACAGACACACCCATTCATTGAGATTGAATGCAATACGTTATGGATAGGGGGTAGAGAAAAGAACCATACATTCGGAAATAAGACATGGAAAAAAACTTACATGTAATTTAACTATGGCCTAAACGAAAACAGACACAGCAAGTCTGTTTTGTCAAATTTTTACCCTTTTTGAAATAAAGAGAAACATAAAAAAGAATAATACCATGAACTCCTAGTACCTAGCCTAGGATCTATTACCTTTGTTTGGTGTGTATGTTTTTAGGTATATATATATATACACCTCTCTATACACCCCTGAGTTGCTCAGCATAGCACAAGTTTCTGTTTAATGATTGAGATATTTTAGCATTCATAGCCATGCAAGCAGCATACATGCCTGCTATGGCTAGACTTTTGGGCTTTATATTATTTTTGGTGGTGTTTACTTGTTCTTCACATAACTCCTGGACATAGGCCCAAGGAGATTCTTTAATTTTAGCATCACCGACAAAATCATTACTCTTACGTTTAAGAGTATAAGTTGCTACAAAACTTTCTAAACTGGGCATGGCCATCACCCCCAGAAAGTATGCACAATTGGTATGCTAAAAATAAAGTCACCTTTCCCCTGTACTATACAGTCACTTAGAGTAAAGGCAAGTAGGAGAGAAAAAAAAAAGAAAAGAAAGAGAGGATGGAAAAAAAAAAATATTAGAAAGAAAAGAGAAAAATACCAATAAATAGATAGAAACCCCAAACAAAGAAACGAAACAAGTTTGAAAACTTAAAATGTGACTCTATATTCTTGGACACATACAGATACTTATCACAATAATCTATCACCTTCCTTTGTCTGAGTCTCCACCCGGAACACAATAGGTCACGTACAATAGAGCACGTAGCCAGCTACACCCAGAAACAAGCCTCTAGGTAGACAATAGAATGGTAAACACTGTGGTGTTTATACCAATGGGTTACCTCCCCATTCAGTTTGCAAAAGGTAAACAGTCTTAAATCTAAAGATTATGCTGAATGCAACCTATTTTAGACTTTTAAAAAAAACTTTATCCTGATATTACCTCCAATATCCAACTTTCCACAGTTTGGTATTTCAACGTGGTTCAAATCAGACCTACTGTACCATGATTCTGCCAGATAGTTTGTAATCTGACCACCATGATGAACAAAGGCTACCAAAACTCATTGAACTTTTTCATCAACGTACCCAAACACAAGACAAGACCAGCTTATCAAGTTTGTTTGTTATTAAAAACACAAACAACAAAAAAAAAATAATGATACAAAGATTAAAAAAAAAATAATAAAAGATTAAAACCGACTAAGACTTGTTGAAACTTGTCAACAAAGAACACAAGAGAACGCCTGGATCAAGCTAGTCCTTTGTGTCTTGAAAACAAAAACCAAAATAGTTCAAAGACAAATAACAAAAGACCAAAATATTTAAAAAAATTGAATAAAAACTATTAAAACCAAGAACACCAATTTGTTGAACTTTTTCCTCAACAACAGCACACCAGAGGAAGCCTGCAACAAGCTACCTTTGTGTCTTTAAAAACAAAAACCAAAATATTAAAAATTGCAGAAAAAACTTTTAAAAACAACCGATTTGTTGAACCTTTTTCCAACAAAAGACCACAGAGGAAGCCTGCAACAAGCTACCTTTGTGTCTTTAAAAATAAAAACCAAAATATTAAAAATTGCAGAAAAAACTTTTAAAAACAACCGATTTGTTGAACCTTTTTCCAACAAAAGACCACAGAGGAAGCCTGCAACAAGCTACCTTTGTGTCTAAAAATAAAAACCAAAATATTAAAAATTGCAGAAAAAACTTTTAAAAACAACCGATTTGTTGAACCTTTTTCCAACAAAAGACCACAGAGGAAGCCTGCAACAAGCTACCTTTGTGTCTTTAAAAATAAAAACCAGAAATTGTGAGATTTTTCAAAACTCAACAATAAAAACGACACCCTTTCGGTGGTTTTCAAATAACAACTTAATTCATGTAGCCACCGCAAGAAATGCTTGGTAAGCTTACACAGAACAAAACAAACAATAAAAACAAAATTTTCCCGTTAAAGATATATCCTCCCAATTACATTGACCGGTATGTAAAAAGTTCATCTGATATATATAAACACAATCATGGGAATTTTTTCCTTAAAAAACTCTGTGGTGTATCCTTTTCTAATACCCACTAAAACAATTTTTCATTGTTTTTCCTAGATTAATTGTTGTGGCTTTCAGACTACTGGGAAACTGCCTCAGTTTAAACCCAGCTCTATAACCTTACACAAATCTTGGACTATCGGGAAACTGTCTCAGTTTAAACCCAGCTCTATAACCTTACACAAATCTTAGTATTTGCTGTATCAAATATTTTCAGACTGATCAATGCTTCATGGTTGCCAATTATGTTACCAAAAATCTATGAGAGTTAATCTATCTCAGACAATATTTGGGTTAATAATGAGAGTTCTATGACTGTGTGAAAACTTTAACACAACAATTATTTATTCGTATAAGGTTTGCACAGCCTACGTAATTTACAACAATAATAACTATTGTACATACTACACAATGTATAATTTTCCCTAGTTTAACTGAACAAATACAATGCATAGAGTATATACTCATATACACACACTATGACCGACACACAAATAAAATATACAATGTAAACTTACTCCTTAATCCATAATTACCTCTAGTGATGGCTCTAGCTTTCCCATGCCAAAACAGGAAGTCACCCTGTCTCACCGAACCTAATATAGACCCATATCCCATAGCCTTGTATAGGGCCATTCTCATTGGTTCAGCTATCTTGCTTGTCACTTCCTGTGGGCGTATCTCTTCCCAGATTGGACCATTTCCCCCTCCCATAGTTACGCCTCTTTCTAACCACCCCTCTATGTTGGTGGGGGCCATTATTCATAACTGCGGAGTGGCTCTGAAATTGCTACTTAAGATATGCAATCTTTATTCTAGAGACATGTGGTCTACCCCTCCCCAGATGGCTTATCCTCATTGCATATCTTAATGAGAGTCTTTTGATATGGAGGGATACCACTCAGGGCGGCGATGTCAGTCTATTCATCCTCGTCTATTGGCATCAGGATGTCTAACACCCAGAGATGAGATTGCAGGGTGCCACCATAAGGTTCATTCACTGGCTCCCTCCCGGCTATACGAAAAATCAAATTCACACAGACTAGATAACAAGGTATTCACTTTATGTGTTTACACGTCAATAGCCAGCTGGCCTTTCAAAGGAATGTGTTACCCTGGATTCCTAAAACCATTCCGTCTGGCTTACGCAAATCTATCTCCACTAGATTCCCAAGTATGAGTTTGTAATCAAAAATGGGTACATTTACTTTTATTAATATATATTTACAATTACTGATGGAGTTTTATACATAAACCCCTCATCCTCACAACACGGTAAGAGATTACGCCTAAACCCATATGGCAACAGAATAGTACTTCTTCTTTATGAAATAGGCATTTTTTTAATTTTATGTATAAATGTTGTGCGAGTAATCTGGACAACACAAGTCTTACATGTTTTATATGTTCAGACAAAGATTGAGAATAAATGAGTATATCATCCAGATATACCACAACACAAACATCAAGTAAGTCTCTGAAGATGTCATTTATGAATCGCTGAAAAGCTGCGGGAGCATTACACAACCCGAAAGGCATCACAAGATATTCGAATAATCCGTATCTGGTTCTGAATGCTGTTTTCCACTCATCCCCGTCACGGATTCGGATTAGGTTGTATGCCCCTTTTAGGTCCAATTTAGAGAAGTAGGTAGCTCCGCGCACTTGTTCAATGAGTTCAGGAATGAGAGGTAAAGGATAGCGATCCTTTATCGTAATGGTATTTAATTGCCTATAGTCAATAATAGGCCTAAGACTTGAATCCTTATTGCGAACAAAGAAAAGTCCTGCAGCTGTGGAAGAAGTAGAGGGTCTGATGAACCCTTTCGCTAAATTCTCATCCAAGTATTCCTTGAGATGAGAAAGTTCATCCTGAGAAAGAGGATAAACATGACCGAAAGGTAATTTGCTATTAGGGAGTAGATCAATAGAACAATCATAGTCCCTATGGGGAGGCAACACTTGAGCGTTTTTCTCAAGGAAGACTTCTGACAGATCCTGGTAGCATGGTGGTGGTGTAATTTCATCTGACACCATAGACAGGATTTTTTTATATGATTGGAGGTTACACGTGATCTCGCAATAGTGAGAAGGGAAGGTTAGAGTCCATGTCTTCCAATCAATGGTTGGTTGATGTATGTGTAACCAGGGAAGTCCCAAAATAATGGGAAAATGTGGTGAAGGTAATACATCAAAAGTGGTTGTCTCCGCATGAGACTCGTTAGCAGTAACAAGGAGTGCTTGTGTCTGATTGGTGATTGGACCAGAAGATAACGGGATACCGTTAATGAAACTAACAGAGACAGGTTTAGGTTTTGAAATAATAGGTATTTTATTTAAGGTAACAAAACGAGTATCGATGTAGTTCCCACAAGATCCTGTGTCGATCATAGCCTTGGTGGTGATCCTAATTTGGTCCCACTGTAGTGTCAAATGAATAAAGAGATAGGGATTAGAAAAGGAAGTCGTTAAACCCCCCCAGCAAGACATGTGAACACTCACCGTCTTTTTTGCGGACGAGGGGACAGACGCTTATCAAATGATCCGAGGAGGCGCAGTACATGCAGAGGTTTTCGGATCTTCTCCTGGCTCGTTCAGTAGTCGATAAAGGTGGGCGTATCGTTCCTACCTCCATAGGAGTAGGGTCAACGGGCGAAACCCGAGAAGGACTGGACAATGGCATTCCCATCTTCTCAGCCTTTCTTTCTCGCAGTCGCCTGTCAATATTGATGCTGAGCTGTATTAAGGCATCCAAAGTGCCAGGTAAATACGCTCGGGCGAGCTCGTCTTTAACGGCTTCTGATAACCCGAGTCTGAACTGAGTTTGCAGAGATGCATCATTCCACCCAGAATCAAGGGTCCATCTTTTGAACTCTGCTATGAAGTCTTCAACAGGTCTCCTTCCTTGTTTTAAAGCCCTCAATTGGCTATCAGCAGTACTCTGCCTATTGGGGTCTTCATATAAGCTAGCGAGTTCCGCTATGAACAAAGGATAGGAGTTGAGAAGAGGGTCCTCTTTCTCAAAGAGAGAGTCTGCCCAAGCCCGTGGATCACCCGATAAATATGAAATAGTAGTACAGACTTTAATTTGGTCTGTAGTATAAGTACGAGGTTTTAAATTAAAAAGCAATTGACATGCGTTTTTAAATTCACTAAATTTTTTCCGATCACCCGTAAACACTAGAGGAGGGTTTATTTTAGGCTCACGAGGTTGAGCAGCAGTGAGTTGTGAAACACGGGCTATCTGCTGTCTTAAAGTCTGATTTTCATTTTTTACTTCAGCAAGAGCAAGGATTATTGCATCTACCTTTTGTGTTAATTGTATCACTTGAGTGGCTAATTCTGCTGAATCCATTTTTTAAAGGTTCGTTCAATCTGTAACGCTCTAGCGTTTGTTTAGAGAGTTGGATTTGCAGCTGCAGAATCTCCACTCAGTAGTCATGTAGAGATGTGTTGAATCACCATGTCCAACTCTCCAGACTCATCATTGTGGCCAGCCTGCTTCAGCATACAATATACAAACACTCAATAAGATGTTCCTGGAGTGATAGGTTGTATATGATAGTATAGAGGTGATGTGCTGAAAGGACAGGCGTGAGTTGTGATAGCAATGATGAGTACTCAATAGTAATGTTCAAGAGAGTAGTAGATGATGGTAGATAGGTTAGCAATCATGTGCAATAACAGGTGGTAGGGGACAGCAGATGGAGTGTACAAGAGAGGCTAACTTAGTGCAAGGATATAGATGGTAGTAGACTCAAGAGCTAGCAATCTATGTAACAGTGCAGATGATAGAAATAGTAATGCATAGATAGTAACAGTCCTTAGTATGCAGAAGTAGATAGTGTAAGTTTGATAGGAAGGAATCCCCTGTGGGGTACTTATCACTAGTTAGATTAGTAAGCTGAAGGGTCCAGTAATGAGTGAATGATCGGGTAGTGAGATACGGGATCAATAGCGAGGTTCCGGTCTATCCAGGTATGGCAATAGCTGGAGGCTCCGGCAGCGTAAGACAAGGCTGTATACCATGCGGTTTGAAAGAACAATTTGTGAGAGAGAAGCCGGCGATTGAAATAGCCGCTCAGAGCGGCGCTTAGTGATGACGTCATGCGGCTTAAAGGTATATGCGTTCCACCTAGCTGAAAAGGTGGGACGCAATATGAAGAAGGAAATGACCTATAAGGATACCGAAGGTACCAGAATCTTACATATGTATACTATTACAATATTGTCACCTTTGTTGATCTAATACTGGATATATTTTTAATAACCAAGCTGTTATTGTTATAGATCACAGACTGGGTGACAAAAATCTTTGAAAAAGGCTTACATTAGAGCCGAAACGCGTCAGATAACCTGGATGATCTCTGGAAACATTTTTTCCTGGAAACACCTACAGGAAACACAGAGATAACATCCATGCTTTATGTCACCATATTCACATATGTCACAGATTCCTCTAAATCTTCTTTTTACTTTCTCTCACCCTTGGGCTCTCAACCCAAGCACTAAATTCAACACATTGCATATATGTAACTATATATATATATATTTCATGTAAATAAATCCATTACTTTTTTATATATATTGATGTACATCATTACTTGCCCTTAAAGTCCCATCTCTTGGCCTGAGGCACTAAACACCCCCCATACTTTCAGTACTTGAGTAGCAAAATTAAAAAAAAAACTACTTGCAATACTTAAGTACAAAAAATGTTGAATACTTTAGTACTTCTACTCAAGTCACTTTTTGATTGAGCATTTCCACTTCTACTCAAGTCACTTTTTGATCGAGCACTTGTACTTTTACTCAAGTATGGGTTTCGAGTACTTTATACAACTCTGGCTACTTGTACTAATTACATCCATCATGGGTACTATATATGTTGTATTTTCAATGTTGCTATAACCAAATAATTTATTCTATGACAATGCTTCTATTCCCAACCCCAATTTTCTATGTTCATGATATATTTTACACTCTATATTTTTTTCAATTTGATTTTTTTCAATAAATCTTTATTGTGAAAAAACAAAAAAAAAAAAAAAAAAAAAACAAGTACTAAAGAGCTTAGAGAATGAAGTGAAGCTGTGTTGACTTCAACCATCCCATAATGCACAAGGGAACAAAAAAAAATTCATTGGGTATAGGAAATAATTCACTTAATTTACTTGGCTAAATGAACAGTCCTTATTCCATTACTAAATCAACCCTTATTTCCAAATTAGGCATCTCACTCACCAAAATCTTTCCAGACTTGCCTGTTTCCACTTTTTTACTGTCCTGAAAGCTTTCACTGAATATGTAAGTTGCACTTTACCCTTTTTCAGTTATAATTCTTACATTTAACTTTAAAACCAATGGGGATAATAATGGTGGTGTTGATGATAATAGTGGTGGTGGTGGTGGTGATGATGATGGTAATGATGATCACAATTTTCATGATGATGATGATAATGAACTTATTTTATTATGGTTTTGGGTTATGGTGTGTGCTTTTAATATGAATTTCGCTGCTAGTTATCTTTAATCACATTTGAAAAAAATAAATATTAAATGGAAAAATGTAGTACCAATAATATTGTTAAAAGCATCCTGTTTATGGCACATTCTTGTTGACTGCTGGTTTACCCTGCCAAACTCGTGATTATTAACACTTGTTATTAACAGCGATGTAGAAGTGGACAGCAGCAGTGTGCAACGAGTTTACCTCAGGAGCTGTTTGGCTATGATCAGTGCAGCTTATAGATGTGTTCGCCAGCAATATTCTACTAAGATATATGGCATGCTGCAAATGCTAGACATTGTAGATTAAATAAACATATAGAAAAAGACTAAGCAAACACGTAAAATGCAATGTTTCTCCTGCCTGTGATGTTTAATTCATAATGTTAATGGAACTAATGAATGGTTAAAAGTAGTGTATAGTACAAAAAGAACAAAAACAACCCACTGTGTGATGTGAAATTAAAATCCAGAGTTTGGCAGGGTAATATACGCTTGTAATATTTTTGACTGATTTTTATTTAGATATGTAAAATATGATATATTTAGTCACAAATTGTTTAATAGAACACTGCTTTTGTTTTTGTGACAGTGGGCTACATTCACAGAACGAGATTGCATGTGGTATTTAGGTGTTTTCCTAAATACTGCATGCAATCCTGAAAATGCTAATTTACTATTGCTTATGCAGTATTTACATTTAAAATAAAAACTCTTGGTAAATACCACATAACGCAGAAGTGAAATTCAATTCACAAAAAGAAAAAAAATGCAATGTTTAACCAGTAAACAACATGGTTGTTAAGGTGCGGTGGCCACCACATCCTTTACAACCAATGAGTCATCAGCTGTTGTCAGATGCCGACAATGAAAAATTAGGGAAAAAAATGGTGTGTGGTCCCCCCCAATCCATACCTGTCCCTTCTGGTATGGACTTTGAGGGAAACCCTTATGCCAAAATGTTAAAAAAAAAAGGCATGGGGTCCACCCCAAAATCCATGCAAGACCCTTACCTGAGCATGCAGACCAACAGGTCTGGAAAAGGGGGGACGAGTGAGTTCCCCCCTTCCTGAACCATACCAGGCCACATGCCCTCAACATGGGGGGATGTTTTGGGGTGGGGGGCTCTGCCCCCCTAAGCACCTTGTCCCTTGTAATGAATAATACAACATATTGCATATTCTGTACTGACCCTCAGAGGTATGAAATGTAATGAAAAAAGCCACTTTAATAAAACCAGAAACAACATGGACTTGCTGTCATGTTCTTCAACATAAATGTACAGATAGAGGGGTTTAGAACTGGCATTATACATCTCACCAGAGTTCCCTGTGCATTTGCTGACAGGATTTCCCACACTGACAGGTTTACCTCTCAAGATCACCCTAATTTCCTAATGGGCTGTTTAGAAATTATTGAAGAAGAAACTTTGCACCTTCACACACACCTACACACATCATCCATACCTTATCCTAGACAAGGTTTTGGTATGGATTTAGAGGGGACCCCGGGTAAATAAAAGTGAAGAAAAGCTATTGCTTATGGTTGATTTATTAAAGCTGGAGAGTGCAAAATCTGGTGCAGCTGTGCATGGTAGCTAGTTTCTAACTTTAGCTTGTTCATTTAACCACTTAAGCCCCGGAAGATTTGGCTGCTCAAAGACCAGGCCCTATTTTGCGATTCGGCACTGCGTGACTTTAATGGACAATTGTACGGTCGTGCGACCCTGTACCCAAACAAAATTGACGTCCTTTTTTCCCACAAATAGAGCTTTCTTTTGGTGGTATTTGATCACCTGTGCAATTTTTATTTTTTGCGTTATAAACAAAAAAAGAACAACAATTTTTTAAAAAATAACAATATTTTTCACATTTTTTTATATGAAATTCTCAAAAAAATTTAAAAATCTAAATTTTTTAACATTTTAGGCCAATTTGTTTTCTGCTACATATGTTTGGTAAAAAAATTGCAATAAATGTATTTTGATCGGTTTGCGCAAAAGTTATTGCGTTTACTAACTACGGGAAAAATTTATGTCATTTTTATTGTTTTTTTTTTACTAGTAAAGGCGGCGATCTGCGATTTTTTTTGCAGGACTGCGACATTGCGGCGGACAGATCGGACCCCTGACTGACATTTTTGACACTTTTGGGAGTACCAGTGACATTACTACAGTAATCAGTGCTATAAATATGCACTGTTACTGTCAAAATGACACTGGCAGGGAAGGGGTTAACTTTATTGGTGATCAAGGGGTTAAGTGTGTCCCTAGAGATGTGATTCTAACTGTGGGGGGTGTGGCTTGTGATGTAATCACAGAGACATACGATCCTACATAGCAGGATCACATAGTCTCTGTTCTTACATCAGGGAGAATGACAGACGGCTGTGTTTACATCAGCCGTTTGCCTTTCTCCCTCTGCAGCTGAAGATCGCGAGTGGCCGGCAGACATCGGAGCCGTCTGTCACTCGTGCGCGGATCTCAGTGAATGAGCGGGGGTGGGAGCGTGCCTTCGGCAGTGTGTGCTCGCCCCCCACAGGCTGCTGAGCGAGTGACATACCCCTACGTCACTTTGCCCAGCAGAGGCTGCCTGCCGCAGTATACCTGCGGTGGGCGGTCGCTATGTGGTTAAGCTTTGACAAAAAAAACTGAAATCTGCACCAGATTTTGCACTCTCCAATTTTATCCATACAACACCTTTATTCAGACATGCAGCCAAGTATTATGTACCCTTTATTCTTTCATGTAGTGGGGGAAGATATCTGGAGGCCCCCTTATCTTAAAGGGGGCTTATAGATTCTATTAGGTTCCCTTTGCAGATCCCCACATCACCAGAACAGGAATGTGGGGATGAGGGATGAGCTATACACCAATCTTATAGTTCTATCAACTATTTCTTTACTAGTTACAATACTTTGGAATGAAACCCCACAAAAAAACTAGGAACCCTCCTTCCTCACGACCCCAGGCACCACTAGGTTATCACTGAAATAATCACCAACTCCATCTCCAATAATTGCTAAGACAATAACTCCCTACCACTCTAAAGGCAGTGCTTTTCATACAGGGTACTTCTACAACAAGAGACTAAACTCAAAGTGGATCAGGGGATTTCTGACACACTGTATAAAATACAAAATCTGAAAATACAACAAAAACTATTTCAGTCTCCAGACACCCTTGCCACGATTTCTGCAACCAGTTCCCACCCTAATTTATGGTTGTAAATCTCTTGGCCTCTATCCTGCAGGAAAAGCCCTAGCCGGGATGGGTTTACCACCATTGCTGACAATTCACCAGGATCTAGGGGGGTTCCTCCAAGGGCCTTGACAGCACCCTCAAAACTATTCTACTTATCCTGCACGCTTAAACCTTGAACTTGCCTCCCTGTCTCCTATCAGCGGATGTAGTGAAACCTTTTGATATAGTCAGCTGGCCATTTCTTAAACAGGGTTAATGGATCTCAATCACCTGTATTTACATCTGTTATAGCACTGGAAAGTTGTTTTATGTCCCCATTCCTATATGTCTTCATTATGTAACACCCAGTCAATGCAACAACAACAAGACTTTACTCCTTATGTTTAGAGTTGAGCGAACACCTGGATGTCCGTGTTCGGCCGAACTTGAAAAAAAAAGTCTGGGTTTGTGAACCGAACTTAACCCAAACTTTACCCTGATCCCGAACCCCATGGAAGTCAATGGTGACCCAAACTTTTGAGCACTAAAATGGCTCTAAAAAAAACATGGAAAGGGATAGAGGGCTGCAAATGGCAGCAAAATCTTCTTACGAGCATGGCAAGTGCTCTGCAAACAAATGTGGATAGGGAAATAACTTAAAATAACATAAAAATAAAAAAGAATCATCTTGATCTAGGAGGATGAGGCCCATATGGAGTAGGAGGTTGAGGTGGCGGTGGATGTGACGGTGTAGGTGGAAGCGGCGGTGGGGGAGGACGAGGTAGTCAACACTGGTTTTTGTTTTTAATTGTATTTCTTTTTAAATTAGGTTACACCCCAAAAGAGTGAGAAAGATCAAAAATGCAACAATGGCTGGGTAAGGCCGGTATACATATCTATTCTGCACAAGGTCCGGACAAGTCCTGTGGGATCCATGTCTGGTTAATTTTAATGAATGTGAGTTTGTCCACAATGGCTCTGGACAGGCGGCTGCGCTAGTCTGTGATAACGCCCCCAGCCGTGCTAAATACACGTTCAGGTAATACACTGTCTGCAGGGCAGGCCAGCACCTCCAAGGCGTAAAGGGCAAGCTCAGGCCATGTGCCCAATTTGGAGACCCAGAAGTTGAAGGGGGCAGACCCGTCATTCAGTATGTGTATAGTACGTAAGGAACGGTAAGAAACTGTATATGGTATATGGTTAGTGATTAGTAGGGTGTAGGTCCTTGGGCCTGTCCCTGAAAGTCTTGGGAGGGGGTGGATATGGCCTTCTGTCTTGGTTCGCCCTCTCTCATGGGGTCTCTCTTCAGGAGAGCCCCACCTAGTACTTGGGGTGGTCTATTTCAGCAGACCTCCTAAAGAAAGGGGCTGCCTGGTTTCGGCCAGGTTAGCCAGTGTAAGTACCCCAGTCCCTGTCATGAGCCTTGCACCCCGGGGGATCAGGGTCAGGGACCAGGTGTACACCCTGTGCACTTTTTGTGTTTCACTTTTTTATGCACCCACCGGGTGATAGTCTGAGTGTGTTTACACACCACGGGCTTAAAAAAAACAGCTGGTGGTCCTGGTTGTTGTGGCGTGCCGACAATGCTTTTCCACATTTCATACATGCTAACCCTGCCTTCTGAAGTGCTGGCGGTGCCCTGGCTGCGTTGGCGACCTCCTCCTCCTCTGCCTTTGCCTTGTGCTTCCACTGTGCCCCCACTGTCAGGTGGGAATGCCACCAGCATCGCTTCTCGACCTTTTGGCTAAGATCAAGTGTAGTATCTGTTGTTATCAGTTATCTGGGTGCCACCCTGCTGTGAACATGGTTCCTCCTCCTCATCCTCCACCTCGTCATCCTCCAGAACTCTGCCCTTGCTGGATAATTGTGTACCTGGCATTTGTGGGTGCAGGAACCCACCCTCTGAGCCACTTGTGAATGACTGCCCTGAAAGCCTTGGAAATGATCACTGCTCCGGATGTGGAGGCGATAGTGGATGAGGATGAGGAAGCAGAGTAGGAGGAGTTAGCAACAGGAGTCAAACTGAAGCGCCCTGCAATCCTCGGTGGTGGAAGGAGATGCACCAAACAAATTTAAAGGGTGTATCTCACAGTAACATAATCAGCAAATGCTGCAAAATTATTAATTTCCCCCTAAATGGGTGTTTATTGAATAGCAGAATAGAGCAACAGTATCTGAAAGGGTGTATCTCACACGTACAGATACAGACTAAGCCGCAATTTTATATCTTTCTTTCCCCTAAATGGGTGTTTGTTTATTGAATAGCATAATAGAACAACAGTATCCAAAGGGTGTATCTCACACGTACAGATACAGACTAGGCCGCGATTTAATATCTTTCCCCTAAATGGGTGTTTTTTTTATTGAATAGCAGAATAGAACAACAGTATCCAAAGGGTGTATCTCACACGTACAGATACAGACTAGGCCGCAATTTAATATCTTTCTTTCCCCTAAATGGGTGTTTATTGAATAGCAGAATAGAACAACAGTATCTAAAAGGGTGTATCTCACACATACAGATACAGACTAAGCTGCAATTTAATATCTTTCCTTCCCCTAAATGGGTGTTTATTGAAAAGCGGAATAAAACAACAGTATGCAACAGTGTATCTCACAGTAAAATATGCAGACTAGGCCGCATTTTTTCCCCCTAAATGGGTTTTTATTGAAAAGCGAAATAGAACAACAGTATCCAACGGGTGCATCTCACAGTAAAATATGCAGACTAGGCTGCAATTTTATTTTTTTCCCTAAATGGGTTTTTATTGAAAAGCGGAATGGAACAACAGTATCCAATGGGTGTATCTCACAGTAAAATATGCAGACTAGGCCGCATTTTTTCCCTCCCCCTAAATGGGGTTTTAGTGAAAAGTGGAATAGAACAACAGTATCCAACGGGTGTATCTCACAGTAAAATATGCAGACTAGGCCGCAATTTAATTTTTTTTCCCTAAATGGGTGTTTATTGAATAGTGGAATAGAACAACAGTATCCAAAGGGTGTATTTCACAGTAACGTATGAATGAAACATTTTTATTTTTCCCTTAAATTGTTGATTTTTGTCTAAACACTGTAGTTCACAGTAAAATATGAAGGAAAAAAGGTTGTTTTTTTTTTTAAATCCATATTAAGCAGACACATATGCACTGAGCTTGCATTACATGGCTACCGCACGCCTAACAGGTTGGATACTGTTGTTGTTCTATTCCGCTATTGAGTAAAAAAAAAAAACATTTGAATGAAAACCTGAAAATTTATTTTTTTCCCCTTAAATTGTTGATTTTTGAATAGCAGATTAGAACAGCAGTGTCTAAACACTGTAGTTCACAGTAAAATATGAAGGAAAAAAGGTTGTTTTTTTTTTAAAACCATATTAAGCAGACACATATGCACTGAGCTTGCATTACATGGCTACCGCACGCCTAACAGGTTGGATACTGTTGTTGTTCTATTCCGCTATTGAGTAAAAAAAAACATTTGAATGAAAACCTAAAAATTAATTTTTTTCCCCTTAAATTGTTGACATTTGAATAGCAGATTAGAACAGCAGTGTCTAAACACTGTATGTCACTGTAAAATATGAAGGAAAACTTTTTTTTTTTTAAATCCAGATTAAGCAGACACATATGCACTGAGCTTGCATTACATGGCTGCCACAAGCCGCACACCTAACAGGTTGGATACTGTTATTGTTCTATTCTGCTATTGAGTAAAAAAAACCCCATTTGAATGAAAACCTGAAAAATATTTTTTTTCCCCTAAAATTGTTGATTTTTGAATAGCAGATTAGAACAGCAGTGTCTAAACACTGTATGTCACTGTAAAATATGAAGGAAAAAAGGTTGTTTTTTTTAATCCATATTAAGCAGACACATATGCACTGTGTTGGTATTACATGGCTGCAACACGCCGTACGCCTAACAGGTTGGATACTGTTGTTGTTCTATTCCGCTATTGAGTAAAAAAAAAAACATTTGAATGAAAACCTGAAAAATATTTTTTTTTCCCCTTAAATTGTTGATTTTTGAATAGCAGATTAGAACAGCAGTGTCTAAATACAGTATGTCACTGTAAAATATGAAGGAAAAAAGTTTTTCTTTTTAAATCCAGATAAAGCAGACACATATGCACTGAGCTTGCATTACATGGCTGCTACATGCCGCACGCCGCCCACCTAACAGACTGATAAAAGTTTTTTTTTTCTCCCTCCTTCTCACTGGGCTCAGGTCAGGGCAAAAAGATTGTGCACTGCACTCCCACACAATAAAATCGATGTAGATCGCTGTCTGTTTAAAGAAGATTCTCCTATTCTTTCCCTGAAAGCAATCTCCAGCCTGCCCCTACAATAATCTCCTATCTCTCCCTCATATCTGCAGCAGCAGGAACCTGACCCTACAGTAGTTAGAGCAGAGTGACGTGCGGCGCTACGTGACTCCAGCTTATATTGAGGCTGGGTCACATGCTGCACTGGCCAATAACAGCCATGCCATTAGTAGGCATGGCTGTGATGGCTTCTAAGGGCACACTAGTTAAACGCTTGCTGATTGGCTGCCTTGCACCTGTTGAAACCGTGCCATTAAAACCGCGCCAAAACATGAAATAAAATTACCAAACAACGGACTGTATCCCGAATATACAGTAAAATGTTTGGGTCCGGGTACCAAACACCCAAAAGTCCGGTACGATCCCGAACAATACAGTCCGTGTTCGCTCAACCCTATTCACTACCTTTTTTTGTGCTAGGTCTCATTCCCTGTTACCTTTCACCTTCTAGGGATAACGTACCTTTACTCTGCTTGTGTGCTCCGACCCCTGCTCCATCAGCTCACGGGGGGAACCTCAGCAGTGCTAGTTTTACTTATTCAACTTTTTTTCCCAATAGTTTATTTTTTCAGGAAAGAAATCACATGGAAAATACAGAAACCATATGACATACGTGTCCAAAAATCAAACATGTTCAGATGAGACTCCATACTAGGGAATACTAGCTGGACACAGAGGCAGGTACACAAGTAAAAAGGTAACCCTGATAATCCAACTCATTCCACCATCCCTCCCAGACCAAGGAAAACCCAGCAGTGCAGCCTTCAATATGTTTAATTCGGCACAGCAGAGCCTTGTAATCCTCAGAATAAACAAATTTGTGCCAGTAGAACCATTTTTAAGAAACTTTTCCGGAGTCCTCTTTCCGTGGCCACCAGGTCCTCCAGCTCATTCATTTCAGCCACTTTTTTCAACCAAACGGCTATAGATGGTGCCTGCATCTGTTTCAAAAAGAGGGGAATGCAACTCTTTGCCCCAGTGATTAATAAAAGTAAGATAGAGCGTCTATATGCCTTACTGGAAAAACAGTGGAGATGCAGAAGGAAGAGCCCAGGATCTCTCGGTAGATCATAATTTGTGAATCTTTGGATTACACGATGCATATCTGTCCAGTAGGACTGTCGGTGATGGCAAGACCAAAAGATATGGTTAAGAGAGACAGTTTCCTGGCTGCACCTCCAGCACAGGTCTGAGCAATTAGGGAACATCCTATGAATCTTGGCAGGTGTATGATACCAGCGGGTCAACACAATAGTCCATCCAGTTCAACCTGTGTAGGTGTGTGTGGCCGTAATCATCTCACATACCCCTGAATGTTCTGATCCTTGAGATGTACGTCTAAGAGTCTTTTGAAGGCCACCATACTTCCCACAGAAACCACCTCTTGTGGTAGAGAATTCCACAATCTTGTAGCCTAACAGCAAAGAATCCCCCACGTTGCCTGAGCTTAAAAAGCTTCTCCTCTAATCGCATTGTATGCCCTCGAGTCCTCATGCAATCCCTTCGACTGAATAGATTTTTTTCTATGCTGAGATTACCATTGAGATATTTATAAATTGCTATCATGTCCCCTCTCAGGCGTCTCTTCTCCAGGGAGAATAAATCAAGCGATTGCAGACGCTCTTCATAATTAAGGTCCTCCAATCCCCTAATTAGTTTAGTTGCCAGGGTGGATTCTGTCTGGAATGAGACATTTAATAGTGGGAAATACTCCTCTATGAAGGGCCACTACTTGGTGCCCCAGGGGGAGTTCAACATTGCAACCACACGTTACTTCATACTTAGAATATAGCAGTATGCACAACACCAAAATTCCAGTTTGGTCTTCTCAACATAAAAACAGTTAAAATCACACATCAATAACTATACCACACTAGAGATGGCCTTGCGGTTCGCCCCGCGGTTAGTTCACGGCGAACTTTGCTCATTCGCTGTCCGCCGATCATGCGAACATACGGCCGCCATATTCTTTTACATTTTAAAGAACTTTGGCCCATGACACATCCATCAGGTGGTACAGGACAGCCAATTGAGACATTTCAGCACATGAACATACCCCCTACCTTAAAAATAGACCTGACCTGGCTGCCATTTTACATTCAGCTTTTTGTCAGTGTAGGGAGAGGTTTGCTGTGTGGAGCAGGGACAGATTGCCAGTGACACAAATCGCTCGGTAATAGGTCCACAAAAGTCCTTTTACTGTCTGGTATTAGGTGCACTGTCTAAGTGTCTATATTCTGTCTTTTGTCAGTGTAGGGAGAGGTTTGCTGTGTGGAGCTGGGACAGATTGTCAGTGACACAAATCGCTCGGTAATAGGTCCACAAAAGTCCTTTTAAGGACTGGTATTTGGTATAGGTGTAATGTCTAAGTGTCTATAGTCTGTCTTTTGTCAGTGTAGGGAGAGGTTTGCTGTGTGGAGCAGGGACAGATTGTCAGTGACACAAATCGCTCAGCAATAGGTCCACAAAAGTCCTTTAAAGTACTGGTATTTGGTATAGGTGTACTATTGTTTGGTGTGCAGTATATAGGTAGTGTTTTTGGGTACTGCAAACATTTTGCCTCTTTCACTGTGTTAACTCTGCTACACAAAGTGACAAAAATTACTAGAAAATATTTTTCATAACTGGTGTGATAAACCAGTGGCCCCCCCAAAACGACAGATTGAAGCGGGGGGTTATACTTTCATAATAGTGTTTTTGGGTACTGCAGAAATTTTGCCTCTTTTGCTGCATTAACTCTGCTACACACAGTGACAAAAGTTACTAGAAAATATTTTTCATAACTGGTGTGATAAACCAGTGGCCACCTCAAAACGACAGATTGAAGCGGGGTGTTATATACCTTCTTCCACATATACTGCGCTTCTCTAGAGACTTTTGTCACAGGGTCATCTAAAAAATGACAGGCAGAGGAAGAGGCAGGCCCTTCCGCAGGGGTGGTAGGGGTAGGGCAGGAGCACCAGGCCGGAGCAAAAGTGGGAAGTTGCAGAAGGTGTGTTCGATTACGTCAAAGGACACACCAGACTTGGTTGAGTGGCTCACTCAGCCTTCCTCTTCTGCACCCTCTTCATCCTCTCTATCTGCTCCCTTTTCACTCTCTGCTGTGTGCACCCGCAAAGACACCACCACCAACACCACCACCATATACCCTCCGCTTGAGTCACAGGAATTATGTTCCGATCCATCACAAGACATTTACGATGCACAGCCATTCTTGGCATCAGATTAAGAAGAGGAGGTAGCAACAGCCGCCACTCAGAACTCTGAGGACAGTACCTAGATCAGCCCAAGGAGGTTGGTCCCCGCTGTTGCTGCCTACTCCGAGATCTCAAATGTTAGTGGTGGGGAAGGTGACGTCGATGATGATGTGTCTATGGATGTCATGTGGGTGCCCACAAGAGAGGAAGAGGAGGGGAGTTCAGAGGGAGAGATGGACCAGCAGATAGGGAGGAGAAGCAGGCCGAACTTACATTGCACAGGAGGGACAAACCAGACTGGTAATGTATCAGGAGCGAGCCATCAACCATGTACGGTCACATCTGGCGCTCCCAGGACGCCGGCACATGGCTCCGCAGTGTGGGCTTTTTTAACCTGTCCATTGCTGACAATAGTGTTGCCATCTGCAACCTTTGCAGTCAATGCATAAGTCGCGGTAAGCCCAACACTCACCTAGGGACGACCGCCTTAAGAAGGCACCTGGACTCGGTTGAGCACTATGGCACATATCTGGGGGATATGCCCCTTAATTACCCCATTTTGGGACAGAATCTTTTAATTATACAAAAAATTGGTTGGGGATAAGATTCCTAATACTCCGCAGATCACACTTTTATCCATGATACTGGGCTGCTATAAACAGAATAAGAAAGACTTACTCCATCACTTTTAACAGCAGCCCCTATCGTTATATCTAGAAACTGTCATAAAATGGGAACCCCCTTTGTTCATTGACTGAGCTTGTGAGATGGATTCCTGGAGCTACATAGAACAGATGGTCTTCTGGGAGAATGGCAAATCAGAAATTTTCAGAATCACATGGTCTTTTTTCAGACACTCCTCAAAATTTGTTACACACTGTATTTCAACTGAGCTGCCTTCCTCTACTGCTGTGCAATATATCCATCCCCTGGCAGTAATACAGATGACCTGCGGTGATCTTATCCTTTTTCTGACCCCCCCATTTTGTTTCTCTCCTGCTTTTTTTAATTTACCTGTTTCTTTTTCTCTGTTTTTTTATTGTCCATCATTTGTCTGATTAGTGACATATAGTTGCGTGAGGATGTATTTGGCATTATATCAGCATTTGTTCTCTGCGCAAGCACGGAGGGATGGGGCTCTTTACATTGCTTTTTTTTTTCTTATTTATTATATTTTTTTTTTACACTGTCCCTTTAAAAAAAATGTTTTTAACACTTGTATAGCTGTCACAAGGAATGTAAACATCCCTTTTGATAGTAATAGGCAGTGACAGGTACTCTTTATGGAAGGATCTGGGGTCTATAAGACCCAAAATCCCTCCTTTGCACTTAAAAGCATTCAAAATGCCAAGTTTGTTTTGAATACTGTAATGTTTTTAAAATCTGGTGCCTTTAAGGCTCCAGTAAACAGGAAATGAAGTCATGACACTGCTTCCAGGTTACTAGATCCGAGACCCGATCAAAGCCAATTCTGGCTTTTTTTGGGGCTCCGGTCAGCCTGCAGACCTGCCGACTGGTCGCTCAGGCCTCCTGGTGGGATGAAAGAGCCCAGGCATGCCGTGGAAGCAGCGGGAGGGAGGACATCCCCTCTCTCACCACTTGTAATAACAGCCGATTGGTTCTTATTACAAGAAAGCCGACCGTCGGCTCTAAAAAAGGTACCGGGCTAATTTCTTCAGCCTCAAGCATCACCCCGGGACAACCCCTTAAAGCTGAAGGCCACATACTTGGCGTGAAGGGGTAATATTTTTGCTCCCTCTCACATGGAATTTTTAATATCTTTTGGTATTGGTACATGTCCTCCAAGGCACTGCCCAGCTCCCCATGCCGTTTGTTTGATAATGCTTTGCCTATTAGCCTAGAAAATGTCCATTACTGATTTCTAAAATCAGTCTCCCATTCATTTCAATGGGGTTCATTCAGATTCGGAATCTGAACTTCAGTAAGGGTCACCGATTGTACTGTGAACTGAAGCCATGTACATTCAGCTCATCAATAATGCTGTATAGGAGAGTTTCTGCAGTATTTTTTGGTAGTTCTGAACAAAACAGCTATGCTTTAACTGAAACAAAATGCAGATGCATCTTAATGACATAGAAAAATGATGATAGACATTAAATAAATAAAGCAAAAGACAATGGATACTTTTTAACATTATTGTCATGACATGAGACTAATTGTATTAAATGGCACAAAATCACATTTAGTCTCACTATGTTTTCTAAGCAATCATATCAGATTCATCCCCACAGCAGAGACCTGCTAGTGTGATAAAACCATGCAAACTGCAAACTATACACAGACATGATTTCCAGCTAATCATAAGCAAATAAAACTTAGAGAAGCTGAATTTACTTTACTTTTATGCCATCTATGCATTTGTAATTCATAAATATTCTGCTGCTTAAACCAACTTTGACTTCTTGAGTCGTTTGCATTAGTATTAGGGATGTTATCTCTTTAGCTTATATGTATTACAATATGTTTACACAAGCTGTATATCTTCTTAATGTATGAATAGACATAGCATGTGAAATGCAACATGATTGTTTTACATATGTCACATGCGGTCTTCTAAACTGCTGTAACGCTATTGCTTGCTCTTATCTCATGCTCAGGAGACCTGCCATTTTTATGTGCTCCAGCTGAGGCCATAGAAACATTAATACCCAAAGGACAAGACAAGGTTACTGAGGAATTAATGATTTTTTTTCCTGCTGATTTGTGTGGTCTTTTTGTTAGCTATCAACCTATAAATAAACTTTTTGTTTTGCAAAATGCATTATTTAAGGACATTTATTGTTTTGTAAAATATTAGTAAATAATGAGGAATTGCAATTTAAATACTAGTTGGCTGCTTACATACTTCTAAAGCTACTTGCTCTAAATTATTTATGGAACATAGGAAAATATTTTTGTATGAATGCATGACTAACATAATGACAAAAATAACTCTCTTATATATCTCACCTACAGTAATAACTCAGTAAAAAAAAAAAAAATAAGAATTTTTTAGGTGGCAACTAAATAGAATACATAGTAAATGCTTAAAAGATACTTTATTGCAATATGTATCAATATTTTGCTTAAAAGATACTTTTTTACAATATGAATCAATCATTAAAAATATTGAATGATTTTAAGGGTACATAGATGCTTGTAACAAATCCCTTTCTACATAGGTCTTTGACATAACCTATATCATCAGATAAACGTATTTTATTGAATTTTTCTATGACAAAATATAATTGTATATGGAATTGTAACAGGTAGTCTTTCAATGGATTTCATGATGAGCTTCTTGAAGAAGAAATACTACGTGACAAGAATGTGTCACGCCCACTCAAGGAGAATGCATGGTGTCAAAGATCACAAGGTTGAGACAGCCACAGTTATTGCCCAAGCAGGGGCATAAGTGGACTACAGGAGGGGCAGACATGGACCAAGTACCCCTAGTTAAAAACAGAATGAAAAACCTAAAGAGCGGGAGGCAGGGTGGATTACTCAGAGGGGTGCTAACATAATCCACGAGACCCTGAAAGAAAAGAGAACTGGCTTCAGTCACTCATGAAATAGCATACTCACATGACATTATTGGTCTGCATCTCACGGGTTTAAAAAAGCTAAACTTCATGTGTCTGTGTCTCACAGGCAATTTAATAAAATAGGTTTGTCTGATTGTATAGATTATTTCTCAGTCCTATGTACAATGGATTTGTTACAAGCATCCATGTACCATAAAAATAATTTATTTTTACAATATTTGAATGATTGATTCAAATTGCAATACAATATATTTTAAGCATTTACTATGTGTTCTGTTTGGTTGGCACCTATAAAATAGCATTATGTATAAATATTATTTCTATGGTATTCATATTAGGGATGTGGTGCCCATTTGACTTCCCATCAACCTTCATACATCAGTATTTTACCCATAGTGTTGGTACCCTATACAGTGGGGAAAATTGCAGTTCAAGAAGTAAAATAAGTATTTGATCCCCAAGCAAAACATAACTTACTACTTGGTGGAGAAACCCTTGTTTGCAAGCACTGAGGTAAGACATTTCTTGTAACCAGGTTTGTACACATCTCAGGAGGGATTTTGGTCCACTCTTTTTTACATATCTTCTCTAAATCCTTAAGGTTTCTTGGCTGTTGCTTGGCAATTAGAAGTTTCAGCTCCCTCCATAAATTTTCTGTAGGATTAAGGTATGGAGACTGGCTAGGTCACTACATGACATTAATGTGCCTCTTCTTGTGTCACTCATTTGTTGCCCTGGTAGTATGCGTTGGGTCATTGTCATGCTGAAAGACCCATCCATGAGCCATCTTATCTGTTCTGACTGAGGCAAGAAGGTTCTCATCCAAGATTTTACAATACATTGCCCTGTCCATTGGCCTCTCAATGTGGCAAAGTTGGTCTGAATCTTTAGCAGAGAAACAGCCCAAAAACATAATATTTCCACCTCTGTGCTTGCCTGTAGGAATGGTGCTCTTAGGGTCATAGTCCCCATTTTTCTTCCTCCAAACACGACGAGTCTCCCTCCTTAACTACCTCAATACTGGGCACTTAAACCCCCTTCCTTCCCAGACCAATTTTCATCTTTTAGCGCTGTTGCATTTTGAATGACAATTGCGCGGTCATGCAACATTGTACCTAAACCAAATTTGTGTCATTTTTTCCCCACAAATAGAGCTTTCTTTTGGTGGTATTTGATCACTGCCAGGTTTTTTCTTTTTTGGTGCACAAATGAAAAAGGCAGAAAAGTTTGAAAAAAAAAAAAAAAGTTTTTTTGTTTAGGTTATAAAATTTTGTGAATAGATATGTTTTTTCCTGCACTGATGAGCACTGATGATGCCGCACTGACAGGCACTGATGAGGACACACTGATTGTGTGGCACTGATGGGGTGGCACTGATATGCAGCACTGATGGGCACTGATAGGTAGCACTGATATGCAGCACTGATGGGCACTGATAGATAGCACTGATATGCAGCATTGGTGGGCACTGATAGGCAGCGCTGATGGGCACTGATAGGCAGCACTGATGGGCACTGATCGGCGGCACTGATGGGCACTGATAGGTGGCACTGATCGGCACTGATGGGCGGCACTGATTGGCACTGATGGGGGGCACTGATGGGCACTGATGGGGGGCACTGGTGGGCACTGATAGGCAGCACTGGTGGGCAATAATGGGCACTGGTGGGCGGCACTGGTGGATGGCAATAACGGGCACTGGTGGGCAGCACTGATATATGGCATTGGTGGGCAGCACTGATAGTAGGGCACCACTGGCAGGCTGTTTGCCATCCCTGGTGGCCATGGTGGGCATCCCTGGTGGTCATGGGTGGGTATCCCTGGTGGCTCTAGTGGCACCCCATCCCCCCCCCAGGGCTGCACTGGTAATCAATGTTCTGATTACCAGCACAGTCCCCCCCTGTGATCAGTGAGTACTTAGAAATACTCACTGATCACCCCAGCTCCAGTATCGATCCTCTTCTTCTCCTCCCTGACAGGGAGGAGAAGAGATCGAAGCCGTTACAACTTTGCATTTTAACAGCCGTTTACATTGCATGACGGCTGTGATTGGACACAGCCGTCATGTGATCAGGAGGGCTAATCACAGGGCCCTCCTGACGCATCTTGTTGCGCTGTGTCCGAGGGACACAGGCACATCGAGATCGTGCCGCTGCGCGTGCACGCGGCGGCGCGATCTCGCTCCTTCTGAAGGACGTTCCGGAACGTCCATTCAGAAGGACGAGACTCCCACCCGGCCGTATATATACAATGGCCGGGTGGGAGGTGGTTAAGAAGGCACATGTACAGTCATGCCAATGAACATCTAAATGATTCAGAGAAGGATTGGGAGAAAATGCTGTGGTCAGATCAGACCAAAAACAAGCTCTTTGGCAATAACTCAACTAGCCGTGTTTTGAGGAAGAAAAATGCTGACACTAAGAACACCATCCCTACAGTCAAGCACGGAGGTGGAAATATGATGCTTTGGAGGTGTTTTTCTGCTAAAGGTACAGGCTGACTTTGCCACATTAAGGACAGGGCCATGTATTGTAAAATCTTGGATAAGAACCTTCTTCCTTCAGCCAGAACACTGAGGGTGGGTCTTTCAGCATGACAATGACCTAAAAAATACAGCCAAGGCAACAAAGGAGTGGCTCAAGAAGAAGCACATTAAGGTCATGGAGTGGCCTAGCCAGTCTCCAGACCTTAAGCCTACAGAGAATTTATAAAGAGCTGAAATTTCGAGTTGCCAAGCTACAGCCAAGAAACCTTAAGGATTTAGAGAAGATCTGTAAAGAAGAGTGGACCAAATTTCCTCCTGAGATGTGTGCAAACCTGGTAACCAACTGCAATAAACATCTTATCTCTGTGCTTGCCAAAAAGGGTTTCTCCACCAAGCACTAAATCATTATTTTACTCACTGAAATGCAACTGAATTTATAGCATTTGTTTTATGTGTTTTTTCTGGATTTGTGGATGATATTCTGTCTCTATTATTTAAAATACACCAAACTATAGACCCTTCATTCCTTTGTAAGTGGGCAAACTTACAAAATCTTCAGGGGATCAAATAATTAGTTTCCCCACTGTAAGTATTAAAGACAATCTGTATTGAATGATAACTTTACATTCTGTAAATGCTAGTTTCCCACATTGCATGCTTATTGAACAGTTTTAGCACTTAGTAAATGTTTAAAGACAGAGAGGTAGACTTATTAAAGTGATATTTAAGTCTTAGATTTTTGTTTTGTTTTTTAATAACGAACATGTTATACTTGCCTGCTCTGCGCAAAGGTTTTGCAGAGAGCAGCCTGGATCCTCCTCTTCTCCAGTTCCCTGCTGTCACTCCTGGCCCCTCCCTCCTGCCAAGTTGCTTGCTCTGGGGGCATCAAATAGGCTCGCTCCCAAGCCATGGCTCTGCGTGTCTATTCACACACAAAACCGTGGCTTGGCCCCACCCCCCCCACTCCTGATTGGCTTACTGCCTGTGATTGGCTCACTGGCTGCAACAGACAATGAAGAATGAGAGTCCCTAGAGAGCTGAGGCTCTCGTGCACATCGCTGGATTGAGATGGAGCTCAGGCAAGTATTTGGGGGGCTGTTATACACAGAAGGTTTTTTTACCTTCATGCATAGAATGCATAATGGTAAAAAAACCTTGGGCCTTTGGAATCATTTTAAAGGAGTTGCGTAAAGATACATTTAGATTATGGAGTCATGTGCAAAGGATTTTCCTGTTCACAGTACTTATTCTATCTGTACATGATTTAATAATTAAAGTTATTCTTCACACAGTTTATTGTGTGAGCATTCTCAATTCCTTTAGTAAATTATCCATAGTGCTTTACAAAGTATTAAGGCCAAATAAAGCCAGGGGTCTAATATTTTTAAAAAGAGGTCAGCATTGGCAGCCTCCACTTTTCTTTCAATACAAAATTTAAATAATCACTTTAATTACATACTGTAGATCACACAGTAAAGGATTCCCAGTTTTCTGCGCTTTTAGCCTTTTAGTAAAATCTCAACTTTTTTTTTTTTTGTATTGATGAGTTTTATGAGCCATTGGATCAAATTTTGTGAAGCTAGATGAAGTGCAGTAAAACTATATTTACATCCAATACTTAATGTTGGGTAGCAGGCTTTTAAAAGCAGAGCATCTCCTTCCCATAATTGTATGTTTAATGTAAACACTGCTGTACTTTCCCTCACTACTGTTCACCTTGCTTCACAAATTAGTAAATCATGAAGAGGCAGAATAGCAGCCCTAGAATCCTGAAAGGAATATATAGTGGTTTTGTACATTACATATAACAAAACAAGACCAGTAATTTTAGTCTGCATGCAATGTTAATGAATATGTGTAGCTTTAAAAGCACCCAATCAAAATTTTCATTCATACCTAGTCAGGTGTGAATTCCACTTTATACATTATATACAAATATAGGTTTAAAGTGATTGTAAAGGTTCACATTTTTAAAATAAAAATAACATGTTATATTTACCTGCTCTTTTGCACAGAGCAGACCCAATCCTCCTCTTCTGGGGTGACCCATCGGTACTCCTGGCTCCTCCCCTTCATCAGGATCCATTTTCCATGGGGGCACCCATGCGGGCACGCTCACGAGTCCCGCCATTGCATCCATTGACACAGACAGTGGGACTTGGCCCCGCCCCCCGCTCCCATGTCAGTGGATTTGATTGACAGTAGCGGGAGCCAATGGCTCCTGCTGCTATAAATCTATCCAATGAGAGACAGTGGCTGGAGCCACTTGGCTTGTGCACATTGCTGGAAAGGATGGGCTTAGGTAAGAAAAAGGGGGGGGGGGCTCTGGGGACAGCTGCAGCACAGAAGGCTTTTCACCTTAATGCACAGAATGCATTAAGATGAAAAACCTTGAGACTTTACAATCCCTTTAAATACAAATATGGGTTTCAAATAAGTATGGCCCTAAGTCATTTTGTTACATTGCTTTGTAACGAATGTCCAAACCTAGATATTGACCTAAAACTGTGTGTATATTAAAATGAAAATTCCCATTTTACTAACAGCCCCCATCCTAAATACAAATAACTTTTACAAAATGTAAAAATAACATTTCAAAAAACTTACCTGCCCATTGCAAGAACACATTCTCATGGAGCTTCAAATGGACAACTTTGCTGGGAGGCAGCTGGAAGGTGTAGTGAGGTAATCCACCCTTCTCTGAGCCATCGATATCTGGGCCAGAAATAAGTGTTCTTTTCTTTTTTGTAAAAAGTTACTTTTCACGTGATTTTGTAACTTATTGTATCTGAAGGGTGAAGGTTATCAATAGAGTACAACTGTGTTTAAGCTGTAGAAATGCTCCCTCTGTTTCCTAGAACACACATTGGTTCTTCTTCCTCCTGCTATATCATAACCCTCCCATCTTATAGGTGTAACTAATTAATGTCTATGCTGGTCTTTTACCTCCAACCCTCCTCTCAACTCCCTATATAAACTTTTATGTAGCTGTTGGAGCTGCTAAAATCCCACCTGTGATGTCAGCACCCAGCAGCAATCTCAGACCTTTTGGGTGTCTACACAAGAGAGGCATGCACAAAGTATGTTAAATGCACATATACTGTAATATTATGGTAAGATTGTAGTTAAAATGAAAGGTCTTGCTACAGGGTCTCCTTAAAGTGATATTAAAGGCAAAATTATTACTTTTTTTTATAATAACAAACATGTCATATTTACCTGCTCTGTGCAGTGGTTTTGCACAGAGCAGCCCCAATCCTCCTCTTCTCAGGTACCAGGCTGGTGCTCCGAGCCTCTCCCTCCTCTTCTCAGGTACCCAGCTGGTGCTCCAGGCCTCTCCCTCTTGCAGAGTGCTCCCATGCAGCTTACTATGGGGGCACCTAAGCAGGCTCACTCCTGAGTCACTGCTCTGTGTGTCCATTCACACATAGAGCCCTGCTTGTCCACTCTCGTCATTGGCTCATTGGCAGTGATTGACAGTAGTGGGAGCCAATGGCTACTAATGAGGAGGTAGAGACCTGGGAGGCTCAGTTAAGTATTAGGGGGTCTGAGAGGACTGCAGCACACAGAAGGTTTTTTACCTTCATGCATAAAATGCATGTAAGTAAAAAACCTTGAGCTTTTACAACCACTTTAATTTCACACTGAAAATATGTTTTTTTGCTTTTAAGGCATGCATGATTGTAAAATCATTTTTAGAGCTGAATGGCTGCAACCCAGACTATGCAATCAATCTTTGCTTTAATTATCTACTCAGCCCATCAATTTCAGCTCCACAAGTAGCTATTCTGTATGGTCAGAGGGGCATAATCAATTTACATTCACTTGAAATGCTTGGGTAATAGAATAGGAGCAGTTAAAAAGCTAAAACACCAGAATTAGGATCTTTATTTAAAAAAATAAAAATAAAACTGGCAGTTGTTTTCAACAGAGACCAATGAGATTGTAATATTACAATCATGTGGCTTTTAAGAATCCTTATTTTTGTGTTAAAGTTTTGAGAATCGAGGCTAAGGAGTGGAATGGAGCAAACATCTTGATGGTAAGTTGTAGGTTTACTTATTGGTATACGGTAAGTGATTTTAAAACTTCTTAGGAAAAAAAAATAAAAATAATAAAAAGAAAAGTAATTTTCAAGAAAAGTAATTTTCAAGAACTTTAACAGGTTCTCAATTTATTATAAACAATATTCTCAAGTTGTGTGCTGACATTACTAATCATTTATATATCTTTATAAATGTTAATACTTTTATAAAGAATGAATTGAAACTTTGAGTTTACTAGCTTAAAATTAAAATGCATATCAAGGTAATGAATCTTTATTTACCAATGTTAGAATGTTATACTTTAAGTCTTTTAAATTCATTAAACGTTCAAAACAGAAAATGAACAGCCATTAATGCCATTACATAAAAATCTAACCAATAAATGATAATTAAACTTAAAAGATTATCCCTCCGGCTACAAAAGGGCTTGTGATTTAGCTTTACATAGCAAAGCATCCTGGTTTCTGCTGCAACAAAAGGATTTTCAGATCTTGTGATCAGTAAAAATCTTGCAGCTATCCTGTGGGAAATTGAGTCAATGTGGTATAAATGCTGGTCATGCCCTGGTTGTTCCAACATGGAAATCTTTTAGTGTTGAAATGTTGTGAGATATTGCATGTTTAAGCTTTACTGAAAATGGCACATGTACTGTACGTACACTTTCATCACTTTTTTACATTTTAAATTATATAGAAAATAAGCTAATGCCTGTAATTATACTACAAACAGATAAACCATATGCTGGAAATGATTGAAATGGAAAAGTACACTATATTAATCTTGCTCATGATAATAATATTAACAGCCACAATTGTAATATACAGTATATTGCTGAAAAAAAGAATAACACAAGGTAGCTCATTTCATAAGGAAATAAACACTAGTTCGATTTTACTTCTCTTGAACCAAATAACTGAAAAAAATCCACCACCATTTTCCCCACATACCGTATTAGGCTAAACTATAAACTTCATTGGCAGACAAAATAAGAATTTAGGCTTACAATCCTTTTTTCACATAAGGTTTTTTTTTTTTTTTTTACAAAATTTTATTGCAGTTTTTAAAATACAAAACACCATAAACATATGGAAGAAAACAAATGAACATATCAGTAAACCATACAACAGTACTCATACAGAGAGGAGGTGAGGACACGAACTGCTTTTGCACTAGGTGTCGCATAAGAATTAAGCAGATAGGGAGGGGGGGTAGGGTATTGGGAGTGGGGGGGAATTGAGTAGGCGCTGGGGAGAGGAATACTGAGAGAGGGAGGGGGGGAGATAAAGGAGAAGTAGTCGGGTGGGAGAACAAGTCGGAAACAGTAAAATTCTAACGTAATAGTACAAGATGCTCACAGTGTCACACTATAGTTTCCAATTAGGGTGTTCCAGTTGAAGGCTGGGGAAAATAAGACAGGTACGATTTCCACTTGGCTTGGAAGTGTGTGGAGGAGCCCGACAATAGTTTAACATCCAGCAGTTCCAGGTCGTTGTGCACCCCCTTTTACATAAGGTTTAAGATGCAGTGATTGGAAGGGGAGGGATACACTATGGCAGGGATTCCCAAACTACGGCCCTGCAGCTGTTGCAGAACTACACATCCCATGAGGCATTGTAAAACTCTGACATTCACATACATGACTAGGCATGATGGGAATTGTAGTTCCTGAACAACTGAAGGGCCATAGTTTGGGAATCCCTGCCCTATGGAACAAGTGGCAGAAAGAGTGGGAGGTTCACTTTAGGAAACATTAGGCAAGTCATTGATTAAAATCACGTACTCATTATCTCTGAGATGTAGAGGACTAGGGGCTATAGTTCTTCCTATATAAAAAAAAAGTGAAAGTTACTTCTGCTTGGATTTTCCATATGAAAAAAGGGAATCCAAATGTGCAGCAAATTACTGTAAATAAATCCAGATGCAACAAACACTAGCAAAGAGGCTTTCGCCGATGGACAATGCCCAAGGGGCAAACGTGGTGAATTGTCAGAGAACCAATCATTCCTTGTGTAGAAGACAGTTTACAGAAGACCAAAAAAAAGGATGCTGTTATTTGCTCATAAGGTCTCCGTCTGCAATAGATATCATGCAATATTGTACAAGATTTTGACCAGATGGTATAGAACATTGTAAGTCCTGGCCAAACTTTTTCCACAACAGAGTTACTTGTGTTGACTGTAGTGCCCATACAGATTCCTTTTTACACATCTGCCCTGCATTACAACCCTTCTGGAAACCAGTCTTAGGAATTATTCAGCATCTTACAGTTTTTTCCCTGTTTGATAACCCTGGAGCTGTATTTCTAAACCTTACACCTATGTGCTTAAACTGGTACAAGAAATCTATGCTGATTCAGCTACTAAATACTGCCAGGGCATGTATTCCTAGCTCCTGGAAAAGCCCAGACACACCATCTTTAAGACAATAGTTGGCCTGAGTGAATGACATTCAAGAAGATTAAGAGACAAGATTTCTGCCAAAAAAAAGAAAACTGGTACTATAGGGAAGAAACTAAATGCTCTACTGAATACAAGCAAATGCTCAAAGAGCCTAGTTTCTTTCCATGCCAGTACTGGCATCTTTATTCCTTTGTTGTATATTATTAGTTACCTGTAGAGATGGTTCTATATTCGTCTGAGTTTATTTATAACCATCCCAGGGGGTTCTCGCAATTTCTAGCACCTTCTTTCAGTTACACCTATCAGGTAACAAGCCCCCCAGAGAGACCACGCCCTCACCTGAATGGGGAGACTTGAAACCACCTGTAGTTGCGGTGGTACCATGAGGAAAAGGGGGGCCTTGAAACCGCTATCCCCCTTTTCCCCACATGGTACCTCACGCAGCATTCATAATCAAACAACCTCCAGTCGTTTGATTACATAGCATACAACCTATGCACAATAATTAACACAACAACTTCTTATTGGCAAAAACCGTGGCCTTTATTAATTGGTTATTAATTGGTTTCAAAATATACTTATTTTAAACTTCAACTTCATATGAACAACGATACCACTTATAACTTTACTTTCCATACCATTTTCAACTCAGCTATTACAGCTCGAGTTGAATTACCACATTTCAATATTAAATAAACTGTCCCCCAACCAAACAGGGGTTGTGCCCTTTGCACAACACCTGCCTACCCCCACCCAGCGGCCTTCTCAATGCACATCTGGAGGTTGTTATTGAATATGTCTAGCCCGATGTCGGATAAATGTACTCCATCACCTCTATATATCCCTACCACATTACCTTCCAATTCTAAATGCCGAAAGGAAAAGCCAAAAGCGAAACTTAAGAATTTATCCATAACTCTGTTAATTCTTTTCCTGATTTTCTCATATGCCCGGAATGCCGCTGGACCTGCCCATCTCAACCTAGGTATGATTTCTGAGAAAACCACCACTGAGTTGGGATATAACGCTTTAATCGTCCTAATATAATTTTTTAATTGAAACATCAGGTCTAAAGTCTTCTGCTTCCCTATGTCATTCCCACCGGAATGCACAATAATTACATCTGGCTGGGGATGAATAGAAGCCATAATACCCAACTCTGCTAGTAGATGTCCCAAAACCATACCCCTCTTACCATGCCAGCACACTGTAAAAAGTACATTATTCAAACCAAGGCTTTCTGTATAACTTCTGGCTTTAGCTCTTCTTTGCGCCCAAAATATATATGAATGTCCGATTATCCATATTATCCGATGGACACCTAAATGGGCTAGAAGACAAAATTAGGTCTCACATATATTTTAAATGAATCTGACTTCCATCTACCTATTTGGCTTATCTTTTTACCTCTTCCATCTACCTATTTGCCTTATCTTTTTACCTTTGAGTCCTAATCTTGCCGCCTCGGTGGCCACCCCTATTCTGAATGAGTGTGATGATATACCAACCTCAAATAACCTATTATGCTTTAAAACTTTCTTTAAAACCGCCTGAAATTGGAAAATTGTCAAAGGTAGCCCATTCTGGTGGATAAAAAGAAATATCCCCTATGACTGCCTGAGAGCCAGATATAAATTCAATAAATTTACCGGGCACACTAAATTATTGGAGCACGCAGATAGCGTGATCCAACAGCCTTTTTCCAACTGGTCTGTCTTTGACTGTCTAAGAAAAAATTTTACATTCTTTTTTGAGGCACGGATATCCTCAAACATCAATTCTGTCTTGCTGTCTGCTCTTTTTGGGACCAATTCGGAGACTCTTAATGCAGCGAAAAATCAAACAGAAAATGCTTCTTTAAACAATAATGTTTCATAAACAGAGTAACAAACATCTTTCAGGCTATTGCATAGCTCTCCCAACATTCGCATAGTTATAGGACGTCTCTTATCCGGGGTGAAATTAACCTTTTTATACCCTTTTAGCACTTGCTTAATTGAGAAAAAACTTAACAAAGGAGGGAATGAGTGCAATTTCAAGAAAAAGGAAACCCCTGATAACACCTTATTAACGTGCGACCAGTAGTAACCCTTCTCCATTTGAGAATTCAGGAATAGCAACCCTAAACTCTCCGAACACTCAAAAATACCAAGGTTATGCACGTTCAAGAATGTAAACCATAACATCCACGCTGCCCTGTATCCTGACCATGTCGCCGGTGCCAACGATCTTATAATATTGTCCGCGATCATACTATTTCCCATAGTTGCGGGGGGCATGAAGATCCTTTCACATCTGCTTCTGGAAACAACTGGAAAAAATGATCCATTTGAAATCTGGATAAAGAATCTGCTATCACATTACTCTTACCTTTTATGTATTCAGCTTTAATCCATAAATTTACACACAAACACTTATAGACCAAATACCTAAGTAAGCGTATCACTGGCCCAGATTTGGATGACAAGCAATTTAATGCGTATAATACGCCCTTATTATCTGTTGAACATAAAATTCTCCTATTCCTGAATTGTGACTCACTGGCCACCACAATTGGGAACAGTTCCAGTAAGTCTATGTTTCTAACCAACCCGCTAACTCACCAACTGTTTGGCCATTTTCCAGAACACCAGTGGGTCTTCCATATTACTCCAAAACCCAATGATCCTGCCGCATCTGAATATAATTTAAAGTCACTGTCTATAACAAACTCTTCCTGCCAGGCTGATCTGCCATTAAATTCATCAAGGAATTTATACTAAACCAAAAGGTCCTCTTTTATTTCAGATGTCACCCTGACATGTGCGTAAGAGTTCTTATAGCCGGCAATCGCCAAATACATCCTTCGCGAAAAAATCCGACCCATCGGAAGAACCCTCATAGCAAAAGCCAAGGATCCTAATAATTGTTGCATCATTTTAACCAATACTTTTTTGAGTCGTGCCACCTTCAAAACAAGACAGCAGATATGTTCAATTTTTTCACGAGGAAGTCTAAACTCCATAGCTGTTGAGTCTATAGTTATACCCAGAAACTCAATACAATTTGATGGAAAAACTGTCTTATCTGCCGCCAATGGGATGCTGAACCTCATGCATACTTCAAAAAATTTAAGAAGTAGGTTTTCACAATCTCTTGAACCCGAATTACCTCAAAATAAGTAATCATCTAGGTAGTGCAATAAATTATTAGATTTTGCCTCCTTAGCGACTACCCATTCCAAGAAAGACGCAAAACTCTCAAAATAGAAGCAAGAAATTGAGCATCCCATCGGGAGACATTTGTCAAAGAAGTATTTAGCACCAAATTGAAAACCAAGCGAATTGAAACTTGCCGGGTTAATAGGAAGCAGCCTGAAAGCCGATTATGCTGAAAGCCCAATCTTTTGTAACTTTACAATAGCTTCTTCAAATGAATATGATACTGAGCATAAATCCTCATTGCATTGGTCGTTCAGCGAGCTCTTATGCGGATAAGATAAGTGGTGTGTGTATAAGCCTAAAACTGCCTTGATCTTTTTTGGGGATGATTCCTAATGGAGATAAACGGAAGTTTGCAAATGGGGGGGAATCAAAAGGTCCCTCTATTCTACCCTCCTGCCATTCCTTAAACAGCTTATCCTTAACCTTTTCAAAAGACTCATCCACGGATTTTAAATTATGTACAAACCTACACCCAGTACCCTCAAAAACTGGCAATTTAAAGCCTTCCACGAACCCTTCCCTAATTAAACGTGCGGTCACTTGGTCTGGTTACTGCTGTAGCCACGGCTCCAGGTTTTCCACCTTCACCGGTGTGTTGGCTTTTGAGAAAAGTATCCTTACTCACCTGCGTTGACTTTTTAAAACACTTACTTATAGGGTGAGGTCCTCAACAAAATGCACATTCATGCCGAAAACGACATGAATTAGGCCACTTGCACTGGGCATCATTAAATGAGAAACACACACCTTTCTTTTAAGTGCCCATTTGACTATTAGCTACTAAGCTATTCAACCGTGGGGGAGGGGGTCTCTGAGGAACAAACATGTTCAACCAGAGGCCCACGTCCTAAATTCCCCATTTGATATTTGAATTCACCGCCATTTTTTGCCTAAAGGCTTCATCATAAAAATACCATGACAGCCCACCAAAATTTTTGTATGCCTCTAATATGATGTCAATGTGTTGAAATAATCCTGCACTAATTTCAGGAAACCTTTCAGCGGGGAACGATCGTGGGTGTCAGACGACAATCGGAGCCACCTGACCCGTGCATCGGCTTTCCCGCTGATGAGCGGGGGCAGAAGCGTCGCGGCGTATGCTCGCCTCCTAGCTGCCTGTGCCCTCGACCGACGTATACCTACTGTGGTTTGCGCAGGAGCGGCTGCCTGCCGCAATATAACTGCGGCAGGTGGTCGTAAAGTGGTTAAAGTGTTACTAAACCCACAACAGTAAAATCAGTCTGTATATGCAGTTAAGCATGCTTGTTATACTCATTGTGAAACCTAATGGGTTAATCCTTTGCATTGTGTAAGTAGGCTGTTTGATCCTGTATGCACAGATTCTCCCCTTCTTGGATCGCCCCAAAACATGTTTGGATAAGACAGCTTAAATGGAGTCAGGCTGCACATGCTCAGTTTGGTGTGTATTGCTAGAGACTTTTTTTTTTCTTGGGAGAGTGCTTGTGATCAGCACAGGGCCAATCAGCACTGTCCAGACAGAGGGGGGCATGCATCCTGATAGGACAGCCAGTGCAGTATGAAAACTCCTCCTACAAGATTTATCAGGCACTTATAGAAGTCACAAGACTGCTATATACTGCTGTTGAGAAAAGGTATTTAGCAGTTTATATTTACTAAAATGATTGCATTTTGAGTGTACTTTGGGAGATCAGATGTAGTGAGTGCAGGGTCCTGGGTTTAGCAACACTTTAAATAAAGAAAATTTAAGAAAAAGGAGACAGTATCGTATGATTCTGAAGCGTGGGACAACTGTATTATGATTTTCATGCACCTATTATTGTGGTGTGATGGCACTGATGTGTGTTTTTCACTAAGTTAATTTTGTGTCTATTGGTTTATTGAGCATATATTATGTTTCAAACACATGAGTGAGTGCTGCCTTTTTGTTTGATTCATTTTGTGTAAGAATACCACATGAAGTGCTCACATTTATTTTGTTCATATATTTTGGCTTTTTAGCGCAGTAGGATATTTTTTTAAATAACTTTTATATTTTAAAAAAAAGGAAAAATAAATAACAAGCAGCCTTTGGCCAAGACTTTGTAATTTTTCTCTATGTAACTGAACCATTTTGGTAATCAAGTTAAATTGTTTGTTGTGATACACAGTTACTAATAAGCCAATAGGAAATCCACAAATTTTGCAGACATTTGGCTTGTATACATACATGTAGATTTTTAATCTACAGAGACTCAGACAATTCTTAAGGCTCCATTCACACCTGGGCGTTTATGAGTGTTTTTCAGCTCCAAAAACGCTCAAAAAAAAAACGTTCCAAAACGCCCAACAAGTAAAACCCCATTAATTTAAATGGCCCCTGTTCACATCTGAGCATTTTGCAAAACGCCTGTAGCTGAAAAAGTACATGAGCTTCTTTTTGGGTTGATTACCAGCGTTTTTGATAGATGTCAATGCCTGCCTCCAAAAACGCCTGAAAAAAACGCCAGAAAATCGCGGTAAAATCGGGGAAAAAAACGCACGAAAACGCTACACTCAAGTGTGAATGCAGCCTAAAGCACCATTGCCTTTGATACTGGAATAAATGGATCTTTGCAAATCAGAAATTTGAAAATGTCTTATTCACCTAATTCGATCATCACTGTAAATCATTAGGCATGCCTGCCACAGAGCAATCAAGCAATCTGTTCTTTCAGTGGTCGGATTGGTTTGACATTTCCACCCAGTGATAAATCAGAGATGAATAGGAATAAAGCCACTCTGTGCATCCCTAGCTCATACCCAGCTAAGAGGGACCACCCCACATTAAGGCTTGGTTCTCACTAATGCAATTTCAGATGCGACTTGAGTTGCACAGAATTGTATGACAAGGGAAACCACATTTTTAACAATAGTGTCTATTCACATCAATGTAACTCAATATGGAGTGATTTTGGATAGGGTGCCTGTATTCCTTTGGTGTGATTCCAGTGTGATTTTGGCCCCATTGAATATACAAACCTTATCAAAGTTGCAACTAAGTTGCATCCTAGTAGCACTACATTGTTCGCACAGAAAGTTGGATCAAAATCCTATCGCAGCAGTGTAAACCTATTTTTTTAAAGCTTCATACAGCATCATTGAGGGTCATAAATTTTGTTTCTTAACAGTTACATCTTTGCATGTATGATCATCTTAGGCCCCTTTCACACTTGTGCAACTTATAATGCGATTTGGGACTGCAAAATTATTCCATTATTACTCCATTATTTCCAATGAGTACCATTCATATCTGCACCACTTTGGCATGATTTTTATGCATTTTGAGGTCCAAAGACATTCAAGCCCAGTCAAACTCACATCAAAATCGCGTCAAAATCGAGGCCACAAAGTCGTGGCAAAATCGCGGTATAATCGTGCGACTTTTAATTCGCACAAGTGTGAAAGGGGCCTAAGAAAGCTACTGTTGTTTACTTGACAGCATTACCATAAACATACCCAAACACTGTAATACAAATAGAGTACAATAGAATGGCTGCTTACAATAATTTAAAAGTAGCCCCTTTTTTTTAATTACCATGCTGTTCTAAGGGAAAAAGACTTGCACATTCAAATGAATTAGATATTCAATCAATGAAGATTAACTTGCCTAAGGTAAGATGGTTTTTACATTCATAAGGAAGTCAAATATGATTATGCATATGAAAAAATTCTACAGAGATGAGTAGAGTATAATATATGATAATTATTTGAAAGGATATACTTACTCAGTGATTTACATATCTAGAGGACCAGACAGAGATTGCAAAAGGCAAAAAAGGTAAAGATATTCAGAGTTGAATGGGCCAGGAAAAAAACCTCTAAAAACACAGTGATAAGGTAAACTGTGTATTATAAACATCCTGTATAATCATTAGTATTACTACTATATTTATTGAATAAATCAATTATATGTATGCTGCAATGTATGAATTCAAAGTGATTTACATAATTCAAATGAGAGAAGAAAGGTCATGAAGGTTGTTTGATACTAAACACCTAGGGCTTGAATCCATTTGGTGTAAAGTGCTTTAAGAATGACTCCAATGGGATTTAGGCAAATGGCTTGTTCACTAACTAGTTGAAAAGTTTGGATTTTAAAGTGAGCCTATTCTTTGTGTTCTCTTATCAATACAAACAAGTAGTACAGATTGTTATTATTTTTGGGTCTTGGGGCAGAACTACTGTGAAAATGCTTCTGACAATGTTTTCCCCTCCTACTTCCTCATTGAGAAAAGTTATTTCATTGATTACACTGCATGTAATCTCTGAATAGGGTATAGCTTAATGAATGAAATGATCCTTCCTCCTTCACAGTTCATATTCTATGCAGCGTAAACAATGAAAGTTATTTTCTCGATGAATGTGGTGGAAGGGGGTCGGGTCAACATTGGGATGTTCTTCACTGATGTTCTACCAGAAGACCTAAAGCTATAAACTATCGCACACCAGAGGTTCAGAGACAATAACAGGACAGGCATCCCTGCACAGAAGATTACAGGTAAGTTAGGTCACTAGAGATGTAGAGAATTTTCTTAGCTAAACTATAGCTTTAAAGCTTTTTAAATTGAACCTAATGTTTGGTGTTTTGAATTCACTAAATCATAGGTTAAACAGGTATAGGGATGGGCTTGATGTTCGCTGAACACACAAACAAATGGGGCACATGGCGGGAAGTTCGCCCGCTGATGAGCACCCCACAATGCACTGCGCTGGTGCAGTGAATAAATAACTGATGATTGGCCAAAGCATGCACATGAAAGGTATAGGGATGGGCTTGATGTTCGCTGAACACACAAAACAAATATGGCGCTCGGCGGGAAGTTTGCCCGCTGATGAGCACCCCATAATGCACTGCGCTGGTGCAGTGAATAAATAACTGATGATTGGCCAAAGCATGTACATGACCTGTATGCTTTGGCCAATCACAGCACAGTGTCCTGTCAGAGCCATGATTGGCCAAAGGCAGGCTGCCTTTAGCCAAACATGGCTCAGGGCCTAAGTCCACGCCCCACACTATATAAGGCTGCTGCTTACACGGCAGCCGTGTATAGTGTATGATAATAGAGGTTAGGCAGGTAGTTAGTGGATATTATGTTGAGTTAGTTTAATGCAGTCAGTGTAGTGTACAGGCATACCCCACTTTTATAATGTATAGATATGTTGTAGTCCTGGGTCCCCTCTCAGTGATCCCTCAGTTTTGTGTCCCTGTCACTTAAAGTTCATGAGCAGTGCCATGCCAAGCTGACCGAGATTTCCTATAGACGCCAATGTTAAAGACAGGGAGCAGTGCCATGTCAAGCTGAAAGAAATTTCCCATAGACGCCAATGTTAAAGACAGGGAGCAGTGCAATTCAAGCTGACCGAGATTTCCTATAGACGCCAATGAGCACTGAAAGCTGAACATTGGTCTAGGCAGGAAGGGGTTGAAAGTGCCCTGTATTTAAGTGGTTAAGGGGAACCCTATGGCAGAATTTAAAAAAAGGGGGTGTGGGTTCCCCCCCCAAAATTCATACCAGGCCCTTTGGGTCTGGTACAGATTTTAAGGGGAAATCTACGCCAAAATATATAAAAAAAAAAAAAACGGCGTCCCCCCCCTGAACCATACCAGGCCGTTTACCCTCAGCATGGGAAGGGTGCTTTGGGGTGCCCCCCAAAGCACATTGTCCCCATGTTGGTGGGGACAAGGGCCTCTTCTGGACAACACTGGGCTGTGGTTGTTGGGGTCTATGGGTTGGGAGCTTATCAGAATCTGGAAGCCCCCTTTAACAAGGGGGCCCCCAGATCCTGCCCTCCATGTGAATGGATATCGGGTACATCGTACCCCTACCCATTCACCAAAAAATTGTACAAAAAAATAAACACAAAAGTCAGTTTTTGACAAATCCTTTATTAAAAAATAAAAATAAAAAAATAGTGTCCCCCGATGTAAATCCATCATCAATCACATCGCCGACCGCACCCAAAAAATAGAAAAAAAAAACGACGCTCCCGCCTCTTCACACGCCTCCCAGCTAATGAGCCGCTTGAGCCATGACAGCTCTTTTATATGAAAGGAGGGGGGACACCCGGTTACATCACCCAGTGGCACTGCCCCTTCTGATGTCACGTGAAGCTGCTTGCTCGGATAAGGGTCTGGTATGGATTTTGGGGGGGACCCCACGCCATTTTTTTTTTTCATTTTTTTTTTCTGTATTGACGGGAGCCGACAGTACATTACAGCCGCGAGCAAGTTTGAATGACATTTTTTCCTTTAGAAATGTCAGTATTGCTGCAGCAGGCTACATGCATCCTACAAATGTGCCACTTAACAGGCACATTAACCACTTAAGCCCCAGAAGATTTTACCCCCTTCCTGACCAGGGCATATTTTGCGATTCGGCACTGCGTGACTTTAACGGACAATTGCGCGGTCATGCGACACTGTACCTAAACGAATTTGATGTCCTTTTTTTCCCACAAAAAGAGCTTTCTTTTGGTGGTATTTGATCACCTGTGCGATTTTTTGATCATGCGCTATAAACAAAAAAAGAGCGTCAATTTTGCAAAAATAACAATATTTTTCACATTTTTTTTTATATGAAATCCCCCCCCCAAAAAAATGTAAAAATCAAAATTTTTAACATTTTAGGCCAATTTGTTTTATGCTACATATGTTTGGTAAAAAAATCGCAAAAAGCGTATTTTGATTGGTTTGCGCAAAAGTTATTGCGTTTACTAACTAAGGGAAAGATTTTTGTCATTTTTGATGTTTTTTTTTTTTTTAACGAGTAATGGCGGCGATCTGCAATTTTTTTTTTTGCGGGACTGCGACATTGGGGTGGACAGATCGGACCCTTGACTGACATTTTTGACACTTTTGGGGTTACCAGTGACATTACTACAGTAATCAGTGCTATACATATGCACTGTTACTGTAAAAATGACACTGGCAGGGAAGGAGTAAACTTTATTTGAGAAGGAGGGGTTAAGTGTGTCCCTAGGGGCGTGCTTCTAACTGTGATTGGATGTGGCTTGAGGTGTAAGAACAGAGATCAACGGTCCTACATAGCAGAACCGTATGATCTCAATTCTTACACAGGGGAGAATGACAGGCAGCTGTGTTTACATTAGCTCTATGGATGCAGTACTACCCATGTACAAATTGACGTACATTAGTAGGGGGTGCCATGGGAACTATGATAAGGTTTGGCAGCCCTGGATGGAGCAATGATGGATCCCCAGAGCGGGTTCTTGGCTGCTTTACCCTGGGCTGCATCAAGTGCCCTGTCGGGCCCCCCCCCCCTTATGATGACTGCATGTATTTTGCATTCATATGCGTCCCATATATTCATGCAATTTGTATGTTGGACACTGTCAATTACTACCGCATCATATGTGCTGATTGCTATGCAATCTGAATTTATTGCACTATGCCATTTTTTTCAATAAAACCCAATTCTGTTTGTTAAAAAACACACATCTATTTAACTTAAAGCGGAGTTCCGGGCACAAAAACTATATTTTTTTTTTGTGCCCCTCCGCTAGGTAGACCTCACCTGAAAAGGAATTGGATAGTTATTTTTTTTTTTTTTTTACTTACCTTGTAATTGAAGATCGAAGATACTCACCTCAGAGTACTTCCTCCCTCGGAGCCGCGGCTCACTCTGTCACTTCCTGTCTTGCTATGATTCCTGGGAGCTGAATGTCATAGCTCCCAGGAATCAATGCGACGGCACCGGCCCCGCTCGTCATTTCCAGGCGACTCCGGAAGTGACGAGAGGGGCCGGTGCAGGCGCATTCTGGGACAAGAAGATGCGGAAGAAGACACAGAAGAGGACCGCGCCGGCTTCAGCTGCCCACAAGAGAGATGGAAACGCTGTGGAAGAAATTTTATAAGTAAGTATTTCTTCTAAAAGGTAAGTGCGAACCGGGACAGATCAGAGGCTAGCCATTGTGGAATGTGCTAGCCCTGACTGTCCCGGGGGTATGTTTAGTAAAAAATGACCTCTGTGCCCGGAACTCCGCTTTAAGCATGTATCTGCTGTCCCATACATAGCAAGCTGTTTTTTTGCTGCAAGGCTTCCATTGAGTTTCTGTTTAAAGATGGGGTGGTATTTTGGGTTTTTCATTTCTTTGGGGGGGGGTATTAATTTTTACATGTTAACCACTTGCCGACCAGCCACGGTAGTTTTACTGCGGCAGGCCGGCTCAATTACGCGAAACAACGTACCTTGATCTTCATGTAATAGATAGTGGGGCAAGCGTGCGCACAACTGGAGGCGTGCACATGTGTCGATTGGCAAGAGGGGGAGCCAATCAGTGGGTCCGGCGGATGCGATGTCTGCCAGCCACCCTTGATCGCTCCCCATAGAGACAGAACGGCGGTCTGCCTAGGTAAACAAGGCAGACCGCTGTTCTGTCATAGATGAACACAGGGATCCTGTGTTCCTCCTATTTAGGTCTCTGTGTTCATTCAGTGAGCCCATCCCCCACACCGTTTGAAAGCACCCCCTAGGAGCACACTTAACCCTTTGATCGCCCCTGGTGTTAGCCCCTTCTCTGTCAGTGTCATAAGTGTCATTAGTAGGGTTGAGCGAACACCTAGATGTCCGTGTTCGACGGGTTCGGCCGAACTTTAAAAAAAAGTCCGGGTCCGTGTCCCGGACTTTTACCGAACTTTTCCCGGACACCGAACCCCATTGAAGTCAATGGGGACCCGAACTTTAAGGCACTAAAATGGCTCTAAAACACCAAAGGAAAGGGCTAGAGTGCTGCAAATGGCAGCAAAACGTAATTAAGAGCATGGCAAGTGCTCTGCAAACAAATGTGGATAGGGAAATAACTTAAAACAACAAAAAAAAACAGAAAAATAAAACAATGTTCTTCTTCATCTCTGAAGGACGAGGCCCATATGGAGTAGGAGGGAGGTTAAGGTGGTGGTGGATGTGGCGGTGACATAGGCGTGCGCACAGGGTGTGCTGGGTGTGCCTGGGCACACCCTAATCACCTAGGGCACATAGCATTGCCAGTGAGGAGATGGGAAAGATCTCCCTGGGACCTGCTCTGCTCTATTTCTCCTTGCCTACAGGTACATGGCCCCGATACATTACTCTCCCTGCTGGCAAACACATGCATGTGTATTTCAACTTTGGGGTGCACACCTTAATGCAATAGGCTGCGCACACCTATGGGCGGTGTAGGTGGAAGCGGCGGTGGAGGAGGACCAGGGCCGGATTAACAGCATCATGGGCTTGGTGCTGAGGATTTTGAAGGGCCTTAGGGCCGTGCCTTGCCATGCACCCAGAGGAGGAAGGGTGCAGCCATGCATGCCTAATTCAACATGGGATGCTGTCTCTGAAGCCCATAAACACATCCATGCATCGCCAACTGTCCCTCCTTGTCCGGCCTTCACGCTGTGTGGGGAGGTTCTGAGGGTGCTGCCTGGGGAAGCGAGCATAGAAGCCAGACTTCTGTGTTTACAAGTGACAGAAGAGCGGTAACAGTGAATATGGCCAACCCGGGGCCTATATAAAAGGTAGGGGCCTGGAGCTGCAGCTCCAATAGCCCCTACATTAATCTGGCCCTGAGGAGGAGGACGAGGTAGCCAACACTGCTTCTTTTCACAAATTTTAAATGAGGGTACACCCCAAAAGAGTGAGAAAGAGCAAAAATGGAACAATGGGTGGGTAAGGTCGGTATCCATTGCTATTCTGCATAAGGTACGGAAAAGTCCCGTGGGATCCATGCCTGGTTCATTTTAATGAACGTGAGCTTGTCCACATTGTCTCTGGACAGGCGGCTGCGCTTGTCTGTTATAACGCCCCCAGCCGTGCTAAATACCCGTTCAGATAATACACTGGCTGCAGGGCACGCCAGCACCTCCAAGGCGTAAAGGGCAAGCTCAGGCCATGTGCCCAATTTGGAGACCCAGAAGTTGAAGGGGGCAGACCCGTCATTCACTACATGTAGGCGTGTGCACACATACTGCTCCACCATGTTGGTAAAATGCTGCCTCCTGCTAAGACGTTCCATCTGAGCTGCTGGTGCTGCTGTTTGTTGTGGCGTGCTGACAAAGCTTTTCCACATTTCGGCCATGCTAACCCTGCCTTCTGAGGTGCTGGCGGTGCCCTGGTTGCGTTGGCGACCTCCTCCTCCTCCTCCTCTGCCTTGTGCTTCCACTGTGGCCCCGCTGTCAGATGGGAATGCCAGCAGCATGGCGTCTACCAGCGTGCGCTTGTACTCGCGCATCTTGCGATCGCGCTCCAGTGAGTGAATTAAGGACGGTACGTTGTCCTTGTAACGGGGATCCAGCAGCGTGGCCACCCAGTAATCAGCACAAGTTAGAATGTGGGCAACTCGGCGGTCGTTGTGGAGACACTGCAGCATGTAATCGCTCATGTGTGCCAGGCTGCCCAGAGGCAACGAAAGGCTGTCCTCTGTGGGAGGTGTATGGTCCGTGTCCTCTGTATCCCCCCAGCCACGCACCAGTGATGGCCATGAGCTGGCCTGGGTGCCACCCTGCTGTGAACATGGTTCCATCTCCTCCTCCAGCTCCTCCTCCTCCTCATCCTCCTCATCCTCCAGAACTGTGCCCCTGCTGGACAATTGCGTCCCTGGCGTTTGCGTGTGCAGGAACCCACCCTCGGAGCCCCTTGCGAATGACTGCCCTGAAAGCCTTGGAAATGTTACCTCTTCATCCTCCTCCTCCTCCTCATCCTGTGCCACATCCTCTTCCATCATCGCCCGAATTGTTTTTTCAAGGAGGCATAGAAGTGGGATAGTTAAGCTGAGAACGGCGTCATTGCCACTGGCCATGTTGGTGGAGTACTCAAAACAGCGCAACAAGGCACACAGGTCTCGCATGGAGGCCCAGTTAAATTAAATAGCGGAATAGAAAATATGATCCAAAAAAAGTGTATGTATATCACACGTACACAACCACACTAGGCCCCAATTACTATTGTTTGTACCCCTAAAAGGCTAGATGAGGAGTAGGGGGAGTATGGAACAGGCAGCACCCTCAAACCTTCAGAAGTATGAGATGAACCCCAACAACTTGGAAAGGTGGATCTCTCTCACACGTACCGACACAGACTATCCCGCAATTCAATTGATCCTCAAAGGTTTTTATTGAATAGCGGAATAGGAAATATGATCAAAAAAAGTGTATGTATCTCGCACGTACACAACCACACTAGGCCCCAATTACTATTGTTTGTACCCCTAAAAGGCTAGATGAGGAGTAGGGGGGGTATGGAACAGGCAGCACCCTCAAACCTTCAGAAGTATGAGATGAACCCCAACAACTTGGAAAGGTGGATCTCTCTCACACGTACCGACACAGACTATCCCGCAATTCAATTGATCTTCAAAGGTTTTTATTGAATAGCGGAATAGGAAATATGATCAAAAAAAGTGTATGTATCTCGCACGTACACAACCACACTAGGCCCCAATTACTATTGTTTGTACCCCTAAAAGGCTAGATGAGGAGTAGGGGGGGTATGGAACAGGCAGCACCCTCAAACCTTCAGAAGTATGAGATGAACCCCAACAACTTGGAAAGGTGGATCTCTCTCACACGTACCGACACAGACTATCCCGCAATTCAATTGATCCTCAAAGGTTTTTATTGAATAGCGGAATAGGAAATATGATCAAAAAAAGTGTATGTATCTCGCACGTACACAACCACACTAGGCCCCAATTACTATTGTTTGTACCCCTAAAAGGCTAGATGAGGAGTAGGGGGGGTATGGAACAGGCAGCACCCTCAAACCTTCAGAAGTATGAGATGAACCCCAACAACTTGGAAAGGTGGATCTCTCTCACACGTACCGACACAGACTATCCCGCAATTCAATTGATCCTCAAAGGTTTTTATTGAATAGCGGAATAGGAAATATGATCAAAAAAAGTGTATGTATCTCGCACGTACACAACCACACTAGGCCCCAATTACTATTGTTTGTACCCCTAAAAGGCTAGATGAGGAGTAGGGGGGGTATGGAACAGGCAGCACCCTCAAACCTTCAGAAGTATGAGATGAACCCCAACAACTTGGAAAGGTGGATCTCTCTCACACGTACCGACACAGACTATCCCGCAATTCAATTGATCCTCAAAGGTTTTTATTGAATAGCGGAATAGGAAATATGATCAAAAAAAGTGTATGTATCTCGCACGTACACAACCACACTAGGCCCCAATTACTATTGTTTGTACCCCTAAAAGGCTAGATGAGGAGTAGGGGGGGTATGGAACAGGCAGCACCCTCTAACCTTCAGAAGTATGAGATGAACCCCAACAACTTGGAAAGGTGGATCTCTCTCACACGTACCGACACAGACTATCCCGCAATTCAATTGATCCTCAAAGGTTTTTATTGAATAGCGGAATAGGAAATATGATCAAAAAAAGTGTATGTATCTCGCACGTACACAACCACACTAGGCCCCAATTACTATTGTTTGTACCCCTAAAAGGCTAGATGAGGAGTAGGGGGGGTATGGAACAGGCAGCACCCTCAAACCTTCAGAAGTATGAGATGAACCCCAACAACTTGGAAAGGTGGATCTCTCTCACACGTACCGACACAGACTATCCCGCAATTCAATTGATCCTCAAAGGTTTTTATTGAATAGCGGAATAGGAAATATGATCAAAAAAAGTGTATGTATCTCGCACGTACACAACCACACTAGGCCCCAATTACTATTGTTTGTACCCCTAAAAGGCTAGATGAGGAGTAGGGGGGGTATGGAACAGGCAGCACCCTCAAACCTTCAGAAGTATGAGATGAACCCCAACAACTTGGAAAGGTGGATCTCTCTCACACGTACCGACACAGACTATCCCGCAATTCAATTGATCCTCAAAGGTTTTTATTGAATAGCGGAATAGGAAATATGATCAAAAAAAGTGTATGTATCTCGCACGTACACAACCACACTAGGCCCCAATTACTATTGTTTGTACCCCTAAAAGGCTAGATGAGGAGTAGGGGGGGTATGGAACAGGCAGCACCCTCAAACCTTCAGAAGTATGAGATGAACCCCAACAACTTGGAAAGGTGGATCTCTCTCACACGTACCAACACAGACTATCCCCCAATTTAACTGATCCCCAGAGGTTTTTGATTAAATAGCGGAATAGAAAATATGATCCCAAAAAAGTGTATGTATATCACACGTACACAACCACACTAGGCCCCAATTACTATTGTTTGTACCCCTAAAAGGCTAGGAGTAGGGGGAGTATGGAACAGGCAGCACCCTCAAACCTTCAGAAGTATGAGATGAACCCCAACAACTTGGAAAGGTGGATCTCTCTCACACGTACCAACACAGACTATCCCCCAATTTAACTGATCCCCAAAGGTTTTTGATTAAATAGCGGAATAGAAAATATGATCCCAAAAAAGTGTATGTATATCACACGTACACAACCACACTAGGCCCCAATTACTATTGTTTGTACCCCTAAAAGGCTAGGAGTAGGGGGAGTATGGAACAGGCAGCACCCTCAAACCTTCAGAAGTATGAGATGAACCCCAACAACTTGGAAAGGTGGATCTCTCTCACACGTACCAACACAGACTATCCCCCAATTTAACTGATCCCCAAAGGTTTTTGATTAAATAGCGGAATAGAAAATATGATCCCAAAAAAGTGTATGTATATCACACGTACACAACCACACTAGGCCCCAATTACTATTGTTTGTACCCCTAAAAGGCTAGGAGTAGGGGGAGTATGGAACAGGCAGCACCCTCAAACCTTCAGAAGTATGAGATGAACCTCAACAACTTGGAAAGGTGGATCTCTCTCACACGTACCAACACAGACTATCCCCCAATTTAACTGATCCCCAAAGGTTTTTGATTAAATAGCGGAATAGAAAATATGATCCCAAAAAAGTGTATGTATATCACACGTACACAACCACACTAGGCCCCAATTACTATTGTTTGTACCCCTAAAAGGCTAGGAGTAGGGGGAGTATGGAACAGGCAGCACCCTCAAACCTTCAGAAGTATGAGATGAACCCCAACAACTTGGAAAGGTGAATCTCTCTCACACGTACCAACACAGACTATCCCCCAATTTAACTGATCCCCAAAGGTTTTTGATTAAATAGCGGAATAGAAAATATGATCCCAAAAAAGTGTATGTATATCACACGTACACAACCACACTAGGCCCCAATTACTATTGTTTGTACCCCTAAAAGGCTAGGAGTAGGGGGAGTATGGAACAGGCAGCACCCTCAAACCTTCAGAAGTATGAGATGAACCCCAACAACTTGGAAAGGTGGATCTCTCTCACACGTACCAACACAGACTATCCCCCAATTTAACTGATCCCCAAAGGTTTTTGATTAAATAGCGGAATAGAAAATATGATCCCAAAAAAGTGTATGTATATCACACGTACACAACCACACTAGGCCCCAATTACTATTGTTTGTACCCCTAAAAGGCTAGGAGTAGGGGGAGTATGGAACAGGCAGCACCCTCAAACCTTCAGAAGTATGAGATGAACCTCAACAACTTGGAAAGGTGGATCTCTCTCACACGTACCAACACAGACTATCCCCCAATTTAACTGATCCCCAAAGGTTTTTGATTAAATAGCGGAATAGAAAATATGATCCCAAAAAAGTGTATGTATATCACACGTACACAACCACACTAGGCCCCAATTACTATTGTTTGTACCCCTAAAAGGCTAGGAGTAGGGGGAGTATGTAACAGGCAGCACCCTCAAACCTTCAGAAGTATGAGATGAACCCCAACAACTTGGAAAGGTGGATCTCTCTCACACGTACCAACACAGACTATCCCCCAATTTAACTGATCCCCAAAGGTTTTTGATTAAATAGCGGAATAGAAAATATGATCCCAAAAAAGTGTATGTATATCACACGTACACAACCACACTAGGCCCCAATTACTATTGTTTGTACCCCTAAAAGGCTAGGAGTAGGGGGAGTATGGAACAGGCAGCACCCTCAAACCTTCAGAAGTATGAGATGAACCCCAACAACTTGGAAAGGTGGATCTCTCTCACACGTACCAACACAGACTATCCCCCAATTTAACTGATCCCCAAAGGTTTTTGATTAAATAGCGGAATAGAAAATATGATCCCAAAAAAGTGTATGTATATCACACGTACACAACCACACTAGGCCCCAATTACTATTGTTTGTACCCCTAAAAGGCTAGGAGTAGGGGGAGTATGGAACAGGCAGCACCCTCAAACCTTCAGAAGTATGAGATGAACCTCAACAACTTGGAAAGGTGGATCTCTCTCACACGTACCAACACAGACTATCCCCCAATTTAACTGATCCCCAAAGGTTTTTGATTAAATAGCGGAATAGAAAATATGATCCCAAAAAAGTGTATGTATATCACACGTACACAACCACACTAGGCCCCAATTACTATTGTTTGTACCCCTAAAAGGCTAGGAGTAGGGGGAGTATGTAACAGGCAGCACCCTCAAACCTTCAGAAGTATGAGATGAACCCCAACAACTTGGAAAGGTGGATCTCTCTCACACGTACCAACACAGACTATCCCCCAATTTAACTGATCCCCAAAGGTTTTTGATTAAATAGCGGAATAGAAAATATGATCCCAAAAAAGTGTATGTATATCACACGTACACAACCACACTAGGCCCCAATTACTATTGTTTGTACCCCTAAAAGGCTAGGAGTAGGGGGAGTATGGAACAGGCAGCACCCTCAAACCTTCAGAAGTATGAGATGAACCTCAACAACTTGGAAAGGTGGATCTCTCTCACACGTACCAACACAGACTATCCCCCAATTTAACTGATCCCCAAAGGTTTTTGATTAAATAGCGGAATAGAAAATATGATCCCAAAAAAGTGTATGTATATCACACGTACACAACCACACTAGGCCCCAATTACTATTGTTTGTACCCCTAAAAGGCTAGGAGTAGGGGGAGTATGGAACAGGCAGCACCCTCAAACCTTCAGAAGTATGAGATGAACCCCAACAACTTGGAAAGGTGGATCTCTCTCACACGTACCAACACAGACTATCCCCCAATTTAACTGATCCCCAGAGGTTTTTGATTAAATAGCGGAATAGAAAATATGATCCCAAAAAAGTGTATGTATATCACACGTACACAACCACACTAGGCCCCAATTACTATTGTTTGTACCCCTAAAAGGCTAGGAGTAGGGGGAGTATGGAACAGGCAGCACCCTCAAACCTTCAGAAGTATGAGATGAACCTCAACAACTTGGAAAGGTGGATCTCTCTCACACGTACCAACACAGACTATCCCCCAATTTAACTGATCCCCAAAGGTTTTTGATTAAATAGCGGAATAGAAAATATGATCCCAAAAAAGTGTATGTATATCACACGTACACAACCACACTAGGCCCCAATTACTATTGTTTGTACCCCTAAAAGGCTAGGAGTAGGGGGAGTATGGAACAGGCAGCACCCTCAAACCTTCAGAAGTATGAGATGAACCCCAACAACTTGGAAAGGTGGATCTCTCTCACACGTACCAACACAGACTATCCCCCAATTTAACTGATCCCCAGAGGTTTTTGATTAAATAGCGGAATAGAAAATATGATCCCAAAAAAGTGTATGTATATCACACGTACACAACCACACTAGGCCCCAATTACTATTGTTTGTACCCCTAAAAGGCTAGGAGTAGGGGGAGTATGGAACAGGCAGCACCCTCAAACCTTCAGAAGTATGAGATGAACCCCAACAACTTGGAAAGGTGGATCTCTCTCACACGTACCAACACAGACTATCCCCCAATTTAACTGATCCCCAGAGGTTTTTGATTAAATAGCGGAATAGAAAATATGATCCCAAAAAAGTGTATGTATATCACACGTACACAACCACACTAGGCCCCAATTACTATTGTTTGTACCCCTAAAAGGCTAGGAGTAGGGGGAGTATGGAACAGGCAGCACCCTCAAACCTTCAGAAGTATGAGATGAACCCCAACAACTTGGAAAGGTGGATCTCTCTCACACGTACCAACACAGACTATCCCCCAATTTAACTGATCCCCAAAGGTTTTTGATTAAATAGCGGAATAGAAAATATGATCCCAAAAAAGTGTATGTATATCACACGTACACAACCACACTAGGCCCCAATTACTATTGTTTGTACCCCTAAAAGGCTAGATGAGGAGTAGGGGGAGTATGGAACAGGCAGCACCCTCAAACCTTCAGTATGAGATTGTGTTCACTGTACCCCACAAAGATTGAGTTCACTGCACCCCACAATGATTGTGTTCACTGCACCCCACAAAGATTGTGTTCACTGCACCTCACAAAGATTGTGTTCACTGTACCCCCCAAAGATTGTGTTCACTGCACCCCACAAAGATTCTGTTCACTGTACCCCACAAAGATTGTGTTCACTGCACCCCAAAAAGATTGTGTTCACTGCACCCCAAAAAGGATGTTGTTCACTGCACCCCAAAAAGGATGTTGTTCACTCCACCCCAAAAAGATTGTGTTCACTGCACCCCACAAAGATTGTGTTCACTGCACCCCAAAAAGATTGTGTTCACTGCACCCCAAAAATGATTTTGTTCACTGCACCCCAAAAAGGATTTTGTTCACTGCACCCCAAAAAGGATGTTGTTCACTCCACCCCAAAAAGATTGTGTTCACTGCACCCCAAAAAGATTGTGTTCACTGCACCCCACAAAGGATTTTGTTCACTGCACCCCAAAAAGATTGTGTTCACTGCACCCCAAAAAGGATGTTGTTCACTGCACCCCAAAAAGGATTTTGTTCACTGCACCCCAAAAAGATTGTGTTCACTGCACCCCACAAAGGATTTTGTTCACTGCACCCCACAAAGATTGTGTTCACTGCACACCAAAAAGGATTGTGTTCACTGCACCCCAAAAAGATTTTGTTCACTGCACCCCAAAAAGATTGTGTTCACTGCAGCCCAAAAAGATTGTGTTCACTGCAGCCCAAAAAGATTGTGTTCACTGCAGCCCAAAAAGATTGTGTTCACTGCAGCCCAAAAAGATTGTGTTCACTGCAGCTCACACACAGAAAAATGGATGTGGATCACTGACACCTGCCTATCTCCAATCCCACACCACACAGCAATATCGATTGTAGTTTGTAGAACACAGTTTCCCTAAAATTCAGCAGACTCTGTCCCTAACAGGATTGAGAAGAGATCGTAGATCAGGATTGAGTGCAGACCCCACCCCCCACACAGCAATATCGATTGTAGTTTGTAGAAGACACTGACCCTATATAATTCAGCAGACTCTATCCCTAAAATGCCTACAACTCGCCCTGCCTAAACACTCCGACCTGTCCCTCAATTCTATCCGGACACAAATGGTTTTTTCCTGCCTATCTTTCCCTAATCAGCAGCCAGCACGTTGATGTGTGCTCTGTCCCTGAATCTAAGCAGCATAATGACGCCGCTGCTGCTGCCTCGAACTTATAAAGACTTGGTCACATGCTTCAGACGGCCAATCACAGCTACTGAGACATTTGCAGGCATGGCTGGGATGGCTTAAGGCACACCAGTTAAACGATTGTTGATTGGCTGTTGAAAGCCCGCCATGAAAAGAGCGCCAAAGCATGCAAAACCCGGAAATAAAACGACCGAACACGGATTTTTACCCGAACATACAGTAAAGTGTCCGTGTCCGTGTTCGGGTACAAAAAATCCAATTATTCGGTACGAACACGAATAATACAGTCCGTGTTCGCTCAACACTAGTCATTAGTACAGTACCAGTGCATATTTTTGCACTGATTACTGTAATAGTGTCACTGGTCCCCTCAAAATTGTCAAAAGTGTCAGTTAGTTGTCCGATCTGTCTGCCGCAATGTCGCAGTCCTGCTTAAAATCGCTGATCGCCGCCATTACTAGTAAAAAAAAAAAAAATAAATAAATAAATATATCCCCTAGATAGATGTGATAACTTTTGTGCAAACCAATCAATGTACACTTCTTGGGATTTTTTTTTTTTTTTTTACCAAAATTACATATTTGCCTAAATTGATGAAAAAAATTGATTTTTTTATTTTATTTTTTTTAATTGGGAATGCTTTAATGCAGAAAGTAAAAACTATTGTTTTTTTTTTGTTTTTTTTTAGAATTGTCGCTCTTTTTTTGTTTATAGCACAAAAAATAAAAACCGCAGATGTGATAAAATACCACCAAAAGAAAGCTCTATTTGTGGGGGGAAAAGGACATGCATTTTTTTTACTGTAGGTACAGCATCACACAACCGGGCAATTGTGAGTTAAGTTAAAGTAACGCTGTTCCGTATCGCAAAAAATGGCCTGGTCACTAACGGGGTAAAACCTTAAGTTTCTGAAGTAGTTAATAGAACCTTTTGTTTGTGTTTAGGGTGCCCAAAGTGCAACATATATTTGTTGCTGGTCTTGGAGCTGCGTTTTGTTCACAGCACACCACTGCATTGTTTAAAAGAAGAAAAAAGTGCAAGAAAAATGTGCACCTGACCCCTATCATATAATATCACTCACATAAACTATATCCCCCTGATCCCCATAGTAAAAATAAAAGGCAAAGACTGGTTTGGCCTATTTCCTGTCGTGCCATTGGCTAGCTTACACTTTATTATCTGTGGCTTCTTTATTCGTGTAGTAAAATACCTACCTGTGCCATGTGTCTCCATTACATTTTGGCCTAGTCTTGCTCAGTAAAAAATTCCTGTCACCAAAAAAATTTGAATCTGCTTTATCATTTACAATCTCTTAATTCTTGCTGTAAAATGCCTGTACCCTGTGTCAATAATACATTTTGACCCACTCTTGCTTATTAAAACTGTCCTGCAACTAGTACAGTGCTGTATTATCTGAAGTCTCTTCATTTTTAACCACTTGAGGGTTTTAAATCTTCACTCCCCCTTCTGCTATAATCAGCAATTAGCAGTCAGTAATTCCTATGCATTCCTATATTCCACAGCAATCAATGGCTTTGTTGATAAGCAAAGCCAACCCTAACTGTACTGCTAAGACTAACCATGATGTTAACCTAACTGTAACACTGATCCTTTCATTTCTAACAAAGCCACATAATCACTCTGTCAGCTCTGACATGGTGATAACATGTTTTTGTTGATAAACAAAGCCATGTCACAGAAATGGTGAATGGAGCTGCCACTGTATTTATTTCTAGGTGCACTTGATGTGCAATTTTTTTTACAGCCCTAATATTTTCAAAAATAATAATAGCACACAAATCGATAAGAAACCAAGCTATATTATGTGTGTAGGCAAAGTCATGGATGGCACCCGACAGATGCAATCACAGGCCTAAAGTGGAGCTTTAGTCAGAAAAGTAAGTCCTGCTAGATCATTTCAGACTGGCCCGTTTGCAGGTATAGCTATGTAAAACATAGTGCCTTTATTGTTTAACCACTTAAGCCCCGAAGGATTTGGCTGCTCAAAGACCAGAACCTATTTTGCGATTCGGCACTGCGTTACTTTAACGGACAATTGCGCGGTCGTGCAACGCTGTACCCAAATTAAATTGACGTCCTTTTTTTCCCATAAACAGAGCTTTCTTTTGGTGGTATTTGATCACCTGTGCAATTTTTGTGCTATAAAAAAGAGCGACAAATTTGAAAAAATAACAATATTTTTCACATTTTTTTTATATGAAATTCTCAAAAAAATTTAAAATTCAACATTTTTAACATTTCAGGGCAATTTGTTTTCTGCTACATATTTTTGGTAAAAAAAATTTGCAATAAGTGTATTTTGATTGGTTTGCACAAAAGTTATTGCGTTTAATAACTACGGGAAAGATTAATGTCATTTTTGTTGGTTTTTTTTAAACTAGTAATGGCGGCGATCTGCTATTTTTTTAGCGGGACTGCGACATTGCGGTGGACAGATCGGACCCCTGACTGACATTTTTGACACTTTTGGGAGTTCCGGTGACATTACTACAGTAATCAGTGCTATAAATATGCTCTGTTACTGTAAAATTGACACTGGCAGGGAAGGGGTTAACTTTACTGGTGATCAAGGGGTTAAGTATGTCCCTAGGGGTGTGATTCTAACTGTGGGGGGCGTGGCTTGTGATGTAATCACAGAGACATACAATCCTACATAGCAGGATCACATAGCCTCTGTGATTACTTTAGAGAGAATGACAGACGGCTGTGTTTACATCAGCCGTCTGTCCTTCTCCCTCTCCTGCGAGTGGCCGGTGGCCATCGGAGCTGCCGGTCACATGCGCTGGCTCCCCAGGGAACGAGCGGGGCAGGAGCCCCCTACAGGCTCATAGGCAAGCGACGTAGGTTTACGTCGCTTCTCCTGTAAGCGGCTGAGTGCCGCAGTAAATAGACGTTAGGCATTCGGCAAGTGGTTAAAATCCAGTAGTACACTGTCTCACCCTGCTGTGCACATGCTCAGTTTCTCTCTATTTTTAGGCACTAACGAATTTGTAGAGGCCAATCTGCTGACACCCTTAAAGCAGAAGTAAAGCCTCCTATCCTTTACAGCCAAGGAGTAAATACTCATTTTAAAGCTTGATAGTAATCTGCTAGCCTTCAATGAAATATAAAAAAATTGGCGCTATAATCACAGATACAATATATACAAATAAATAATAAATGTGTTAAAATCCAATTGAATCAGGAGGTGTGCTGCTAATATGTGCAAAACACCCACTAATAAATACATTCATAACACATTGAGTACGAATACATAAAAAATGTATATAGAACTAATTAAGTGAAACAATGTACTATTATGTGCACAATCTTCAATGAAAAAACACACAAAGTGCACTCAATGTGAAAAAAGATAGTCCAGAAAGTCCCAATAGAAAAAACACAAATATGTGGAGATATAAATATACTTGAATCAGTGTCTATAAAGTGAGGATCATCAAAGTAAAAAAAGAAAGGGAGTGTTTTCCATGTGAAAGGGAAATTAGCAAAAAAAAAACAGCAAATAATAAAGCACCTAAGAGTGCAGTGGCTGCTCACCTCACTGAGGATTATTAAAAATCCTCAAATTATCAAATCAATCCAAAGCAGGAACAAGATCCTCCACATTGATGGTGATTTGGCTCAAGGCAGGGATGATAACCACCATAGAATAAGTTCCTATGCAATGACGAATCCTCCGCAGCAGCTGTCCAGTGCTCACAGTCTATCTGATAGCCATGCTTGCTGTAATTTGGCAATCCATGATATTACTGAGTCTGTGATCTACTAGAACCCACAGATTCTTTAATTTCCCTGCTTCCTCCAGAGTTTCTCCCCCTAGTGAGTAACTTGCATGCATATTTTAGCTCCCAAGGGCATTACATTACATTTTTCAATATTGAACCTCATCTGCCATATAGCTGCCCACCCCTCTATTGTATCTGAGTTTTCCTGAAAGTTGCTTTATCCTGAGTTCCCCCTGCTTAGCTTTGTATCATAATCAAACACTGAGATTGAACTATTTATTCCAGCTCTGTATTGTTTATTACAAGTTAAATAGAATTTGTCCAAGGACAGAACCCTGGGGCATACAGCTCTCAACACAAAGGAAAAGAAAATGGTCAGCTGGCGCTCTGGTCTACTGTAGTGGAGTCGCTGTGATCGGTGTATAAATAGCTAAAATGGTTAAAAGTCATACATTGTTTCACAAAATACCTTTAAGTGCATGACATATTGGCATGGGAAATAATCAAGTCCATCATGTAAGTGAACCAACGGAGGTAGGTGTGCCAATGTAGCTGAAGTGTCAGTCTGCAACAAAGGGCCGGCTCCACCGCACAGGGAAGTCGGTTCTGTGGAAGATGCAAAAAACCAAACAGGCGAAGCGCCTCTAAGTGCAGTAAGTTTTTAATACAACAGGCACACAAGATATAGCAACTCACATGGGGTACAAAAAGGTAGGCTCGATCTGATGCCAATAGATGGTGGTGGAGTGGTGGAGTCTTCTCCCGGACCCTGAACTCCACCACCATCTATTGGCATCAGATCGAGCCTACCTTTTTGTACCCAATGTGAGTTGCTATATCTTGTGTGCCTGTTGTATTAAAAACTTACTGCACTTAGAGGCGCTTCGCCTGTTTGTTTTTTTTAGCTCTCAACACAAGACCATTTAGAATATGAGTAATTTATCACTACTCTCTGTATGAACTCTTGTATCCAGTTTTATATCATGTACATACATCTTCATCGATGTTACTTAACCTTAATTAGTAAATTAATCTCTCGTTGGGTACTTTATCAAATGCCTTAGCAAAATCTAGGTATACTATGTCCTTCCTTCATCCAAATAACTGCTCACTTCCTCATAAAATGTTGCAAGGTTGGTCTGGCGTAAGTCAACGCTAGCTATTAATAACGATACCATGCTTGCTGGGAAATTGGTGGACATGGTCTCTTAGCATTTCCTCCAATATTTACATACTATTGATTTGAGACTGACTGCTCTGTATTTTCTGGTATACATACTGTATCTTAGTCCTTTTTGAATAGTAAATATTCCTTTCTGAGGATTTGCGGTCACCTGCTCAAAGAGGGAACAAATACAAGATGTTTAGGCTGGATCGAAAGTCTCCTCTTTATTATTGGGGGTATTTGACTTTGAATTGTTTTTTTTTATTATTATTATTGGTGTCATATTTGTTTTTCATAAATCTGTGGGTACCATTCCAGTCATTAAAATGTCCTTAAGAATTAGGAACAATGATCTGAGTATACAATGGCTAAGTTCTTTGAGAACCTTCGGGTGTAATTCATCTGATTCTGGTGATTTATTCACATTACGTTTTTCTAGACACATATACAGTATATTCATATTTTTTGGTGTGTGAAATTATGTATGGAGGTCCATTTCTATTGTTAATGATAAACTAGTGCATGGTTAGATTTCAATAGAATATTATCGATAAAATACAATCTCAACATAATTCGCTGGCAACCTCTCCCCCACATTTGTGGAGAGGGCATGTATTAAAAAAATTTTGGACATAAATGGTGTAGCATATTACTAATATTCTAACCAGGCATGCAGCCTGGGTGGCTAGGAATGGGAGAAACATTCCCAATAATTATACCTAAATAAACACACACACACCTTGTCAAAGACCTTTAATCAAAACACAACAAAAATAGTGTTTATCAATTCCTCATTGTACTTAGAAATCAAGCACATTGTCCAGTAAAGTAGTCCACGTCATTGACTATCACCAGGCACTTGTCCTTGTGATGTAATCTCTCAGCAATAAAAACCTTTGGACTGTGATTGTAAATCCTTGGAGTGCTGGTGAATATGTACACTTTCTTGATGTCTCTGGGATCCAGCTGGAAATCGCTACAGCACTCACCTTTGATGAGCCTTGTTTTCTAGAACCATGTGCGATAGGAATATAGAAAAGGTTGACTATAACTAGGGTTGAGCGAACATTGACTGTATTTTTCGGGATCGTACCGGACTTTTGGGTGTTCGGTACCCGGACAGGGACCCGAACATTTCACTGCATGTTCGGGATACAGTCCATTGTTCGGTTGTTTTGGCGTGGTTTTAATGGCGCGGTTTCAACAGCTGCAGGGCAGCCAATCAACAAGCGTTTAACTAGTGTGCCCTAGAAGCCATCACAGCCATGCCTACTAATGGCATGGCTGTGATTGGCCAGTGCAGAATGTGACCCAGCCTCTATATAAGCTGGAGTCACATAGCGCCGCACGTCACTATGCTCTAACTACTGTAGGGAGAGGTTCCTGATGCTGCTGAGGGAGAGATAGGAGATTATTGTAGAGGCAGGCTGGAGATTGCTTTCAGGGAAAGAATAGGAAGAATCTTCTTTAAGCAGACAGCGATCTACATCGATTTTATTGTGTGGGGGTGCAGTGCACAATCTTTTTGCCCTGACCTGAGCCCAGTGAGGAGCAGGGAGAAAGAAAAAAAACTTTTATCAGTCTGTTAGGTGTGCGGCGTGCAGCGGCCATGTAATGCAAGCTCAGTGCTTATGTGTCTGCTTAATCTGGATTTTAAAAAAAAATGTTTTTTCCTTCATATTTTACTGTGACTTACAGTGTTTAGACACTGCTGTTCTAATCTGCTATTTAACAAGCACCAATTTAAGGGGACAATTATTTTTCAGTTTTTCATTCATACTTTACTGTGACACTGTCATACAGCATTTAGACACTGCTGCTCTAATCTGCTATTCAAAAAGCACCAAATTAAGGGGACAATTATTTTTCAGTTTTTCATTCATACTTTACTGTGACACTGTCATACAGCGTTTAGACACTGCTGTTCTTATCTGCTATTCAAAAAGCACCAAGTTAAGGGGACAATTATTTTTCAGTTTTTCATTCATACTTTACTGTGACACTGTCATACAGCATTTAGACACTGCTGCTCTAATCTGCTATTCAAAAAGCACCAAATTAAGGGGACAATTATTTTTCAGTTTTTCATTCATACTTTACTGTGACACTGTCATACAGCGTTTAGACACTGCTGTTCTAATCTGCTATTCAAAAAGCACCAAGTTAAGGGGACAATTATTTTTCAGTTTTTCATTCATACTTTATTGTGACACTGTCATACAGCATTTAGACACTGCTGCTCTAATCTGCTATTCAAAAAGCACCAAATTAAGGGGACAATTATTTTTCAGTTTTTCATTCATACTTTACTGTGACACTGTCATACAGCATTTAGACACTGCGCTCTAATCTGCTATTCAAAAAGCACCAAATTAAGGGGACAATTATTTTTCAGTTTTTCATTCATACTTTACTGTGACACTGTCATACAGCGTTTAGACACTGCTGTTCTAATCTGCTATTCAAAAAGCACCAAGTTAAGGGGACAATTATTTTTCAGTTTTTCATTCATACTTTACTGTGACACTGACATACAGCGTTTAGACACTGCTGTTCTAATCTGCTCTTCAAAAAAATCACCAATTAAAGGGAAAAATAAATTTTTTTCATTCATACGTTACTGTGATATACACCCGTTGGATACTGTTGTTCTATTCTGCTTTTCAATAAAAACCGATTTAGGGGGAAAAAATTAAATGACAGCCTAGTCTGCATATGTCACTGTGAGATACACCCATTGGATACTGTTGTTGTATTCCGCTTTTCAGTAAAAACCCATTTAGGGGAAAAAAATTTAATTGCAGCCTAGTCTGCATATGTTACTGTGAGATACACCCATTGGATACTGTTGTTATATTCCGCTTTTCAATAAAAACCCATTTAGGGGAAAAAAATTAAATTGCAGCCTAGTCTGCATATGTTACGGTGAGATACACCCGTTGGATACTGTTGTATTCGGCTTTTCAATAAAAACCCATTTAGGGGAAAAACATTAAATTTTAGCCTAGTCTGCATATGTTATGGTGAGATACACCCATTGGATATTGTTGTTCTATTCCGCTTTTCAATAAAAACCCATTTAGGGGGAAAAAATTAAATTGCAGCCTAGTCTGCATATGTTACTGTGAGATACACCCATTGAATACTGTTGTTCTATTCCGCTTTTCAATAAAAAACGATTTAGGGGAAGATCCTAAATTAGAGGAATATGAGGAGAAGGTCAAATAAGGGACATGGCCTGGGTCATGATGCTGCAGGTTGAGCTTCTGTTTCAAGGAGAGGACGTGGTCGATCTGTGCCAGCTACACGCACAAGTGACACACCTTCCTCAGGAGTGAGTAGGCGACAGAACCTGCAGCAGTATTTGGCAGGGCCTAATGCACCTCTACAAATGTTGAGGCCAGAACAAGTACAGGCGATAGTAGATTGGGTTGCTGACAGTGCCTCCAGTTCCTTCACATTGTCTCCCACCCTGTCTACTGCTGAAAGGTCAGAGTTGGCACCTGCAGCCGATGTCCATCAATCTTTCACCTCCCCCCCTTGCAAATCAGCCAAGCAGTCTGAGCCCAAAGTCATGCAGCAGTCTCTTCTTCTTTTTGATGACTCTGTTAGCATGGTTTCCCAGGGCCATCCACCTAGCCCTGCCCCAGAAGTGGAAGAGATTGAGTGCACCGATGCCCAATCACTTATGTCTCAAGATGAGTACATGGGAGGACCATCGCATCACGTCTCGGATGATGACGAAACACAGGTGCCAACTGCTGTGGAATTCCAAATTGTGGAGACCAACAAGGAGGGCAGGGGTGAAGACTGGGTGGAAGATGATGTGGAGGATGATGAGGTCCTCGACCTCACATGGAATGAGCGTCATGCAGGTGACCTGAGTAGTTTGGAGGAAGAGGCGGTGGTCGCACAGAGCCACCAGCACAGCAGAAGAGGGAGCAGGGTGCAAAAGCGGAGCGGCCGTGCCCTAGACATTACGCCTGCTACTGCACAACGCAGCAAGGGACCGATCACACCAAAGCCAGCTCAAAGGAGTTCCCTAGCGTGGCAGTTCTTCAGACAATGTGCTGATGACAGGACACGATCAGCAATCAGAGCCTGAAGCGAGGCATAAACCTTCTCAACCTGAGCACAACCTGCATGACCAGGCATCTAAGTGCAAAGCACGAGCTGCAGTTGAGTAGACACCTCAAAAACCAAGAAAGATCTCTGGCTCCTCCTGCTTCCTCTTCTGCTGCAGTCTCGGCCTCTTCATTCACCTCTGTAGTGACAGTGGCACCTGCCACCCAGCAAACAGAGGATCTGCCAGCAACACCACCACCTACAGGAGGCAGCAGTTCACCAACATGGTGGAGCAGTATGTGTTCACACGCCTAGATGTACTGAATGACAGGTCTGCCCCCTTCAACTTCTGGGTCTCCAAATTGGGCACATGGCCTGAGCTTGCCCTTCACGCCTTGGAGGTGCTGGCCTGCCCTGCAGCCAGTGTATTATCTGAACGTGTATTTAGCACGGCTGGGGGTGTTATCACAGACAAGCGCAGACGCCTGTCCAGAGCCAATGTGGACAAGCTCACATTCATACCGGCCTTACCCAGCCATTGTTGTATTTTGGATCTCTCTCACTCTTTTGGGGTGTACCCTAATTTAAAAAGAAATTTAAAATTAAAAACAAAAACCAGTGTTGGCTACTTCGTCCTCCTCCACCGCCGCTTCCACAGCCACCTCAACCTCCTGCCCCATATGGGCCTCGTCCTCCTAGATCAAGATGATTATTTTTTATTTTTATGTTTTTTATGTTATTTTAAGTTATTTCCCTATCCACATTTGTTTGCAGAGCACTTGCCATGCTCTTAAGAAGATTTTGCTGCCATTTGCAGCCCTCTAGCCCTTTCCATGTTTTTTTAGAGCCATTTTAGTGCTCCAAAGTTCGGGTCACCATTGACTTCAATGGGGTTCAGGATCGGGGTAAAGTTCAGGTTAAGTTCAACTAAATACAGGCAGGAAGCCCTTAAACCTATTTTGGGGCATGGAATACAATTCTGGGAGCTCTTTGCTTGAAGCAGGACTCCACAGTGGATATTGTGGTGGCGGTGGATAACCACATCATGCGTTCACAAATCAAGGGACTCAGAATTACTTGCATCCTACAACTCAATGAGATCACATGGGGCTCTGAAATCATTTATTTTAAACTTCTTCCAATTTCCAAGTCCTCTTTAGTGAATCTAGATGGGTGTTATTCCTTATCAAATAAGACCTTCAAGGTAAGCTTTCACACAGATAAAAAATAAGCCTCAAATTGGTCTAAAATAATATAGGGACAAAAACTCAACCCCAATTATAATACAGCTACCTCATCTTTATTTAGGACATAGGAAGCTGTATTAATCATTTGAAGTTCATCATGCCCTGTGTTCTCTTAATAAAAAAAATAAAAAGAGTCCAATTTATCCATCCCATTTTTCTCCCCATTGAAAAGAGCTCTGGAAGTTTAAGTAAAAACTGTTGGTATCATAATTGTGTCCAAAATGGGGTCACAATTATCTATTCCGTATGTATATGTGAATATTGTGAGCTCCGATAATCAAAAAGCATCACTCCTATAAAACCTTTACCAGCTGCTCTAACCAATCTGCACTCCCATACAAGAGTGCAATATAATATTATTGTAAAGTGATATGGTGCTTATTAGATCTTGCATATAACAATATATTACTGCACCAAATAAATAATAAAATGTGCTTATAACAATGTATTACTGCACCAGATAAAAATAAACCTGATTACAATATGTAATTAAACACAAAATAAATATTATTATTCCAAATAAAAGTCTCTATTCAAAATGATTAGTGGTGTTTCTTTTCACTCAGTAAATACTTTCTTCCATACTCGTGCTGTCACCTCCCCCAGTTGTGCCCTCACCTGGGATCCATGACCTTACAAATATATGTAGGGTCTAAATAAGCTTGTGCCCCCTTTAAATGGACATATAAAACACCCTGTGGTTCTGTTGATGTTCCTATTCCTGGTGATGATGCCTTCTTTCGTGCCCGGTTTAAGTCCAGAGCCTCCACAGATATTCCAGATATTTCCCGTTTAAGATACCCTCTCCAACTTTCTCCCTCTTTTCCGCTTCCACTCAGCGATCAAATGGTAATGATCTTCAAATGATAAGAGATCAACAGCACAGAAATAATCCAAATGGGGGGCCATCACTCAGGGAACTACTGACTCCACCACTTCCACAGTCCTTCACTTGATATCCAAATGCTGGACAAAGGTTACACAGGCAAAACACACCACACCCGAGATCAACAGTGGGTGTACAAAATCATATGCCACTGGCCCCACCCTATGCATGTTTCATCCAATGCAACTGAAGTCTACAGGGGCACCTAAACATCCTCAGTTTGTGCTTGACAGGCACGAATAGAGAAGAGCCGATCTGTGGCTCTGCTGACAGTGGGGGGGGGGGTCTGTGCTGGTAATCAGAGCATTGATTACCAGTGCAGACCACTAGAGCCACCAGGGATGCCCACCCATGACCACCAGGGATGGCAATCAGGGCTCTCCCTGTCAGTGCTGCCCACCATTGCCCATCTATCAGTGCTGCCCACCAGTGCCCATCATTGCCATTGATCAGTGCTGCCCACCAGTGCCCATTATTGCCCGCCAGTGCCCATCAGTGCTACATATCAGTGCCCATCAGTGCTGCATATCAGTGCCACCTATCAGTGCTGCATATTAGTGCCACCCCATCAGTGCCATCAGTGCCTCCCCATCAGTGCCTGTCATTCTGGCCTCATCAGTGCAGGAAAAAATGTATCTATTTAGAAAATGTTACAACATAAACAAAAAACTTTTTTTTTCCAAACTTTTCAGTCTTTTTTTTATTTGTGTAGCAAAAAAGAAAAAACCTTGCGGTGATCAAATACCACCAGAAGAAAGCTCTATTTGTGGGGAAAAAATGACATAAATTTGGTTTAGGTACAATGTTGCATGACCGTGCAATTGTCATTCAAATTGCAACAACGCTAAAAGTTGAAAATTGGACTGGGCAGGAAGGGGGTGTAACTGCCCTGTATTGAAGTGGTTAAGATGTCTCTCCCATTGTGTTTTCTGGTGTCATTGTCCCCAGCAAGTATGTCTGTGGAAGAATCTAATAGAGTGCAATCTGCACTCCATTGGATTATTTGGAGGGCAGGGGAGACATCAGGGTTCTTTTAGACCTTAATGAGTTAAAGAGAATGTCTAACCAAAAAATTACAAGTTCTTGCAATTTGTGGTGAAAAAAAAAAGTTTAGAAAAAAATGTTAATGTATAAGAAAATAAAGTTACAACCAAGTATGTAAAATTCCCCTCAAAAGAGTTTTAACCCCCTCTTACCCCAACATTAATGCATACTTTCAATTGGTTGTGCTTTAATACAAAAATGATTGATTGATACCTACATCCCAAATTTCATGATCTGAAAAACACCAATGTCCAGTAGGATATTGGAGAAATGGAGTGGGCTAGGAGGGACTTTTCTGGTATCGTACTCAAAAATGTATAACTACATAAGTATATAAAATTGAACAAATTTTTATTAGATTGTCTTATTAAAACCAAAATATTGACAATTTACAAAACTGACATTACATAACAAACATACAAAAAAGAAGAACAATACATATGTAACCAATATAATACTGGTGACTTTTCAAGAGGTTATTGACAGGTAAGGTCCTCCTTATTGGGGTGTGGGGCTAGAGATGCCTCCACCATAATTCTTGAATTTCAAATAGGAAAAAACTATTACTTAGCTACACATACATATGGTATATAGCAAATTTGGAGAGTCACAAACTTGCCCTTCTCTCCTCTTTTTGGAATTTTTACACTTACTATTTCACTAATATGTTAAGCATAGTAACTTATTACAACAGAATACAATTCTACTATGTTTTAATAATGAAAAATAAACAATGAAGCCCCCGCACTCGCCGGGGAGACACATTTTTAATGCCACGCAGTTTGTTTTCCAGCTCTCCATCTGACCACGGGATTGGAATGCACAGTGGTTGGGGGATGGGGATTTGGGATTCTTTTGCCTCTATGTCTATGCTCTCAAGATGTTTATATATATATAAAGTGTTAATTACTTGTATTTGATATCTTTATAGACGGTAATCTCTATTGAATTCTTTTCGCCCCTGAGGAAGCATTTTTTTAGCGAAACATGTCGGGCAAGAATTATGGTGGAGGCATCTCTAGCCCCACACCCCAATAAGGAGGACCTTACCTGTCAATAACCTCTTGAAAAGTCCCCAGTATTATATTGGTTACATATGTATTGTTCTTTTTTGTATGTTTGTTATGTAATGTCAATTTTGTAAATTGTCAATATTTTGGTTTTAATAAGACAATCTAATAAAAATTTGTTCAATTTTATATACTTATGTAGTTATACATTTTTGAGTACGATACCAGAAAAGTCCCTCCTAGCCCACTCCATTTCTCCAATATCCTACTGGACATTGGTGTTTTTCAGATCTTCCCAACATTAATGCATGTGAGAATGTAAATGCACGAATTGGGGGTGCCTCTGCATGAAAATGTTGATTGCACTAGACATGTTTTATATCGCCATCCACGCTGAAATCAAAGAAATAATTGTAGATCCATTATTCATGGTTACCTTTAAACTGATGGCTTGAAAGAGTTTTTAAAAGCATTACCAATGGAAAATATAGTTTTTTTTTTATATAGCAATTCTTTTTTGGGCCAGTTCACATCACATGCAGTCCAGTGCGTTTTTTTTCTGCATCAAAAATGCATCGAAAGTAGGTTATATGGTTTCAATGGCATAGTTCACACCAGTGCGGTCAGTTCCAGTGTGTTCTAGTTCCAGAAAAAAAAGTCAAACATGCTGCATTTTTTCTGCAGTGAACTTTACTGGAACGTGGTAAAACGCATCAAAAATGAATCGGAACACACTTAAACGCACCAAAAAACGCACTGGAACACACGTTCTTATTTAAGGTGAAGAAAAAATAGGGGGGAAAAATGCACCATCAAAAATGTATCTAGACTGTGTTTCTATGGTGTGAACTGGTCCTTATTGCGGTTTAGAACAAAAAAACAACCTAAGCATTACTTTGCCATACCTCGTCTCCTCCAATTAGCGTAGACATAGACATACTAATGGATGATTAGCACTACCACTACTGTGAGGGGTACACCCAAGGACAGAAATGTCATAATATACTGGGACTGGACAAAAACAAGGAGTGGAGGTTACAAGGGGGGGGAGTAAGTTGATAAAAGTTCAGAGAGATAATGGGCTGCCAAGCCATTAAGAGCCTTATAGGTGAGCAAGAGGATCTTAAAGTCTATGCGAAACCTGATGGGTAGCCAGTGCGAGGACTTCAGGATAGTGTTATTGTAGTGTTACCCATGAGAAAGTCAAGAGAGGTAGTGACGCAACGCGTCGTGAGGAGCCGGGTGACGTCACTTCCGGTCTACGGCCGTGACCAGAAGTACATCTTCTATCTGCCACTGTTACTTTTCGGAGCTGAATTACCTGTTTTTAAAGTTACTATTTTCTTTCCAATAAATGCTTTATTAATACTACACTATGAGGCCCCTTCTTATATCTTCATGAGGGAGAGTGACAGGCAGACCACTGAATGATTAGGAGCTATTATCTATCCACCTTCCTGCCACTTGGATTGGAGCTACATTAGAGACAGTGTCTCTATACCATACTCACTACCATCATCTTAGAGGTAGAGTAACAGGCGGACCCTAGATGCAATAGGAGCCACCATGCATCTACCTTCCTGCTTTTTGGATTGGAGCCATATTGGAGACATAGGGCCGGATTTAAAGAAACTGCAGCTTCAAACATCTATGACGTGTTTCAGTTTCGCCGCGTTCAAATCAATTAACTGGCGCTGCGGCGAATTGGCGAGTAAAACAGCAATAATGAATTCCGCCGTCAGCGGGATTCACTTACGATCGCGGCTTCGCCAATTCGCAAACTTATGTCTTCGTGCTTATAGCAGTTTCACATAGCGATGTGGGCTAGTGGATTAGTGCACTCATCACATGTCTGTAATTCATCTCCCTCTGCTGTAGGTTCGAGGCTTACCATCTCCACCTACTTTTTTTATTTTCTTTTTTTGTTTATATTGCTAAAATGTAACGGATTACATCATATATATTGCTAAATAATGTTACACTCAGAAGCGCTTGCAAGCTTACACCATTTTAAGTGTTTTTTTGATCTTGTCTGTGTGTCGAATCGATCTTATGAAGGAAAGTACCAAAGGCAAGTGACCAAACCCCTACCCTACTTCAGGGCAAGATGAAACCTCACAATTTTACCATGGTCTTCTTCCCACATTCCATACAATGTTTAGTTCTTTAGCTATATGTGCTTTTTAGCCTTAACACACTCCTTTTTTTCCACCATACAGCTTTATTCTGCACAATAGCTAAGTGCTTTGCAACTTCACTGCAGTTCACAACGTCATGGGTTCAAATCACATCACTACACTTGGGATCTCTTTTCACTCTCATTTTTTTAAACAGTTTTTTTAAACTATCTTGAATTTGGGGGGGGAGGGGGGTGTCCTACCCAAATTTCAAGCACATCAATGGAAACAACACAATTTTGATTTTATGAGTGTGGTCCTAGTTTTATCGAGATGCAATTCTTTACATATTTACCATGGTTCTTACAATTTCTGGACCAATAAACATAGGTGTCTGATATTGGACTCTCTCCATATTTCAACAACACAGACCCTCATAGTCCAACACTACATTTGCCTCACACCTCAACACAACACTGTCACATCCCTACTCTACATTACAACCCCTCACATCACCAGTACAAGCAGCATGCAAAGTGCAAAACTCCGGCCTTGGCAGCTTAATGGGCCATACACTAACAATTTGTCTAGACTTTTTCCTGTAGACTTAACCAAACCATATAATATAAGCTCAAACCTCAACACTTTCAATTTGGATGCAATCAGGCAGGCCCTTGCACTACATAGAAAATGTCAATCGGAAGGATAAAGTCTTCTCTAAATCTTACAGTGTGGATGGCCCTTTTGTCTGTAGGCACCCACACAAAACAAAAAAACACATGTTCAATTCTAATGTATTTATTTATTTGAGAATGACAGCAGAAGGAGGGATGCAGCAAAAGAATATTGTCACTCTCCAGTCCGTGTGCCTTTACAGCGCCAGACCACGATCTTTGCTCCATGGCTACGGGATTCTGATGTCTTCCACAACTTCCGGCAGAGTTCAGAATCCATTCTGCACCTCTACCAGCTCATAGGGGACAGGCATGGCAAGGTTGCTGGGCAGCTTCCAAGCCACTTTCGAAGTTCCAGGGTGTTCATGTTGGTCATTGGCCATGTGCCTTACCAAATATCCACTGACCACAAAAGAAAATGAGTGGAGTCCATCAAGGTGGGTTTCTACCACCTACACCCGCAAGCAGTACCACTCCTGGAAAAATAAAACAAAGGATAAGACATTTCATAATGAAAATCACATCTTAATGCCTGTTTGCTTCATTCTGAACTTCATTTAATTTCGACATCACGAGTGAAATAACACATTTTATGCCAACTTACACAAACCAGAAATCATTAATGTAAACATTTGAATACACACCTGTGACGCCAGACAGCCCATCACCACAGGCTTCCCATGGTACGTGCCATGATTCCAAGATGTTGATGTTCTGGAAAATTACAACACCATAAGATACCAAGCAGCCGTTCATGTTATCAATAACTACACAGGTGGCATAGACACAAATAAACACCTGCCAGCTCTTCTCAGCCCTTTACACTATTCACAATACCAACATGTTTATGGTTAGAGGTGCATGTTTTTGCTCAAGTAACACAATTTTACCAATGTTGACTACACTTTATCTACAATGGCAAGTGTCATTGGCAGATGATAATCACCCTCTGTCTCCCTGTGAGTGGCACCTCTGCTAACTAGCTAATTAATACACATGCCCTATCTTGACCGGTTACAGTACTTACATGTAAAGTGGCTAGCAACCAGGGTATTCCGGGTGGCCATACCGGCAGCGGTGCTCCGCCGCCTGGGGGCCGCCGGCTGACGGACCTCTGGCTCCCTCTCCTCCGTCAGCTTCCAAGAATCATCCCGGGCAACGCACATGTTGTGCAACACGCAGCACGCCAGGATGATCTTGGAAGCCTTTGTAGGAGAGTACAGGAGTTCACCCCCAGGCCGGGCCAAGCAGAGAAACCGGGACTTGAGAAGACCTATGGTCAACTCAATGATACTCCGGCTTCTCCGCAAGGCCCTGTTGTAATTCCTCTCTGCTGGGCCCTGGGGGTACCTGATTGGAGCCATCAGCCACGTCAGCTGCGGGTAACCAGCATCCCCTGAAAAATAAGAAAAATATACATTAGTTATTCATATCATGTGACTTTAGATGACTCCTCAAAATGGGAGACAATTAGGCATTTTACTAAACAACCTGCTCGTCTGTTAGCAAAAAATCATATGAAACATCTCAACTCTGTCTAACTGCCTAAATCACTAATACAAATGGGAAAAAGGACACACAAAGTGGTGGGTTTCTCTTGCAAGTTCCAACTTGGCCCCTATTTTGTTCCTATTACATTAGCCTAGGTCTTACTTCTGGAATATATCTGCAACTAGAGTGAGGAAACCAATATTGACTCACTTATGCAAAGTACTTTGGGGATATGGCAATACCATTGGAATCATTTGTAGGTTTTCTTTGGGTGGCTAGAGGACACCATTTACACATTGGTTAACCACCTTCATTGGACTCAAAGACAACTTTGCAAATCTTTCTTTTGTGAGCTGCTAAGCTGCTGATCTGGTTGTGTGTGAACAGCCTGACAACTCCTAACACATCCATTTTAGGTAGGCTTTGCTTAAATCAGGGTGTACACCGATGTAGCTTATTCCTATGTCTATGTAATCTTACAGTTTATGTTGTTAAGACAAAATACTTTACCAATAAGCCACCCTTCGGGCACTTGTCCACTTTCAAACACCTCGTACAGAGTACTTGTTCTTAACATACTGGAATCATGGCACGACCCTGGGTGACCAGTGTTGACACTCATGATGCGCTGTTTGGCGTCACACACTAATTGGACGTTCACGGAGTGGTACTGCTTGCGGTTCCGGTATTCACTTTCGTGGCTCCTTGGGGGCCTAATGGCTATGTGGGTGCCATCGATTGCCCCTAGGATTTGCGGCATGTGTGCCCGCCGGTAGAAACCCAACTTGACTTCATTCCACTCATTTTCATTCTGTGGCCAGTGGATAAAATTGGGCACTATATCCACTATGGCATTAATGACCAACATGAACACCCTTGAAACTGTGGGCTGGCTAATGCCCATGATACTTCCCGAAGTGGCTTGGAAGCTGCCACGCCCTAAAATATACAAAGTGGCCAGCAATCTGGCCATGCCGGGCACCGCATGGCCGCGCTGTGTGTCCGGGTCAATTTTCTCTGCTATGAGCTGGTAGAGGTGTAGAATAGTTCCTCGCTCGAGCCGGAACTTCCTCCTGACATCAGAATCCCGCAGCTTGTCCAAATAGATCCTTGGAGCAAAAATGCGTGGCTGGCGAGGTAAGGGCACACGGACTGGAGGTGCTGCTGCTGGAGGTGCTGCTGCTGCTGCTGCAGCTTCCCCACCTTCTGCTGCCTCCTGTGCCAGGGCCTCCTCAAACAAGGCACCGATAAATGCCAGCATTGCACCATCTAATGCGTCTGGGATATCGTCCTCCATTTTGAACGCGCAAATTCGCGAATGCGCAGATATATATAGAAACGGCCGCTAATTATCACACCTGTGAGCCAGCTATAAAAGGAGCACATGGCCAATATGGCTGCTGGATGTTATAGATCGATGTTTCTTATGTGCTAGCAAGACCCTGTGACCCACAACCTACATTATCTGGAGGTAAGACAATTGTATCTCTCTCTCCCAAAAAAAAGGAAGGAGAGAATTTGTACTTATCTTGGGTGTGCTTAAGTTGTCTATGGTGAATCCCCTCCAACCCACAATAGCTTGGGAACCCCTCAAGTGTCTTTTAATCATTGGCAGTTGGCCCCATGTGCATGTGGTTTGGACATGTGTTTTCTCATGTTTGTTAAAGGTGTGCAGTCTAGATTTGGCATCTAAACCTGCCCCCTTACCTTCCCAGCTTCCAAAGACACCATTTTTGCTTTCCTGATAACTGTAATTTATTATGTGCACGTATGTAGGTCATGCGATTTCTCATGTATGTTTAATGTTTGCAGCCTCCTTTTGCCTATAAAGGATTACACCACCCCCCCTCCACCAAGTCTGTTTGTGCCATTAGGTAAGTGCTTGGAGGGCCTTGTGTGATTTGTACCCATATGCGTTTTCTTATGTGTTTTTTTTTTACATTTCTTTGCAGCCTCTTCTGCTCTTTGCCACCACCACCACCACCACCACTGTGTTTGTGCCATTAGGTAAGTGTTTGGAGGGCCTCGTGTGATTTGTACCCATATGCGTTTTCTTATGTGTTTTTTTTTTACATTTCTTTGCAGCCTCTTCTGCTCTTTGCCACCACCACCACCACCACCACTGTGTTTGTGCCATTAGGTAAGTGTTTGGAGGGCCTCGTGTGATTTGTACCCATATGCGTTTTCTTATGTGTTTTTTTTTTTCCATTTCTTTGCAGCCTCTTCTGCTCTTTGCCACCACCACCACCACCACCACTGTGTTTGTGCCATTAGGTAAGTGTTTGGAGGGCCTCGTGTGATTTGTACCCATATGCGTTTTCTTATGTGTTTTTTTTTTACATTTCTTTGCAGCCTCTTCTGCTCTTTGCCACCACCACCACCACCACCACTGTGTTTGTGCCATTAGGTAAGTGTTTGGAGGGCCTCGTGTGATTTGTACCCATATGCGTTTTCTTATGTGTTTTTTTTATTCCATTTCTTTGCAGCCTCTTCTGCTCTTTGCCACCACCACCACCACCACCACCACCACTGTGTTTGTGCCATTAGGTAAGTGTTTGGAGGGCCTCGTGTGATTTGTACCCATATGCGTTTTCTTATGTGTTTTTTTTTTCCATTTCTTTGCAGCCTCTTCTGCTCTTTGCCACCACCACCACCACCACTGTGTTTGTGCCATTAGGTAAGTGTTTGGAGGGCCTCGTGTGATTTGTACCCATATGCGTTTTCTTATGTGTTTTTTTTTTCCATTTCTTTGCAACCTCTTCTGCTTTTTTTGCCACCACCACCACCACCGTGTTTGTGCCATTAGGTAAGTGTTTGGAGGGCCTCGTGTGATTTGTACCCCTATGCGTTTTCTTATGTGTTTTTTTTTTTCCATTTCTTTGCAGCCTCTTCTGCTCTTTGCCACCACCACCACCACCACCACCACTGTGTTTGTGCCATTAGGTAAGTGTTTGGAGGGCCTCGTGTGATTTGTACCCCTATGCGTTTTCTTATGTGTTTTTTTTTCCATTTCTTTGCAGCCTCTTCTGCTCTTTGCCACCACCACCACCACCACCACCACTGTGTTTGTGCCATTAGGTAAGTGTTTGGAGGGCCTCGTGTGATTTGTACCCATATGCGTTTTCTTATGTGGTTTTTTTTTTCCATTTCTTTGCAACCTCTTCTGCTTTTTTTGCCACCACCACCACCACCGTGTTTGTGCCATTAGGTAAGTGTTTGGAGGGCCTCGTGTGATTTGTACCCATATGCGTTTTCTTATGTGTTTTTTTTTTCCTTTTCTTTGCAGCCTCTTCTGCTCTTTGCCCACTACTACCACCACCACCAAGTCTGTTTGTGCCATTAGGTAAGTGTGTTCTGTAACTGTTCACTAATTATACTGTATATGAAGAGCAATCTGCAAATCCTGTTTTTTCTGTTTTCTCTTTTGTCATTTCAGATTTAGGAGTTTGGGGCTCTTTGCTGCTGCTGGACAGCCAGATTCTCTGCCCACCTCGTGCTCCCATGGCCCCACCCACTGGAAGGATGAGAAGGGGCAGGGTGGCCAGGGGGGCCAGGGGGGCCAGGGGGGGCAGGGGGGGCAGGGGGGGCAGGGTGGGCAGATCGTCTGGCTCTGGTGTGAGGGAGGCTCCAGCTGTATCCATGAGGGAGTCCACCATCCCCATCCCGGAGGAGGAAGCCGGGGGAGGTGTTAACACACCAAGTGGACAAGCTGGCTCTTCTGACAGTAGTCCTGGAGCGGGTCCGTCCACCAGAGTCAGCTTGTCCACATTACCCCGGCTTCCCCGTTTCACCCACAATCAGTGCTGTGCCCTGGTCCACGCCTATATGGCCAGATATCAGGCGATACATGGGACCAGGGCCGCGTCTTACTCAGTAACAGAGAAGAACAGATTGTGGGATGAAATCCGGGATGCTGTAAATGCACTGGGTGAAGCACCTCGCCACCGTGACAGTGTGCGGAAGAAGGTCAACGACATCTGTGGGTCCGTTCGGAAGAAGCTAATTGCATGGGCTGCGGAGGGTCTTTATGACCGTCAAGGTCGGCTGGATGAACGTGCACGAAGTTCTCTCTGGGATTATCAATTACCTTTCTTGAACATCATAGGACCCGATACCATCTTTCCCAGAGAGGACTTAGATTCGGATGCTTTGCACCGAGGTAGGATATTATCTTGGATGTCAATTGTGTGAGTTGTTTGGAAAAGATTAACTACTATCCTATGTGTGACATTAAGAGAATGTGATACTTGCCCTTCCAATTGTCCTTTTTTTTGTTTTCCCCAACCTGCAATTTGTTCATCTGTAGCACGGATCTCAGCCCCTCCACAGCCCATGCAGCTTGGCGAACCAGACGGACTCACAGGTGTTGACATCAGTGCTGACCCTCCTCCTGGTAGGTCCAATATCATACTGTGCCAAACAATGTAGATGTTTTTTTTTTTCCAAGATAGCTCATATTGCTATGTCCTTTACAGAAGATCCGCAGCAGGGAACACACCCAGTGCAGCTAGGCCTGGAGGAAGGTGTTGGTATGTCTAGTCAAATAATGTTTTTTTGAATCTTATTAACCCCATTAACACACATGTTTTTTCTTAGGAAAGAGTGTTGCCTTTTAGATGTTTACCCTGCAAAACACAGTTGACAGCATTAATGGGTGCCGTCATTAGTAGGCAGACCAAGCCTTCTTAACCTTTGGGAGGGTTTAGCAAGTGTCCTATGAGCCCAGGAAAGCACTTTTGAATGTTTGGCCTCAATGCTTCATTCATGAAGCTAGGAGGGCAATCTGGCCATAATCATTACTGACTAAGGTTATGTACTAAACATGTTTTTTTTTTTTTTTGTTTTTAAAAGAACATCAGGCCCCTCTTGACGTTGCAGCTGGAGTTGGATCAGGAGCTGGCGACGATTCTGCATCCAGTGCTGTGGTATGTGATATAAGGGAACAAGGTGCACATGTAACATTTCAATGGTAGCATTGATTTTGGACTAGATGTGGCTTACATTGTGTGTGTTAAATTAGTGCTATGACATTCTGACGATGCACCAGCACAACAAGAGTTCTATCTTGAACATCAGGGAATTATGTTATAATTTGGTGTGCCACTAATGTTCCAAAAACATCCAGGATCTTTAAAGTCCGGCCCGTCTTTGATTTTCCAGGTCCAAATTCATGGGTATCGTTTGGTTGGGTTGTCCTGTAGCCGATTGATGGCAAGATTTTAGACAACATACGTAGATGTATAAAGTCATTGGTGTAGTAACAGATTTACCAAAAGCATAAACAACCTACCACACCAGGGTTAATTGGGAACACCTTCATGTTGAATCTTTTTTGCCTTTGTCATATTAGTCATACCAATATAATATGTACCCATTATCAGAAGTGTTGCTAGCTTGGATAATCTTACAATGAACAAGTACTCATTAGAAGCACATCAAACTTTTCAACGTTCTGCTTGGGGTGTTAAGTTGTCAAACTAATCTGAAATATTTAGTCATGATGTTTGATAATGATTTGGTCTATTTCTTCTGCTTTCAGGTAGCCTTAGATGCAGAGGGATTGTCACCTACCCAACTTCGTCCATCTATGCTGGATGTAGCCGAGAGGCTGCTTGATGAGTATCAGGTCCAAAATGAGTTAAGGAGGCGTACTCAGCAATCTACTGAGGCAGTACGTCTGCTCGGGCTCATACAGGAATCTGTAGCAACAATGGTACAGGTTCACCAGGATATGTTACAGGTTCAACAGGATATGCGTAACAGCTTGGTAAGTTTAGCAGACCAGCATCAACGGGATCGGCAAAGTGTTGACACTCAGGTGCTGGCCACACGCCAATGCCTGTTTGGATCTGAAGATGCCCCATTGGCAGAGCCCTCCCAAACATCTCACTCACCTGCCACTGCAGGTTGTGGTAGTGGGAGGGTAATGCCAGTGTTGGCCACTTGTCAGGCAGCTGGGGATGGGACAATTCCTCCTGTAGCCACTCCTAGCACTTCACACTCCGTTCGGACTCCCACACCCCTCAATGAGCAATCCTCCTGCACAACCTCAATGCGCACTGGTTCCACAGTACCCCTTCCACCTGACTACATTCCCTCCACACCTTTATCACTTCACTCCTCCCCAGGCCGTTCTTCTTTTTTGTCACCAATGCGACATGTCGTTTGCCCCCGCACCGTGGACCACAACAAACAATCAACCACCACTCCCCACACATCTTCACAACCCTTGCACCACCAGCAGCATCAAATAGCCTTGGAGCAGCAACGATCCCATCTCATGGTAATGGCACACGTTGCCCAAATGCTTAGGCTGACCCCAGAGCAGATGACACTATTGGCAGAACATCTTCTGTCTGGGACATTTCCAACGTTCAACACCCTGCATCATCAGCAGCCTCAGACAGAAGATATGATCCTAATGGGCCACTTGAGCACAACTCTACAGTTAACCCCAGACCAGATGGAACTATTGGCCCACCATTTGATGGCAGGAAACTTAACAGTGCTCACCACACTGCTTCAGGCACGACCACCAACTTGATTTTTTGTTTTTTTGTTTAATTTGGTTTAGTTTTGTTAATGATTTACATTGGCCAATTTGTTGGGCCATTTTTTTTTTAATTTGAGGGTGGCACAATATGATTTATTATAGTGCTTCTTTTGGGGATGAAATAAAATTTTATGCAAAATGATTAGTTTGTGTTTGCTCTTTGGTTTTTTAGGAGTGTTGGTGGCCAAGTAATGGCCCTGGTTAATGTAGGCATTTATACACACGTGCTTCTCTATCTCCAAACATATGATTTCATGTAAATTTAGATAACTCAATGTTCACATAACGACCCAAGAAAAGGTCTCCCTTCAAATGTAGCTTCAAAACAAGTCTCAAGGCTAACATAAACCAAAGCCAACATACTAACAATTACAGACCACACCACTCAACTAAACAAATACAACACAAAAGACATTCGATGTGTACACCAAAAAGAAAACTTGGGTAATAAAATAAATGTTTTAATAACACATGTGGGTGTCTACCAACTGTAGCGTACAAAAAATATATTACAATATATAATAGAATGAACTAAATTGCCAATGTAACATTTGTGTTGCAAAGAGCAACATACTTAAATTTAATTTAGATAAACATTTTAAACATTTTTTATGTTTTGACATCATTTTTTGGAAGGTTTTCACAAAAACAATTCTTTTTTGTAAACATTTGTGGTTTTGTCGTTTGCCCTAAAAACAACAAGGCTTTTTTGTAAACATTTTTGGTTTAGTTTGTTACCAAAAACAACAAGGCTTTTTTGTAAACATTTTTGGTTTAGTTTGTTACCAAAAACAACAAGGCTTTTTTGTAAACATTTTTGGTTTAGTTTGTTACCAAAAACAACAAGGCTTTTTTGTAAACATTTTTGGTTTAGTTTGTTACCAAAAACAACAAGGCTTTTTTGTAAACATTTTTGGTTTAGTTTGTTACCAAAAACAACAAGGCTTTTTTGTAAACATTTTTGGTTTTTTCCGTTGCCAAAAACAACAAGGCTTTTTTGTAAACATTTTTGGTTTAGTTTGTTACCAAAAACAACAAGGCTTTTTTGTAAACATTTTTGGTTTAGTTTGTTACCAAAAACAACAAGGCTTTTTTGTAAACATTTTTGGTTTAGTTTGTTACCAAAAACAACAAGGCTTTTTTGTAAATATTTTTGGTTTAGTTTGTTACCAAAAACAACAAGGCTTTTTTGTAAACATTTTTGGTTTAGTTTGTTACCAAAAACAACAAGGCTTTTTTGTAAACATTTTTGGTTTAGTTTGTTACCAAAAACAACAAGGCTTTTTTGTAAACATTTTTGGTTTAGTTTGTTACCAAAAACAACAAGGCTTTTTTGTAAACATTTTTGGTTTAGTTTGTTACCAAAAACAACAAGGCTTTTTTGTAAACATTTTTGGTTTTTTCCGTTACCAAAAACAACAAGGCTTTTTTGTAAACATTTTTGGTTTAGTTTGTTACCAAAAACAACAAGGCTTTTTTGTAAACATTTTTGGTTTAGTTTGTTACCAAAAACAACAAGGCTTTTTTGTAAACATTTTTGGTTTAGTTTGTTACCAAAAACAACAAGGCTTTTTTGTAAACATTTTTGGTTTAGTTTGTTACCAAAAACAACAAGGCTTTTTTGTATACATTTTTGTTTTTTTCCGTTGCCAAAAACAACAAGGCTTTTTTGTAAACATTTTTTTTTTTTGGTTTGCCAAAAACAAGGCTTTTTTTGTTTTTTTGGGTCCCAAAAAAAGGGTTTTTTTTAAATTTTTATATTTTTTTTGGTTGCCAAAAACAAGGCTTTTTTTGTTTTTTTTTTGTTTTTTTGGGTCCCAAAAAAAGGGTTTTTTTAAATTTTTATATTTTTTTTGGTTGCCAAAAACAAGGCTTTTTTTGTTTTTTTTTGTTTTTTTGGGTCCCAAAAAAAGGGTTTTTTTTAAATTTTTATATTTTTTTTGGTTGCCAAAAACAAGGCTTTTTTTGTTTTTTTTTGTTTTTTTGGGTCCCAAAAAAAGGTTTTTTTTAAATTTTTATATTTTTTTTGGTTGCCAAAAACAAGGCTTTTTTTGTTTTTTTTTGTTTTTTTGGGTCCCAAAAAAAGGGTTTTTTTTAAATTTTTATATTTTTTTGGTTGCCAAAAACAAGGCTTTTTTTGTTTTTTTTTGTTTTTTTGGGTCCCAAAAAAAAGGGTTTTTTTTTAAACTTTTTTTGATTTTTTTGTTAGATTTTTGTTTATAATGGGCAACAATTACAAATGTGACATTTCTTTGTGTTGCAACGTGCAACATAAGTAAACAAACAAAAAAAAAAATACTAGGATCTTTTTAAAGGTGTGACATTCATAACGAATGGCTCCTTAGGGTCTGGATCCACGCCACAAAGGTGTTCCAAATAGAGAATTCGGTCTCCGCACCACCTCATATAATCCAGGAGGACCTCGTAGGTGAGGTGGGTGTGCCCTGGGTAGAAAAAAACATGACAATTAGTTTTAGGCAAAATGATCCAAACAAGGATTGTAATTAATGTGCCTCAACAAATATGCTTAGGAGTCTATTGGTTGGCTTTTATCAACACTCTGAAGCAAATATGCTAAATTGCTGTTGTAAACCTTAAACTCAAACTTTCACAGCAAATTGTTCAAAAGGTTACATAAGATGGCTTGGAATGTTAGTAGCAGTTCCACCAAAGCTAAGTAAAATGCTTTTCTGCATGTAAACACAAGCAATCATTTTGAAGAATGTAAGGTGTTTTGGGTTCAATTGGTCAACACGATACATGTGCACACATTTATCTCTATCACCATTGGAATCTGTGGAGCGTTCTCTCTCCCTCTTACTGTCTATAGATTGAACCTGACACATAGTAGAGACTCACCCTTAGGAATTTTGAGGGCCAGTTCTGGACGGAGCAGATGTGTCTGCTCCCCTGATCTCCTTTCCGCCATCCCAGCTGTGTTAAGAGAGAAGAAAAAGTTTATCAACAAATGGACTCACGCTAACTGTAGGTTACGCAGTCATGAAAACGCTCTAACACCCACTCATTACCCCTCCACATTTCCCTGAAAGTTTTATTTAGACATTGATATGGTGGTGATGCAGATTTGTACAGTGCAAGCGTCATTCTTCTGGGTGAAGCTTGTAGCGTTAAGGATACGTACTCCCTGCTTTTGTGCTGATTGTGTTTTTCTGATGTTTTTGGTGCCTCAGCCCTGCCTGTTCTAAGTGTTGGAAACATATCATTTTGGGAGGGCTGCGGAAAACTAATCAGGTTAGACTTACACTCTCTAGGTTTTTGGGGACAAGAGAAATAACAATCCTCCTTTTTACATGGCCCCTGTACACACCTCTAGGCACCTCCCTCCTGTTGTTTGACCCCACAGCAGGCAGCTTGCTATGGAGGCACATGAGATGAAGCCAAGCACCCTGTGCCTGTTCAGGCACTAGGCTGTGAGCCAGCCTTGCCCCCCTCCCTTCCAATGGTCTCAATGATTAGGAGTGACAGCATCAGGAGGCAATATTGGCATGCTGTCACCTCAGTTAAGGAGGAGGGGGAGTCTGTTCCAGACAAGTATTAGTGCAAAAATTTGGACCGTAAAAAATGGTCCCAGTAAGTCTTAGGGGGAATATGCACACCTATCACTTGGAATACTAATGCATAGAATGCATTCACATAAAGAACCCGCTGCCTTTAGAACAACTTGAAGCCTGAGCGGGGACATACACAGTTAGCATTTCTCCACTTACTAAGTAGACACATTACTGGAAAAGCACACAACTTACCATCATCAGGTTTTTTGGGGGCCCCTGAAGTGGATGGCGTGGCTGGCTCTGGAGAAACTGCACAAAAAGAACACAAATTGTGAACTGGAATGTGGTACATTACCGAGGAAGAGTATTTATGAAAGATTGACAAACACACATTTTCAGTGTTGACTAAATCAGGACATGATTAAATTACAATGTCCCCTAAAAATTTACAAGTACAAAGCACACCATTTCCAATGTAGAGAAACTAACACCAATTTAGAATAGGGTGGTTTGAGATAACTTACAAAAGATAACATGTCCTGTAATGCTCCCCAAAACCACCTTTCAAACATGAAGGTTAAGCAAGAGTGTTTCATGACCAACCTTCCTGTCACATATAGCAAAACTACACTTGCTTTGACTCCAACTTAGATTATCCTAGATACACATCATCCTAGCACACACAATTCATGTGAGAATCTAATTTTAGGTACTTACAGACTAGTTCAGGGGAGCCTGGAGTGGGGGAGGATGGGGGAGACCCTACATGGGGGGATGGTGTCCCTTCATGGGGGTATGGCGTTGTATCTCCTAGAAACACAAAGACACAAATACAATCCTTGAACAAAAGCTATTTGATAAAGGCACACAGAAAGTAGTCTGGAAACATTGAAGGTAGTAGTTACAGTGGACTGGGTAAGCAGTGGCCCCTCTTCCCCAGTCCTCCACAACAAACATCCTCAATGTCAGCTGCTACAAAACCCCAATGTCAAAATATATATATTACAGCCCTTATATTTACCAGGACACATTGAACACACAAACACATGTAGAATACTTACTTCCCCTTTGAGGAGAGCCCAGGTCCTCATCCGAGTCGGACCAATTGGCCTCTTCTTGGCCAACAGTTTGTTCCTGGCCCGGATCCAGGCGACTTGGCCCTGCCTGAGGCTCCTCTCTTGCTGAAGTTACATCAACCACAAAAGAAAACAAAACAAACAATCATTCCTCCAAGTTCGACCTAATACACAACACACCAGCACATCCACATTACTTACAGGGGGCCTGAGAAGGCTGAGCCTCCACATCCTGATCACTGGTTTCTAAAATAAAAGAAAAACATTATATATTATTTATGGACACAAATAGGCAGTAACCTCTCATCATGCTAGCACCATACTCAATGCCCCTACAATTCAGAACATAGAAGTGCACTTACACCAATGAGATGCATTGACCATGTTTTAAAACAGGAGGGCACCATGCAAATTAAGCGGGCGCCTAAGGCCTCGCACCTACAGGGGCCTTGCGGCCAGTGGCGGAGCACCAACATTTCGAAGGGCGCAGTCAGGGAAATCTCCCAAGTAAAAGATTGCTTTCAATCCTCGGATCAAAAAGTTGCAGCAGTGTGCTGCAGTCCCTTCACTGCGTCTGCCAGGTGTCTGTTGTCCGCTGACACTTACTCCTCCTTCTCTGCCTGGGGATTGGCCGTCTGATCATGTTATCCTAAGATGTGGAGGAATCGGTAGGTGTGTACCTGCACCAGTAGGAAGTGACTGGCCGGTCAACTCACTCTGCTATCATCAGTTGTTGCTCTGGGAGGAGAGCTCCGCCCTGGACCCGGAACATACAGGTAACCAGGCCCAGACTTGATATTTTGCAGGCTGGTCATAGATTTGTTGTGTCCACTATGCAAAGTGGTTGAGTAGCCCCAGGGAAGTTGGAAGAGTCTGAAAATGGTTGGTGGAGGAGGAGGAGAAGAAGGCCCTGGGTGGCTGGGGGACAAGGAGAGGGCCCCTGGGGGTTTTCTAGAGGAGGAAAGATCCACAATGACGCCAGAGTCAATTGCCAAGGAAGAGAGTGGAGCTGAGCAAGTCCTGCCTATCTGACATGAAAGCCAAACATGGTGTAGATGGAGCCCTTTGCCCTACACAATGACAGCACCAGAGGTGGAAGGTGAGTGGTAGCGGGTCTTTGACATTATAGAGCATATGGACTCTGTCCATTATTGGTAGTTTTGTTTGGAGTTGTCCTTTAGATGTTTAACTGTGTTGTTTTTGACCCGAGCTGTGAGGGACTGAGGTATGACAGCCCACTATGCTGAGACTTATAGTGCCCTAGAATGTTGAGGACTGAGGAATCCTTAGTCCCTAACAGAGGGCACTACAAGTCTTAGCATAGCAGGCAGTATTTCCTCATTCCCCTACAGAGAGGATTACAAGTCCAAGCAGGTAGCCTTCTGCAGTGGGACTTGTTGTGCCCTTGACTGTGGTGGACTGAGGAAGGGAAGTGTAAGAGGGTCTCTGTAAGCTCAGATGTATGGGGGAGCTTTGGGGAACACAGAGTTCCCTTTTACACCAGAGTCCCCAGCTTCCCCCCTCAAATAATGGTTCCCAGAACTCTCCTTACATCAGAGACTTCACACTTCCCTCTTACAGTGTAGTAAGTCTGGAGACTCCGATGTAAAGGGGGCTCTGTAAAATGTGATTAGAGATTAGAAATTTCTATCATTTTTATTTTCTACTTACGATCCACAATTTTCAGCTGCTCAAATGGCTCGCTGCCTCTGATTGCGTATTGTAGTGTGGCCGTCCTCCTCCTCCCCTTCTTCACCAAAAGCACAAGAGGGTGCCGTCCGTCCGCTTTGGCTAGAAGCAGAAGAAAAAAAAGAAACATAAAAAATACGAATGTACATAGTAGTATTAAAGGTTGTGAAGAGACACTTGATGGAGGTAGGAAAGGTAGGAGCGAGAGGGAGGGGGGGGGGTTGTTGGTATTAGTGTTGTTGCATAGCTAAACACATGTCCACCTACCCAAAAAATTGTAACCTATCTGGTCACATGTAATGTATATTTTTACTTACCGGAGATTTGCTCCACAGCCTTTAGCAGGAGCTTGGGTGAGCGCCTTTTGGCATCACTCCAGGCCCGCTGCAGATCCACTATATCAGGCAGGAACTGAAATCTCCGCTGCAGCCTCATCCGGAGACGACACATCATCTTGTGCTTTTGGTGAAGATGCGTATATACATTATCATACCCCCAGAGGAGGAGGAGCTGTGGAAAGAGCAGTGTATGTTTGAGTCCAAGTATGTCCAAAATAGTACAGTCTTCAAATAACATGCTAGGTCGTCTTTGAGATATTGTAGAACAAAGAATTCCATTTCTGGTGATACATATACATCGATGTCCAAATCTACCTCCATGACATAGGTTGCCCCACACTGGTGATTTCCTCTACATGATATAGCCATTTTCTCAATCGGCCTTTCATGACACACCCAGGGCCGCCATCAGGGGGGGACAGGCAGTCACTGTATTTACAACCTTATTGCTGTCCATTTAGCAGGGTGCAAGTAACTTTACACACATGTAGCATAGGTATCAACTTTTGTCACCATGTTAAAAGGACAGCAGTATGGGTAGCATTACAGTGACTGTTATTAGTCCAGGCTCACTAAACTAGCCAATGCTTGGAAAAGCAAGCCATGCAGATTGCTTTTCAGGTCCCTTTTAACACAAGCTGTCTGATTGGGTGTGGCTGTTAATTTTTGACGCAGACCTGATAAGCCCCTCAATTCTCCTTTATGGAGTGTTATATGTAAATGGGATTGCTTCATTTGAGATGCAGATTTAAACTGTGTATGGCCAGGCTGAAGGTACCCAAGTTGATTGGTCGATCACCTGGAGGACAACGTACAACCAGTCTGTCAGATTTTACACACACTTATCGCTAGCATCTCTTGTAGCCACTAGCAATAATCACTGTGTTTTCCTGGCAGGGGCAGCACCAGGAGAACACAATGGCTCCGCAGGAGGGTTTCCCCTGTCTGTGTTGATGGTGGAATCAAGGCAAAATGTTTTTCCTGCAAGCCACGGGACAAACAAAGATAGTTTTTTAATTAATCCATGATTTTGCCAAAATGGAAAAAAAAAGATGTTTGCTTTGTATATTCTTAAGTTTGCTACATAACTAGAACATGTAACAGTGTTATATCATTGCAGGAGATTTCCCTTCACTTCCTGTCTTGGTGTCACCAGGACAGGAAGTGAGGGAATCTCCCGTGGGGATATAGCCAGCAATTCTTTCCTTTTATATATACTATGGACATTATAAGGCAACAATTGCAAGCTATTTCCCCACAGTGATATTCCCCTCACTTCCTGTCTTGGTGACACTAAGACAGGAAGTGAGGGAAAATCTCATGCAATGATATCACCCTACTAGAAATTGTAGTTCCGTCTAAAAAGTATACATAAAGTAAGCACTTGGTTTCCAAAGTGGCAAAATTATGGAGGAGTTAAAACCCCATAGTGTGATCGGGTAATCTGACGGTGTGTTCCTACACTCCTCAATGTGTCTGTTCATTAAGCTGTGCTGAATTATCCTTGATTCACAATTCCTGCAAGAGTTGCACATGGTATGTGGGAGATGCAAATTTAAGGTGGCATAATTATCCACACAATCACACATAATCCTTTTTAAAGGTCCCCAGCAGAATTTGATGGCATAGTGGTTCACAGCAGTGCCATCAGATTCCAGTTAGATCTGTAAATTAACAAAGCAATGTGATCTGGGGGTGTATTTAACTTGCAATGGACACCCCCATTCATTATCATATGGCAGTGTGAGATGGGTGTGTTGGGAATGTGATCCATTGAGACAAGTGATTATACACTCATGTGTTTCTTTTAGAGGTGATTTGTTCAAGGCAATCCTTTGAAGACATGACCATTCCAGATTTTTGTGATCACTGATTCCATCTCAGGTGAACCAATTAGCTGCTGTGTGCAGATCCAGCTTATGATGGTAAGAGTGTCAGACAAGACAAACGGTGCCGAGCTTGCAGTGTGTATGGATGTATGTAAGGCAATAATTTTTGGCATTATGCATTTAGGGAATATAATGTTTCTAATCTTGCATATATGAAAAGGGTCAATACATTTGTCTTTATCGAGACAGATTCCAAAGCGTCAGAGCAATCTGTCACAGATAATTGGGTTTCATTTTGTGTAAAAGTTGAAACGAATCAAATCTATCTATATACAGGCATAGCCCACTTTAAGTACACAATGGGACCAGGGCATGTATGTAAACTGAAAATGTACTTAAAGTGAAGCAATCCCTTTTTTCTTTTCTCGATGCATGAAAATACACCAGCTCCATTGTAAATTTTGGCCACATTGACATAGCCTTACTCCCAAACCATGTGGGAGCATGTTAAGGGGATCCAGGACTATGACATGATAGATTACCTAGGCAAGCTGGCCAGCCACAAAATGGATATGGTGTAGTCCTGGGTACCTGGGTACCCTGTCGTTGCTCCCTAAGTTTGTTATCCCTGTCACTTATGGTTTGTGAGCAGTGTCATGGCAAGCTGAACAAGCTGTGTCCTTACTCACGATTGTATATAAAGTGAGTGTACTTAAAGCAGGGTATGCCTATCTATATCTATATAGAAAGTTCAGAGATGTGAACCTGTTCCCTATTATATACACTAATATATGGTATATAACATATTCTATAATGTATCTAATGTATATATATTGTATATAATATATACATAGTATATATATTGTCTAATATATATATTTTGTATAATATATATTTTTTATATACACATACATATATATATATATATATACACACATACATACATATACACATACACACACACACACATATACATATATATATATACACACATATACATATATATATATATATATATATATATATATATAGGGAACAGGTTCACATCTAGGAAGTTTCTATAACAGGAAGCTTCTAGATCACGTCTAATAGGCAGAAAGTGCATGCGCAGATCAGCAGACCAAAAGTTTCTTGCACACCCGCTAGATAAGCGACCCACCCATCCCCCATCCCGCACCCTGCACATTCACACCCCCTCCTTACCTTACACACAAATGCCACTATTTCGGCAGTAAACAGTGCAGGAGCCATGATGCACACTTAAGACAGGGCCTGGACAATTTCCGGAAACGTGTGCACGCACCAAAAGTTTCGTTTCCGGTTTCATGTATAAATGTGAGAACGCGGTTTTGTATATTCGCGAATTCGCGAATAGTGAACATACACAACCATTAAGCAGATTTAACTTAGAAAAAGAAATACAAATACATACATTTGTGGACACCAGAAAACTTTATTTAGACACATGAAGACATTTTAAAAAAAAATTGGAAACATGCTGTTTATTACATTTGTATTTTTCAAACAAAAACAACCTTTGTACAACATTTAGACCATATACATCGACAAAGAGCCCATAATCAACAGATGCATGTGCAGATTGACAGAATTATGTTAACAGCAATAAATACTTACAGAGAGTCAACACACAACACAGCCAAATCTCACCTCCATAAATAACAAAGGGCCAAAAATGTTACCCATAAAACATGTGACACACAAATATATTGGACCTCTTCGTAGGTCAAATCTTTCCTGATGTCTGAGTGAGCTATATATAATCCAAGCAAACACACCCAGAATGGTAACGCCCAGTCCAAAAATTAACTGTGTGTGTTTTGGAGCATGCTCAGTTGCCAAAACAAGGGAAATAGAAATGAGGAATAGAAATGTATGTAGGTGTGTATAGTATATGTGAATTGAAAAAATTCTCTCTTGAAGTTTGCTAGTCATTATTTAGAATGTTTAGATACAGGAATACATACATATATATACAATTACGTGAGAGAGAGAGAAATATATATTTAGGTAAACAATTGAAACACACCTTTTGGGATTTGGGAAGTGAGATTGTGACAATTGACCAGATATGTAAGCCAACAATCTGACTCATCACTCATGAACATCCCTAAATTTGGCGTGGCAATTATATCAGGCGTTCTTATGTGCATTTTGGCTGGCGTTTTCACAGGCGTTTTGACATGCATTTTTTGGGCAGGCATTGTTATATGAAATCACCTACAAAAGCCCCAAAAACAGACCACAAACACGTACATGTGAACGTAGCCCGTTTGGGGGCGTTTGAGGGGGATTTGTCCAGCTCAAGGATCAGCTCCCAAAACAGGCAAAAAATCCAATCCTATTCAGTTCAATGGCCCCTGTTCCCATGTGAGCATTTTGACGGCATGAGGAAAACACCCAACGCTCACTGAGAAATAGCACAATGATTAGGGAGTCTGCCTTCCTGCTGTAGGTTTGTAAGTTCGAATCCGGAAGGTGCCCTCTGTATGGGCAACACTTGGATATCTCCAATCCTCCAAATGTTGACATCATTAATTTTGTTCATGTTTGAAAAAGGCATGTGTATCAGCAAACTTTTAATCTAAAGACATGAACAAAATACAAAAGATGCCACATAAAGTCAATATGTAGCAATATTGTGAGCTAAAGCTCTATTTGTTTGTTGGGCATACTTTGCTAATTAGCCAAGTATAAGGGATATATATATATATATACCTTCAGTTAAATGTGTAGTAAAATGGTAACACTTGGCCATACCCATATGGAAGAAAAGGTAGTATTTGCAATATATTTCTAAAAACATTCTTTGGAAACACATAAAATATTGTCAAAATTGTGACATTTCCTTGATATGTGTGAAATGCTAATAATCTTTCTTTGAAATATGTTTTACATCTATTTTTTTTCTATCTGACGACCAATTCCCCAATGTAATATTTTGTGGGTTTTTTCAGAGAATGTGGAGGTTCTATATAAACACTGTAGATTTGACTGCTATGATTTCGGAGTTAGCAGGAAAGGTGTATGGAATGTGATGGTGTTTACTAAAGGATCCCTTGTTGGAAGTGTGCATGTTTTTCCAATTCCGCCGGTTTTTGCCATTTTCTATGGGCGAGACAGCGGATTTGCAAGCGGTATTCAAAAAAAAATTGACCCAAAATCGCGCTGGCGAAATTTTTTGAGCCAATTTGGCGTTGCGCATGCGCACATTCGCGAGTTCGCAGCTCGCGGCTGGAGGAGCTGTTTAACCTTTCCACACTTTCGCAGATATCTCTCTTTCTAAGTCAGTTTTTGAGATTTTTTAAACGCAAGTCATCTCCAAATTGACTTCCACACCTTCCACAGTGATTTGGGATTTTTGGGGGTACAGGGGAAAATTTGGCTAAACTTTAGTCGAGCTTTTAGCTGGCGTGGTTTTAAGTCGCGCTCTGACCATATTGCATCTTAATGAATCTCACACTAGGCGCTATTTTCCGCCCGCCGTTCTTTGAATGCCAATTTCAGACTTAAATAATCGCCGCTTCGCAAAATCACGCCGAAACGCCAATTCGCCGTACTATGAATCAGGCCCAGTGTCTCTATACCACGCTTATTACCATCATTTTAGAGGTAAGTGGAAATTTCACTCAGTGTCGGATTCACTGCCGAAATTGCTCACATAGGTGACACGTTTGGAATTGAGCACACATCACATTTATTCAGATCACTATTATTTATTGCTACGATGGCACTATTTACACATGAACTTGATTATGAACTTTGATGCACATATTTATTGAGATTGCTTTATATGAACTTATTTATATTTACTTTATGCTTGGATTATTATTGTGACTCATTATTCTCTCACTAATTCGTTCACCAGCACCTTATGGATATAGCATATTTTGGTATTTAATTAGTACATAGACCACTTTATTTTGCACAATCAGCACTTTATTGATTATTTGCATATTTTTTAGCTGATTGACTTTGCACTACTTTATTTATGTACTGTATTTATTGTTATATTTTGTGATTTATTGAGTTTTATATCACGATATTTTGCACTTTATTTACTCATGCGCATATCCATTTATCCACTTTAAATTGAGCGCAGATTATATTTATAATACCTATCTTAGAATTTTGAGTATAAAAGTCGATTAATAGTGGATTTAGGTACATCAGTAAGTAGAGCATTGCAGTAGTCAAGTCGGGGAGAACACAAATGATACAGCCGAGCAATGTTTATCAAGTGGAACAAAAGATGTTCTGACAACATTTTGTACATGTGAATCAAAGGTTAAACTAGCATCAAATATCACCACTAGGTTTTTCAATTTAGACTGAAGTTCAAGGATAGTGCCATCTACAGATAAGCTATAATTACTGGCAATACATAATTAATGGGGGGTGCCAATAAGCATGACTTCAGTCTTGTCACAATTCAATTGAAGGAAATTGTGGGCCATCCAAAGTTTTTATATCACAAATGCAGTTATATAGGAGAGAAGCATCTAAAGTATAATCCAGTTTAGTGTGGATATACATCTGAGTGTCATTAGCATAGAAGTGATAATTGAGTCTATGTGATCTAAACAGTTGGCCAAGTGGGAGCTTTTAAATGCTAGAAAGTAAGGGGCCCAATATTGAGCCCTGAGGATCAGGGTACTTGATTGGACCAACACCAGACTGAAATCCAACAAGAGAAAAAAATGATCTGTAAGATATGATTTAATGCATTTCAAAGCCAATTCTGAGACTACAAATATGGTTTCAAGGCAAGAGAGTAAAAGATTTTGTGGTCTACAGTATCAAAGTCAGAGCTAAGATCCAGTAGAATAAGAATAGTTAGGGAGCCGGAATCAGAAGCTAAAGCCTCGTACACACGCAACGAATTTCCACCGACCGCTCGTCCATCTTTTGCCCAGAGTGCGTGTCTGTTAGTTGGAATGTGCTCTAGACTGCACACGAATTTTCCCGTACGACAGAATTCTACTTCAGAAGTGATGTCATGTGTTGGATTGCTTTCTATGTGTTCTTTCATCTCTGAGCATGCCTAGTCTTGCTCATAAGATTTTTCCCCATCGAAATCTGTACTAATGAGACGGAAATGTTTTGATGGAGGACAAAAATTTTAATGCCTGCACACAAGGATTTTGTCAGCCGAAAAGTCGGAGTCGGTTGTCGGAAGCACCATACTAACAAGCCAAAAATCGGCAGATCGGTCGTTGGATGAAATTTCCCGGCCGAATTTCTTCTCGTGTGTACGGGGTTTAACAGAAGGTTGTTAGTGAATCAGTGACTTTGACCAAAGTGGTTTCTGTGCTATGCAGTTGCCGAAAACCAGATTGAAGGGGTTCAAATAAAGTCAGGTGATTATGTAACTGAGATATCACAGTCCGCTCAAGAATCTTGGCAAGGAAGGGTAAGATAGATATTGGAAAAAAGTTGTTTAAACTGTTCAAAGCCATGTTGGGTTTTTGGTACTAGGGTGATGGCAGCAGTTTTGAGGATTGCTGGTACAAAACCGGTGCTAATCAAGTCATTTATGATGATGAGAATAATGGGGCACAGAGAGCTAAAACATGATTTAATAAATGGGTGGGAATAAGATCAAGTATGCAGGTGAAATATTTCAAATTAGAGACCAATTTATTCTGGGATGCAGAGTCAAGTAGAGAGAAGTGGGAAAGAAAAGAAAAAGTAATACTGGCTGAGTCAGTCAAGAAACATGTGGTATGGTAAGAATTAGATGCCTTATTTTATCAATTTTTTAGGAGAAGAATGTGTTACAGAGCTGTGTTGAAGTTGGTAATGTGGAGGGACAGCGAGGTTTAATAATCTGTCAATGATGCAGAAAAATTGAGTTGCTAAGATTTTTTTCAATGACAATAGTTGAAATATGAATGAGGCTTGTAATCACAGACCAAAACCTTGTATCTATGAGCACTCCCAAAACATGTGTAAGAAATCAGCTCGGTTACTTGAACATCTCTAACAATGTGATGCAACTTCAGGGTAGATCTTGTGTAGGTGTTGTGGTATAAGATAGTAAGATAGGCCCTATGAAGTGTTTTAACCACTTTAGCCCCGCTCACACGGAGGCTACTGCGGCAAAGTGCCGCGATCCCGTCCAGCGACGTAGACCTACGTCGCTGGACTCCGCCCCTTGTGGGCAGCGCTCGCGCGCCGCCGGAGGCTCGCTCCCGCTGTATTCATTCACAGCGGGAGTCGGGCCAGGGGAGGAGCAGCGGCGATTGCCGCTGCTCTGCCCCGATCGTCGGGGATCGAGTCTGGAGATCCGCCCGCTGTGTGTAAACACAGCGGGCGGATCTCCATAGTGACAGGGACTGACAGATCGGAGTGTTCAGCATAGCTGGACATCCGATCTGTCCTTCTGTCACACAGTCACCTCCCCCCCCACACGTCAGTAAGCACCAGGCATACATTAACCCCTCCCTCTCCAATAAAATTAACCCCTTCCCTGCCAGTGTCATTTTTACAGTAACAGTGCATATATATAGCACTGATTACTGTAGAAATGTCACTGGTACCCCCAAAAGTGTCAAAAATGTCAGTTAAGGGTCCGATCTGTCCGCCGAAATGTCGCAGTCCCGCAAAAAAAATCGCAGATCACCGCCATTACGCGTTAAAAAAAAACACCAAAAATGACAGAAATCTTTCCCTTAGTTAGTAAACGCAATAACTTTTGCGCAAACCAATCAAAATACGCTTATTGCGATTTTTTTTACTAAACATAGGTAGCATAAAACAAATTGGCCAAAAATTAAAAAAAAATTAGATTTTTACATTTTTTTGGGGGGGAATTTCATATAAAAAAATGTGAAAAATATTGTTATTTTTTCAAAATAAACGCTCTTTTTTGTTTATAGCGCAAAAAGTAAAAATCACACAGGTGATCAAATACCACCAAAAGAAAGCTCTGTTTGTGGGAAAAAAAGAACGTAAATTTCGTTTGGGTACGGCGTCGCACGACCGCGCAATTGTCAGTTAAATTCGCACAGCGCCGAATCGCAAAAAGTGGCCTGGACGGAAGACAGCAAAATCCTCCAGTGGTAAAGTGGTTAAATTGTATTAGGTGGTCTCTCGTAGTAACTAGCTGGAGAAGATGGTAATCCCAGACCTCCCCCCAGTCCCCCTCATTAAACTTCTGCCATTTCAGCTTGAGGTGTTCCAAACCATTATGGGCTAAAGGTATTAGAGCTTTGTATGTTTCAAACAGGGGTTTAGCTAGGGAAGCATCTCATTAGCAGTAATTCTCGGTCATCTGCGAGTAGGTTTAATGTGTCAGTGCGAAACTGAGAGGTATAGGCTACATAGTGTTATATAGTTAGTTTGGCTGAAAAAAGACAAAATTCCATCTAGTTCAACCAATAGGCATGGTAGATTTGCAGGTATTTAAAGAAGAGTGAGTTGGGAAGAAGAAATTGTTGTTTAAGCTTATCTCGTAGATGTTATTAAGGTATTAAATGCCTGTGGCCCATATAGAGGGGTCAAGCATGACCAGGAAAGGGAGGGCAAAAAGGGATGTTGGAGTTTGCGGGTGGGGGGGGAACTTATCAGAATCTGAAAGCCCATTTATAAATACATTTGTACCCCTAATTATTTATTTCCAGAAAATGTAATTTATACAAGCACATAAACACAACAACAAAAAATGTTTTATTAATGTGTCCCACTGCAATCCAGCATCAATCATATAATCCAGTGGAGTAATCCATCTTAATCATAAGACTCACTACTAACTGATCTTTGCCCAATGTATTCCCAACACTAAATGACAGATCCCCTGCTTTGCAGGAATGTAACCACAGTGCAGGGCATTCTGGGTGATATGACGTCATTGATAATTTTTGATCCCGTAAACTTTGATAGGTTTCATGTTTGGCTAACTACAAAACAGATGTCCCAGCCAGATTTGGTAATTTTTAGCTAAATGAAAGCCAAGGTACATGACCTGCTAAAGTAAAGCATATATCAAAACCTTTTTAAAACTCAAAAAATCATGCATGAGCTATACCTCTAATTATAAACATTTTGAGCACAATTTCAGAGCAAGATATAAACAAAATGATGCCCCTTGTGTTCAATTACTGAATGGTGCTAATCAATAAACTGCTGCCATCAATTTTTTGGTGTGTTCCAAAAAAAAAAAATATTTATATACTGTATATATATATATATATATATATATATATATATATATATATATATATAATAAATGTGTTGAGGTGCTAGCTTACATAGTTACATAGTTAGTCAGGTTGAAAAAAGTCCATCTGGCAAAAAAAAAAACACAGTAATGAAAACCCAACAATACAATCCCATATACACAATCCTATACTCCCAGTTGATCCAGAGGAAGGTGAAAAAACCCCAGCAAAGCATGATCCAATTTGCTACAGCAGGGGAAAAAATTCCTTCCTGATCCCCCGAAAGGCAATTAGATATTCCCTGGATCAACTTTACCTATAAATATTAGTACCCACTTATATTATGTACACCCAGGAAAGAATCCAAGCCTTTTTAAAAGCAATCTAGTGAGCTAGCCAGAATCACCTCTTGAGGGAGTCTATTCCACATTTTCACAGCTCTTACGGTGAAGAAACCTTTCTGTATTTGGAGATGAAATCTGTTTTCCTCTAGACGTAAAGAGTGTCCCTTTGTCCTCTGTGTTGACCTTAATGTGAACAACTCAACACCAAGTTCACTACATGGACTCCTTATGTATTTATACATGTTGATCATATCCCCCTTAATCTCCTCTTCTCAAGAGAGAATAAATTCAGTTCCTCTAATCTTTTCTTGTAGCTGAGCTGAGCTCCTCCATGCCTAGCTTAAAATATAAATATGAGTGAATGTACAAATATTCCAATAACCATAAACACTGTGCAAAAAGATAAAAAAGGAAAAAATGTGAAAATTTAAAAAGCAAGTCTGTGCAACCAAATTGGTAACAAATACAAGTCCTTTAGTGATGATTATCTTAACAGAAAAAAACTTCTATTTATCTTCTGTCACCATGTGTGCTCTTCTCACTTTATAGTTCTCCACTTTATAAATGTGCTCCACAACCTGCTTTAAGGAGGGCCATTTACCAGATATATTTGGGCCACCAGGACCCTGTAAGGTTCTGGCACTCTCAGTGCCTCCTATCACATTTAATCCGGGTGATTTCCATCTACCTAGACAGAAGAAACACATATAGGTGTGTTTCCCTTTAAGGCTGAAGCTGTCATCACCCAGCGCCGGACTAGATGGCTATTTAGGGCGTCGGTTCTCACTCACATGTGTTCGTTCAAACACCAGTACCTGGATACTAATCTTGCTTGAAGCTTCCATGCTTGCAAGCTCTCCTCGCTGACGAACCTCGCTGCGCTGATCCCTGCATCCTGCTACTGGATCATCCGCATCTCCTGAGCGATCCTTCGGCTATCGCTATTAGTGCTAAGTACCCCACAGGGGAAATCTCTATAGACTTGTACTAGGCTTACACTATTTAGCTCTGCATAGCAAGGACTGTCTTTTACATCTGCATAACTAGATTGCTAGCTCTTGAGGCTACTGCTACTATTTCCTGCACTGGGTTGATCTCTCCTGTATGCACCTGCTACTCTGTCATCTGTTATCATACATGATCGCTAACCCTTCCTGCATCCATCTGCACTGTCTCACCTCAAGTGTCTGTCACCTACCACTTCCACTCAAACCTATCCCTAAGACCTTTATCATTGTCTCACCACATGTATATAAAGTCACACTAGGAACCAGCTTAATTACTGTGTGTATTTATTGGCTGAAATAAGACCTTCCATACATGATGAGTCATTGAGGTTGGGATTGGTATCTCAGCATATCTCCTACATGACTACTGACGTGGAACTACTTCTGCAGCTGAAAATCCACACCTTATAAGAAACGCAAGGAGCGTTACAGATTGAACGAACCTAAAAAATGGATTCAGCAGAAGTAGCCACTCAGGTGACACAATTAAAACAGCAGGTATCTGCGTTAATACACGCACTTGCTGAATTGAAAAACGACAATCAGGCTCTGTTGCAGCAGGTAATTAGACTGACACAACTTACCTCTGCACAGTCTCCTGAACCCAAGATAAATCCCCCTTTGGTATTTACAGGCGATCGCAAAAAATTTCGCGAATTTAAAAACGCATGTGAGTTACTTTTTTTGCTAAAACCTCGTACCTACCTTACTGATCACATTAAGGTTTGTACTATTATTTCTTACCTATCAGGCGATCCTCGAGCCTGGGCAGATTCTCTTTTTGAAAAAAACGACCAGCTTCTCAACTCCTATGCCTTGTTCCTGGCAGAGCTCACTAGCCTATATGATGACCCCAATAGGCAGAGTACTGCTGATCTTCAGTTAAGATCCTTGAAACAAGGAAAAAGGCCTGTAGAAGACTTTGTCGCAGAATTCAAGAGATGGACCCTTGATTCAGGATGGAATGATGCATCTCTGAAAACCCAATTTAGGCTTGGCCTATCAGAAGCCGTCAAGGACGAGCTCGCCCGAGCAGAGATGCCAAAAACCCTGGATACATTGATACAACTCAGTATCACCATAGATAGAAGACTACAAGAAAGGAAGTCTGAAAAAATGGAAATGCCATTATCCAGTTCTTCTCAGAATTCAGCTATTGACCCCACTCCTAAACCCACTCCAGGTAACCACAGACCCCGGCTACCTAAGGAAAAAAGGAGACCTAGTAGATATGGTGATCCTGCCTGGTCATGGTCCGAGCCTGCCTCAAACAGTCGACCTTGTCACTCTGACACATCCCATTTGGACCCTGATCCTACAGAGATGGATGAGGAGCCTATGGAGATTGGTGCCATACATGCTAGGTTGTCCTCACAAGAAAAAAGAGATCACAGGAGAATCTGTGGCCTTTGTTTTTATTGTGGTGAAGGGGGACATTTCATTACATTCTGCCCAACCAGACCCCATAGGCCTAAGGCTCCCCCAATGGAGGCCTGGCGAATCCGAAGGGTCTTCCCTGAAAAACAGCCTGGAAATTATCAAGGCTGTTGCCAGCCATGTCCCCGTTCTATATCAGTGAAGGACACCCAGAAATTAACAAATATTGGAATAGATATTCCTTCAACTCCAGTGAACTTTATACCACGTTCAAAAAACCCTCCTGTACCACCTCCTAAGGATACTCCTATTTTTGCAAGCACATTTCTGGCTTCCGATGAAAATACAGAGATTCTTGCACCTGACTGCGTACGTGCTTCTAATGGCACGGTGGTATGTAGGAAGGATCTGAGGATGTTTGAAGAAGCATTGGTTGCTAGGTCTACTAGGATTACTTCGGATGGTTATGCGTCCGATTCTAGTGAGGGGTCCATGTAGCAGACACCCTAACAACAAGTGATCCGATTCTCATCGGTTACCAACCTGATCCGATTTTTATATCGGCAACAAGGGATCCGATTCTCATCGGCTACCAACCTGATCCGATTTTCATATCGGCAACAAGGGATCCGATTCTCAGATCGGTTACCAACCTGATCCGATTCTCATATCGGCAACCATTTTTTTTTTTTCTTCCCGATTTTCATATCGGCAACCAGTCTTATCCGATTCTCGCATCGGAGACCAGTCTCATTCCGATTCTCATATCGGCGACAAAAAAAAAAAAAAAAAAAAAAAGAGAAAAATTTTTTTTTTCCTTCCGATTTTCGCATCGCCAACCAGTCTCATGTGATTCTTATATCAACAACCAGCCTTAGAGGCCTTCCGGAGCCGGCCTTACGGGGGGGGGTAATGTAAGGTTCTGGCACTCTCAGTGCCTCCTATCACATTTATTCCGGGTGATTTCCATCTACCTAGACAGAAGAAACACATATAGGTGTGTTTCCCTTTAAGGCTGAAGCTGTCATCACCCAGCGCCGGACTAGATGGCTATTTAGGGCGTCGGTTCTCACTCACATGTGTTCGTTCAAACACCAGTACCTGGATACTAATCTTGCTTGAAGCTTCCATGCTTGCAAGCTCTCCTCGCTGACGAACCTCGCTGCGCTGATCCCTGCATCCTGCTACTGGATCATCCGCATCTCCTGAGCGATCCTTCGGCTATCGCTATTAGTGCTAAGTACCCCACAGGGGAAATCTCTATAGACTTGTACTAGGCTTACACTATTTAGCTCTGCATAGCAAGGACTGTCTTTTACATCTGCATAACTAGATTGCTAGCTCTTGAGGCTACTGCTACTATTTCCTGCACTGGGTTGATCTCTCCTGTATGCACCTGCTACTCTGTCATCTGTTATCATACATGATCGCTAACCCTTCCTGCATCCATCTGCACTGTCTCACCTCAAGTGTCTGTCACCTACCACTTCCACTCAAACCTATCCCTAAGACCTTTATCATTGTCTCACCACATGTATATAAAGTCACACTAGGAACCAGCTTAATTACTGTGTGTATTTACTGGCTGAAATAAGACCTTCCATACATGATGAGTCATTGAGGTTGGGATTGGTATCTCAGCATATCTCCTACATGACTACTGACGTGGAACTACTTCTGCAGCTGAAAATCCACACCTTATAAGAAACGCAAGGAGCGTTACAGACCCTCACAGCTTATGTGGTTAATCCTAAGGTTAGTGGGTATAAAGGACACGGCTAATATGGCCACCACATGACTTCCTGATGACGCTTTTCCAGTGAAATGCATTGAGGTCTTAGTAGTGGCGTAACTTCCGGGTCTTGTTGACATCACAGCCTACTCAGGTGGAACGCACGCTGGCTCACAGAGACAAGAGGTGAGGATTGTATTATTCCAGGCGTTGTGGAAATGCAATGGAAATGTAAGTGTGTTGGCATAAGTTTTTAATTAGGAATTTTTAAATAAAAGTATTGCACGATTAGTGCACTATTGTTTTTTTCATTCTGGGACTCCCCTGCTGATGATATTGGATGTAGGAGCAAAGGAGGTAGACGCCAAGTACCCGCTAACCTTAGGATTACCCCCAAAAGCTGTGAGGGTCCAGATGGCTCAAAGATATCTTACAATTAGCTGGTGTCTTGTCACTATCAATTCTGAGCACCTGCAGTTGCTTTCAGCACTTAATTTAAAAAAAAAACCACAACAGTAATCTGGCCCTCTACTCCCCCACACCATTTTTTTTTTTTTATTTTATGTTCGGTCTAAGTTTTGTTTATACCCAATCGATTGGTTAAAGCTCTGAGAGGAATGGGTACCAAACTCCTCCTGAAGTTTAAGGCCTCTCTCTGGAACACTCATGGTATTACTAATATCTGTGATCTCTTCCATGGCTCCATACTAAAATCTTTTGACAGTCTCCAGAGTGAATTTCACCTACCCCATTCAAAATATTATACCTATGAAAGAATAGCACACTGTCTATCCTCCTCTAAGTTTTGTTTATACCAATTTTTGTGGATTGCTCCACACTTCAGCCCCTGAGCCCTAAGGCTCGGGCACCCTGTGTTGACCCCTGATTCTGGTCAAAGAGTAACTGTTATTTGACAGTGTGTGCCCTAAAACACACTCCACATGCCTACTGTTCAATTTCCCTTTATTTATTTATTTATTTATTTATTTATTTTCCTCCTCTTTTCCTTTCTTGTGTGTCCGGTCTAAGTTTTGTTTACCTGAATTTTTTTGTGCGTGGATTGCTCCACACTCCGGCCCCTGAGCCCTAAGGTCCAGGCACCCTGTGGTGACCCCCGGATCTGGTCAGAGGGTTATTGTTATTCAACAGTTTATGCCTTAAAACACACTCCATACAGTGGGGATCGAAAGTTTGGGCACCCCAGGTAAAAATTTGTATTAATGTGCATAAAGAAGCCAAGGAAAGATGGAAAAATCTCCAAAAGGCATCAAATTACAGATTAGACATTCTTATAATATGTCAACAAAAGTTAGATTTTATTTCCATCATTTACACTTTTAAATTAACAGAAAACAAAAAAAATGGCGTCTGCAAAAGTTTGGGCACCCTGCAGAGTTAATATCTTGTACTGCCCCCTTTGGCAAGTATCACAGCTTGTAAACGCTTTTTGTAGCCAGCCAAGAGTCTTTAAATTCTTGTTTGAGGTATCTTTGCCCATTCTTCCTTACAAAAGTCTTCCAGTTCTTTGAGATTTCTGGGCTGTCTGTCACGCACTGCCCTTTTTAAGGTCTATCCATAGATTTTCAATTATGTTGAGGTCAGGAGATTGTGAAGGCCATGGCAAAACCTTCAGTTTACGCCTATTGATGTAATCCCCCGTGGATTTCGAGGTGTGTTTAGGATCATTATCCAGTGGGTTTTGAATTGTTTTTATCACAATCCTGCGAGCTGTTCTGTCTGATATTTTTCTTGGTCTTCCAGATCTTGCTTTAACTTCCACTGTTCCTGATGACTGCCATTTCTTAATTACATTCCCAACAGAGGATATTGACATCTGAAAACGCTTTGCTATCTTCTTATAGCCTTCTCCAGCTTTGTGAGCGTCAACTATTTTCAGTTTCAGTTTTCTAGACAACTACTTAGAAGATCCCATGGTGCTGATTGTTGGGGCAAGGTCAGATGAGTCTGGGCATTTAAAACCTTTGAGATTGACATCACCTGATCTTCCCAGACGATGATTGAGAACAATCCATGACACTGGCAGGTCTCAGCCTTGCAAAGGGGGCAGTGCATGCTATAAATTCTGCAGGGTGCCCAAACTTTTGCAGACACCATTTTTTTGTTTTCTGTAATTTTGAAAGTGTCAATGTTGGAAATAAAATCTAACTTTTGTTGACATATTATAAGAATGTATAATCTGTAATTTGATGCCTTTTGGAGATTTTTCCATCTTTCCTTGGCTTCTTTAAGCACATTAATACAAATTTTTTACCTGGGGTGCCCAAACTTTCGATCCCCACTGTATGTGTATTTTTTACACTGTTTTATGTTATGCCTACTGTTCGTATCCCCTGCATGGGAAGATCACAAAGGTATTCTTTCTCCTATCGCAATAAAAATATTGCACCAGAAAACACAACAGTTATCTGCCACTCTTATAGTAAATCAGCCCCACTGTTTCCAATGTTCCAGGTCTATGTGCTTTCCTGTGCTGCATTTAAAAAGATTAAAAACCTGTTTAAGTGCAATTTCTAAAAGCACATCTTCCGTGGGGATGAAGGATGCTGTACGTAAAAGTTACCTAATAAGATCTATGCATCTATGTACAGCATAAAAGTATGAAGCTGTACACAAAATGCAAGACATACACTATCCCCAAAAAATACTCACAAAGACATTACAACTGTGTCAAATATGTACCATGGAAAATGGACTTTTAACACATATTGAAAACAACTGCTAAAGCATAATTTATTTCTTATGTTACTAATAATTTTATTGATAAGCAATGAGTTACTTGCACATATTACATCACTGAATACAAATTTCATATTATTTGTCTATTTCTACTGCTCTATAGAAAAGCCTTTGTAAAATGTAAAGAGTCTGCATTTTAACGTCTTTTGTTTGTGCATAATGTTGGTCTTGTGCCATTAGTTATAATAGCATAATTAACCACACACACAAACACACGCACATACACAATGATTTCAGAACAGCACCCTGTTTTACTGTGTATCATTTTAGTCAGCACTGCCATCTATTGTGCACATTTGTTTCTGAATATCCACAATTTTCTGCAGCTATGCCTTTTAATAGTTTTACATATTTGCTCTTTCTGTATATGTAGATATAGAGGAATGCACTGAGTTCTAACAAAATGGAAAGTAGTGAGAAAGGATGTCTGTATTTGCCCTCTTTCACAGTTACAGCATTAGCTTTTAAAACAGTGCTGTAAATTCATCAACTCCACACGATTTTGTCAAATCTGACAGCTAACTTCAATGTTACGACAAATCTGGCCCCAGAGGATATTAAGGAAAGACACATGAGCCTATAATTTTCTTCTTCCACATGTAAGATGCTATAATGATCAAAAGAAAATTACTTTCTAACTACCACATCTCTTTGTGCTGTTTTCTTCATGCCTTCTGCACTAATTGAATCCCCCTAGAGTCACTGTATCAATTCTAACTTATGTATTAGGATTTAATCAGGCATGTTGAAAGACCAGCTTGGAGAGGTGAGGGGTCTTTTGTGAGGTGTCCATCTGCCTCAGATATTAGAGCCAGCTGGATGCAGTGTGGATGGATAGCCCATGAAAGAACTGTCAGGAGGTTGTCTATGAGATAAATTTTGGGAGGCAGAAGTGGTTTAGCTGATCTATGAAGCCACAAATATGCAAGAGAAAAAAAAAATGAAGAACCTTGAAAGTGGAGGTCTATTGCATACTAATAGACTCGAATGTAACTTGTAAAATCCAGGTCACAGAAATAGTTTTCCACGGCATCACAAAATAAATAAATAATAATAATTATTATTACTAATGTTATTAATAATAACAATATGAATACCGAAAATATTATTATTATCATTATTATTGTTGTTGTTTTTGTTATTATTTTCATTATTATTATTATTATTATGAGTATTTATTATGATAATTCGTATGAATAGGAGAACTGATTGATCTTTTACAAAAATGAAACTGGGTTCTACAAGAATTTTAAAAGTAGTTTCCTAGCCCAGACACTTTTCCCTTTAAAAGTTTGCAAAATCGTGAGGAATTCCACTCTAAAATGGGGTCCTCCTTCACGTCAGAGTTCTCCGTTCCCTAACCCCCCCTGCCATTTCCCTTAAAAGTCCTTCGTTCCCCCTTTCACACCAAAGTCCTTAGTCGTCTACTTTCATATCAGATTCCTCTGTTCCCTCCTTTCATATCAGAGTCTTCAGTTCCCTCTTTTCAAATCAGAGTGCTCAGACCCCCCCCCCCCTTCCCCTTCAACTCAGAGTCCTGAGTCCTCAGCTTTCACATTAAAGTCCTCATTCCCTCCCTTTTTCTTTTTACTTTAGAGTCCTAAGTCTTTCACTCCATATTAAAGTCTTCTGCCCCCCCCCTTCATATCAGAATCCTCAGTTTCTCCCTTTCAAATTAGCCCCTCTTTCAAATCTGAGTCCTCAGACAATTTCCCCCCCCCCATGCTTTTGAATCCTGGGTCCTTTGCTTTCATGTCAATGGGGTTGGTTTACTAAAGGCAAATCCCCTATGTACTACTACAAGTGCATTGCATGTGCACTTGGAAGCACAGTCGCTGTAGATCAGAGGGAAAGCTCTACTGATTTCTGTCATCCAATCGTATGCAAGAAAAAAAACTGTTTTATATTGTTTTTTTTTCTTGCATGTCCCCCTCAGGTCTACAGCGACTGCACTTCCAAGTGCACTTGTAGTGCACAGTAGATTTGCCTTTAGTAAATAAACCTCAGAATCATTATTCCTCCCACCCCTTCCACACAAAGGTCCTTTGTTCCCACTTTCACAACAGAGTCCTCCGCCCCCCCCCCCTTCACATCAGAGTCCTCAGTCATCTGCTTTCATATCAAACTCCTCTATTCTATTCATTTCATATCAGTCTTCAGTTCCCCCTTTTCAAATCAGAGTCCTCAGCCCCCCTTTCTCTGCTTTCAATTCAAAGTCCTCATTCCCTCCCTTTTCATATCAGAGTCCTTATTTCACATCAGAGTCCTCTTTCTCATCTTTTTCAGATCAGAGTTTGCCACCTCCACATCAAAGTCTTCTGCCACCACCTCCCTTCATATCTGAGGCCTCAGTTCCTCCCTGTCAAATCAGGGTCTTGAGCTCCCCTTTCAAATCAGAGTCCTCAGACCCCCCCACACGCTTTGGAATTATGAGTCCCCAGTTCCCCAAAAGGTTCACATCGGAGTCCTCAATCTTCACCGACTGAGGAAACTTCACACTGAACCTCATGTAACTTGGATTCTGTGCCTCTCCACTCTTCCTTCAGACTCTGGGACCTTGATTTCCAAATGAAATGCAAAATTCCCCACAGTCTGTGATGATTTGGGGAGCCATGTCATCTGCTGGTGTTGGTCCACTGTGTTTTATCAAGTCCAAAGTCAGCACTAAATTTCTAGAGCACTTCATGCTTCCCTCTGCTGACCAGCTTTATGGAGATGGTGATTTCATTTTCCAGCAGGACTTGTCACCAGTGCCAATTTTGGCATCAAATTTTGATTTAGTTGGAGTTATTGTCTTTTGACTAAAATGCCATTTTAGTTTTAGTCCCATATTAGTCATCTGCAATTGTTTTAGTTTTAGTCAAATTTTAGTCGACTAAAATCTGCAGTACATTTTAGTCAAATTAAATCATTTAAATCAACTAAAATCGAATGTGCTTAGTTAAGTTTTCTTTCTTTATTTAAGCATTTCTATAGAATTTCCAAATGCATTATACACTCATAGAGTAAAAAAATCTAATATCATGGTATTATTTATGGTATTAAGGTTTGAACAAACTCACTGATACAGATTTAGCCACTCTGGATGGTCTTAGGAGGCCTGTATGCTGCACAGTGCTCTGGACGGTGGTTTGAGGAGGCCTGTAATGCTGCAAAGTTCTCTGGATGATGGTCTGAGGAGGCCTGTAATGCGAACAGTGCTCTGGACATGGACAGTCTGAGGAGGTCTGTAATGCACACAGTGCTCTGGATTAAGGTCTGAGGGAAGGCCTGTAATGCACAGTGCTATGGGATGGTGGTCTGACTCTGAGAGGCCTGTAATGCTGCACTGTGCTGGATGGTGGTCTCAGGTCTGAGGGATAGTCTGTAATGCACAGTGCCCTGAATACTGGTGGTCAGAGGAGGCCTGTAATGCACACACAGTGCCCTGGATGGATGGTAGTCTGAGGGGAGGCCTCAGGACTGTAATTGTAATGTACACACCCACAGTGCTCTAATCTGCTCTGCTCTGGACAGTCATAGTCTTCGTTGTGATTTAGTTGGGAGTGGGACTGAGAATCTTGTCTTGAGGCTGCACAGTGCTGCTCTGCTCTGGACAGTCGTCTGAGGAGGCCTGTAATGCGGAATACACGCTACAGACTCGACTTGTTTGCTTGCTGGGAGCGGAAGAAGGCGAAGCTTCGTGGAAACCAGAAGTTCCAAGGGTAACCGTCCCTGCCTCACATTTTTGTTTCGTTTTTGTTAGTTAACCAAAATGGAATTGATTTTTGGCATAGTTTTTGTCAGTTTGTTCGTTTCATTTTCGTCACTGTAAAAATGCCACTGATGAAAACTTTGCTGAAAATGTTTTTGTATACGAAATTAACACTGATTGTCAAAAGGAAGATGAGAGACATTAGGCCCAACAATTCAGATGAGCTGAAGGCCGCTATCAAAGCAACCTGGGCTTCCATAACACCTCAGCAGTGCCGCAGGCTGATCACCTATTGGTATAGTGCATACTATACTGTACATGGACATACTTTTCAGTAAGCCCCCATTTCTGTAATAAAAATCCTTTTTTATTGGTCTTATGTAATATTCTAATTTTTTGAGATGCTGAATCTTGGGTTATCACTAGCTGTAAGTCATATTCATCAAAATTAAAAAAAAAAGAAAAACACACTCTATGTGTAAAACATCTATATAAAATATCACTTTTTGAATTGAATTACTGAAATAAATTAAGAAGGAGACAGAAAGAACATTGGATATGGGACTTTAAATATACCTCTCTTGTCACATTAGTGTATACAGAACCAATAGTAGTAAAAAATACATCTTTTATTTTATGCAATTAAAAACAGCATGTCCTAATAATTGCAGAATGCATTACAAAGAAAAGGGGTATAAGTTAGATCTTTGTATGAGAGTTGACACGTTTCGTGGAACATCCGTTCCTTCAGGAACAAACATCTTTAATACGATGAAAAGGTCTACCCATAAGACAATAAATACTAATCTATGAAGAAAAAAAGAAAAATGTAGCCTACTAGTTAAGATGCCCTGCTCATAGATATCTTTTTATATTATTCTTGGCTGATTCTATTCAAATTATTTAAAAAAAAAATAAAAATACAGCGGAGGCTCATATGGTTGTGTTTCTTGGTTTTCCTTTTATTTATATATAGTTTTCCTGACTGACCCTTATATTTGGGGATCTCCCTCCCATGGGCCGGCAGACTGATTTTAGGTCCACACACCTTCTCCCCCAGATTACCCTGTTTGCTCTTTATTCTTAGCCCAATATGGTAAGTAAGCTTTTATTCACTGTGAAATTATTCGTCTTTACTATCTTACACATAAGGAATTTTTTTTAACCCTGTATGGATATATGATGTTGTTAACATAGAAACATAGAAACATAGAATGTGTCGGCAGATAAGAACCATTTGGCCCATCTAGTCTGCCCAATATATCTGAATCCTATGAATAGTCCCTGGCCCTATCTTATATGAAGGATAGCCTTATGCCTATCCCATGCATGCTTAAACTCCTTCACTGTATTTGCAGCTACCACTTCTGCAGGAAGGTTATTCCATGCATCCACTACTCTCTCAGTAAAGTAATACTTCCTCATATTACTTTTAAACCTTTGCCCCTCTAGTTTAAAACGGTGTCCTCTTGTGGTATTTTTTCTTCTTTTAAATATGCTCTCCTCCTTTACCGAGTTGATTCCCTTTATGTTTTTAAAAGTTTCTATCATATCCCCTCTGTCTCTTCTTTCTTCCAAGCTATACATGTTAAGGTCCTTTAACCTTTCCTGGTAAGTTTTTTCCTGCAATCCATGTACTAGTTTAGTAGCTCTTCTCTGAACTCTCTCTAGAGTATCTATATCCTTCTGGAGATATGGCCTCCAGTACTGCGCACAATACTCCAAGTGAGGTCTCACCAGTGTTCTGTACAGCGGCATAAGCACTTCTCTCTTTCTACTGCTTATACGTCTCCCTATACATCCAAGCATTCTGCTGGCATTTCGTGCTGCTCTATTACATTGTCTTCCCACCTTTAAGTCTTCTGAAATAATTACTCCTAAATCCCTTTCCTCAGATACTGAGGTCAGGACTGTGTCAAATATTCTATATTCTGCCCTTGGGTTTTTACGCCCCAGGTGCATTATCTTGCACTTATCCACATTAAATTTCAGTTGCCAGAGTTCTGACCATTCTTCTAGTTTTCCTAAATCCTTTTCCATTTGGCGTTTCCCTCCAGGAACATCAACCCTGTTACATATCTTTGTGTCATCAGTAAAAAGACAAACCTTACCATCGAGGCCTTTTGCAATATCACTTATGAAGATATTAAACAAAATTGGTCCCAGTACAGATCCCTGAGGTACCCCACTGGTAACATGACCTTGTTCTGAATGTTCTCCATTGACTACAACCCTCTGTTGTCTGTCACTCAGCCACTGCCTAATCCACTCAACAATATGGGAGTCCATGCTCAATGACTATAGTTTATTGATAAGTCTTCTATGTGGGACAGTGTCAAAAGCCTTACTAAAATCTAGATATGCAGTGTCTATTGCACCTCCAACGTCTATTATTTTAGTCACCCAGTCAAAAAAATCTATAAGATTTGTTTGACATGATCTCCCTGAAGTAAACCCATGTTGTTTTTCATCTTGCAATCCATGGGATTTAAGATGTTCCACAATTCTATCCTTTAATAGGGTTTCCATTAATTTGCCTACTATTGATGTCAGACTCACTGGTCTATAGTTGCTCGATTCCTCCCTATTACCTTTCTTGTGAATGGGCACGACATTTGCCAATTTCCAATCTTCCGGGACGACTCCTGTTACTAATTATTGGTTAAATAAATCTGTTAATGGTTTTGCCAGCTCACCACTAAGCTCTTTTAATAATTTTGGGTGTATCTCATCAGGACCCTGTGACTTATTTGTCTTCACTTTAGACATCAATCTTAGAATGTCTTCCTCTGTAAAGACACATGCATTAAACGATTCATTAGTCATCCTTTCAAGTGGAGGTCCTTCTCCTTCTTTTTCTTCTGTAAAAACTGAACAGAAGTATTCATTAAGGCAGTCGGCTAGCCCTTTATTCTCTTCTACATACCTTCCGTCCTTTGTTTTTAATTTAGTTATTCCTTGTTTTAATTTCCTTTTTTCATTTATATATCTGAAGAATGTCTTATCCCCCCTTTTTCATAGACTGAGCTAGTTTTTCTTCTGCCTGCGCTTTAGAAGTTCTTATAACTTGCTTGGCCTCTTTCTGCCTAATCTTGTAGATTTCCTTATCTTCATTGCTCTGGGTTTTTTTATAATTACAAAATGCTAGCTTTTTATTTTTAATAATTTGGGCCACTTCTGCTGAGTACCACAGTGGCCTCTTCCTTTTTTTGCTTTTACTGACAAGTCTAATGCAATTTTCTGTTGCCTTCAATAATGCACCTTTTAAGTAGTCCCATTTCTCCTGGACTCCATGTAATCCGTTCCAGTCTGATAAGGACTCATTTATGACTAATTTCATTTTTGAAAAGTCTGTTTTTCTAAAATCTAAAACTTTTGTTTTTGTGTGGTGTGACTCTTTCACAGTTCTTATATTAAACCACACTGACTGGTAATCACTAGATCCCAAGGTTTCGCCTACAATGACATCATATACCGAATCCCCATTTGTGAATACCAAATCCAAAATGGCCTTCTTCCGGGTTGGCTCCTCAACCACTTGTTGCAGAGACAACCCCAGTAGGGAATTTAGAATATCTGTACTCCTGGTAGAACTTGCTTTTTTTTTGGTTTTCCAGTTTATATCTGGAAGATTGAAATCTCCCATAATGATAACTTCTCCTTTCATTGTCATTTTAGCTATTTCTTCAACTAGTAGATCATCTAGTTCTTTAACTTGACCAGGTGGTCTATATATCACACCTACACGAGTTATTGCATGATTAGCAAACTGCAACGTAACCCAAACTGACTCTATGTTGGCCTAACCAACTTGTATTAGGTTAGATTTAATGCTATCTTTCACATACAGGACCACTCCTCCTCCTTTCTTGCCTTCTCTGTCTCTTCTGTATAAAGAGTACCCTGGTATGGTTATGTCCCAGTCATTTCTTTCATTAAACCATGTCTCCGTAACAGCCACTAAATCTACATATAACCATATATGGATATCTTCAGTGTTCTTTCTCTCTCCTTCTAAATATCATTTAGGGATGATACTTCATTGTCACAATAACTAGCTTAAATATACTCCATTCCACGCAACTCTCCAATATATAACTATTACCCCCGGAGCTTAAACATCAGTGGATGGAGTTGCAAGATATTGGTGCAATAAATCAACCTTCCTTTTCCCCCCTCCCTCCTTTTTTTTCATTTTTCTTCTCTCCCACTATGGCTGATTTTTGTGGGGCAGGTTGGCAGGAATACATGCAACAACTCAAAAATTATATGGTTAAAGAAAATGGGGAAACCCAGGATATTGTGGTCCTGTTTATAAAATTAAAAAAAAAATTTTGAACAAAAATCAGGTTTTTATTGGCACACTAAATTTTTTTAAATCGTACATTGATGCCAAAATTGTCCTGATCGGTTTACATATACAAGTCTTTCCAACTTTCAACAATCCTTCAGGTCTCATGAAGGAGAAATGTGAACAAAACTGAACAGCATGTTCATTAAACATGCTGGAGTATCTCAAGCAACATTATGAGACGTTATTTATGAGATGTTTAATAGAACTGGATGAAGAGATCCAAGCCATCAGTTTGGAGCTGAAAGCTTACAATGAATCCCCAATCTCTCAGAAACAGGATAGAGAATTGAGAGACTTCATTGATAAATACAAGAAGCAACTGGTCGAAACTAAAAATACATTTTCAAGTGATATGATAGCATTTAAAACAGAGCGGGCATACAAATAGCACAGGTATAATACTTGTAGAGATAATAGGAAACGCATTAATTACAAAAAAGATTCTAACGATGGTAACATGTCGGATATCCCCTCTTCTTCCTCTGTTATTTTGTTTCAGAAACCTTCCAAGCATCATTACAGACAAGGCTATACCAACCTTACTTCACAGGAATTCTGGTACTGGTGATGGTAAAACGCGTGATGTCTCCACACATTTTGTCCCTTTTAAGAGAAAATCACCCCCTCCTCTGAATCAGAGGATTTCACATACAAACACGATGACCGGGCAGTGGGAATTCCTCCCACAAGCCCACACATTTACAAATTGGTACCTTCCTACAGAAATGCTGTGGGTCCACCTCCTTAAAAATTCTTAAATTTCACATCGAAACATCCCTTTAGGCAACCCAGACACCTTGGGGTCTCACCCAACTTAAGTTCACGTTCAACTCAGATTAAGTTATCCCAAACACAGAAAGAATTCACTCCATCTTACACTCTTTCAGAGATAAGCCATACCTTTAATATCATTAACCTTACTGATTTTTCTTTTTCTAATGATGAACTACCCTTGTTGAAACTGAGTTTAAACGTTTGCCCTACTAGAAATGTGGATACATTTGACTTGGTGAAGGACTTACAGCTGTTCGTTCGTAAACTCAACTTTAAGTCCTTCTTTGCTACTCCCTCACAGGCCCCAGGATATCGCTCTAAATCTGAATACGCTAACTATACCAGAGCAGATGTACCCTCAAGACACTTACACTATTAGAGCAGGAGGGAGGGATCTGGGATAACCCCTGAGGATCTCTTCAGAGACTGAATCTGCCAGCTTAGACCTTACCACAACCAAACATACTTCAATAATTCAAGAGTACAAAAATAAATCCTGTTCTTTTATCCCTACCACATATCAGAGAGTAAAACTCTTTTTCTTTTTTCTTTTTTTAAACTTTTTTTTTTCTTTGATAACTTACAATACATCATCATGCATTTAAAATAATAATTTTAGTTTAATTCATTACCTCTATATCCTTTATCACCCACCCCCCCCCCCCAAACATTGTTCGCCACGGTCTTTTTCCATCTTCCAATGTTTCCTAAACAAATTCTCCCCCTTTTTTTCAACCTTATCCATTTATCCCAGGTATAGTGGAATCTCTCTAATCTACCCTCTTCAGAGCTACCCAAGTATTCCATTTCATATATGTACTAAATTCTTTTAAGCCACTCTGTTATCATTGGGCTTTCTGTCTCTGGCCATTTTCATGGTATTGCGCCTTTTGCAGCGTTTATCAGGAATGGCACTGTCGTTTTCTTATACTGACTTATTGAAATATTTGTCTTATGAAATTAGCATACCCCTGGATCATCGATATTCTCTATAGAGTGGCCTTGCGGTTCGCCCGGCGGTCGGTTCGCGGAAAATTTTGCTTGTTCGCTACCCGCCAAATTTGCGAACACATGGCATTGTTCGCGGCGGCCATATTAGTTTACATTGGGGAGAACTTTGACCCATGACACAGGTGGAACGGGACAGCCAATTAAAACATTTCAGCACATGGACATGCCCCCTACCCTATAAATAGACCTGAGCTATCAGCCATTTCACATTCTGCTTTTTGCCAGCGTAGGGAGAGGTCTGCTGTGTTCATGAGGGAGAGATTGCCAGACACAAATAGCTCTGTGAAGATCCACAAAAGTCCTTTTTTTCAGGGCTGGTATTTTGGTATAGGTCTACTAGTATCTTTTCAGGTTAGGGGCAGGTATCCAGTCGGTGCTTTAGGGGCAGTTAGAGAGATCGGCTGCAGTCACACAAATTGCTCTGTTAATGTCCACAAAAGTCATTTACACGGCTGCAATTTTCGGTATAGGTCCAGTCTCTTTTCAGGTTAAGGGCAGGTATCCAGTCTGTGCTTTAGGGGCAGTTAGAGAGATCGGCTGCAGTCACACAAATCGCTCTGTTAATGTCCACAAAAGTAATTTAAAGGGCTGCAATTTTTGGTATAGGTCCAGTCTCTTTTCAGGTTTGGGGCAGGTATCCAGTCTGTGCTTTAGGGGCAGTTAGAGATCGGCAGCAGTCACACAAATCGCTCTGTTAATGTCCACAAAAGTCATTTAAAGGGCTGCAATATAGGGGGGGAGGGGGGTAATCCACAGTATAATATACTTTGTGGAAAGCATATTATAGTGGATTAGTAGTATTATTGTGCACTGTGCAGCATTGTGATAGGTGTGGTGACTGAGCGTTGCTGCAACAATACTACAAACAGTGCCAAACTCCCTGGCCAATTTTTTGAACAGCTGGTCTGATAGACCAGTGGCCCCCCAATACCACATATTGAAGTGGGTGTTATTTAACAGTATACTTTTCTAAGAGTGTATTTTAGTCCTGCAAAAATTTGGCATCTCTTGCTGTGTTGACTGTGCTACACACAGTGGCAACAGTTACTGGCCAATTATTTGTAGAACTGTTGTAATAAACCTGTGGCCCCCGAATACCACAGATTGAAGCGGGGTGTTATCTGAGTATACTTTTACACGTGTATTTGTGTCCTGCAACAATATTGCCTCTTTTGCTGAGTTAAGTCTAATACACACAGCGCCAAACTCCCTGGCCAATTTTTTGATTAACTGGTGTGATAAACCAGTGGCCCCCCCAATACCACATATTGAAGTGGGGTGTTATCTGAGTATACTTTTACAAGTGTATTTGTGTCTTGCAACAATATTGCCTCTTTTGCTGAGTTAAGTCTGGTACACACAGTGCCAAACTCACTGGCCAATTTTTTGAACAACTGGTGTGATAGACCAGTAGCCCCCCAATACCACATATTGAAGTGGGGTGTTATTTAACAGTATACTTTTCTAAGAGTGTATTTCAGTCCTGCAAAATTTGGCCTCTCTTGCTATGTTGACTGTGCTACACACAGTGACAACAGTAACTGGCCAATTATTTGTAGAACTGGTGTGATAAAACTGTGGCCCCCCAATACCACAGATTGAAGTGAGGTGTTATATACCTTTTTCCAGATTTACTGTGATTCTCTAGAGACTTTTGTCACAGGGTAATTAAAAAACATGACAGGCAGAGGAAGAGGCAGACATTTACGCAGGGGTGGTAGGGGTAGGGCAGGCGCAGTAGGCCAGAGCCAAAGTGTGAAGTTTCAGAAGGCGCGTTGGATTACGTCAAAGGACGCACCAGACTTGGTTGAGTGGCTCACTCTGCCTTCCTCTTCTGCACCCTCCTCATCCTCTCTATCTGCACCCCCAAAGACACCACCACAAACACCACCACCACCTCCACCACATACCCTCCGCTTGAGTCTCTGGAATTATTTTCAGATCCATCACAAGACATTTGCGATGCGCAGCCATTGTTGGCATCAGATCAGGAAGAGGAGGTAGCAACAGCCGCTACTTAGCAGTCTGACGACAGTACCCAGATCAGCCCAAGGAGGTTGGTCCCCGCTGTTGCTGCCTACTTCAAGATCTCAATTGTTAGTGGTGGGGAAGGTGACGTCTATGGACGTCGCGTGGGTGCCCACAAGAGAGGAAGAGGAGGGGAGTTCAGAGGGAGAGACGGACCGGCAGATAGGGAGGAGAGGCAGGCAGAACTTGCATTGCACAAGAGGTACAAAGCAGACTGCAAATGTATCAGGAGCGAGTCATCAACCATGTACAGTCATATCTGGCGCTCCCAGGACGCTGGCACATGGCTCCGCAGTGTGGGCTTTTTTTAATGTGTCCGTTGCTGACAACAGTGTTGCCATCTGCAGCCTTTGCAGTCAACGCATAAGTCGTGGTAAGCCCAACCTAGGGACGACCGCCTTAAGAAGGCACCTGAACTCCCATCACCGAGCCCAGTGGGAGCAACACCGTCAGAACCCACAAAGCCACACTCCAACTCCAGGCTATCACCTTCCAGCCTCTTCTCCTTCTCCTCTCTCCTCACAGTTGTCCTCCACTCCATTTTCCATTATGCCATTGTCACGTTGTTCTGGAAAAAGGCAGGCTTCTGTGGCCCAAATGTTGGAGCGTAAAAAAAAAAAATGGTGACACCGGATAACCCTCTTGCCCAACGTTTGACTGCTGGCTTGTTGGAACTGATAGCCCGCCAACTACTGCCATATCAACTGGTGGACTCGGAGGCCTTTCGGAAATTTGTGGCTATTGGAACACCACAATGGAAGGTCCCAGGCAGGAAATATTTCTCGCTGAAGGTCATTCCAGAGCTGTATGGCCAATGTTTAGCGGCAAGTGAATATATCTCTGGCACACAGTGTTGGTGCCAAGATACATCTGACCACAGACACATGGTCTAGCAAACACAGGCAGGGAAGGTATATCACTTTTACTGCCCACTGGGTGAACCTTCTGACGGCCGTCAAGCATGTAACCCGTGGCACCTGTGTCGATTTGGTTGTACCGCCACGGATTGCATGCAGGCCGGCCTTTTTTTTCTCCTCCTCCTCCTCCTCCATCCTCCCTTTCCTCCTCGGCTGACTCCTCCTCTTCCCCTGCTACCGTCTTTTCCGCTGCGCCGCCCAAGAACCCCAGAACCTATTCCACATGCCAGGTGAGACGTTGCCATGCTGTGCTGCGTCTGTTGTGCCTGGAAGCCAAGAGCCACACTGGTCCTGCACTCCTTTCAGCTTTGCGTTCACAGGCAGATCAGTGGCTGACACCGCTGAATTTGACAGTTGGTAAAGTGGTGTGCGACAATGGTGCCAATCTGCTGAGCGCACTTAAAAAGGGCAAAATAACACATGGGACACGTCCTGAACTTGGTGGTGCATCGATTCATTGCCAAATACCCTGGGGTCCAGGACGTCTTGCGGCAGGCCAGGAAAATCTTGGGCCATTTCAGAAGATCTTACACAGCCATGGCTCACCTTGCTGACATTCAGCGGCGACACAACCTGCCCGTCAGGTGTCTTATTTGTGACTGCCCGACACGATGGAACTCAACGTTGCATATGCTTGATAGGCTGCTCCAGCAGAAACGTGCAGTTAACGACTACCTGTAGGAACTCTGCGGCAGGACAGGTTCTGGGGAGCTTGGGTTTTTTTCACCTCGCCAGTGGCTGCTCATGCGGGACGCATGCAGACTTCTGCGGCCATTCAATGAGATCACCAAAATGGTCAGTCACAGCCAGGGCGCCATAAGTGACATCATACCTTACGACTTCTTTCTGGAGCGTGCATTGCGTCTTGTCATTGATCAAGCCGTCGAGGAGCAGGAGCAGGAAGATGAGGAAGTCGCAATGTTGGATGAATTTCCAGTGGGTTCTACTCCATCTGAGACAAATCAACAGCAGGATTCTGAAGAGGAATCAGGGGAGGATGGTGCTGGGGGGGAAAGAGGAGGAGCAAGAAGAGCATGCTTTAAACCTTTCTGGGATCCCTGGTGTTATCCGTGGATATGGGGAGGAGAACGAGGACAACATTATTCTGGATGATGAGCTGGAAGCAGGCCACTACATCGCTTCCAGTTTAGTGCGAATGGGGGCCTTCATGCTCCAGTGTTTTAAGGGGGACCCCAGTATAAAATGCATAAAGGCCAAGGACCAGTACTGGGTGGCAACATACTTACACCCCCGGTAAAAACATAAAATGGCGTAAATGTTACCACAATCACAGAGGGCGGTCAGAATGCAGCGCTTCCAGGCCTTGCTGCGGGAAATGCTGCATTCTGCTTTTGCGTGCACTGGCAGAGGAATTTCCAGTCACAGAGAGACAGTTGCGGGTAACAATCCAACAGCACCTGCAAGAAAAGGGCGGTTTGAAGATGTCTTGGTCACTTCAGATATGAGATCCTTCTTTCAGCCGAACCATCGACAGCTGTACTCCGGATCCAGCAACAAGGAACACCTAGACCAACAGGTGTCCGACTACATAGGGTTAACGGCCGATGTGGACGCTCTGAGGAGTGATGAACCCCTGGACTACTGGGGGGCAGGCTTGACCTCTGGCCAGAGCTTGCACAATTTGCAATGGAAATGTTGGCTTGCCCCCGTCCAGTGTCCTGTCCAAAAGGACGTTCAGCGCAGCAGGGGGGATCGTGACCGATAAGTGCACTCGCCTAGCTCATGACAGTGTAGACTACCTCACATTTATAAAAATGAATGAGGCATGGATCTCTGAGGAATTCAACACATGTGACCAGTAGACCATGTTTCATTGAAATTCCTCATGCCAGGCCACAAATATCCGCCAGACCGCCATCCACCCACAGCAATTCCTGGTCCTTGGCTTCACTACATACAGCGGCATAAAAGGCATTTCATGTCCATTGAATGGCAAATTTTTGGGGCCTTTCAGGGCAGACAATTATTTTTTCTGTCAATGCCTAATGTACCTCCAGCCTTTAAATACACTACGTTCTTTGCTGTCAGTTAAACCCATGTGGGCTAATTTTTGGGGCCTATACAGGCCGACACTTACTTCTGTATACTGTGTGAATGCCTAATGTACCTCTAGCCATCAAATACACTACATTCTTTGCTGTCAGTTAAACCCATGTGGGCTAATTTTTTGGGGCCTATACAGGCCGACACTTACTTCTGTATACTGTGAATACCAAATGTACCTCCAGCCATCAAATACTACATTCTTTGCTGTCAGTTAAACCCATGTGAGCTCATTTTTGGGGCCTATACAGGCCGACACTTCTGTATACTGTGTGAATGCCTAATGTACCTCCAGCCACAGAATACAACGTTCTTTGCTGTCAGGTAAACCCATGTGGGCTAATTTTTGGGGCCTATACTGGCCGACACTTACTTCTGTATCCTGTCAATGCCTAATGTATCTCCAGCCACCAAATACTACGTTCTTAGCTGTCAGTTAAACCCATGTGGGCTAATTTTTGGGCCTATACTGGCCGTCACTTACTTCTTTATCCTGTGAATGCCTAATTTACCTCCAGCCATCAAATACTACGTTCTTAGCTGTCAGGTAAACCCATGTGGGCTAATTTTTGGGGCCTGTACTGGCCGACACTTACTTCTGTATCCTGTGAATGCCTAATGTACCTTCAGCCACAGAATACTACGTACTTAGCTGTCAGGTAAACCCATGTGGGCTAATTTTTGGGGCCTGGAATGGCCGACACTTACTTCTTTATCCTGTGAATGCCTAATTTGGCAGACTGGAATTGAAAATCAATGGGTCTTTAAAGGTTCTGCCAAATTTTGGAATGGATACGGACCCATTTTACAGATGTGTGAATGGACCCTATATGTATTTGACATGTATTTACCGGCTGCTGTCAGTTCTGGCTGATTTATGAAAAGATATATATATTTTTTGCTGTAAAAAAAAATAATAATTTAGAGCAACTTTTTCAATTGCAATACTTCTGTTATGACATTGTCCATGTGCTGGGACTATTTGTGCACAACTAGTATGTCTTTTGTGGCTACAAATACGGCCTAAAGGTTTTTAAAGTTCGCCTCCCATTAAAGTCAATGGGGCCCGCCGCAAACTTGCGGTTCGCGGACTTTTGAGAAAATTTGTGGCTGACGTTCTCGAACCGCCGTGGCCGATGATCGTCCATCTCTAATTCTCTATATCTCTTTTATATATTGCCGGACTCTCTGCCAATACTCCTTTATCTTTGGGCACATCCACCATATCTGCCCCATTGTGTCCCTTTGTTAGCAACCTCTCCAACATAGTGGGGATTGTTCTGGTTGATATTTATGCACTCTTACAGGGGTTATGTACCATCTAATAAAGCTTTTGTAATTTATCTCTATCGTGTTTATGTCTACTGCAATCTCACGAACAGCTCTCAATATTTTACTTAAATTTTGTTCCTCTAACCCAGTTCTCAACTTCGGTCCTCAGAGCACACTAACAGGCCAGGTTTGCAAGAAAACTGAAATACCTTACAGGTGATATCATTTGCTGCTCAGTGTTTTCAGTATTCTAGTCTGCATCTCCCCAAGGTAATACTTAAAATCTGGCCTGTTAGTGTGCCCTGAGGACCGGAGTTGAGAACTGGGTTAGAGGAACAAAATTTGAGGAACACTGCTCTAAGCTTGTGCCCATCTCTTTTTCCCACTTTTCAATGAATGGTGGAATTCTTGGCTCTACTAACTCCGTAGGTATTTTATATATCTGAGACATGCAATGTTTTGAATTCGACTGTGAACTGCATAGTCGCTCAAATGGGAAAAGTTCCTTTTCAGTCCTGATAAGGATGAGTAAGGTTGTTGCAAAGTGCTTTAGCTGTAAATACCAAGTTTATTAAATCCCCTTTGTGTTTTAAATCATAATATGGTATTAGCTTCCCCTTTTCCATTATATATTTTAGTTGTGCATTTTAATCTACTATCTATTAACCAAATTCTGCCTCAATAACTGGTAAAAAAATAATTGTCCCCGTAAGTGAAATTATTGGTGAGTTATAATCCCATCCCTGTTTTTGTTTTGGTCAAATCATGAAAGTTTACATCCATTTTTCTATATTGATATGGGATCCAAATATTGTCTCTTAACCGTGTTTTACTCATTATATTTTAAATTTCCACCCATGCTTTATCACTGTTTATTCTGGTCCACTCTACCATTCGTAGTATATTGGCATTATAATACCTTTTAAAATACGGTGTCGCTACCCCCGTTGTGCTTTATTTTTAGTTTATATCGAGAGCTCTTGGTTTCTTATTACCATACCTAGTATTGCATTTAATGTTTTAATGTACATCTGTGGAATGGCTATTGGTAGCATCTAAAACTTATATAAGATTTTCGGCAATATCACCTTTTTTACCGAATTAATTGACCCCTACCATGAAAGTTGTTTTTATTTCTATTTTTTTTAATATATTCTTTCATTTCATTCAATAATGGTATATAATTTGCTTGATATATATTGTTTAAGTGGATTGATTAAAAATATGTAGCGCTTATCATAAATAAATAAATATAGGCAAATCGATAAAAAGATAGTCCATAAAAAAGTCCATGAACCAGAACTTCCAGGAGATCCTCGTGGAGAAGTGTGATAAAACCAACACTAAGTGGGAAGGTGCAACAGATCCACCACCAGATTTAAGCCAAAACACGCTTACCAGAATGATGAATAAACACACATATAAGTGATAACCAAGGCAAGCTGCAGGTAGCAGTCAGAAAATCGCTTTCCCAATCCACTTCTCAAAGGAGGGGGGATCTCATACAGGTAAGGTCAAAATATCCGGCCGGAAACCACTCATATGAAAAGAAATAATCCCTCATAGTGCAGTATGTAAGTTTCAAATGGTTTAATGAAATAGTGAAATAAAACTCACATTGTAGCGGGTACAAACAGGCATAAAGACCGCCGATCAGCGTGGTTCCGATCCTACCAACAAGATGGCCGCGATCGTCCTCTACTGCACATGTGCGTCACAGGCCTCAACCAATGGGGAACGGCCCAACACGTTTCGTCATACGCAAATGACGTCTTCAGGGGCGTGGCTCCGTGGTTGACAGACGCCGTTAAATAGCAGGGGGACAATGCTAATTGGCTGGCTAAGAAACCGGAAGTGTAAGCCACAACCAAATGCGCTCCACAAGCCGGAAGAAAAACAGAGCATTTACCACAGACTGGCTGGAAGCATCTGCATACAACTTGGCATCACAAGGGACATGATATCAGAGTGCCAAAATTATTTTTTATATAATTGCATAATATAAATGACACAAACATCTGCTGCACAAGAGACACAGCGCCATCTTGTGTGCAAGAAAGGAACCACACTATCCTTCACAATGACAAATACCATATTAAAAATGACACACAAAAAATATTTATCACAACAATAACAAACATATACATATGATAAAGCTAAAAAATATATATGTGGGACAAAAAATATGTTTCCAAAAGTTATCAAAGAATTGAGCAAACTCTGGTCTCATCAGTGCAATATAGACAATAGACAGGAATAACATTTTAAACATAGATGGCAATTATAAATTAGCAATGAAAGCATTTACATCCCACTCTATGTTTAACCCATACGGTGTATAAGATTTTAACTTATAAATCCAGGCTGTCTGGAAACACCCCTAGTAAGGTTACTGCCCCTCCAATTGCCTGTGAATTTGTCAATCCCTAAAAACAAAGTACCTGTAGGGTCTCTATTTTGACAGGTGTCATAGTGGCGAGAGACACTATGCTTAGGGAAGCCTTTGATAATATTCGAAATGTGTTCATTCAGTCGCACCCTAAGCATCCTAGTGGTACGACCCACATACTCTAACCCGCATGGGCACCTAATGAGGTACACCACGTACCTGGATGTGCAGGTAATAAAGGGTTTGACTTTATATATTGATTTTGTTACACAGGTCTAAAATTCTACACTCTTTTTCCTACCTGCAGTATTCAGTCTGCAGACCCTACAAGATTTGCACGGGAAGAAACCACTCATATCATGAAAGAAAGAAACCCTCTTAGGGGGATTCTGAACATTTGGTGCCACCTGCAACTTCAGAGGGGGCACCGCTCTAAAGATCACAGGTGGCAGTTCAGGTAGGATAGGTCCCAAAACCACATCATTCTTCAACACGTGCCAGTGTCTGCGCAAAATGTTTTTAAGTGAAAAATGCTGTGTGGAGTAGGAGTAAAAAAACGCATATTGGAAAGATTCATCTTTTGGTCTAACCTTAGGTAATAAGATATCCCTGCTCTGAGTATCCACACGTAATATGGCTGCATCCAAAGCTGCCTCTTGATAACCTTTCTCAAGAAAATGTATTTTCAGAAATGAGGCCTCTTTGAGGAAATCCTCTCTTCTAGAGCAATTTTGCCTCAACCTCAAGAACTGACTGACAGGAACGGATCTCAACCAAGATGGGTGGTGACAACTGGTTGTGTCAATAAATCCGTTCCTGTCAGTAGTCTTGAAAAAAGTGGAGGTAATAATCTGCTCATCAACCACTTTTATATTCAAATCAAGGAAATTAATCTCCTCTCTACTCCATTCAAACGTGAGCACAATGCCCTTGTTGGTATTTAGAGTGGCCATAAACTGTTCCAGGGAAGTATGGTCACTAGTGTTGAGCGAACACGGACTGTATTATTCGGGTTCGTACCGGATAATTGGATTTTTGCTACCCGGACACGGACCCGAAAACTTTACTGTATGTTCGGGTTTAAAATCCGTGTTCGGTAATTTTATTTCCTGTTTTGTATGTAATGGCACGCTTTTAATGGTGGGCTTTCAACAGCCAATCAACAAGCGTTTAACTGGTGTGCCTTAAGCCATCCCAGCTATGCCTGCTAATGTATTAGTAGCTGTGATTGGCCATCTGAAGCATGTGACCCATGTCTTTATAAGTTCGAGAGACACAGCGCGGTGCGTCATTCTGCTGTAGTGTAGGGAGAGAGCCCACATCATACGTGCTGGCTGCTGATTAGGGACAGACAGTGAAAAATTGTGCCCGAAAAGAATGCAGGGACGGGTCTGAGTGTAGGCAGGGAAAGTTATTTGAGCATTTTAGGGACAGGCTGGAGAGATTAGGCAGGGACAGAACAATCGTCCGTTAGCGATCTACATCGATTTTGCAGTGTGGGGGGTAGTGCAGTGAACGATCTTTTTGCCCTCACTTGAGCCCACTGAGGAGGAGGGAGAAAAAAATATATTTTTATCAGTCTGTTGTGTGCAGCGTTCAGCTATATTTTACTACAGATTGCTGTTCTAATCTGCTATTTAAAAATTACAAAGTTAAAGGGGAATTTTTTTTTTTCCCTTCATAGCCTGCTTGCTGCTGAGCTGACCAGGACATAAGACACTGCTGTGTTCACATGTGCTATTATGAGTGATTTTCAATTTTATATACTTTTTTCTAATTCCACTATTCAATATACAACTAGTGATGTCGCGAACCTAAAATTCGCCGTTCGCGAACGGCGAACGCGAACATCGGCAAATGTTCGCGAACCGGCGAACCGGGCGAACCGCCATAGACTTCAATAGGCAGGCGAATTTTAAAACACACAGGGACTCTTTCTGGCCACAATAGTGATGGAAAAGTTGTTTCAAGGGGACTAACACCTGGACTGTGGCATGCCGGAGAGGGATCACGCAAAAAAAAGTTCTTAAAAATTATACTTTTTTGATAGAGAGCCAATTATTGGAAAAATTAAAAAAAAATAAAAATAAAAAATTTCTTTGGATTTAGCATCTGGGGGGTCTAAAAAGTGTACCTGTGAAGTTTCAGCTCCGTAGCATGTCCAGAACCCCTAAAAAACAGAATTTTTCTTATATTTTCAGTAATACGGCTTCTCTGCGGCTGGCTTTTTCTCTTGCAGGCATTTATCGGGCATTTTTTTAGGCAGGCATGTCATTTTTTGTATTTAGTGTCTGGGGGGTCTAAAAAGTGTACCTGTCAAGTTTCAGCTCTGTAGCATGTCCAGACCCCTAAAAAACAGCATTTTTATTATATTTTCAGGAATACGGCTTCTCTGCGGCTGGCTTTTTCTCTTGCAGGCATTTAGCGGGCATTTTTTTAGGCAGGCATGTCATTTTTTGTATTTAGTGTCTGGGGGGTCTAAAAAGTGTACCTGTCAAGTTTCAGCTCTGTAGCATGTCCAGAACCCCTAAAAAACAGCATTTTTCTTATATTTTCAGGAATACGGCTTCTCTGCGGCTGGCTTTTTCTCTTGCAGGCATTTAGCGGGCATTTTTTTAGGCAGGCATGTCATTTTTTGTATTTAGTGTCTGGGGGGTCTAAAAAGTGTACCTGTCAAGTTTCAGCTCTGTAGCATGTCCAGAACCCCTAAAAAACAGCATTTTTCTTATATTTTCAGGAATACGGCTTCTCTGCGGCTGGCTTTTTCTCTTGCAGGCATTTAGCGGGCATTTTTTTAGGCAGGCATGTCATTTTTTGTATTTAGTGTCTGGGGGGTCTAAAAAGTGTACCTGTCAAGTTTCAGCTCTGTAGTATGTCCACAACCCAAAAAAAACAGCATTTTTCTTATGATTTTTAGTAGAAAACTAATGCAGTGTCTTTCCAGCTGTCTTTTTTTCTTTCTGGCAAGCTGAAATATGATATGCGAAGGCAAACATGCCTATCAGTTGAGCTATGACACAGACAACACTGCACACATGGGGAAATATGTAAAACAAAAAACAGGAAAAGGAAATTAGGTGACGGTCACAAAACATGATATTGTGATTGGCCAAATAAAAAGTCGCCTCGCGATGAGGTCGCGCCAAAGTCGCGCTAAGTCGCGCCAAAGTCGCACTGGAAGCGACGCTACTTTAGTGGTAGCGGCAGTGTAAACCAGCACTAAAACATCCAGTGTGTGAATACGATCAGGTATGATGTTTTATCGGTCAAGTAGTGTAAGGGTTACGCCCGTCGCCCGCTTCACAGTGACAGACCAAACTCTGACAGACCAAACTCCCCGTTTAACAGTCAGTCAGTCCATTTGCACAACCGCAAACTCCCAATTTGCACAAGGTTGGATACCAAGCTAGCCATGTCCCGTTCCTTGTCCTCACTGACATCATTGAAGGTCTCTTCCTCCACCCAGCCACATACAACACCAAGGGTCCCCGAAAGGTGAGAACAAGCCCCCTGGGACGCCTGCTGTGGCTGGTATTCCACCTCCTCAAAGCCACCTTCCTCCTCTGACTTCTCTTCTTCAGACTCCTCTCTCTGCGTTGCCACAGGTCCAGCAATTGACAACGACAAGGCTGCTTCTGGTGGTGATGAGGACCACAACTCTTCCTCTTCATGCTCATCTACAGCCTGATCCAGTACTCTTCGCAGGGCACGCTCCAGAAAAAACGCATATGGGATGAGGTCGATGATGTTGCCTTGGGTTCGACTGACCACCAGGGTTGTCATCTCTGCAAAAGGACGCATGAGCCTACAGCCATTGTTCATGAGCATTCAGTAACGCGGCCAAAAAATACCCAGCTCCGCAGAAAGAATGAAAGAAAATGAATGTTTTTTTTTATGAAAAATTATCCTGCGGATCGCTTTTGGTCTGTACACAATGAAGCAACGACCTTATCATCTGGGGTGTGCCAACACAATCCTAGAGGTGATCGCTTCATTGTGATACGCAAGCCCCTTCACCACGACAAGGTAACGATCACGAAGGGGAATTGACACATGTATGTGCCTTTTTTTTTGTTTTTTGTTTTTTTGCAGCCACAGTGTAGCACCAGAGGCCAGAAAAATTAGGCATGTACACATGCATGAAAAAGTAGGTATTGTTGCAGCCGCTGCTGTAGCAGCGGCCTGAAAAATTGAGGTTTTAAGGCAGAAAGTGCACTAAAACATTGCGGCTTGAACCGTAGTTGGTGGCGGAGACGTCACGTAAGTCATCCGGCATGCAGAGAATGATTATATACAGCAGCGTGTGGACCATTTTTAGGCCAAGGCATCTCAGTCATCACCAGGCCTTTTTTAGTCAAATGCATCCCCCACTGTCAGTCCCTTCGGGATCCATGCCTCATTCATCTTAATAAACGTGAGGTAATCAAGACTTTTTTGACCTAGGCGACTTCTCTTCTCAGTGACAATACCTCCTGCTGCGCTGAAGGTCCTTTCTGACAGCACACTTGAAGCGGGGCAGGCCAGAAGTTCAATGGCAAATTGGGATAGCTCAGGCCACAGGTCAAGCCTGCACACCCAGTAGTCAAGGGGTTCATCGCTCCTCAGAGTGTCGATATCTGCAGTTAAGGCAAGGTAGTCTGCTACCTGTCGGTCGAGTCGTTCTCTGAGGGTGGACCCCGAAGGGCTGTGGCGATGCATAGGACTAAAAAAGCTCCGCATGTCCTCCATCAACAAGACGTCTGTAAAGCGTCCTGTCCTTGCCGGCGTGGTTGTGGTGGTAGGAGGAGGATTACTTTCACCTCTTCCCCTGTTGGATTCCCGTTGTGCTGTGACATCACCCTTATACGCTGTGTAAAGCATAGTTTTTAACTTATTTTGTAGCTGCTGCATCCTTTGCGACTGCCGGTAATTGGGTAACATATCACAGACTTTCTGCTTATACCGGGGGTCTAGTAGCGTGGCCACCCAGTACAGGTCGTTCTCCTTCAGCCTTTTTATACGAGGGTCTCTCAACAGGCATGACAGCATGAAAGACCCCATTTGCACAAGGTTGGATGCCGAGCTACTCATGTCCAATTCCTCGTCCTCACTGATGTCATTGAAGGTGTGTTCTTCCCCCCAGCCACGTACAACACCACGGGTACCAGATAGGTGACAACGAGCACCCTGGGATGCCTGCTGTGGTTGGTGTTCCTCCTCCTCAAAGCCACATTCCTCCTCTGACTCCTCTTCCTCACACTCCTCTTCCAGTGTTGCCGCAGGTCCAGCAATCGATGGTAAGGCTGTTTCTGGTGGTGGTGATGGTGACCACAACTCTTCCTCTTCCTCTTCACGCTCATCTACGGCCTGATCCAGCACTCTTCGCAGGGCACGCTCCAGGAAAAAAACATATGGGATGATGTCGCTGATGGTGCCTTCAGTGCGACTCACTAGGTTTGTCACCTCCTCAAAAGGACGCATGAGCCTAAAGGCATTGCGCATGAGCGTCCAGTAGTGTGGCAAAAAAATACCCAGCTCCGCAGAGGCTGTCCTAGCACCCCGGTCATACAAATACTCGTTGACCGCTTTTTCTTGTTGGAGCAGGCGGTCGAACATTAGCAGTGTTGAATTCCAACGTGTCGGGCTGTCGCAAATCAAGCGCCTCACTGGCATGTTGTTTCGCCGCTGAATATCTGCAAAGTGCGCCATGGCCGTGTAGGAACGCCTGAAATGGCCACACACCTTCCTGGCCTGCTTGAGGACGTCCTGTAAGCCTGGGTACTTCTGCACAAAACGTTGCACAATCAGATTCAACACATGTGCCATGCACGGCACATGTGTCAACTTGCCCAAATTCAATGCCGCCAACAAATTGCTCCCGTTGTCACACACCACTTTGCCGATTTCCAGTTGGTGCGGGGTCAGCCACTGATCCACCTGTGCATTCAGGGCGGACAGTAGTGCTGGTCCGGTGTGACTCTCTGCTTTCAGGCAAGTCAACCCCAAGACAGCGTGACACTGTCGTATCCGGCATGTGGAATAGCCCCTGGGGAGCTGGGGGGGTGCAGTTGGTGTGGAGCAAGACGCAACAGCAGAAGAGGACTCAGCCGAGGAGGTTAGCAAAGAGGATGGAGTAGGAGGAGTAGAGGAGGTGGCAGCAGGCCTGCCTGCAAGTCGTGGCGGTGTCACCAACTCCTCTGCAGCAGAGCCACGCATTCCATGCTTGGCAGCCGCCAGCAGGTTTACCCAATGCACAGTGTACGTTATATACCTGCCCTGACCGTGCTTTGCAGACCAGCTATCAGTGGTCAGATGGACCCTTGCCCCAACACTGTGTGCCAGACGTGACATGATTTCCTTTTCCACAATAGAGTACAGGTTGGGGATTGCCTTTTGTGAAAAATAATTTCGGCCGGGTACCTTCCACTGCGGTGTCCCAATAGCGACAAATTTTTTGAAGGCCTCAGACTCCACCAGCTTGTATGGTAAAAGCTGGCGGGCTAAGAGTTCCGACAAGCCAGCTGTCAGACGCCGGGCAAGGGGGTGACTATGCGAGATTGGCTTTTTACGCTCAAACATTTCCTTGACAGACACCTGACTGTGGGCAGGTGACGAGCAGGAACTGCTGAAGGTGAGAGGTGGAGGGGCGGGTTGTTGATAGGGGGCATGGAGGACAGCAGTGGTTGACGTGGCTGAAGATGCTGGACCAGGAGGAGGATGGTGGCTTTCAGTTTGTGTGCTGCTTTTACTCATGTGTTGATCCCATAGGCGTTTGTGATGTGAGATCATGTGCCTTCGCAAAGCAGTTGTACCTAGGTGGGTGTTGGACTTCCCACGACTCAGTTTCTTTTGGCACAGGTTACAAATGGCATCGCTGATATCAGAGGCAGACACACAAAAAAAATGCCACACTGCTGAGCTTTGCAAGGACGGCATTCTGGTGGTGGCAACAGCTTGCGTTGATTGGCGTGCTGTCTGGCTGACCCCGGGTGCCGAATCTACATGCTGTCTGACTGCGCCACTAGCTCCTTGCGATGACCTCCTCCCCCTGCTTCCAACTCGTCTCCTCCTCCTCTCTGTCTCCCCATCTGAACTTTCCCCCTCTTCTTCTGCTCTTCGAGCAGGCACCCAGGTGACATCCACAGACACATCGTCATCATCAGCCGCTTCACTTGACAACTCAGCAAAGGCAGCAGCAGCAGGTACAACATCATCATCATCACAATGTACGTCCATGTGTATAATGCTGCCTGACTGAGACATATCCCCGTTATCTACATCCTCTGGCACTAATAGTTGCGCATCACTTATTTCTTCAAACTGATGTGAAAATAACTCCTCTGACGGATCAAGTGAAGCGGCTGTGGTGCTAGTGTTGGTAGTGGTGCCGGCGGGCTGGCGAGTGGTAAATTGAGAGGTGCCCGAAGCTGAGCTGGAGGAGGATGGTGCATTAGGGTTCCGAGCGGAAGCTGTAGACGATTGGGTGTCTTGTGTAAGCCAGTCAACTATGGCCTCAGAATTTTTTGAGTTCAGGGTCTGTGGTGGCCTCTGAACACTGGGCATTATTCTAGGGCCTAAGGAAATCACAGCACCACGACCACGACGGCCCTTGCGGGGTGGCCTGCCTCTGCCTGTCATTTTCTTTTTTAATGTGTTGTGTACTATGAGTGCAAGGTGCTGTGCCACCCTATAGGAGTGTTGGGCAGTGGGTACAGTACACTCTGTGGACCTGACAGTCACTGGCACTCAGGCAACTGCAATTAAAAAATATATATATTTTTTTTACTTGGCAAGCTGCTGTGCCACCTTATATATCAGTGGTGGGTGGGCAGTGGCACAGTACACTCTCTGTGGACCTGACAGCAGTCACTGGCACCCAGGCAACTGCAATTTTAAAAAATATATATTTTATTTTACTTTGCAAGCTGCTGTGCCACCTTATATATCAGTGGTGGGTGGGCAGTGGCACAGTACACTCTCTGTGGACCTGACAGCAGTCACTGGCACCCAGGCAACTGCAATTTTAAAAAATATATATTTTATTTTACTTTGCAAGCTGCTGTGCCACCTTATATATCAGTGGTGGGTGGGCAGTGGCACAGTACACTCTCTGTGGACCTGACAGCAGTCACTGGCACCCAGGCAACTGCAATTTTAAAAAATATATATTTTATTTTACTTTGCAAGCTGCTGTGCCACCTTATATATCAGTGGTGGGTGGGCAGTGGCACAGTACACTCTCTGTGGACCTGACAGCAGTCACTGGCACCCAGGCAACTGCAATTTTAAAAAAATATATTTTATTTTACTTTGCAAGCTGCTGTGCCACCTTATATATCAGTGGTGGGTGGGCAGTGGCACAGTACACTCTCTGTGGACCTGACAGCAGTCACTGGCACCCAGGCAACTGCAATTAAAAAATATATATATTTTTTTTTACTTTGCAAGCTGCTGTGCCACCTTATATATCAGTGGTGGGTGGGCACACAGTGGCACTGCAGTGGGCACAGTACACTCTGTGGACCTGACAGTAACTGGCAGCCCAGGCAACTGCAATAATAAAAAATATTTTTTTTTTTCAATTTATTGCAACAAGATGCTGTGCCACCGTATATATATCAGTGGTGGGCAGTGCACTGAAGTGGGTACAGTGCACTCTGTGGACCTGACACAGCACTCACTGCAATTATGACAGAGGAAAAAAAAATATTTTTTAAAATGCCAGGTACTGTGCCTGTGCCACCCGAAATGAGTGTGGTGTGCACACAGTACAGTCTGTGGTAGGTCTGTGGCCTCTCACACACAGCGGGCAGGCAACTGCAGTGTACAATAGATATATATAGATATATATATAAAGAAAAAACTCTATTACCTTACCAGCCCTTAAAAGGGCTTTTGGGGACACTATATATATATATATATGTATATATATAAATTAAAAAAATCCTCAATTACCAGCCCTTAAAAGGGCTTTTGGGGACACTAGATAGATATAGATATATATATATATGAAGAAACAACTCAATTACCAGCCCTTAAAAGGGCTTTTGGGGACGCTAGGTATATATATATATATATATATATATATATAAAAAAAAAAAAAACACGAATACCAGCCCTTAGAAGGGCTTTTTGGGGTGCTGATATTACAGCAGTAGTGGACCAAGAACACTGCAAGACCAGGAACACTGACTAACTGTCCCTAGCTTAACAGCAGCAGCAGCAGCAGCTCTCTCCCTACTCTCACTACACACACTGCTTCAGAATGATCTAAGATGGATGCTGCCCTTGCTTATTTATAGGAGGTGGGAGGGTGTGGGAGGGAGGTATGCTGATTGGCTGGAAATGTGTCTGCTGACTGTAAAGTTCAGGGTCAAAGTTTGCCTCAATGATGTCTTATGGGGGGCGGACCGAACATCGCATATGTTCGCCGGCAGCGGCGAACGCGAACATGCTAAGTTCGCCGGGAACTGTTCGCCGGCGAACAGTTCTATACATCTCTATATACAACCTTTTGGGTTAAAAAAAATTAAATTGTGGCATAGTCTGTACTAATCTGCTATTTAAAAATTGCAAAGTTAAAGGGGAATTTTTTTTTTCCCTTCATAGCCTGCTGCAGAGCTGACCATGACATAAGACACTGCTGTGTTCACATGTGCTATTGAGTGATTTTCAATTTTATATACTTTTTTCTATTCCACTATTCAATATACATCCTTTTGGGTTAAAAAAAATTAAATTGTGGCATAGTCTGTACTAATCTGCTATTTAAAAATTACAAAGTTAAAGGGGAATTTTTTTTTTCCCTTCATAGCCTGCTGCAGAGCTGACCGTGACATAAAACATAAGACACTGCTGTGTTCACATGTGCTATTGAAAAATCACCAATTTTATATCATATTTTCTATTCCGCTATTCAATCTACACCCTTTTGGGGTAAAAAAAATTAAATTGTGGCATAGTCTGTATTGGTACGTGTGAGATACACCTTCCAAATTTTTGGGGCGCATCTTCCACCGCCGAGGATTGCAGGGTGCTTCAGTTTGCCTCCTGTTCCGAACTCCTCCTACTCCTCATCCTGCCTTTAGGGTACAAAAAATTGTAATCGGGGCCTAGTCTGGGTTTGTACGTGTGAGATACACCTTTTTATAAAATTTTTCTATTCCGCTATTCAATATACACCCTTTTGGGGTAAAAAGAATTAAATTGCGGCATAGTCTGTATCGGTACGTGTGAGATACACCTTCCAAATTTTTGGGGCGCATCTTCCACCACCGAGGATTGCAGGGTGCTTCAGTTTGCCTCCTGTTCTGAACTCCTCCTACTCCTCATCCTGCCTTTAGGGTACAAAAAATTGTAATCGGGGCCTAATCTGGGTCTGTACGTGTGAGATACGCCTTTTTATATCATATTTTCTATTCCGCTATTCAATCTACACTCTTTGGGGTAAAAATAATTAAATTGCGGCATAGTCTGTATCGGTACGTGTGAGAAACACCTTTTTATATACTTTTTTCTATTCTGCTATTCAATATACACCCTTTTGGGGTTAAAAAAATTAAATTGCGGCATAGTCTGTATCGGTACGTGTGAGATACACCTTTTAAATTTGTTTGGTGCATCTTCCACCGCCGAGGATTGCAGAGTGCTTCAGTTTGCCTCCTGTTCCGAACTCCTCCTACTCCTCATCCTCCCTTTAGGGTAAAAGAATTGTAATCGGGGCCTAGTCTGTGCTTGTACGTGTGAGATAAACCGTTTTATACATTTTTTTCTATTCTGCTATTCAATATACACCCTTTTGGGTTAAAAAAAATTAAATTGCGGCATAGTCTGTGTTTGTACGTCTGAGATACACCTTTTTATATCATATTTTCTATTCCGCTATTCAATCTACACCAAATTCAGCAAAGCCAGGGGTAAACGACAGCAGGCAGTTTTAAAACTTGCATGTTTGGGGGGAAAATCCCACACCGCGCATGAGTTGTGGAGGAGCATGGAACAGCAGACCGATGAGTTGTTGGTGCCAGCGAGCCTCAAGCCCGGCATGATGGTGTGCGATAACGGGCGAAATCTCATAACAGCTCTGGGCCTAGCCGGTTTGACGCACATCCCTTGCCTGGTGCATGTGCTGAATTTGGTGGTGCAGAGGTTCCTTCAAAATTACCCCGATATGTCAGAGCTGCTGCAGAAAGTGCAGGCCGTCTGTGCGCACTTTCGGGGTTCTCACCCTGCTGCTGCTCGCCTGTCAGCGCTGCAGCGCAACTTCGGCCTTCCCGCTCACCGCCTCATATGTGATGTGCCCACAAGGTGCAACTCCACCTTGCACATGCTGGAAAGACTGTGCGAGCAGCAGCAGGCCATAGTGGAGTTTCAGCTGCAGCACGCACGCATGAGTCGCTCTGCGGAACAGCACCACTTCACCACCAATAACTGGGCTTCCATGCGAGACCTGTGTGCTTTGTTGCGCTGTTTTGAGTACTCCACGTACATGGCCAGTGCCGATGACGCTGTTGTCAGCTTAACTATCCCACTTCTATGCCTCCTTGAAAAAATGCATCGGGCGATGATGGAAGAGGATGTGGCACAGGAGGAGGAGGAGGAGGAGGAGGAAGAGGGATCATTTCCATGGCTTTTAGGGCAGTCATTCACAAGTGGCTCCGAGGGTGGGTTCCTGCACCCACAAACGCCAGGTACACAATTGTCCAGCAGGGGTACAGTTCTGGAGGATGAGGAGGAGGAGGAGGAGATGGAGGAGGAGATGGAACCATGTTCACAGCAGTGTGGCACCCAGGCCAGCTCATGGCCATCACTGGTGCGTGGCTGGGGGATACAGAAGACACAGACGATACACCTCCCACAGAGGACAGCCTTTCGTTGCCTCTGGGCAGCCTGGCACACATGAGCGATTACATGCTGCAGTGTCTCCACAACGACCGCCGAGTTGCCCACATTCTAACTTGTGCTGATTACTGGGTGGCCACGCTGCTGGATCCCCGTTACAAGGACAACGTACCGTCCTTAATTCACTCACTGGAGCGTGATCGCGAGATGCGCGAGTACAAGCGCACGCTGGTAGACGCGATGCTGCTGGCATTCCCACCTGACAGCGGGGCCACAGTGGAAGCACAAGGCCAAGGCAGAGGAGGAGGAGGAGGAAGAGTTCGCCAACGCAGCCAGGGCACCGCCAGCACCTCAGAAGAACCCTTCAACTTCTATGTCTCCAAATTTGGCACATGGCCTGAGCTTGCCCTTTACGCCTTGGAGGTGCTGGCCCGGCAGCCAGTGTATTATCTGAACGTGTATTTAGCACGGCTGGGGGCGTTATCACAGACAAGCGCAACCGCCTGTCCAGAGACAATGTGGACAAGCTCACGTTCATGAAAATAAAGCAGGCATGGATCCCACAGGACTTTTCCGTACCTTGTGCAGAATAGAGATGGATACCGACCTTACCCAGCCATTGTTATATTTTTGATCTTTCTCACTCTTTTGGGGTGTACCCTAATTTAAAATGACTGAAAAAAAGCAGTGTTGGCTACCTCGTCCCCCTCCACCGCCGCTTCCACCTACACCGCCACATCCACCGCCACCTCAACCTCCCTCCTACTCCATATGGGCCTCGTCCTTCACAGATGAACAAAATTGTTTTATTTTTCAGTTTTTTTTGTTGTTTTAAGTTATTTCCCTATCCACATTTGTTTGCAGAGCACTTGTCGTGCTCTTAACTACATTTTGCTGCCATTTGCAGCACTCTAGCCCTTTCCATTGGTGTTTTAGAGCCATTTTAGTGCCTGAAAGTTTGGGTCCCCATTGACTTCAATGGGGTTCGGTGTCCAGGTAAAGTTCGGAAAAAGTCTGGGACACGGACCCGGACTTTTTTTTCAAGTTTGGCCGAACCCGCCGAACACGGACATCCAGGTGTCCGCTCAACTCTAATGGTCACCATCCCAAAGGAGGAGAATGTCGTCGATATACCTACTTCAGAGCACCAGCTCCGGCCTAGGTACAACACCGACGACATCCTCCTCCCATCTGGCCATAAAGAGGTCGGCCATACTGGGCGCAAATTTAGCGCCCATTGCCACTCCTTGGCTTTGTCGGTAATAAACACTGTCAAACCAAAAATAGTTGTGACCCATGGCAAAGTCAAGGAGGGACATTAAGAAATCTCTTTGTAACCCCAGCCGTACTTCTTGTCTCAAATAGTATTCTACCGCATCCCTCCCATCTTGGTGGGAGATGATGGTATACAACGATGAGACGTCGGCAGTGGCCAGAAGAATATAAGTATTCTTCCAACTGATGTTGTTTAATTCGTTGATGACCTGCATGGAGTCACGCAAAAAAGAGGGATTTTTTAAAACTAGTGGTTGTAAAAAGTTGTCTATATACTTGCCCACCCGGGAGGTAACGGAATCAATACCGCTAATAATGGGCCTCCCGGGTGGATTAATTGGGTCCTTATGGACTTTAGGCAAATAAAAGACAACTGGTATCCTTGGTGCCGAAGGAACCAGAAAACGTTTCTCTTTTTTCATGAGTACCGTATTTTCCGACATATAAGACGACTGGGCGTATAAGACGACCCCCCTAATTTTCAATTTAAAACATAGGTTTTGGGCTATACTCACCGTATAAGACTACCCCCCTTCCGAAGCAAGGCAACACCATTGAAAAACATCAGATTTCTCATAGATCTCCAAGGTACTCCAAGTACTGTAATACATGTAATCTCTCATAATATCTCCAAGGTACCCTAAGCATAAGTATTACCAGTAGATGTAATCTCAAGGTGCTGGCTGTGTGGGAATCCTGTACCGGTATACCGTATGTACCGTAGCTTCGGCTACATACAGTATACCACACTGAGCCAATCACAGTGAGCAATTTATTCTATTATTGAATGCAAAGCCTGCTCGGATTGGCAGAGTCAGAGAGGCGGGCTGATGTTACTCCGCCAATCCGAGCAGGCTTTGCATTCAATAATAGAATACATCGTTCTCCCTGATTGGCTCAGCGCGGTACACTGTATGTAGCCAAAGCTACGGTACATACGGTATACCGGTACAGGATTCCCACACAGCCAGTGTCTTGAGAGATTACATCTACTGGTAATACTTATACTTAGGTTACATTGGAGATATTAAACTCGGCGTATAAGACGACCCCCCATTCTTGGGGGATTTTTTTGAGGTTCAAAAATAGTCTTATACGCCAGAAAATACAGTAATTTCTTTTGGAAACCATTAGTAATCAATGTTGTTAATTCATTCTTGTACTTCACTGTGGGGTTCCCAGCCAAAACCTCATATGCATCACGATCAGCTAAAAGTCGATACATCTCATTGTTATAGGCTGATGTATCTAATATTACGATACCTCCACCTTTATCTGCAGACCTCACTGTTATGTCATCCCTCTCTTTTAAACGTTTTCTGTTTTTTAAAGAGTCAATATCTTTGGCAACCAATTCCTTAAATACGGTCAAAGAGGGGGCCACCAGGCCTGGGGGATTAAAGGTGGAGGCATTAGAAAAATACGTAGTCTTTACACCCATATTCTGTTCTAGGATTAACTGGGTTAGTAAGTAAATACCTTTTGATATTAATTTTCCTAACAAATTTTTGCAGGTCAATGAAAGTATCAAATTTGTTATGGGTTTGGGTGGAGCAAATTTCAATCCGTGATTTAGGACATGATTCTCCTCATTAGATAAGGGGGCAGGGCTAAGGTTAAAGAGGCCAGCATCTTTCAGAATCGCCTCCTTTCTGTTTCTGACTCTCCTCCCCCCTCTAGTCCCTCTTTTATGTTTTTTTACTCACAGGGTGTCCCTGCAAAAAAACAGATTCTGACCAGAATTATTACCCCACCTTGAGAATAAGGCTCAGAATGGAAGGAGCCGTAATCGTAACCATTATGGCCATAATTGGAGGGAGGGGGTCCCTGATAGTTGGTTTGACGAGAAGGCTGCTCCCATCCACTATTATTAGGTGCAAACCTCTCCCGCTCAGAGGGATACGTGGCCATATACCTATTAGGTACTTGCATATCCCTGGATAGGGGTTCAAACCTATTATACTGATGTATTAAATTGTTGGGTAGAGGGGGGATGGACGTCCCCGTCCCCTACCTCTCCCTCTTGACGCACTTCCGGGCAGAGGAACATCACATGACGTCACTTCCTGAAACCACCTTGGAACGCACGCCGGCAGCGTACGCGGAAGTGGGATGACTTGCTGTGATCGCTTATTCCAATGCTGATTACCATTATACTTTTGTGAGTAGTTTTTTTATATTTTATAAAATAAAACACCTACGGGCTTCACTATGTTTGGCTCCTTCCCCTTCTTTTAAATACATGGTTGAGGAGAAAGCGGAGAGGAGCTGATACAGAGATACTTTGAAGGCTGTGCTGGATCCATCCATCCAGAGGATATTGTCTCAGTTTAAGGCTTGTTTTTATCCTAGATCTGGTGAGTGCATCCCCATAGGGGTTTCTTTCTTGAGAGCACTTTGGCACCTATGTGGATTACTTTGAGCACCTTTCCAGCACTTTAGTTCCAGTCAAGGGAACCATTCATTTTGGACTGCACATTTATTCAAAAAAAAATTTTTTTTGCACTATGGACATTATATGATTGCACTTTATTATATATGAATTTTGTATTTATTGACCATACTATGCACTTTATTATATATGAATTTTGTATTTTAGTCATCACTGGTGCATGGCTGGGGGGATACAGAGGACACAGACGATACACCTCCCACAGAGGACAGCTTTTCGTTGCCTCTGGGCAGCCTGGCACACATGAGCGGTTACATGCTGTAGTGTCTCCGCAACTACCGCCGAGTTTCCCACATTATAACTTGTGCTGATTACTGGGTGGCCACGCTGCTTTATCCCCGTTACAAGGACAACGTACAATCCTTAATTCCCTCACTGAAGCATGATCATAAGATGCGCGAGTACAAGCGCATGCTGGTAAACGCGCTGCCGGTGGCATTCCCACCTGACAGTGGGGCACAGTGGAAGCACAAGGCGAGGAGGAAGAGGTAGCCAATGCAGCCGGGGCACCGCCAGCACCTCAGAAGGCAGGGTTAGCATGGCCGAAATGTGGGAAAGCTTTGTCAACACGCCATAACAACCAGCACCACCAGCTGATATGGAACGTCTTAGCAGGAGGCGGCATTTCCCCAACATGGTGGAGCAGTATGTGTGCACATGCCTAGACGTACTGAATTGGGCACATGGCCTGTGCTTGCCCTTTATGCCTTGGAAGTGCTGGCCTGCCCTGCAGCCAATGTATTATATGAACGTGTATTTAGCATGGCAGGGGGCGTTATCACAGACAAGCACATCTGCCTGTCCAGAGCCAATGTGGACAAGCTCACGTTCATTAAAATGAACCAGGCATGGATCCCACAGGACTTGTCTGTACCTTGTGCAGAATAGACATGTATACCGGCCTTACCCAGCCATTGTTGTATTTTTGATCTTTCTCACTCTTTTGGGGTGTAACCAAATGGGATAGTAGACAGGACTCCCTAGATTATTAGTAAATAACAGATAATAAATTTACAATAATGAGGCACCACACAACATCTGTTTGGAACATTTTTAAGGCCGCGGCTGTTTATTATTTGTTTATTTAAACAAATGTGATAAAAGATTTTCAACAATACTATAAAACACTGAAAACAACCCGGTCACTACAACCCAGGTTTTAAGAATAAACAAATTCAACTTAATAAAATTATCCAGAACAACATTAATACACAGAACAAATAGTATATATATATATATACATTGTCCCCCTTTGCATAACACAAAGGTGACCCTACAAATAATAATACTAGCCGCGACAAAACAAGGGAGGGAGGGAGGGAGGGGAACACCACAGCTCCGTTGCAGTGAGGTGGCTGAGCCCTTAGCTGCGGGGGTCCCTCTTAAATAGCGCTAAACCAGGTGTTTAGGCCAGATTTTTCAGCGGAAAGAAGGGAAAACTCAACTAATCTCCCCAGATACAAGGGAATTTGAGTGGAAAGAGGGGGAACCGGCCCAATCTCCCCAGATACAGGGACAAATTTTAGCGGGAACAGCAGCTGAATAACCTCAGGGCATAAAGGTCAACTAAACTTTCCCCAGCAACAATTTTACCTCACCCTGTGACTGCTAATAACTAGCCTACACCAAGTTATAATCCCTGTCCCCATCCCATAAGGAAAAGGGGGCACAAAATGATGCCCCCTTTCCTTTAATTTAAAAAAAAAATTAAATTAAAAACAAAAACCAGTGTTGGCTACCTCGTCGTCCTCCACCGCCGCTTCCACCTACACCGCCACATCCACCGCCACCTCAACCTCCTACTCCATATGGACCTCGTCCTCCTAGATCAAGATTATTATTTTTTATTTTTATGTATTTTATGTTATTTTAAGTTATTTCCCTATCCACATTTGTTTGCAGAGCACTTGCTATGCTCTTAACAACATTTTGCTGCCATTTGCAGCCCTCTAGCCCTTTCCATTACTTATTTAGAGCCATTTTAGTGCTAAAAAGTTTGGGTCCCCATTGACTTCAATGGGGTTCGGGGTCAAGTTCGGGTTAAGTTCGGGTCCCGAACTCAAACTTTTTTGTGAAGTTCAGCCGAACCCGTCGAACCTGAGTTTATCAATGAAAAACCACATATCACATTTAGTTGAAATAGATCCATTAAGGATATACTTACTTGTCCAGTCATTTCTCCCTTGGGGGCTCAGGTGATCCTTGTAGATCCCTACCCAAAGGTACTTTTAAATGTGGCAACTGTGATTATTGCAGATTCATCAATGAAAGGAAGAAAATAATTTTACCCAATTCTACATCATTTGTTCTAAAACATTTTGTAAACTGTAAAACTATCGGCATTATATATCTTCTGACTTGTAGTGCGGTTCGTTCTATATTGAAAAGACAAAGGGAATTTTGGAGATGCATTAAAGACCATATTGTTGATGTGACATTAGGTATAATTGGAAAAACCTATAGCATGACATTTTGCCACCAAACATCAGTACAAACCCGACATTCTTAGATTCTTGGCCCTGGACTGTATTCATCCAGCTCTGAAATGCGGTGATTTAGATCTCAAAATATTACAAATTAAAATTAGGTGGATTTACTTTCTTCAAGCGACTAAAGCACCTTTAATGATTCCACCAGTTTTGTTCCCTTCCTTACACCTTCAGGATACAATTTATAGCAGATACTTTGTAATTTAGATTCCACATATACATTTTATAGATGTAGATTATATCTAATAATCGATAATATATATATATATATATATATATATATATATATATACATATTTATATATATATATATATACTGTATATATTTATGATGGCTTTTCTTTATTATCTATTAGATATGCTTTTTGTACACATTCCCTATGTGCCTATTAATCTGTTTATTCTTTATATTACCAATACAATTCTTTGTTTCAACATATATTTTTATGTGAGTTTTTAAAAAAGAAATATCCTATGGTTTAATGTGTGTCGCCCTGTTATCCCTCTGACCTATACCCTTCCTTCACCTTGTCATTTGTCTACTCTTTCATATATTAACTTCTAGACCAGTGCTGGCATTGTGATTCTCTTTGAAAATGCTTTGAGATGACTTTCTCTTGCTTTTTATATATGTGTTTTTTATACATTGGGACTGGTCGGCGGCCATTTTGGTGCACCCAGGCATGGGTGTATCATGATGGATCTGTCTTGGCTCTGTATTTCTGCTCTACTTGGCTTCTGGTTGCGCATGTCCGGTTTGGATGCCCCTTTGGTACACCCATGAATCTCCTGGGTGTACACATGAGGAGCAGTGTCCTAGGCTTCTGGCAGCCATTCTCTCCCTCTGACATGGTGGTGTGCCTGGACTTTCATGAGACCCTGTCTTTGGGCCCCACCCACGTCATACCCGGAAGCCCTTGAAAGTTTTCCCCAAATAGATATAAGGAACATCACACCCTTAGTCAGGGCTGTAGATGTCATTCTAGAGGGTGGATAACAACTTTTTCAACACATACATTCTTTAGTTATCACATACTTTAATCAATTTGATTTCAATAGGCCTTTCTGGCAATGGTTTTCTATGTTCATTAAACATTTTTGTTATTGAACCTGTATGTGTTGCTTATGAGGCACTATTACAAACAATGGTATTCCAAATGTGCACAATATTCAATATTAAACAAAATCAAATTAATATATTGTCCATGTTATTGGAAAATACCCGAACTTTGGGGAACAAGGAAGTTAATTCAAGCTGTTTGGGTCCCGGTGGCCTGAGATCATCTTCATTCACATTCAGGTGGTGGATCACTATTTATGAGCACCCTATGTTTGCACCAAGAAGATTTTTAAACACTTACATCACGGGGTGATTGGAAGACATACAGGATAACATGGACAATCTACTAAATTGATATTGTTTAATATTGAATATTGTGCACATTTGGAATACCATTGTTTGTAATAGCGCCTCATAAGCAACTCGTATTGATTGTTTGGTAGGTTACCAAATCTGATGGCAGCTTACTTACTGGAAAAACTCAATTCACTGGTAAGAGGCACCATTTATAATTAGTTACATTTGTTATTGAACTTTTTTAGGTTCTTCTGGGCTTATCTTTATTAGAATGCCAGGATGCATTTTGGATTAAGTGCGTTAATACATATTATTGAATTCAAAGAACTTGGGCCCCATTATGCTATAGTGACTACCACTAAAGGCTATGTCTCACTCTATTAATAATGGGTAAGTTTTGCCCTTTCGGGTGACTGAGCTCATATCACCTGTTGCATATTGAGACGGGCTCTATATAATTCTAATAAGTTGTTTATTTCAATTCAGTTCCATCATCTTTGTTCCCACTACTTTTTGCACTTTGCACTCTGATTTTAGGTCCACACAACTTCTTCCCCAGATTATACTATTTGCTATTTGTTCTTGATTATGTATATATTGAAAAAGCATGGACATTTTAGGCACATGTGTGTAAAAATCCAAAAAAGTTTATTCAAAACAAAACAAATTACACATCAATAAAACCATATAAGATCAAAGAGATGCAATTGAATAACTGACCAACCACATGCCAACACTGACTAGGGTAAACTGGCAGCCTAGGACCCTAAGGTGATAGCCAACATAGTTTGGATTGGTCAGCATCAATGATAGAAGCTCAAAGGGGTAGTTAGGGTTGAAGTGTTGAATCCCCAAACAAGCTGTACCATCCCCATTAAGGTGCAGCCCATCCTTACTAAAGAGCCGGTAGCCGACTGAGAAGTCAGCCCAGTTCTCCATGAACCCAAACCCCTCCTTCCTACACCAATTCCTCAGCCACTTGTTAAGTTCCCTAATCTCCTTCTGCCTCTCCTGTGTGGCTCGAGGTACTGGCGGTATTTCAGAGAAAACCACATTGGAGGTCCTATTCCTCAATCTATTCCCTAAGTCCCTGAAATCGTTATTTAGGATCCTCCACCTTCCTCTTACTTGGTCATTAGTGCCCACATGCACCATGACCGCTGGGTCATCCCCAGCCCCATCCAATAATCGGTCGATGGGCACGTTGGTCACAGTCAGTCGCAGAGCAGTCAGTCACAGAGCACTATCAGTCACAGAGTACAGTCAGTCAAGGGGCACAGTCGGTCAAGGGGCACAGTCGGTCAAAGGGCACAGTCGGTCAAGGGGCACAGTCGGTCAAGGGTCACAGTCAGTCAAGGGGCACAGTCAGTCAAGGGGCACAGTCAGTCAAGGGTCGCAGATAATCAGTCGCAGAGCACAGTCAGTCAGTCACTGAGCATTGTCAGTCAGTCACTGAGCACTGTCAGTCGATCGCAGGGCACAGTCGGTCAGTCGCAGAGCACAGTCGGCCCGTCACAGAGCAGTCAGTCAGTCTGTCGCAGAGCAGTCAGTCCATCGCAGAGCAGTCAGTCAGTCAGTCGCAGTCAATCGCAGAGCACGGTCAGTCAGTCGCAGAGCAGTCAGTCGCAGAGCAGTCAGTCACAGAGCAGTCAGTCACAGAGCAGTCAGTGAGTCGCAGAGCACAGTCAGTCAGTCGCAGAGCAGTCAGTCGCAGAGCAGTCATCCCGTCGCCGAGCACAGTCAGTCAGTCGCAGAGCACGGTCAGTCATTTGCAGAGCACGGTCAGTCAGTCGCAGAGCACTGTCGGTCAGTCGCAGAGCAGTCAGTCAGTCGCAGAGCAGTTTTAGAGTGAGCACAGCAGATAAATCAGCTCAGTGCAGATCGAGCCACAGCTACCCCTCTTAGTCTATAGTAGCCCCTTAGTAACCTGTATTGCTTGTAGTTTTGTACTTGTAGTCCCCCACCAGCCCTCCCGCCTATGAGCTGATCAGCTGTTTCCTACTTACGTCCCCTGTCTCGGGCAGGTCCTGTCAGGTTCTTGTCTCCGCCGCCGCTGCACTGTCCCCACTCTGTCTCCCCGGTCACTCGGTCACCCCCGGTCACCCTCCGAGACTCCCCGGTCACCCTCCGAGGCTCCAGGCACCTGGCCCCCGGCTTCCTAGTGCAGCTTCCCCGCACGTGCGGCTCGCGGCTCCTCCTCTGCTCCTCCTCCACACACACAGCTCCCCTCGCTGTGCTGTGCTCGGATTACTCGCAGCTTCCGGAACTCGCAGCTTCCAGATCCCGAAATGTATAATTGATGCTGACCAATCCAAACTATGTTGGCTATCACCTTAGGGTCCTGGGCTGCCAGATTACTCTAGTCAGTGTTAGCATGTGGTTGGTCATGTATTCAATTGCATCTCTTTGATCGTATATGGTTTTATGTGTAATTTGTTTTGAATAAACTTTTTTGGATTTTACATACGTGTGCCTAAAAATTCTATGCTTTTCCAATATATGCATAGTCTAGTCAAATAGGATGCTACAACTATTACCATTTATCTCAGCACCCACAGTACCACCCTGTGTTGGTGTAACTCTCATGTAATATAAGAAATTGCTCTCAATGGCAACCCTGATACAGGTGCCACATTCCATATGTATGCAAAGTATAGTACAAAAGAATAATTTTATTGAAACAAAATATAATCATAAAGGTAAAAACATAGCAAGCAATAATGAAAATACAGGATATGCAGATAACGTGAGTACTGTAAATAGCAGGAAACCCAACGCGTTTCGAAGTGTGATACTTCTTCTTCAGGGGTACACTTTAGCTTACAGTATCTCTCTATAACAATACATTTAGATAATTAGTATATCCAATCATTACGTCAGAGTCAAAATATATATAAATATATATATATGTATACAACAAAGACATATATATAAGTGACACAAAAGGAGAAACCATATTGGTGTATTGTTGCACTTACATTAACTGAGTTTGTATGACAATTATCTTGCTTGCATAATGATAAAAGCAACCAAACTGTGGAGGTCTATGTGATAGGTTCAAATGATGGTAAGAAAAATAGTTGTAATAGCCCAATAGTTCAGCCACGGTGTTAGGAGACTCCCAACAGGGCCTATTGAATAGCTGAAGTCCAAGTAGGGGAGCCCTGGTATATGGAAAAACATAAAAACAAAAATATGTATAAAACTACTAGGGGGGAGAGAAAGAAAAGAAGGGAAAGAAAAAGGGGGGGGAGGAGGGGAAAAAGAAAGAGAGAGAGGGGGGAAGGTGAAAAAAAAGAAGGGGAAAAAATGGGGAGAAAAGGAAATAGTGGAAAAGGGAGAAAAAGAGTAGAAAAGAAACAAGAGAAATAAATTAGAATTAGGAAAAGAAAAAGACAAAAGAGAGAGAAAACAAGAGAAAGGAGGAAAAAGAAAAAGAAAAAAGAAAAAAGAGAGAGGAGAAGGAAGAAAAAAGAAGAAAAAAAGTTAAAGAAGAAGTAAAGAAGAGAAAAAAAGATTGAATGGGAAAATACTAATAAGTGAATCTGTTATGCAGTAATGGAGATGCAGAGATCAAAAATAAATAAAAAAGATCTGTATATAGTATATACCTTGAACTGAAATGGACAGCTTCAAAGAGTTATGACCATAGCTCACGAAAGGCAGTGAGCTAATGGTCAAATAGTCTGTGTATTTAAGTGTTATCCAAGTATTGCAAATGAAAAACAGCTGATCTCTGATTCATTAGCTGGCAAGGTGTGTCAGCAGGGCTCCAATAGGGCTTCCTGAAGCGCCGGAGCTCGGCGCGGCCCCTGCCCACCTCGCATGCGCGATGCGCAATGAGGGATGACATAGTGGGGTGGCGGCCAGCTTCCGCGCTCCACCGACACGGAAGCTCTCGCCGCTGTGCGTGTCACAGTGGGGAGAGAGAACGGAGCATGCGCACAGTGTAGTAAACACCGTGACAGATGACAAATGCTCAAGAGGGGCAAACGTTATAAAAATGATGCCCTTTCCGTGCCGGGCTATTCAAATAGGGGATCATCAAGAGACAGAACACCACCGGGCTGTAATTTAAATGGGGCAAAAAAGAAGGAAAAGAAAATATGCAAGGTATATAGTATTATATCGGCACAAAGGCAAGCTTATAAAAAATAGATATAAAAGAAAGAGGTCACCATATTTGTTTAAATGGTGGTAATATAAAAAAACATATGAGTCCAAGAGAACCATCACAGAGGAAAACCACAGTTAGGCGATACAATACAAAGTGGGCAATATGGAAATGACAGTGACAGGAAATAATGTATATCTATTAGAACAAATCAATAATTGTAAATAACTACAAATAAGCATAATGCGATTAATCATAGATAATCATAAACAATATCACAAATATCCAACAACAGACCTCTAATTTCTTACAATAAGGGACCATAATGTCAAACCAGGTCATGAGTATCTAGATATAATGGGAGGGAAAAACCATTGATTGTTTGAGATGGAAAGCAGGAGGAAAGAGAAAATAATATACAATAAATGTGCAATGATAAATATATAAACACATACAGAGAGGTGCAAATAAATCAAAAGGTGAAAAGTAAACCGTGTAGAATTATTTCTCCATACCTCCCAATACAAAACCTTCAAGAAACAGTTGGAATGAAACCGTTTCATTGAGGCCAGGGGGTTGTGTGGCTTTACAGAAATGAATCCATCTCAATTCCATCTGTAAGAGTTTCTTGTTCCAATCTCCCCCTCTTGGAGTTGGGTGAATTCTATCTAGAACTAGGAATTTGATTTTTGGAAATTTTCCAACGTGAACAATAGTGGTGTGTCTACCTAGGGGGAGTTCTGGGTTGCATGTCTTCATGCACTATAGGGGAACCCCCTCTTTTCATATTAACTCTCATGTAATGCTCTTTATTCTTAGCGTAATAGTAGGTAAGCATCTTTACTATCTTACACATAAGGAATGTTTTTAAACTCTGTATGGATATGTGATGTTAACCATATATTGATATCTTCTATGGATAGATTGTATGAATTAACAACTTGCCATTTGATTTTGATCATGCACCAATACTTTATGAATTTATAGTTTTCTTCTTTATAGATTTGTTTTTATTGTCTCATGGGTAGACCTTTTCATTGTATTAAAGACATTTGGTCCTGAAGAAGCGGAAGTTCCGCAAAACACATCGACCCTCAAACGAAGATCAAACTTACCCCCCCCCCTTTTCTTTGTAATGTATTCTGCAATTATTAAGACATGCTGTTTTAGTAGTAAAAAAAAAAAAAAAAAAAATTTTTTTTTTACTACTATTGGTTCTGTATACACTGATGTGACAAGATAAGTATATTTAAAGTCCCATATCCAATGTTCCTTCTCTCTCCTTCTAAATATTATTTAGGGATAATACTTTGTCACAATAACTAGCTTAAATATACTCCACACAACTCTCCAATATGAAATAAATTAACTTTTTGATGATATTCTAATTTTTTTAGATGCACCTGTATAGTGTACCTACAGGTTTCTTTTTAATGAAGGAGAATGCATTTTTTAGAGATTTTCCTTTTCTTACAGTGTCACCTAAACATAGATACCTTTTGGTAAAATAAACTGTTCTTGAGGAGGTAAGTTTGGCAATCAAACAATATAAAATAGAGGTGGTCAATTTACTTGATATAGGGATGCTAAAGGGTGGCCTCTGACACAACCAAAGTCCTGTACATAATAGTCAATAAATGTAAAGCTACAGAAAGCTGTTTGAGAATGCAGCAATGCCATAGGAAATGGTCAGAGACTGAAGATTTTCTATAGAAGTTGATGGAGACTGAAGACAAGGTTTAGAAGATAGTCATTGACTGGGAACTCATTGAGATATGAGACTGCTAGCGGTTATTAATAATATGTTTACATTTGTGACCCCTTTCCTGTGCCATATTTGATATTTCTCTCAGTAGAAACTATTATGTACAGCATATTAAAAAAGTGCAGAAGAAAAACATGAAAAAAGATATAAACACAGAAAAGTAAGATAGTGTGAAAAAAAATAAACCAAAACCATTTACTGTAACTACTGAAAGCCAGTCTAAATATTTTCCTTCAATGGTTGGAAGAAACACCAAGGTGTGTAAAACATAGACCACTGTCTGCAGGGCCTCTGAGGGCTGCAAAATAAATGCCAAAGGGCACCAGGTTGGGCACCAGATATCTCCAATATCAAAAGCACCAGGGCTAGTGAGTTTTTACAAGAATAATAACACTGATCCACCATCTTGTTAGGTTCTTAAATGCCCTAAGGCAGGGACATCCCATAGGTAGTGAGTCAAATCATGATTAAATAAACACAAGCCCTTAACACACTAAGTTCAGAATGATTTTTCAGGCTATAAACCTAAGTCTTTAAAATTATGGCTATGAGACTTGGGGTGGGAAGGGGACCCATAGGAGAGGTGGCTGAGGCAAATGAAACATAGAAAATCTGTGTGCATGTCAAGATAGCACAGATTTAGTATTGTATCATTAGGTGTTGATGTGGTTACCATTGACGCTGACCTTGACCTCCTGTGACGTCTCCAGGCTAGAAATATGACATCAGACACACATGAGGAATCTTCAGGATTGTCATCACAGGTCCCCCTTGCTTTCTATTTTCATAGTTGCATATGTTCAGTTGTCTTAGAAGCAATAATTTAATGCCCCACAGAATTTCTCCTGCAGTCACGGAACTATGAAACAAATCCTGCATGCCTCTTCCTGAGGCCATTAAAAAAAAATCAAAGTATGGTCTCTTCAGCCAAAACCTGATAGGATGAGATTTATTGTTCTGATAAACAAAGTGGGTTTAAATAAATTTGTAATAAAGGATAAGTTCACCTTTAGTAACATGTTAAACTCATATTTGTAACATGTTAATAATCATATTCACAGAGGAAAAAAACATTTGGTGGGATTTTAACGGTGCCATGAAAATAGTCAATAAATCATTCATAATATAAAACTTCATGATTTGTTGGTACATGATTAAAATCAAACAGGTTACATTTCAACACACATCTGGTGCATGATCAAAGCTGTATTTACATAGACAGTAATATCGTGGTACATACATCCCAACATGTTTGGTCACCTAGGGCTTTTTCAGGGGATTTGAATACCACTATTAAAATAAAAGTTATACAGAAAGAAAAAAAATCAATAAATAATACAATAACTGTGCATTGCATCAAGATACAGTTACATACAGATAGTAGATTATTTACTCTCTCCAGCCATTACATGCTTACCGAATGTGACCATTAATTGACAAGGCTGTCTGCACAGTGCAGTGATTAAGGTGCTGTATGGCCACCAGATGTATACATCAAGACAAAGCTACAATGAAAAATATATTCATAAAATGTATATTGTTACATTAGGGACGGAGAAGCTAACTGCCTGCTATAAATTAGCAAGAACAACTTGTTGTAATACTCACAACGTGTGTGTTTCTAAGTGATTAACCAAGGGCACCTCATTTCTGGACCAAGACCCATATACATGAGCTGAAAAAAGGAGGCAGGCAAAAATAATATGTAAATCCACATAAAAGATTACATATACATCTAAAAAATACTAGCTCTGCACAATTTACTTCAGAGAGAGCACCAACACTCTGCATCCTTTTCTACATACATGCCCAGTGATAAATCTTCCCAACTACCACTGCCTGAACCCAGTGAACCAAGCAGGGTCTGGACCCAAGTAGCCAAGCCATACAAAGACCAATTATCATTATGTTAATAAACATCTGCCGCCACCCTAAATCAATCCCCCTTTGCAACAGTGGGCGGGGGATCCTCTCCCTGCATCGGCTGTCACATGGCAAAAACAGCATGGCCATTCAGGGCTCTGCTCATACACTTGCTTCATTCATTGACAGATTTTTGTGAATGAACTACAACTAACATCAGCCATTATGGCTGGCAGCTTGTAGTTTTCAATGAACTACAAGAGCACTGGTAAGTGCTCTTGTAGTTCATTGATCTTCCTACAACTCAGTAACTGTCTGCCTGCCTGTGTCAGAGGTATGGGCAGACAGCTCTACTGACAGTCTGCAGGAGCCTGGCATTGCACCTGCGATCTGATTGTGGGTACAATGCTTTACAGGCTCCTAAGAAAAAAAATAATAAATGCACATTTTTTTAACTGCAAAAATGTAATGAGAAAATACCCTGATGGCCATTATTATTGCTACTCTTGTGTTTTTTACTGACTGCTGAATGATTGCACTTGCTTGCTGTGGCAGTGGAAGGGGAAGATTTTTTTTTTTTTTGAGGACAGATGAAAAATTAAAGCTGAAATCTAGCCTTGACCTCTGTCTTCCCTCTTCCAGCTTCTCAATTTCCCTTAGAATCACCCTTAACATTTCTTTATAAAAAAAATAATATTCATACCTTTATTTACCAATAAACTTTTTGGATATACTATGTACTTCCAAAGAGTGAACCTTTAATCACAAGCTGCCGATCTGTGCTTGGTTATTTGGTGTGAAGGGTAGGGGAGACATTGAGGTCTACTAGACCCCTAGTGTTTCCATAAAGAGTACTTGTCACCTGCCCAATGCTATCAAATTAAATTTATTAAAATGGAGCTCCACCCAAAACGGGAAGTTCTGCTTTAAGGCCTTCTACCCCACTCCTGGTAAAGAAATGGCACTTTTGGGGTGCGGGGGGGAAGCGGGTACCTGGTTTTGACAGGTACCGGCTTCCTCTTCTGCTCTGATCACCTTGACTCTCTACAATGACTCACTGTCTGTTTTTAACAGTCACTAGATCTTTCTCTATGCAAGATTCTAGGCCATTGGCCCTATGTGAGCAGTCACAGATACCTTAGTTGATTAGCAGTGAGAACTTTGTGCAATGTTCACCAGCAGCTTTTCCAAAGCTCTCTGGGACACCCTTCAGCACAGAAGACTCCACCAAAGTTGTGCCATACAGACAGTCATTTTACTGCTATCGCTTTTATCACAGGCCCCCTGCTGTTACACGGCCCAATAAATAAAGATTTTGTTTTATTGGACTGCTATGCAAGATCCATGGTGCACTGGCGAAATTGTATATTTACCAATAAATAAAGACCCTTCTTACTTTGGCATCCTCACCAGGCAGAAGCTTATGAGGGAAGACCCTTCTGGAAGTTTGTACCAAATGATTATTGCCTTCTTACTGCGAACACCAATGGACCAGTGATTGATTAGGGCAGAGAAATTTTTATAACTCAAGCATTGTTACCCTCCACACTAACTATTGGAGATAAATCCACAGTAGCAAGCAGAAATAATCGATATTCTGACTGTAGAAGAAACCTACTGAGCACAGAAAACACAGTACAATAAAGCTCGGGCAAGACAACAAAAAATGTAAATGGTGACACTCTAGCTTAGGGCAGGGTCCCTACATAATATAGATTGCCTTGCCTATGTTATCTTCTGTTTGAGTCTATGATAAGCAATCTAGGCTTATCTAAAATGGTTAACCATATTCTATTGCATTAAAAATAACCTGCTCAAACAGTAAACAGGACAGGGTATTTTCTACATAAGATATGAAGAAAGCCAAAGCTATAAAATGGATATGTTAGGTATGTTTTTTTCAATGCAAATTGGTGGTGGTGGTGTGCAAAAGCATTACTTGAACCATTTTTAGCCAAGTTAAAGAATTAGCATCTTTGGCTTTTATTACCTTTGCTGTAATAAAAAAATCAGAAAACTAAAATCAGATAGGGCACAAATTTCCTAATCCCACCACTTACACATCCTAACCATAAAGACATGAAGTTCAAAGGAGGAAACCTTCCATAACCACTTTTATGGTACCTTTACATTCCATGTTCTCATTAATGGCAAAACTCATCAGGACAACCTCAGAATAGAAAGAAACCATATTTTTTATATTTAGTTTTTTCTTCTGGCCGGGCCATTGCTCTTTGGTTTACCTTGTTCATAGAAAAACAGAGAATGACCTACAATTTCCCATATTTAGTTTGTACAACAAATCCCCAGCAGTACTTGATTTTTGGTATTTATACAATGGATGGACAGTAACTCAGATGTGTACTATGTATTGATATCTTCCACGCTATAACATTTCTTCTCTTAACCATGTTTTTTGCGTTTGGGATCAATTTAGCACTCAAGCAGATAACCCGTCTAGAACATGAAAAATAAACATTTTTGTTAAGGTCAGTGGTAGAAACACATTTCTTTGACAGTAATATTTCTGTGACAACAACAATGCAATGCAAGGTGGGACTTCCTACAGAGCTCTGTAGGTTTTTTTGTGGGTTAGAAAAACCTAACAATTTGATACAGATAAATTACCAACAAACAGGCTGTGTTCTGTTACAAACAAAAGCATTATATTTTTCAATATTAAATCATTTGTATTTTATATTCTTCAGAAAAAGGGAATAAAATATCAGAAAAGACTAATAGAAATACTGTATTTATCAAGTTAAAGTGGAAAAAAAAAAAAGAATTCAGGGAATTCAACAGAATGTGTCCCTGATAATGTTAAAGTTTTTGAGGGGTAATTTATTAGCAACGTTTAGATAATTGAAGGAGAGTCTTTTTGCTTAAGACTGGTAAGGCAAAACAAATATATATATATATATATATATATATATATATATATATATATATACACACTATATTGTCAAAAGTATTGGGACGCATGCCTTTACACGCACATGAACTTTAATGGCATCCCAGACTTAGTTGTGGGTTTCGATATTGAGTTGGCCCACCCTTTGCAGCTATACCAGCTTCAACTCTTCTGGGAAGGCTGTCCACAAGGTTTAGGAGTGTGTCTATGGGAATGGTTGACCATTCTTCCAGAAGCGCATTTGTGAGGTCAGGCACTGATGTAGGACGAGAAGACCGGGCTCGCAGTCTCCACTCAAATTCATCCCAAAGGTCTGACTGACCAACATCACCGGGTGTGTCCCTTATTGAAATTCAAATAAATACATTGTAATGTTAATTTTTGGATTAAAAGCTCCCTAGCGTCTCCTGTTTCAAATGTGGCCTAGTAAATGTGCTTACAGTATATACTGTACATTGTGTTACTACAATATTTTGCTCACTTTTTATGTTAAATACATACATTCTAATGTTGATTTTTAAAATTAAAAGCTGGCTGATATCTTTTCTGTTCCAAATGCTGCCTAGTATAAGCGAATAACCCTATTGCTGCAGTGGCAGCACCAATATGTAAACAGATGTCCTGCCGCTATAGTTTGCTACCTTCTTTAGACTATTGGCTTTCTTGTAGAAGTCATTACTTCTATAGGCTGCAAGGGTGTTACAGGTTGGAGAGCAGCAGGATATTAGCAAACATCCATTCGCTGATATGCCCTGGGAAGAATGACCCCAGAAGCGATAAGCTCTGATTATTTTGGGGTTTAAAGGTAAATAATCTATGGCTGGGGAAGAGGCTAAATGAGCATGATCTACAATTGGCCAGTTTCAGTGAGAGCAGAAATTAATAGATCCCTGATGTCCCTATCAAGGAGAACATACCAACTTCACTACAGTGGGGATCGAAAGTTTGGGCACCCCAGGTAAACATTTGTATTAATGTGCATAAAGAAGCTAAGGAAAGATGGAAAAATCTCCAAATGGCATCAAATTACACATTAGACATTCTTATAATATGTCAACAAAAGTTAGATTTTATTTCCATCATTTACACTTTCAAAACAGAAAACAAAAGAAATGGCATCTGCAAAAGTTTGGGCACCCTGCAGAGTTAATATCTTGTACTGCCCCCTTTGGGAAGTATCACAGCTTGTAAATGCTTTTCGTAGCCAGCCAAGAGTCTTTCAATTCCTGTTTGAGGTATCTTTGCCCATTCTTCCTTACAAAAGTCTTCCAGTTCTTTGAGATTTCTGGGCTGTCTGTCACGCACTGCTCTTTTAAGGTCTATCCATAGATTTTCAATTATGTTGAGGTCAGGAGATTGTGAAGGCCATGGCAAAACCTTCAGTTTATGCCTCTTGATGTAATCCCCCATGGATTTCGAGGTGTGTTTAGGATCATTATCCATTTGTAGAAGCCATCCTCTCTTTAACTTCAGTTTTTTCACAGATGGCATCAAGTTACCATCCAAAATTTGCTGAAATGTTATTGAATCCATTTTTCCTTCTACTCGTGAGTAGGGATGATCGAACGGTTCGGGTCCACCATCGGTTCGACCCGAACATTGGGTGTTCGAGGTTCGGCCGAATTTAGAACTTTTTGCCCAAAAAGTTCGGAATTCGGCAACCAGAACCACCCAAAATGCAATGCTTCAGGAAATGGGCTTTAAAAGCCCGTGATTGGACCAGAACCATTAGCAAAAGCCAATTGAGGGGGCAGGAGAATGCTAGGAATGTGATTGGAGTGACTAGGGGGTCCCTAGACCAATCATTAGTGAATACGCCCCCCAGTATATAAGATCGCCCCCGCCATATTCCTAGCATTGTTATACTGGACATGGAAGAGAATGGAAGCAGTTCTGTTAATTTAACTTTAAAAGTGTCATTTAGCTATTTTTAGTGTGAGGAAAGGGATATCTAGTGTAGATAGAGTGCTCCTTTACACTTAAGTTAGCTTCAAAAATTGAGTTTCTGTAGGGAAAATGTTAAGTGTAAGGGGACCGTAGTGTAGTGTAGGGTTAACTGGCAGTGACTGCTATGGCAGGGTGACAAAACCCTTTCATAGCAGGGTGACCGCTATAGAGAAATAATCATTTCTCTGAATAGCTTCGTAACTGGAATATGGCTTCTCACCAGCCAAGCATTTTTTATGCTGCAGGGGCTGCCACTGCCAGTGCTTTTTTGAGGACATGTTTGATGTCAGACATGACATCTGAACATGTGTATAGGGGGTATATATAGACATATATGTCTGAATATATACCCCTAGACATATATAGGTGTGATAGTAGCAGAAATAAATGCTTGCGCTAATGAAATCATTTACAGGAATATATTTCTGCTACTATCACACCTATATATGTCTAGGGGTATATATTCAGACATATATGTCTATATATACCCCCTATACACATGTTCAGATGTTTTGCCGGCCTCAAAAGAACCCAAAAAAATGCCAAAAAAACGCTAGCGTCAAAAAAAAAAATGCCCAGGTGTGTTTTTGCTGGCATTTTTTGGGGGGTTTTGGAGGCAGGCAAAACATCTGAACATGTGTATAGGGGGTATATATAGACATATATGTCTGAATATATACCCCTAGACATATATAGGTGTGATAGTAGCAGAAATAAATGCTTGCGCTAATTAAATCATTTACAGTAATATATTTCTGCTACTATCACACCTATATATGTCTAGGGGTATATATTCAGACATATATGTCTATATATACCCCCTATACACATGTTCAGATGTTTTTCCTGACTGCAAAGAACCCAAAAAAATGCCAAAAAAACGCTAGCGTCCAAAAAAAATGCCCAGGTGTGTTTTTGCTGGTATTTTTTGGGGGGTTTTGGAGGCAGGCAAAACATCTGAACTTGTGCACAGAACCACTATACACATGTTCAGATGTTTTTCCTGACTGCAAAGAGCCCAAAAAAATGCCTTCTATTAAACCGGGAGAGAAGCTAACTACCTGTGTTTAAAGTGTTCTAATACAAACAATCCTTTTTTTTTTTCTGGTTCTGGACATGCTACAGAGCTGAAACTTCACAGGTACACCTTTTAGACCCCCCAGACACAAAATCACACAAAAAAAGTTCTTAAAAATTGTCATTTTTGATAAAAAAAAGCCAATTATTGAAAAAAAAAGAGAGATTTTTTGATTTTTACTTTGGATTTCAGATCTGGAGGGTCTAAAAGGTGTGCATGTGAAGTTTCAGCTCTGTAGCATGTCCAGAACCAGAAAAAAAAAAGATTGTTTGTATTAGAACACTTTAAACACAGGTAGTTAGCTTCTCTCCCGGTTTAATAGAAGGCATTTTTTGGGGTTCTTTGCAGTCAGGAAAAACATCTGAACTTGTGTATAGTGGTACTGTGCACAAGTTCTGATGTTTTGCCTGCCTCCAAAAACCCCCAAAAAATGGCAGCAAAAACACACCTGGGCATTTTTTTTTGGACGCTAGCATTTTTTTGGGTTCTTTGCAGTCAGGAAAAGCATCTGATCTTGTGTATAGTGGTACTGTGCACAAGTTCAGATGTTTTGCCTGCCTCCAAAAACCCCCAAAAAATGGCAGCAAAAACACACCTGGGCATTTTTTTTGGACGCTAGCGTTTTTTTTGGCATTTTTTTTGGTTCTTTTGAGGCAGGCAAAACATCTGAACTTGTCTATAGTGGTGTATATACACACACATACATATATTTATATACACACCTAGACATATATAGGTGTGATAGTAGCAGAAATATATGCTTGCGCTAATGAAATCATTTACACTAATATATTTCTGCTACTATCACACCTATATATGTCTAGGTGTGTATAAACATATAAGTATGTGTGTATATATACCACTATAGACAAGTTCAGATGTTTTGCCTGCCTCAAAAGAACCCAAAAAAATGCCCAAAAAAACGCTAGCGTCCAAAAAAAAAAATGCCCAGGTGTGTTTTTGCTGCCATTTTTTGGGGGTTTTTGGGGACAGGCAAAACATCTGAACTTGTGCACAGTACCACTATACACAAGATCAGATGTTTTTTCCTGACTGCAAAGAACCCAAAAAAATGCCAAAAAAAATGCTAGCGTCCAAAAAAAATGCCCAGGTGTGTTTTTGCTGCCATTTTTTGGGGGGTTTTGGAGGCAGGCAAAACATCAGAACTTGTGCACAGTACCACTATACACAAGTTCAGATGTTTTTCCTGACTGCAAAGAACCCCAAAAAATGCCTGCTATTAAACCGGGAGAGAAGCTAACTACCTGTCCTGAAAGAAAGTGTTCTAATACAAACAATCTTTTTTTTTCTGGTTCTGGACATGCTACAGAGCTGAAACTTCACATGTACACTTTTTAGACCCCCCAGATCTGAAATCCAAAGTAAAAATCAAAAAATCTCTCTTTTTTTTTTTTTTTTCAATAATTGGCTTTTTTATCAAAAATGACAATTTTTAAGAACTTTTTTTTGTGTGATTTGGTGTCTGGGGGGTCTAAGAGGTGTACCTGTGAAGTTTCAGCTCTGTAGCATGTCCAGAACCAGAAAAAAAGATCATATAGGTGTTAAAGTTAAAGGAGGGACCCGAAATCACATCCCTGTTCTACTGAAAAATTATCTTTTTTTTTTCATGGTTCTGGATATGCGACAGAGCTGAAACTTCACATGCACACCTTTTAGACCCCCCCCCCCCCAGATACTAAATCCAAAGTCAAAATCAAAAAATCTCTTTTTTTAAAAATTTTTTTCAATAATTGGCTTTTTTTATCAAAAATGACAATTTTTGAGAACTTTTTTTGTGTGATTAATAGTTAATGGGGCATGGCCCAGAACCCTGGGCACTTTTTAGGGGCGTTTATTGGGTTTTAGGGCTTAAAAATTGTGATTTTTGATTACCGAAGTTCGGGTCCCATTGATTTCAATGGGGCTCTGAAATCCGGGCCGAACTTTCGGGAAGTTCGGATGTTCTGGCCGAACCGAACTTTTCAAAAGTTCGATCATCCTTACTCGTGAGATGTTCCCTGTGCCACTGGCTGCAATACAACCCCAAAGCATGATTGATCCACCCCCATGCTTAACAGTTGGACAGAGGTTCTTTTCATTAAATTCTGTGCCCCTTCTTCTCCAAACGTACCTTTGCTCATTCTGGCCCAAAAGTTTGATTTTAGCCTCGGTTCACACTTATGCGAGTGCGGGAAGGCTGCGAATTCGCAGCCTGTTCCCGCATCGCACACGCACCCCCGGCAGTTCACACTGCCATATGCGATACGCTGGGGGTGTCAATGTAATCTTAATGACACCCCCAGTTTGATCGCATATCGCAGTGCGATCGTGGAGTTCGCACAGGATCGGATCGCACAAGTGTGAACCACTGTGCGATCCGATCCTGATGCGGCTTCCAAAAAGGGTCCCTGTGCGTCTTTGCTGCGGCTGCGGTGCGAATTTAGCCATACAAAGTGTATGGCTAAACTCACACCGCACAGCCGATCGCATGTAATGAAGGAGCAGTGCGCTCCGACATTACATGCGAACGCCGGAGCCGCACAAATGTGAACCGGCTCTTAACCTCATCTGTCCACAGAACTTGTTTCCAAAATGCATCAGGCTTGTCTATATGATCATTTGCAAAGTTCAAACGCTGATTTTTGTGGTGGGGACATAGAAGAGGTTTTCTTCTGAGGACTCCTCCATGAAGACCATATTTGTACAAGTATCTCTTTATAGTGGAATAGTGTACCACAACTCAAGTGTCTGCCAGATCTTTCTGGAGGAATCGTGCAGTCAAACGTGGGTTTTGAATTGTTTTTCTCACAATCCTGCGAGTTGTTCTGTCTGATATTTTTCTTGGTCTTCCAGATCTTACTTTAACTTCCACTGTTCCTGATGACTGCCATTTCTTAATTACATTCCGAACAGAGGATATTGACATCTGAAAACGCTTTGCTATCTTCTTATAGCCTTCTCCAGCTTTGTGAGCGTCAACTATTTTCAGTTTCAGTTTTCTAGACAACTGCTTAGAAGATCCCATGGTGCTAAATGTTGGGGCAAGGTCAGATGAGTCTGGGCATTTAAAACTTCGGAGATTGACATCACCTGGTCTTCCCAGACGATGATTGAGAACAATCCATGACACTGGCAGGTCTCAGCCTTGCAAAGGGGGCAGTGCATGCTATAAATTCTGCAGGGTGCCCAAACTTTTGCAGACACCATTTTTTTGTTTTCTGTAATTTTGAAAGTGTCAATGATGGAAATAAAATCTAACTTTTGTGGACATATTATAAGAATGTCTAATCTGTAATTTGATGCCTTTTGGAGATTTTTCCATCTTTCCTTGGCTTCTTTATGCACATTAATACAATTTTTTACCTGGGGTGCCCAAACTTTCGATCCCCACTGTATGCTATTACATAAGTGGGTTTTTCAGTAAGTAAGTGTAAAACAACACCCCAAAAAAACTCTTAAAGCGCCCAGCCATCACCTGCATGCATACATGAATCTAAATGTGTGCATGGGGTCCACATATGTACAAAAACAGCGATTGTACCAGTGCCACACATACATTATTAGGTATCACCATGCATGCCAGAGTGAGAGCAATAATCCTAGAGCCAGTGTTCACTAATAAGTCTATGTTGAGATGTAAATGCCTTTAAAGCGTTGCCTATGAACAATTTTGGGTACTGTAGTCCTTTGCTGTTTCACACATCGATTTTAAGGCTTGACATATTTGGTATGCATTTACTCTCACTAACTCGTCTTTTATATTTTTCAAAAATTGGATATTATATTGTGTTTATTTACACTTAAATGAATTTAAATATATTTTCTACAGGTTCTCTGCTTTCTCTGCTTTCAGAAAATATAGAATGTTTTGGGGGTTTTAGGTAATAGTCAGGCCTATGTGTGCAAAAATGAAAATAAAATTGCTCTGTCAAGAAAAGTGTAAATACTGTGCATGGAGTCACCACAATATTTTTCTGAGTTTTTTCAGTGAAATAAATGCACTATCATAGTGATTCTGACCGTCTCCTGGTAACAATGTGGTGCATGAATTTACTGCAATATTTTTCCAACTTTTTCTGTTAAATGCATTCTAATGCTGATTTTTAGAATAAATTCCTGGTGTCTCTCCTTTTTAAAACCTGACCTAATAAAAGGTGATTAAAGACTGTGTATGGAGTCAGAACAATACCTTGCTGGCTTTTTACATGTAAATTATTTCATCTTAATTTTTTATTTTTTTTTAAAACCTTCCTGGTATGTCTGTTTTTCAAAAGTGGCCCAATAAAAGTAATTAAAGTGTTAAAACCACAACAGGAAAATCAGCCTGCATATGCAGTAATGCATGTTTGTTATACTTACTGTGGAACCAAAGTGGTTAACCTAAAGGGTAATGCTGCACATTGTGTAAAAAGGCTATTTGATCCTGTCTTCTCTGATCATCCCCTTCTTCTGCTGTCTTCAATCCATCTCCTGATAAGACAGAGCCTTTGGCATCTTCACATGCTTAGTTTGGTGTATATTGGTGTGCACAGGGCCAATCAGCACTGTCCAGACAAAGGGTCAGGGGTCCTGCAGTCTCAAAGGACAGTCAGAGAATGAAACATTTTCCTATGAGCTTTAAACAGTCACTGATAGAAGTCACAAGACTTCTATATACTGCTGATGAGACAAGGTATATAGCAGTTTATATTTAGTAAAATTATTGCAGTTCTATGTTCTGTGTACTGTGGGAGACCAGACATAGTGAATGCGGGGTCCTGGGTTTAGTATCACTTTAACCCTTTCCGCTGACGTAACGTAAATATGGGGCCTCGGCTTTAAGGGGTTGTACCAGGGTGATGCCTGCAGCGGCAAGCATCACCCCAGTACTGTTTTTTAGAATTGATGGTAGGTTTTCTTGCAATAACAACTGATGCAGCTAATCAGCCGCTCGGCTGGTATCTCAAGCAGCAGGAGGTGATGTCCCCCCCCCCGCCACCTTCCGCAGCTCGCCCATGGAACAGGAGACCAGAAAGACCAGCCAGCACATCTGTCGGCTGACCGAGGACCCAAACAAAGCCGAAATTGGCTTTGATCGGGTCTCGGATCTAGTAAGCCAGAAACGATGTCACTACATTATTATCGGAGACTGGAGCCCTAAAGGCGCCAGATTTTTTAAAAAATGACAGTATTCAAAACAGCCAAACTTTAATTTTTGAATGCTTTTAAGTTCAAAGGAAGGATTTGAGGTCTTTTAGACCCCAGATCCCTCCATAAAGAATACCTGTCACTGCCTATTACTGTCACAATGGATGTTTACATTCCTTGTGATAGCAGTAAAAGTGATAAAAATATTTTTTAAAGGGATAGTGTAAAAAAAAAGAAAAAATAAAATAAAAAAAATAAGAAAAAAAATGTAAAGCACCCCATCCTTCCGTGCTCACGCACAGAAGCGACCACACACATATATGTAAACGGTGTTCAAAACACACAGGTGAGGTATTGCCACGATTGTCAGAGCGAGAGCAATAATAGTGCATGACATTCAATATAGCGCTGATGATCGCCTTTTTATTCTCTAGAGTCTATGCTAACAATATATATATATATATATATATATAATGTTTGGGGGTTCTAAGTAATTTTCTAGCAAAAAAGACTAATTTTAACTTTGATTTTATGCAACAAATGTCAAAAAAAGGCTTAGGCATGAACAGGGCAAATCCTGTTCACTACAGTATTGTCACCACAATACTTTGCTGGCTTTTTTCATGGGAAATAACATGACTTTTGATTCTGTTATTAAAACGTTTGGTGTCCCTCCTGTTAAAAATGTGGCACAATAAAACTGCTTAAATACAGTGCAGTTACAGTCACCAGTTACTGTAATATTTTGCTGGCTTTTTCTGTACAATAAAAACACTCTAATGTTGATTTTTTTAAAAATTAGATTCTGTGGGGTGTCTCTTCTTTATATTTTTTTTTTATAATAATTTTTATTGAAATTTTCATAATAAAGTTACAAACATTTAAACAGTAAACAATGCAGCTCAAGGCCATAACAGTGACAGTTAATCACATTACCCCAGGGATATCAACAGTTTTTGATTCAGGTGTTCACTCAAGCATGTATACATTTAGCACTTTGCCCACAATATAAATCATAACCAATGGACAGTTAATCTTCGGACGGTGTCTCATCTTTTTAAAATGTGGCCTAGTAAAAGTATAAACAGTGTGCATAGAGTCAGTACAAAATGTTTTGGTTTTTTTTTCTGTGAAATAAATATTTTGTAATTTAGATTTTTTTTTAATTAAACACCACCTGGTGTATCTCCTTTTCAAAACATGGCCTAGTAGAAGTGCTTAAATGCAACGTATGGTGGTAGTACAATATTTAGAACATGTGAGAAGCCTCATTTATAATACCTTGTTGATTGGAGACAAGTTGGTGCGAGGTAGATCAGCAAGTATCAGTTTGGAGATACACCACCGGTCCCATTGTTTTTTTGTGAAAGGCGGGCTCTAAAGTTTTCAGCTGGTGAGTGAGCTCTACCTAAGGGGTGTCACTAGGGTGCAGTGGAGGTGCATGTTAAGAGAATTAAGCACTGGAGTGGAAGATCTATCTGCTTACCCCACTCATTGACTGTTTAACCATCTGAAAATATTAAAAACAGGAGTCATTTAATCCCAGTGGGATAACAAGGACTGTTTTTAAGCGCTGCTAATGTGTTTTTGTTTGAGTTTGTTGGTATGCATCCTTGTGTAACGCTCCTGCGTTTTTATTGTAAGCTGGATTTGCAGCTGCAGAATCTCCACTCAGTAGTCATGTAGAGATGTGTTGGAATACCAGATCCAACTCTCCAGACTCATCACTGTGGGCCTGTCTGCTTCAGCATACAGATATACACACACTCAATAAGATGTTCCTGGAGTGATAGGATGTATATGGTAGTATGGAGGTGATGTGCTGAAGGGACAGGTGTAAGCAGTGACAGTAATGGTAAGCACCTGATAGTAATGTTCAGGAGAGTAGTAGATGGTAATAGGTAGAATGCAGATAGGTTAGTAATCATGTATGGTAACAGGTGGTAAGGACAGCAGATGACATAGACAGGATAGACTAACCCAGTGCAAGGATAGATGTTAGTAGACTCAAGAGCTAGCAATCTATGTAACAGTGGAGATGGTAGAATTAGTATGCATAGATAGTAACAGTCCTTAATGTGCAGAAGATGATAGTGTAAGTTAGTTATGGAGGATTCCCCTGTGGGGTACTTATCACTAGTAAGGTTTAGTAAGTAAAGGGGTCCAGTAGTGAGGGAGTGATCCGGTAGCGAGATACGGGATCATATGCGAGGTTCCGGTCTGTTCCAGGTAAAGGCAAATAGCTGGAGGTTCCGACAGCAAGACAAGGCTTGTGAGCATGTAGACACACATTGAACGAACAACGTGAGAGAGAACGCCGGCGATTGAAATAGCCGCTCAGCGGCGCTCAGCGATGACGTCATCCGTCTTAAAGGTGTATGCGTTCCACCTAACTAGAAAGGTGGGACGCAATGTTTTGAAAGGAAAATGGTAAATAAGGGTACCAAAGGTATCAGAATCTTACAGTACCCCCCCCCCCTTAAGGCCGGCTCCGGAAGGCCTATAGTACTGGTTTCTCCGGGTATTTCGAGTGAAACCTTCGTATAAGCCTAGGTGCGTGAACATCAGAGGTATCCAACCAGGTGTCGTCTTGGGGTCCATAGTTCTTCCATCTTATGAGATATTGGAGTCTTCCTCTGTGGATACGAGAATCCAAAATCTCCTTAATCTCATATTCTTCTCAGCCTTCAACTTGTACTGGAGGTGGAGGCAAGATGGTAGGCCTTATTCCTTGGTTAGGAACATGTGGCTTCAGTAGCGACACATGAAAGATGGGATGTATTTTGAGATCTGCTGGTAAGGTGAGTTGCACTGCAGCTTTTCCAATGAGTTTCTTAATTGGGAAGGGTCCCAGAAATAAAGGTCCAAGCTTTTTGCTAGGGATCTTTAATCTTAAATTTTTTGTCGATAGCCAAACGAGGTCCCCAATAGCATATTGTGGAGAAGGTCTTCTACGAAGGTCGTAGTACCTTTTTTGTTGACTATGAGCGTGTGAGATGGTGGTATTAAGTAAACCCAGAGAGTCTTTTATTTGGGTAAGATAATCCGAGGCTACTGGGTTACTTGATGGTAGGATGCGTGGTGGAAGAAGTGTGGGATGAAACCCATAGTTCAAGTAGAACGGACTTTGCTTAGTAGTACTGTGGGTTGCGTTGTTATAAGCAAATTCCGCCAGAGGGAGGAGGTCCACCCAATCATCCTGTAGGTATGATGTGTAGCAACGCAGATATTGTTCTATACACTGGTTGACTCTTTCAGTCTGTCCGTTGGTCTGAGGGTGGTAGGGAGAAGTGAGCTTTCGCTCAATCCGTAGTATTTAACATAGAGCTTGCCAAAATTTGGAGATGAACTGTGAACCACGGTCGGATAAAAGAGTTTTTGGAATTCCATGTAACTTGAACACATGTTTCATTAGTAGTTCCGCTGTTTGTTTAGATGAAGGTAGTCTGCGAATAGCAATGAAATGTGCCATCTTTGTCAGATGGTCCACTGACACTAGAATGGTATTAAATCCTTTGGAAGGTGGTAGTTCTACTATAAAGTCTAAGGATACAACTTCCCATGGGACCTGGGGTATTGGTAGACTGCAGAGTAGACCAGATGGTTTTGTAGTGTCAATTTTGGACCTTGCACAGATGTCACATGAAGAAACAAATTTTTGTACAGACGTCTTCATATCAGTCCACCAAAACTGCCTGGTAAGCAAATTAAGGGTTTTCGTCATACCCATATGTCCTGCCATGGGCACATCATGTGATAATTCCAAGATCTTGGTGCGCATAGTAGGGGGTATGTAGAGTTTGTCGTGGTAATAGAGGAAGCCTTCTGCATTAGTACTTAGTTGTGGTGGAGGTGAATCCAATCTTATACTGTGCAAAATCTCTTCCTTCAGGGAACGAACAACACCAATAATACGTTCATAGGGTATTATAGGAATAGAAGGGATTTCGGCACAGTTATCTTCGGTTAATACGTGATAGCGCATCCGCTTTTTTATTTTTGTCTGCAGGCGTGTAGGTCACTAGGAAGTTGAATCTTAGGAAGAATAATGACCATCGTACCTGCCGGTGGGAAAGAGTTTTGTTAGTCTGGAGGTATTGAAGGTTTTTATGATCTGTATATATGAGTATTGGTAATTGGGTACCTTCAAGTAGATGTCGCCAATTCTCCAGTGCCAGTTTTATGGCAAGCAACTCCTTTTCACCCACTGGGTAATTCACCTCTGGGCTGCTTAGTGATTTTGAGAAGAAAGAAACTGGGTGGAGTGGTGAAGTATTTGTTGGTCGTTGGGAGAGAACTGCTCCTACTGCCATATTTGACGCATCTACCTCCAGAATATATTGGAGGGATGGGTCTGGATGGCGTAGTATGGGAGCAGAAGTAAAGCTTGATTTTAACAAGCGGAAAGCTCCATTTGCTTCTTCTGACCATTTGAATGGTTTCTTTATACTTGTAAGTTGTGTGAGAGGTCTCACAATAGCAGAGAAGTTCTTGATGAACTTCCTATAGAAGTTTGAAAATCCAAGGAATCGCTGTAATGCCTTACGAGTTGTTGGTATAGGCCAATCCAGAATACAGGATATCTTGCTCATATCCATCTTGATTCCGGTTTTGGATATGATTTATCCTAAGAATAATATTTCTTCTTTATGAAATAGGCATTTTTTTAATTTCACGTATAGATTATGTGCGAGTAATCTGGATAACACAAGTCTTACATGTTTTATATGTTCAGACAGAGATCGAGAATAGATAAGTATATCGCCCAGATATACCACAACACAGACATCAAGTAAGTCTCTAAAGATGTCGTTTATGAACCTTTGAAAACCTGCGGGAGCATTACACAACCCGAATGGCATCACAAGATATTCGAATAATCCGTATCTGGTTCTGAATGCTGTTTTCCACTCATCTCCGTCACGGATTCGGATTAGGTTGTATGCCCCTTTTAGGTCCAATTTAGAGAAGTAAGTAGCCCCACGCACTTGTTCAATGAGTTCGGGGATGAGCGGTAAAGGATAGCGATCCTTTATTGTAATGGTATTTAATTGCCTATAATTGATAATAGGCCTAAGACTTAAATCCTTATTGCGGACAAAGAAAAGTCCTGCAGCTGTGGAAGAAGTGAACCCTTTTGTCAAATTCTCATCCAAGTATTCCTTGAGATGAGAGAGTTCATCCTGTGAAAGAGGATAAACATGACCGAAAGGCAATTTGCTCTTAGGGAGTAGATCGATAGTGCAATCATAATCCCTATGGGGAGGCAACACTTGAGCATTTTTCTCAAGGAATACTTCGGACAGATCCTGATAGCATAGTGGTGCAATCTCGTCTGACACCACAGACAGGATCTTTCCATAAGATGGGAGGTTACATGTAATCTCACAATAGTGAGAAGGGAAAGTTAAAGTCCGTCTTATCCAATCTATGATTGGTTGATGTGTGTGTAACCAGGGGAGTCCCAAAATAATGGGAAAATGGGGTGAAGATAGTATATCAAAGGAGGTGGTCTCCATATGAGACTCGTTAGCAGTGACAAGGAGTGCTTGTGTCTGATTGGTGATTGGACCAGAAGATAGCGGGATACCGTTAATGAAACTAACAGAAACAGGTTTAGGTTTTGAAATAACAGGTATTTTATTTAAGGTAACAAAATGTATATCGATATAGTTCCCACAAGATCCTGTGTCGATCATAGCCTTGGTAGTAATCCTAGTCTGGTCCCACTGTAATGTTAAATGAACAAAAAGATAAGGTTTAGAAAAGGAAGTCGTTAATCCCCCTAGCAAGACATGTGAACACTCACCCTCTTTTTTGCGGACAAGGGGACAGACGCTTATCGAATGATCCGGGGATGCGCAGTACATGCAGAGATTACTGGATCTTCTCCTGGCTCGTTCAGTAGTTGATAAAGGTGGGCGTATGGTTCCTACCTCCATAGGAGTAGGGTCAACGGCCGGAATCCGAGAAGGACTAGACAATGGCATTCCCATTTTCTCAGCCTTTCTTTCTCGCAGTCACCTGTCAATGTTGATACTGAGTTGTATTAAGGCATCCAAAGTGCCAGGTAAATCCGCTCGGGCGAGCTCGTCTTTAACGGCTTCTGACAACCCAAGTCTGAACTGAGTTCGCAGAGATGTATCATTCCACCCTGAATCAAGGGTCCATCTTTTGAACTCTGCTACAAAGTCTTCTACAGGTCTCCTTCCTTGTTTTAAAGCCCTCAATTGGATATCAGCAGTACTCTGCCTATTGGGGTCATCATATAAACTAGCGAGTTCCGCTAGGAATAAAGGATAGGAGTTGAGAAGCTGATCATTTTTCTCAAAGAGAGAGTCTGCCCAGGCCCGTGGATCACCCGTTAAGTATGAAATGACGGTGCAGACTTTAATTTGATCAGTAGGGTAAGTACGAGGTTTTAGCAAAAAAAGCAATTGACATGCGTTTTTGAATTCACAAAATTTTTTCCGATCACCTGTAAACACTAGAGGAGGGTTTATTTTGGGTTCAGGGGGCTGAGCAGCAGTAAGCTGGGAAAGACGGGTTACCTGCTGTCTCAGAGTCTGATTGTCTTCTTTTACTTCAGTAAGAGCAAGTATTAATGCATTTACTTGTTGTGGTAATCTCCACTCAGTAGTCATGTAGAGATGTGTTGGAATACCAGATCCAACTCTCCAGACTCATCACTGTGGGCCTGTCTGCTTCAGCATACAGATATACACACACTCAATAAGATGTTCCTGGAGTGATAGGATGTATATGGTAGTATGGAGGTGATGTGCTGAAGGGACAGGTGTAAGCAGTGACAGTAATGGTAAGCACTTGATAGTAATGTTCAGGAGAGTAGTAGATGGTAATAGGTAGAATGCAGATAGGCTAGTAATCATGTATGGTAACAGGTGGTAAGGACAGCAGATGACATAGACAGGATAGACTAACCCAGTGCAAGGATAGATGGTAGTAGACTCAAGAGCTAGCAATCTATGTAACAGTGGAGATGGTAGAATTAGTATGCATAGATAGTAACAGTCCTTAATGTGCAGAAGATGATAGTGTAAGTTAGTTATGGAGGATTCCCCTGTGGGGTACTTATCACTAGTAAGGTTTAGTAAGTAGAGGGGTCCAGTAGTGAGGGAGTGATCCGGTAGCGAGATACGGGATCAGTTGCGAGGTTCCGGTGTGTTCCAGGTAAAGGCAAATAGCTGGAGGTTCCGACAGCAAGACAAGGCTTGTGAGCATGTAGACACACATTGAACGAACAACGTGAGAGAGAACGCCGGCGATTGAAATAGCCGCTCAGCGATGACCTCATCCGTCTTAAAGGTGTATGCGTTCCACCTAACTAGAAAGGTGGGACGCAATGTTTTGAAAGGAAAATGGTAAATAAGGGTACCAAAGGTACCAGAATCTTACACCTTGTGTCTATAAACAATTTCACACATATGTTCTATATTAATCTTTTAATAGCAGCTGCCATTCCCTTATAGGGGACATATATATATGGTTACTGTATGGTATTTAGCCTACAAACCATAGCGCTGGGTGGGTATTACACTACAGAATCTTGCTCCTTTTTGAGATTATTGATTAACATACAACCTAGCAGCCATGGATGCTGTCTTGTTTTCAAAAAACTGACAGTTAAATATGGAGACAATCTTTTCAGAAATGGAGTGTAATGATACAGTACAAGATCTGAGTAGCAACTTAACTGCACTGGGAAATCTCCTAGAGAAACAAGTGCGTACATGGTGGGATATTTGTACTTTTGAGCAGTATCTCAAGGAACGGATCATCATGAGGAGTCTTAGGTGGGAAGTGACTCCTCAAGATGATCTTGATGACGAGTTGTCCAAAACTGAATGGTTGGATTTTTTTCATAGTGTCGGTTTGAAGCTCCAAGAATTAGTCCTGAAAAGGAAAAAGAAAAAAAATGGGAATCTTGGAGAAAAAAAATTGCAGAGTTATTAATGAGTATTGAACCGGAAAATGGCTCACCACAGGTCAATAAATTTAACATAGATACAAAAAAGAAATTTGAAAAAATAGACCGAGAAACACGAAAGAAAAAAGTCTTGAATTTCCACAGAGATATGAATGATTTCAGAAATAATCAGGTATATCTTTGGTAAATACCAGTTTCGGATGCTAGAGAAAATAACATTCAAACCCATAATGGTGCCAATTCTTCTGCTAAGCACCCAGATAATTCACAATATCTTACCTCTACACGTGGTAGGGAAGCAAAGAATGACAAACAATCTAAAGGACCAGTTAATCACCCAATACAGATCAGGAGAGAAGTATCTAACAACTATGGTCCTGGAGAGTTGAGAAGCCCCCAAACACATCAATATCAGAATGTCACTAGGGGCAGTAAGAATGTGAATCCCCCTCAGCGGAACGGACCTCAGTATAACATGCTGGATCCAATACCGACATTCAATCGATATGAAGGCCTGTCCTACTATGAGGAACCTAGGGCCCCAACCCCTACTTACCCTTTTTTATGGAGAGGAAACAGAGGCAGGGGTGGGAGAAGAGGGGGCAGATCGTGGAGGGGCAAACCTATGGGTCCACCCTTCCCACAGATGGGATATGTAGGGAATTAGGATATATATCGAAACAAACCACAGGAATGGCAACGGCCCGAAAAGACCAACATCGAGAGGATGTAGAGCTGGCAGAAAGCTCCAAAAAAAGAAGCCAGGAAATCGATTAGAAGGCATCTACAACCTGGCTGGAATATCCCTTTCAGACAAGGAGATTAATATCTTGAATGCTGGCCTAAAATGTGCAGTAAAGAAACCTGTCAACAAGTTCAACATGTACATGGACATCCATAAGTACATACGAAAAATCAACCTGAAAAGGTATTTTCTAAATACTAACAAAGGAAAAAATAGAGATACACATCTGAATACCGGACAGATGGTGGGGATTGATAGAGGTTTAAAAAATAGGTCTTTATTTAATCCGCCACAGCCATCTAACCAACATGTTGAAGTTTTCAAGCAGTTGATCATTAGGGATTTAGAAGTCATCAAACCCAAAACAGATGTGAATCCTAGGTATATTCAGGAGGGCTTAGAAGCTTTAGAGAAAAGAAAGGATGTCATCATACGACCGGCAGACAAGGGTGGTGGGGTTGTCATCTTGGATAAAATTTACTACCATACACAGCTAACAGAGATGTTGTCATATACGGAAACGTATGTAGTGTTGAAAGAGGACCCTACTTCCCTGTATCGGAAGTTGGATGAACTTGTTGAGTTTGGATATCATAGGAGGATACTAACCAAAAAAGAAAAACGGTATCTGATGCCCAGTTTCAGTAGGATTCCAACAAGATATACAAGGATGAAACGAATCCTCCGGCCAGGCCTATAGTGAATAGCATAAATTCAGTTACATTTAGGGTTTGGCGAATATTTGGACCGTTTCTTCCAGGATAGTGTGGTGAAGTGGGTTTTGATTTGTTTTATTAAACTTTTAGGACATTACAGTGTGATATTTTAAAAAGAGAAACTCACAAACTATATCATGAAACATTTTTTGCCACTGCCCAGTTAGTAATAGGTTGAGGAGTTTAGCTTCATTTTTTAGCAATGCACTTTCATATCTTTTAGATCTGCTGTGGCTGTTACATCCACAATTCAAATCATAGAAACATAGAAACATAGAAACATAGAATGTGTCGGCAGATAAGAACCATTTGGCCCATCTAGTCTGCCCAATATATCAATAAATAAAGCCTATTACCACTGGATAAAAAAAAACTAGTTTAGGTACCTGAAATGAATCAGATTGGGGTGCTGGGGTGCTGCTGCTATATTTAGGTAAAAACCAATTATGCAAATACAAGAATACCGTGGTGCTGACACCCTCTATGATAATTTTATAGTTCTGTAACAACCCACAGGGACGTAGATAAGGGGGGGGTTGAACCCCCCCCCCCCCAGAGGTTGTCCAACCAGTTACAGAAGCTTCCAGGAGGAGAGCAGCACTGAGAGCAGAGCGGGAGGGAGCTCTGTTTGTTTTGTTGTAACATATTTGAATGTATTCTGTGTTCATTATGTGTTCATTATCTCACAGCATAGCAGAGTCGCTGCTTATATCACCAATTAGTTGTGGCTTTAATAATGATGTGTGTATATATATATATATATATATATATATATATATATATATATTTATATATTAAAAAGAAAGGGGTGCGCTGATTAGGTGAAAGGCTGCAACCAGATGATAGGACGTGTATATGTTTAAAAGTGATGGTGCGCTTTTCTTAAATGTGAAAAATCATATATTAAACAATATATAACAAAAATGGGAAAAAAAACCCAATCGAAATCACAGTGATGGGTGAAATAGGTGTAAATGAACAAACAAAATTGTCAAATAACACTCAATGTGACTATACAAATAAACATTGAAATAAAAGTCCATTGAATAATGTGATCCAAAATGTGAAAAATGGTGAAGAGAATCCAATTAAAAATCAAGGTGATGATGTAGTGTTCCCTCCACCGGGTGAAATGCCTCCTTACCTGGCGGAAAGAAGGTAAGTGCCTGATAATGATATTCTAATAGAAAAACCAGTGTTATAATTCCACCTGCACACGTGCAAGGTCACCCGGGTGATAAATAAATACAAGCCTCTTACCAGATGTAAGAGACAATCAAGCCTCTAAATATCCTGATCATGAGGATGCTTCCTTAACACCATGGATGGATGAAATCATTCACACTTTCTTCCCTCTGTATAAGCCAACGTGTGTCTCCTATCCTTTTGGGGTGATAGACTCCCCGCGATGTTCCAAAGTACATGAAAAAATGGATGGGACTAATAGTGCATTACCTTTTATATGCAATTTATTGATATACAGATTTGCACTTACAGTTGGGTTGAATGTTCGGGCAGAAAATCATGTAATGACAGGCTGAGGATCTCTAGGTGCATCGGGTCCGGCTGCAGCACGGACCGCCGATGACGCAATGACGGCACGCCTCCCTCCTGACGCGTTTCCTCCAATAGGGCTTCAACTTGAGATGGGAGATAGGCGCGCGCCGTCATTTCCGCCAATTTATACAGGTTAGTGTTGTCCTCCTCTTCCGGCGGAAATGACGGCGCGCGCCTATCTCCCATCTCAAGTTGAAGCCCTATTGGAGGAAACGCGTCAGGAGGGAGGCGTGCCGTCATTGCGTCATCGGCGGTCCGTGCTGCAGCCGGACCCGATGCACCTAGAGATCCTCAGCCTGTTATTACATGATTTTCTGCCCGAACATTCAACCCAACTGTAAGTGCAAATCTGTATATCAATAAATTGCATATAAAAGGTAATGCACTATTAGTCCCATCCATTTTTTCATGTACTTTGGAACATCGCGGGGAGTCTATCACCCCAAAAGGATAGGAGACACACGTTGGCTTATACAGAGGGAAGAAAGTGTGAATGATTTCATCCATCCATGGTGTTAAGGAAGCATTCTCATGATCAGGATATTTAGAGGCTTGATTGTCTCTTACATCTGGTAAGAGGCTTGTATTTATTTATCACCCGGGTGACCTTGCACGTGTGCAGGTGGAATTATAACACTGGTTTTTCTATTAGAATATCATTATCAGGCACTTACCTTCTTTCCGCCAGGTAAGGAGGCATTTCACCCGGTGGAGGGAACACTACATCATCACCTTGATTTTTAATTGGATTCTCTTCACCATTTTTCACATTTTGGATCACATTATTCAATGGACTTTTATTTCAATGTTTATTTGTATAGTCACATTGAGTGTTATTTGACAATTTTGTTTGTTCATTTACACCTATTTCACCCATCACTGTGATTTCGATTGGGTTTTTTTTCCCATTTTTGTTATATATTGTTTAATATATGATTTTTCACATTTAAGAAAAGCGCACCATCACTTTTAAACATATATATATATATGTGTGTGTGTGTGCCTCTTTCCCTTGCGTGCTCCTCAGGCTAAAACTGCAGTGTAGAATTTCTTCCTGTCATTGATTCATACTATAACTAGGTATCTGAGATTGTGGGAAGTGCTGGCAAAGTTTATTGATTGAGGTGCTGGGTGCTGCGTCTTCTATAATTGCTGTTGTGTTAGCCTGTTAGGCCCTGACTATTCACATGTAGAAATTTGGGATTGTGGGCAGAATATCCCTGTGATGCCGCCCGCCGCCACACCCAGATTCCAATCCAAATTGCATGGCAATGCTGGCAAAACGCAGCACGTGTGTTTGTGTTCTATTAATTTTTAGTGACACCAAAATGTGATGTGGTATTGCTGTGATTGTTGAGCGAGTTATCACACAAGGATCCATGTTTTGGTGCCAGTAAAAATGAATGGAACACAAACACATGTGCTGCGTTTTGCCAGCATTGCAGTGTAATTTGGAATTGCAGGCAGAATCATGGGGATACTGCCAGCCCATGATCCCAAATCTCTACATGTGAACAGGGCCCTAATGACATTGACTAAGGCTGGGCTGAGTCTTGCATTGCTGTTGTAATACTGTTGTGTTTCCCAGGGGTACAGCATTCTAAGTATCTTCTCTTTTTCTGTATGTATGGACTCTGCGGTGTCTGCAAAGTACCACTTCTCTTGTCCTGTATGCCTTTTTAACAAAAAATCAGTGTGTGCTTTGCTGCTTCCTTCCACAAGATGGTGCTCTTTGCATCTGCCCAGTAAAGATCCCAAATTGCTAGATGTGAAAAGTCAGGGCCTAACAGGCAAACACAACAGCAATTAAGCAATTATGGAGGCCTCAGCCTCAATGTATTTTAAAGGTACAAGGAAGCCCAGGTTTTGTTTAACCATATCTCTTAGACCCTCCCACTCTGTTTTACCACACCCACTTTCTTGTTGCGGCCACTTCCTCCCTATCATATACCTCATTTTCGGAAGCTCGGAAGTTGTGAGGTGTGTTCTGTATGGATGAACAATGCACAATGCCGCTTCTCTTATCTGGTATGCCAGGTTAACAAGAAAATCAGTGAGTGCTTCCTTCCACAAGATGGTGCCCTTTGCACCTGTCCAGTAAGATTGGCTATTACAGTGCACTGTACAATGTGTTCTGGTGAGGGGGGAACACAATAGCACAGCTGGGGAGATTGCTGTACTAACACAGTGAGTTTTAGTACATTGATCTGTCCGTTTTTTTCCATCAGCCAGTGCCCAGCTTTAGGCTGGACAATAGACAACCAAACCGGGCAATGTTCATAAGAACTGGAAGAATGCAAAATTAAAATCAGGCTCAATTTTCAAGAGGATCTGAGTAAATAGAATAAAGAATGTGTTTGCTTACTATGAGCAACACATAGTTTTTCCTTTTTCCAGCTTTTTTTAATTTGGCGCAATTTGTTTTTTTAAAAAAAAGACTTTTACTTAGTACCTACTGCTGAACCCCCCCCCCCCCCCCCCCAGAACAAAAATGTATCTACGGCCCTGTTAACCCATACAGCTTAAAGGCATTTCCCAAACATGTAATTGAAAGGATTTGTGTTTATCTAATATTTCCTGATGTCTGATGTCTCCTCACTCTATGTAATTTTAAAAAAACATTGGTACATTGGTACCCAATGGCATTGCCTAGCTTTTCACGCCATTTGTTTAACTATCAATTACAATCTATTAGTTTGAAAATGGCTAGAAATTATTTTTCAACATTCAATTCACCCCCCCCCCCCCAAATTAGACTTCAATAGGGTTTAGAATAAAGATCAGAGTTTGCTATGGAATCGATAAACTGTCCCCAACAGTGTCAGCAACCAGACTTCAATACATTAAAAAAAAAAAAAGCAATGCCTATGGCAGCTATGGTGAACTGTTCATATTGTATAAACCTTAAAGTACACATTTTAGTTGGAAAGTCCATATAAACCAGCATTAGCAGGTATATAACAAATAATAACCTCATTACAATCAGGTCCAATGCAATCAGGGCACAGGCAATATATGAAAACTGTCTGCTGCACGTTGGAATGTAATGCAAGTGAATAGCAACAGGTCCCTGAGACCTAGATCTGCACTTACATTGTATTAGTTTGTTTTAATTATTTTCAGGGCAGCACAGTGGCTTAGTGGTTAGCATTTCTGCCTTGCAGCACTTGGGTTCTTGGTTGGGATGTTATTTGCATTGATGTTGCATGTTTTCTCTATCTGCATGGAGTTCGCATGTTCTCCCTTTGCTGGCATGGATTTCCTTCAGTACTCCAAAAACATGCTGCTAGGTTACTTGGTTCCTGTCTAAATTGGCCCTATTGTATATGTGTGTATGTATACATGTGTGATAGGAATATGTTGTGCCAGTTGGTGCTTGCATTTATTGTTTTCTAGAATTTTAATATATATTAGAAGGGAGTAGACTGACCTATGCATCTGAGACTCATAGCTCAATTAATCAGCAGAGAATCTGTAGTTTAAAAGATATATTGAAATGATCTGCCTTTGAATGAAGGTGAAAACCTCTGAGCTTTTTTCCTAGTTTCACCCCTAAGAGCAGAGGATGTCTTTCCAAGTGAAAAGCAGAAGGTGACAATAGGGTCATCATGCCTTTTTCTAACAATAGAACCCTCTTGAGTGAGACACCATATGTCGTCTCCTGCCTAAACATATAAGAATTTTAACGGGCGTTAGATGGAGAAATTGGCACAATTCATTTGTGAAGCATCTCAGCTGATCTCCACACCCTACTTGACATGAAAATGACCTTTCTTTTGTGGGTTTAGGGAAGAAAAAAAGAGACATTCTTTTCAATGAATTAGAGCCTATTCTACATAACGTTTAACTGATTGCTTTAAAAGCATGTTTGGTACGATGCTGTAGATGGTCAATTAAATTCACATTTACACATTACAACATTTAATAATTGAGCATGTGTGTTTGTGCTTTAGGCTTTTTATGTTTCTTTGTGCCTTTTTTTTCTTCCTTTTTAATCAACTAGCTGTGTTGTAAGTTGTAAAATGTTAACCTATGATAGATCAATTTCTGAAGTAGGCTGCTCGCGCATAAGCTAATTCATAGATATTTTCTTGTCTTTTTTTAACATATAAAAATAAACAAAAGTGGATATGTTGTCAAATACAGCCAATCATATATTTCATTTTTTTTTTATGTGAATAACAAAAATTACAGCTCAAGTATTTTTTTGCTGCTCTTCCATTTTTACAGTTTTTCTTTATAAGTCTAATCATGAGGCTGTCAAGACCTAGTTCCTTTTAGTTATTATAATTTCAAGGACATTTCAATCCCATTATCGTGCATTTGTTTGAAGCCAAATTTTATGTCTTCAATTGATTTGCGATTTCAATAAAAAAAAAAAAAAGGATTAAATGTTCAATTGTTTTATCAAATTGCTATGTGTATGGTCAGCTTAAAACATAACTCCACTTTTGTTGAGAAAAAAAAAATTCCCCTCTGGCTGATCTATGTCAATTACAAGGATTTTAACAAACTTTGTTGCAGATTCCTCCCTTTTGTTATTCAAAAGAAATCCATGTTTGTTCCTGTGCTGTGTGGGTCAAATGGGAGTGGTTTCATAATTATCTATCAGCTGTGGCAGTTGCAGAGCTCTAAAGAGGAAAGCTGCTGGTTCTGCATCCCTTTAGACGTGTTCCTATTGGGGGTATCTCATCAAAAATGACATTTTTGTTCCAGGGGATGCCAGAAATCTAATTTGTATCTTAGGCAGACTTCTGGGAAAATTGGTGAACCAATCACACAAGCAGGAAATGATGTTTCTGGGGTGTGGTCAGTACACATTCTGTGTACAGAACAGCTCCAGGTAGCCATGTTGCATTGCATTTTCAGAAAATTTCAATGGCTGCAGATTGAAAAGTAAAGGTCATTTTTAATAACATACAATTACAATATGATTTGTGTCGCAATTGTATACGCTATATTATTTTTCTTTATTTGCTTTTTTTTCCCCCACGAAAGTGAAGTTACCCTTTAATAGCTTTGCAAACATTGGATGGCTAAGAATCACTCCTATTCCCCACAGTTAACTTGGTATTCAGATTAAAAACAAGTCATTTAAGTTCAGCCAAAAAACAAAAACCTAAGGGCCCTTTCACACTGATGCACATTTGATTTGCTTTTGATGCATTCCAACAGTAAAAATAAATACTTCCAGAACTCCCAAAGTCAATCTGATAACTTCCTGGATCATCATTCTAGAACATTTTCTTACAAATATTCATAGCTTTTGATATTCTTGTGTATTTAGAAAAGCACCCAGCCCAACTCTTAAAGTGGAACTTTAGTCAGGAATTTAAGTCCTGACTTCAGGCTGGCTCCTCTTAAAGGTATGGCAATGTAAAGTATTAAAAATAAGTGCCTATACTGTTTACAATCCAGTACACTGTCTTACCCTGCTCTGTACATGCTTAGTTGCTCTGTATTTTTAGGCAATATGCTAAATATGTAAAAGCCGATCTGCTGACAGCCTAAAGATTTACTGCTGTTCAGGGGATCTGGAATTCAATAAAATGGCAGCCTCTAGCAAGAAGGAACAGTAGCAATGCTATTTGAAATTTACAGCACACACTCATTTTGGTAGCATAATTATTATTGTAGAATGTATGTTCGTTGATAAAGATTATTTTTATCAAGTTTTTATGGGTAAAGTTACACTTTATGCAATCCACAGAGATAGGTAGAGCTAAAAAGACTATTCTATTTTTTTTTTACAACTCTTGCAAAAAAGAGCCCTTTCTCTGTGTGAAGGTTATGTAAAACAAATACTAAAATCTCACATAACCTTTAACACGTTAATGTAATTTAACCACTTGGCGCCCATGCTATAGCTGAAAGATGGCTACAGCACGGGCTTAAAATGCCAGGAGGGCATACATGGACGTCCTCCCATTCTTGCACTACCCACGCACCCCCTGGGGCGGCACGCACTGTGATCGAGTCCTTGGGACTCAGCTGATCACTGATCAGGGTAGAGGGCCAATCACAGTGGGCCCTTTACCACGTGATCAGCTGTCAGCCAATGGCAGCTGATTGTGGAAGTAAACAGAAGCTGGTTATCGGCTTTTTTTTCCCTCACACTGTTAGCTTGAAAAAAAGGAGAGAGACGTTAACCGGCTTCTGTTAGAGAGAAAATTATTCCCATAGTGCCCTCCAGTGCTGCTAATCAGTGCCCACCAGTGCCATCTATCAGTGCCCATCAATAATGCTAATCAGTGCCCACCTGTGCCACCTATCAGTGCCCATCACTGCCTCATCATCAATGTAATTTATCAGTGCTGCCCACCAGTGTCTATCAGTGGCACAGTATTTTCTAAATTTAGTTCCTACTGTTTTTACATGATGGATCATACTGCTAAATAGCAGTAACTTGCATTTTGTTGCTCCACTTCAAGGTCCATTCACACTATTGTGTTGTGGCAATGCACATTATATGCATTCATGTGCTGCAGTGCCATTCATTCTGAATGGCACCCCAACGCACCTTGCTGATGGACATGGGTTCCCGCAACAATGCACTAACATGTATTGCATTGCCCTGTTTTTGGTACATGCACCTTTTTTGATGTGCTTTAATGTCTTAGGCAGCCCACCCAAATTAATGAGCTGCCTTAAGGCTCAAGTCACACCTATGCATGTTGCATTTAAAGTACTACAGTCTATATATTGTCAGAATACAGCAAAATTTCATACACATAGTTATGACTGTCTGTACCAGTAGCTGTATTCAGACATATACACCATTCTTTTTGCATGTAAGGAAACGCTTTAATGTATTTACATGGAGCACAACATTTGAATCATCATACATAATAGTATATGTTACAATTACCTATGTAATGTCACTTTCACCTCACTGTCTGTCATTGGTGTATTTACGAATATTTTGAATACAAGTAACTAGTCAGCAACCCCATTAGAGTATATCTAAATCTTTAAAAAAAATGTAAAATAAAGAAAAGTACTGCAGCCTCCTAAAAAGAAATATATGTCTTTTAATAAATGTTTAGATAAATATATAAAACAGATCAGTTTAGTGTAAATAATATTTCAATGTGGGTAAATGATTTTTTTTTTTAAAACTTCAATGTGTTTATGTCTAATGGTACCACTAAATTCCAAATTTCCCTATGTGTGAGATGGCACACAACACTTTTTGGTTTATGTTTTATTGTTTCTCAACCTTTTATATCCTAATTTTGTTTCTTAATATCTTTTTATTGGTTTTCGGATAAATTTACAATTACACAAAATACACAAATAAAAAGAAAAAGAGAAAGAAAGGGGGAAAGAAGGAAAAAAAAAAAACGGAAATGGGGTCCACTAAAAAGAGGGCGTAAAATAAGTAAGGTACTGTAAATACCACTGCACATTCAGAACAATAAAAGGACAAAAATAATTTGACTTAAACAGTGGGTATAGACAGCGCCGCAAATATGGGGGTACCACCGCGCTTTCTGCAGGAGGCCCAGCCGGCAGCTGTAAGTTTCACAAGGTGATAGGCACCAAACTGCAGGCCCTTTATTTATGCTTTTATTGTTCCCTGTGGCACCCAGGTGCTATAAATTGTATATTCTGGGCCCCATTCATTCAGAGGAGCCCAGGAGATTATACAATGGAGGAACTATTTTCTAAGCCCGCGCTCAGATGGATTAACACCATTTGGCACTGCATTTCCCAAGAATCATATGAAGGTTCTGGTCCTGGCTGGCGGAGTGATATCAGTCACCGCCTGTCAGCAGCTTCATCACTGTCTGCCTCCTTCAGCAAGTAGGTGCTGAGGAGAGAGTAGGTTCAGTCTGAGGAGAAATCAGCGGCAGCCAACACTGTGTGAGAGAGACAGTGTAAGGAAAGTAGGGACCAGCAAGTCTGCGGTGAATTCCAGAAAGGTATAGTCAGTAAAATATACCCCATTCACGGTTCACCTATGCCATGCTGCCCCTGTTGCCCTTGAATGATTTATATAGCAGCTAAATTTGATCATAATAATCACACCTGTATTGTGTAATTATCATAACGATAATGATAATGATCATAGAAGGACAGTAAATGGCATCCTTAGGCCTCATTTAGGGCCCCAATCTTAAATGGCGCTGCAGATATGTGTTGCCTGTGCAGGTTCGTCTTTTGCCAGCATAGAGATGAGCAAAGTGTTTCATCCATCCCCGTGCCTGCATCTCATTTATTTCTGTTGGGAGACACAGCTGGATGGACACAACCCTTTCGTCCAAACACATCATGGTCCCTAAATAAATACAGGGTGCGTTCGGGGACCTAAACTCGCATGTCATATTGAGACACAGCAGTTGTGCCCCATCCAGCCGCGTGTCCCAATAGAAATAAATAGGATGGAAGCACAGGGATGTACACGGCAATTTGTTCATCCCTGTGCTGGTAAAAGATGGCCCTGCACTGGAGACATATATCTGCAGCCCCATGTATGACTGGGGTCCTTATAATAACTCACCCTAAAAGGCTGATACACACAAGAAGTTTTTCTTCATTCAGCTCAGTAGCCTGAACGCAAAAAAAAAATGTTAGTGCAGCGATCTCCCTTCTGTGCTATTGTGTTCCCCCCAAAACCCACCCCCCCAGAACACAATGCCAGCACTGATTAGATGCCAATCAAATGCTGGTTTTCCAGCATGCCCATTGAACAGAAACCAGTCGTAAGACCAGCTTCTGTCTGGCTGGCAGCTGTACACATGGGCCGAGAGTCAGACGGTTCCTACTCAACTGGCTGATTTCGGACAATATTCGATGTTCGCTGATCTCGTGCCAGCATTTGTCTTTAATAGATAAACAGAGGTAAGTATCATAGAAACAAATTCTTGAATCATAGCTCATAAAACCATTGGCTTAAGTCCATGTAGGATAATTCACATTGCAAAGCACTATTTTGTATAAACATAGGTTAACACGTTTCAGGGTCTTCTTTCTTCCTCAGAGCCATAGAATAGCCATAGCACCCCATGTACCAAAAAAAAGAGGTTTCCTCTCACAGGGAAAACCAGGGCAAGAGGGGACACTGAGGGTGCCAATTTTGCCACTTTATTTACCGCATCCTAAACCTTTAGTGCGGCTGTTGTTAATGGACATTATATCCTAATAACATGGGAATTGCAATATTAGTTTGCGATCATACCCATGGTTGCAGAAAAGAAAATGACTTCCTCTATGGCCAGCTTAACCTTTTTATTCCACATGTTTCTGGGAAGTGGCATAGAAAGTACTCAAGCTAGAGAAAACTAGGCAACTAGAACCTTTAGCAGGAGATCAGCAATTGCAGTGACCTTTCTTTTATTTTTATTTTTTTTCCTTTTCTTTTCTTTTTTTCTTATTTTCATTTCTTAGAAACAGTTGAAAAACACATTTTAAAAAGTTTCCAATGGCAGATATAGATGGAATGGTCATGCTGAAAAAACAGTATTTGAGCAATACTTTCAGCCAATGGCTGATGGGATGTAAACTCCTCCCCACCCCCTTTTTATCAGAATACAATAACTTGCAAGAATAATCCCTGCATCCACATTACTCGTGGTAATGCGGTGATCTGTCTTTTTTTCATTCAATCCGCTGGTTGAGCGAAAAAAAAAACAAGTATACCCAGCTTTACACATTTTGTTAAAAAAAAGTAGGTAAATCAAAATGCTGTAAAAAAAAAAGTAATTTTTTAGTAATCAATGTCCCCTGATGTAAATCCATAGCTAATCATGTCAATATGAAGACCCATTGACCATTGATATTTTCCCATTGCTAACCCATCGTAACAATTACCAGTTGCTGCTATATGACCTATCACACTTCTAACACAAAATGACAGATCCCTGACCAGTTGCTTTATGTAAGCAAACCATCAAGGAAACTGTTACTTATCAGTGGTAGCACTACCTTGTGGGTCATGGAGTTCCCCCTAAAATTTAGATCAGGCAAAAAATTGAATCCAGACCAAAAAGAGGGCAGTGAGCATGCTTCACTTGCTCACACAAAACCTAGAGGGGTATATCCAAATGCCAGGAGCCTAGCTAATAAAATGGATGAGTTGGGAATGTTAGTACATGAGGAGGACATAGACCTTGTGGAAATAACGGAAACTTGGTTTGACCCCTCACATGACTGGCTGGCCAATATCCAGAGGTATTCGGTGTACCGGAAGGACAGGGTAGGAAAAAGAGGGGGAGGGGTATGTCTCTATGTCAAGAATAATGTAAGGGTGATAGAGAGGAGTGATATTACGGAAGGGATGAGTATGGAGTTAGAATCCGTATGGGTAGAACTCCACAGGGAAGAAGAAAAGAGAAAAGTAATTGTGGGGGTTTGCTATAGGCCACCCAACCAATGGGAGGAGGTAGAGCTGGAATTTATATCACTGTTGGGAAAAGTGGCAAAACTGGGATCAGTCATCATATTGGGGGACTTCAATTATCCCGACATTGACTGGGAAGAGGGGACTACACACTCACAGAAGGCCCATCTATTCATGGAAACCTTACAGGACAACTACATGTCTCAGCTGGTGGATTCTCCTACTAAAGAAAATGCAGTCCTGGATGTATTGATCACTAATGACCCAGACCTAATCTCTGAGGTAGGAGTCCAGGACAACCACACATCACAATCACAGGATGATCACATTTAACGTAAATAACAATATAACAAGGCAAGTGGGGAACTTAAGAACCCTAAACTTCAGAAGGGCAAACTTTCCCAAATTGTGCTCAATGATGGAAAGGGTAAACTGGGACCAAACCCTGGGAACACTGACCACAGAGGAAAAATGAGATTGCTTTAGGAACATATTAAACAAATGCATCTCGCAGTGCATTCCTATGGGAAATAAATTTAGAAGAGACAAAGCCAAACCTGGCTGGCTAAACCGTAATGTTAAAAAACGTATTAAGGGAAAAAAATGGCCTTCAAGAAATATAAATCAGAGAGCACAGTATCGGCTTTCAAGCAATACAAGGAGGCAAAAAAGAAAAGTAAATACGAAATCAAAATGGCTAAAATCAACTTTGAGAGACAAATAGTGGAGGATAGTAAAAAGAACCCAAAGAAATTCTTTAAATATATCAACAGCAAAAAAACTAGGGCAGAGCATATAGCACACATAATTAACGATGAGGGGAGGATGGTTACAGAGGACACTGAAAAGGCAACCGTGCTGATCGCCTGTCAGAGAAACCTTCAGCTGCAGACTGGTCATCACATGACAAGCACCACATGACTTCCTGGCTGCCTATAAAAGCTGAGCAAGTGCTCAGAGGAATTGCTGGTTTGTCTTTCAGCTTCCTGTACCTGAGTTCCTGTTTCCTGTGTGATCATTTACCTGCTGTGACCCGGATTGACCCTGACCTACTCTGCTCTTCTCCTGGACCCGACCTTGGCTTGTTTTACGGACTTTGCTTTTGCTTACCTGTGTTTGACCCTCTGCCTGCGACCTGCATTTACCTTCAGTCTCCTGTGCCTTGACCTCCTGCTTGTGACCTAGTCTTGTCTCCTATCTCCAGTGCCTTGACCCTCAGCCTGTGACCTGGATTGTCTGCTTACCTGTGTTTGACCCTCAGCCTGCTCCGGACTTCTTCTGCTTCAGTTCTACAGGACCTCCACGCAAGCTCTACCTGCCTGCTGGTAGCTTGTGCCTCTTTGTGCCATCCACCCTCTGTATCACCTCCAGAGGGGCGGAGTGCGCTTAGTCGCAACAGCGAACCGCTCTCGGCATCTCGGCCTCGGTGAGTACCTCTATTCTGATATCGCCTTTTTCTCGTCAGTCTTTACTCAGGAAAAGGAGGGGTACACTGACCACGACTATATGGTTAGTAGTAATAAACAGGACTTGCCACTATGGCTAACAGAGGGTGAAATTAGGGAAAGGCTGGATAAAATTAATACAAATAAATCACCAGGCTTGGATGGCGTACATCCGAGAGTACTCAAAGTACTTAGTAAGACTATATCTAGACCGTTGTTCCTGATCTTTGCTTACAGTATTATGACAGGAAATGTACCAGGGGATTGGAGGAAAGCTAACGTGATACCGATATTCAAAAAAGGGCAGAGGCATGTCCCGGGAAATTATAGGCCTGTCAGTCTGACATCGATAGTATGTAAACTTCTGGAGGAGATGATAAGGGACTATATCATAGAGTTTGCTAAAGACAACAACATCATCAGCAGTAACCAGCACGGGTTTACAAATGGGCGGTCTTGTCAAACCAATCTCTACGAGGAGGTGAGCTGTGAGCTAGATAGGGGGAGACCAGTGGATGTGGTGTACCTGGATTTCACTAAGGCGTTTGATACAGTTCCCCACAAGCGCTTAATTTATAAAGGCATCGACCGCAAGGTCTGCTCTTGGATACGGAACTGGCTAAAAGGGCGTGTCCAAAGGGTGGTAATAAATAGAGCATACTCAGACTGGTCTGAGGTGGTAAGTGGGGTCCTCCAAGGCTCAGTCCTGGGACCAACCTTGTTCAATTTATTCATAAACAGCATTTAGGACGGGATCAGTAGCTCTATATCAGTTTTTGCAGATGACACAAAATTGGGCAGGTCAATAACTGCACAGCATGAAGCAGATATCCTACAGAATGACCTGGACAAAATAACGGAGTGGGCAACGACATGGAAAATGAGGTTTAATGTGGAGAAGTGTAAGGTTTTGCACTTGGGGACTAAAAACGTAAAAGCGCAATACACTTTAGGGGGGGAACCTTTGGGGGAATCAAAAATGGAGAAAGATCTGGGAGTCCTGGTAGAGGATAGACTAAGCAATAGCATGCAATGTCAAGCGGCAGCTGCAAAAGCCAGCAGAATATTAGCATGCTTAAAGAAAGGGATGTATTCCAGAGATAAAACTATAATCCTTCCACTTTATGAAAACTCTGGTCTGACCACATCTGGAGTATTCTGTCCAGTTCTGGTAGCAGGTCCTCAGGAGGGATGTGGTGGAGCTGGAGAAAGTCCAGAGAAGGGCAACTAAACTAATTAGGGGATTGGAGGACCTTAATTATGAAGAGCGTCTGCAATCGCTTGATTTATTCTCCCTGGAGAAGAGACGCCTGAGAGGGGACATGATAGCAATTTATAAATATCTCAATGGTGATCTCAGCATAGAAAAAAATCTATTCAGTCGGAAGGATTGCATGAGGACTAGAGGACATACAATGCGATTAGAGGAGAAGCGTTTTAACCTCAGGCAACGAGGGGGGTTCTTTACTGTTAGGGCTACAAGATTGTGGAATTCTCTACCACAAGAGGTGGTTTCTGCGGGAAGTATGGTGGCTTTCAAAAGACTCTTAGACCTACATCTCAAGAATCAGAACATTCAGGGATATGTGAGATGATTACGGCCACATACACCTACACAGGTTGAACAAGATGGACTATTGTCTTTATTCAACCTCACCTACTATGTAACTATGAACCCAGCTAGATCACTGTAGAAATCTGAAATTCTCTCAGTCAGATTTGAAGCAATGGGCCATTACAGGCAGGAACCCAAGGCCCCTTGGTTGTACAGCAGAATTTTAGTGTTATTGATCCCAGCACCACCTCTTTGGGCACTGCCAACCCACCTGGCTGCAGCTGCCCTTTCACTAGCCCTCAAGGCTTACTGTTCCCACAGTCTTCCAGACATTCACTGACTTTCTGGAGTTCTCCCAGATGTGCTGACTTACTCCTAATGTCCTCTCTCCTTACTACCGTGCCTCCAGGAAGGGCTTTCTCCATGTGTTTTGACAGGATACTTCCAGCATTTAAACCCCAGGCCCGAAGGCCACCCCCCCCCCAGGCTAGGGGGCACCTTCAAGGGCCACCAAAAGCCTCCTCAGAACTCCATCTCCATCTTCCACCTTACTACCTCTGCTGGGATGACTCATGCCTATTTATGAGGGGACCTGGCCCCTGCCAGCGCTTTACTGGTGATTGGCTGAGGTCCTCATAAATATTCCAAGCTCCTCTTAACCTCCACCCACTATGTCTAAAACATTCTCCAATGTCCCAGAAAACAGGGAGAGGCACCAGAAAGGTTGCTAGGATGAGTCACTCAGCACTGAGTCACTGAACCCTGACCCAGAGTCATAGCTCAGGCTTAGACCTGAGCTAAAACAAATTTTTACCTACACTAACAACAAACCTATCTACCGTATATACTCGAGTATAAGCCGACCGGAATATAAGCCGAGGCAAATAATTTTACCACAAAAAACCGGGACATGCTGAGGGCATGGTGCAGGAGATGCTGAGGGCATGGTGCAGAAGATGCAGGGCTGAGGGCATGGTGCAGAAGATGCATAGCTGAGGGCATGGTGCAGGAGATGCAGGGCTGAGGGCATGGTGTAGGATATGCAGATGCTGTGCAGGGGTCTTACTTACCCATCCCCAAGGCACCTTACATTTAAAAATGGTGCCGCCCGATGCCACATGTCATTGCGCATGTGCCGTCTGCCCGAGAATGGTGGAGTGCATACGGGCTTTCCCGAGCGGCGGTGGTGCATGCACAGTGTACATGTCGGGCTGGCTGCTGCTAACGTTTGGTCAGCTCCAGGGAGAACAGGTAAGTGGAACCCTCACTCGAGTATAAGCCAAGGGGGGCTTTTTCAGCATAAAAATGTGCTGAAAAAGTCAGCTTGTGCTCGAGTATATACGGTATATCTAGCACACATACTAGATGGTGCTACAATGGAATACAGTAGAACCCCTTGTTATTCATTCACAAAAATTTGTAAATGGTAAATAAAGACACCTAAACTGTGAAAAAAATGAAAAAAAAAAAATGCTACCAATGCTAAATTACTGATTTCCCAGCTGGCTTGTTTTACAGAAGCCTTTCTGGGATCTTTTATTTCCTTATAGGGTTGGATTCCTTTTAGTCACGAGCTCTACAAGACCAATGTCTGATTGCCTTATCTTGCAAAGAACCCTTTTTTCACATAGGAACAAGGGACAAGGTAGTGTTGAAGCCTAGGACTTCCCTTTTGAGTAGCACTCAGTTTGCTTTGCAGTGCCTGTCTGAGTTTGCTTAACCAGGGCAGGAAAAACAAAAAAATTGGAAACATAATCAGGAAAAAAATCTGTAATACTGTTAAAAAAATAAAACACTACCTATGCATGCAGAACCTCTGCCTCTTACTGTCAGGGAATTTCTGTAAAATGGCTGGCCCATGCGCATGGTATTGCTTGTAGAGTTGTGACTAGGTGAGTGCATGCAGGAATATGCATGGATGTGTTGGTGCTGGATGGGCTATAAAGGATGCCCTTATCAAGTGTCGGTGCTGACTGTTTTTCAGCTATTTCCTGTGCCTTGCTTACAGTCAGGTCCATAAATATTGGGACATCTACACAATTCTAATATTTTTGGCTCTATACACCACCACAATAGATTTGAAATGAAACAAACAAGATGTGCTTTCACTGCAGACTTTCAGCTTTAATTTGAGGGTATTTACATCCAAATCAGGTGAAAGGTGTAGGAATTACAACAGTTTGTATATGTGCCTCCCACTTTTTATGGGACCAAAAGTAATGGAAAAATTGGCTGCTCAGCTGTTCCATGGCCAGTTCTGTGTTATTCCCTCATTACCCCATTTACAAGGAGCAGATAACAGGTCCAGAGTTTATTTCAAGTGTGCTATTTGCATTTGGAATCTGTTGCTATCAACTCTCAATGTGAGATCCAAAGAGCTGTCACTATCAGTAAAGCAAGCCATCATTAGGGTAAAAAAAAAAAACATCAGAGAGATAGCAAAAACATTAGGTGTGGCCAAATCAACTGTTTGGAACATCCTTAAAAAGAAAGAACAAACCAGTGAGCTCAGCAACACCAAAAGACCCAGAAGACTACGGTAAACAACTGTGGTGGATGACTGAAGAATTCTTTCCCTGGTGAAGAAAACACCCTTCACAACAGTTGGCCAGATCAAGAACACTCTCCAGAAGGTAGGTGTATGTGTGTCAAAGTCTACAATCAAGAGAAGACTTCACCAGAGTGAATACAGAGGGTTCACCACAAGATGAAAACCATTGGTGAGCCTCAAAAACAGGAAGGCCAGATTAGAGTTTGCCAAACAACATCTAAAAAAGCCTTCACAGTCCTGGAACAACATCCTATGGACAGATGAGACCAAGATCAACTTGTACCAGAGTGATGGGAAGAGAAGAGTATGGAGAAGGAAAGGAACTGCTCATGATCCAAAGCATACCACCTCATCAGTGAAGCATGCTGGTGGTAGTGTCATGGCGTGGGCATGTATGGCTGCCAATGGAACTGATTCTTTTGTATTTATTGATGATGTGACTGCTGACAAAAGCAGCAGGATGAATTCTGAAGTGTTTCGGGCAATATTCTCTGCTCATATTTAGCCAAATGCTTCAGAACTCATTGGACGGAGCTTCACAGTGCAGATGGACAATGACCCGAAGCATACTGCGAAAGCAACCAAAGAGTTTTTGAAGGGAAAGAAGAGGAATGTTATGCAACGGCCAAGTCAATCACCTGACCTGAATCTGATTGAGCATGCATTTCACTTGCTGAAGACAAAACTGAAGGGAAAATGCCCCAAGAACAAACAGGAACTGAAGACAGTGGCAGAGCATCACCAGGGATGAAACCCAGGGCCTGGTGATGTCTATGCATTCCAGACTTTAGGCTGTAATTGACTGCAAAGGATTTGCAACCAAGTATTAAATCTGTCCCATTACTTTTGGTCCCTTAAAAAGTGGGAGGCACATAAACAAACTGTTGTAATTCCTACACCGTTCACCTGATTTGGATGTAAATACCCTCAAATTAAAGCTGAAAGTCTGCAGTTAAATGACATCTTGTTTGTTTCATTTCAAATCCATTGTGGTGGTATATAGAGCCAAAAAGATTAGAATTGTGTCGATGCCCCAATATTTATGGACCTGACTGTATGTCCTACCTTTGTCTTACATTACTGACCCAGCTTGTTTCTGACCTGATCCTGGATTTTGCTCATACTTATGATCACCAATGCCTGACCTCGGCTCCGTTATGACTCTGATCCTGCTTATGCCTCTTGTACCTTGCTGCTCACGTGCTGCTGACCTTGGCCATGACAATACTTCTGCTTCTGAATCAGCTAAACACCATTACCGAGTGCCTCTCATCTGCTGCAATCATCGCTGTGTATGCCTGCCATAAGCTAGCTGAAAGAGCTGTCAAGTCCTATCTCCTGAATCCATGATACATACATTCAGAGTTCCTCCTTAACCCCTGACTGATTCAGTCTGTGGCTACGCTGTTCCTGAACTGATGTTTGACCAGATCTTCCAGCCCTGCATCACCAGCCCAAGGTTCCACTATCAACATTTAAGGGCACAAGTGTTCCTCCTGTCCCTTGGCACTATATATTCCACTCTAAGTGGTGCCAAGAGAAGCCAACCTTATCATTTCAGTCTCCTATCAGGTATGTGATACTTACTTTAGGCCATGGGTGACCAACCTGCGGCCCTCCAGCTGTTGCAGAACTACAAGCCCCATCATACCTCTGCCATTGGGAGTCATGTTTGCAACTGTCAGCCTTGCAATATCTTATGAGACTTGAAGTTCCGCAACAGCTGGAGGGCCGCAGGTTAGACACCCATGCTTTAGGCCAAAAACCTACCAAATTTAACAACAGCAATTCTACATTTTTTTCTGTCACTCAGGAAAAGAAAGAAAGGAAAGAAAGAAAAAGGGTTTTATTCATCTTCACGTACAGATTTTCTATAAACATGAAAGATACAAAATATATTAGTGATGTGAGGCAGACATCTGAAGGCTGTTTTCAGATCAATATTTTAAAAATAAGACTTTTTTATGATGGATGAAAAAAAAATCTGGAGACTGGACAATCTTCCTCCTCACCACCAGTAGTGCAACCTTCCTCCCCACCACCGGAACCCCACCACTCCTTCTCATAATAATCTGATGTAGCCAGCAATGTTGTGGTTCAAGTGATGCTTTTGAGTTTTGTCTGCATTCAGGCCAGGCCACTAGGGTGTAAAAATGCTTTTCAGAATCACAGGATCAGATGCAAGTTGTTAATCAGAGGGGACCTTACACCATCAGGAAATGCAATAAAAAGGTTGTGCACATTTTGGGCTCCCTCTTGGATGGTGGCAGTAGATCCTACAATTTTCTTCTTATATTATTAATATTAATATTATTATACAGGATTTATATTGCACCAACAGTTTATGCAGCACTTTACAATGTAAAAGGGAGACAATACAGTTACAATACAAAAAAAGATAAGAGGGCTGTCACGCCGAGCGCTCCGGGTCCTGCAGCGTCGAGTCACTCGAGTCACCTTCTCCGACCGTGAGCACCGCTCCCCCGCATCTTCTTTTCGGTCTTCCCGTGCGGCGGGACGTTCCCGTCCGCGCCGCACACTCACCTCCCGCTCGGCCCTCGCTCTGTCTTCCTCCCGGCGCGTGCGGTCCCGCTCCCTAGGGAGCGCTCGCGCCGGTGCTCTGAAATTTAAAGGGCCAGTGCACCACTAATTGGTGCCTGGCCCAAATCAGCCAAAACTTATAAAAACCCACTTCCCCTTCCTGTCCTTGCCGGATCTTGTTGCCTTTGGTGCCTCGTTCCCTGTCTGTGTATCTGACCTTCTGCTGTTGCCCCTGACTACGAACCTTGCCGCCTGCCTTGACCTTTTGCTCTGTCTGACCTTGCCTTTGCCTTGTCCTTCTGTACCGCGCCTGAATCAGCTGTCTTTGAGGTTGAGCCGTTACCGGAGGATACGACCTGGTTGCTACCGCCGCAGCAAGTCCATCCCGCCTTGCGGCGGGCTCTGGTGAAAACCGGTAGTAACTTAGAACCGGTCCCCTGGTATGGTCCACGCCAATCCCTCACTGACACAGAGGATCCACCTCCAGTGCAGTCACCTGCCGCCAGTCCGGACCCTGTCAGTAGATCCGGCCATGGATCCCGCTGATGTGCCTCTGCCTAGTCTCGCTGACATCTCTACCGTGGTCGCCCAGCAGTCCCAGCAGATTGCTCAGCAAGGTCAACAGTTGGCACAGCTGACCGCCATGCTGCAACAGCTTCTTCCCGCACGGCAGCAGCCGCCTGCTTCTGCTTCCGCTCCACCTCCGCAGCCGGTGGCCGCCACCTCCGCTAGAATCCGTTTGTCTCTCCTGGACAAGTTTGATGGGAATTCTAAGATGTGCCGGGGATTCTTGTCCCAATGTTCCCTGCACCTGGAGATGTTGGCCGACCAGTTTCCTACAGAACGATCTAAGGTGGCCTTCATGGTCAGCTTATTGTCTGGGAAGGCCTTGGCCTGGGCCACGCCGTTCTGGGACCGCAACGATCCTGCCACTGCCTCCGTCCAGTCCTTCGTTTCTGAAGTCCGCAGTGTCTTCGAGGAACCTGCTCGTGCCTCGTCAGCAGAAACGGCCTTGCTAAACCTCGTCCAAGGAGACGCGACAGTAGGCGAATATGCCATACAATTTCGCACACTGGCCTCCGAACTGACTTGGAACAACGACGCCCTCTGCGCAACTTTTAAAAAAGGTTTATCCAGTCATATCAAGGATTCTCTGGCCGCACGAGAGATACCTGACTCCCTGACGGAACTCATCCAGTTGGCTACTCGCATAGATATGCGTTTCATTGAAAGACGTCAGGAACTTCGCCAAGAAAAGAATCTGGTTCGCAACAGGCGATTTCCACGCTTGGCACCTCTCTTCCAGCAACCTTTGCAGCCGGTTACTGTGCCTTCCGCCGAGGAGGCCATGCAAGTGGATCGGGCTCGCCTGACCCAGCAAGAAAGGTCTCGCCGGAGGAATGAGAATTTATGCTTATACTGTGGGAGTTCCGAACACTTCTTAAAGGACTGTCCAGTTCGTCCACAGCGTCAGGGAAACGCTTGCACCTAGTGAACGTGGGAGAGGCGTCGCTGGGTGTAGAGTCTTCCTCTCCACGCTTGATTGTTCCAGTACGGATTTCTTCTGCCGCTAAAGTCTCCTTCCCTGCAGAGGCCTTCTTGGACTCTGGTTCTGCAGGAAACTTCATTAAAGCCTCCTTCATAAACCGCTTTAGCATTCCTGTGATCCGTCTCGTCAAGCCTTTCTTCATTACTACAGTTAACGGAGAGAATCTGAACTGTACCGTGCGTTACCGCACAGAACCAGTGCTCATGACCATAGGAGTCCTCCACCAAGAGACCATTGAATTTTTTGTTCTACCGAATTGCACGTCTGACGTCCTTGGCCTGCCCTGGCTCCAGCGCCACTCTTCTACCCTCGACTGGACCTCTGGGGACATTAAATCATGGGGGTCTACCTGCCACACTCATTGCCTCAAATCGGTACCTACTAGACAAGTCTCCATCTCCTCACCATTTCTCGCCCTTCCTAAAGCTTATCAGGACTTTACTGACGTTTTCTGCAAGAAACAGGCGGAGGTCTTACCACCACATAGACCCTATGACTGTCCCATCGATTTGCTTTCCGGTACCACACCACCTCGTGGCAGGATTTACCCTCTCTCCATTCCTGAAACCAAGGCCATGTCGGAGTACGTTCAGGAGAATCTCAAGAAAGGTTTCATCAGGAAATCTTCTTCTCCTGCCGGAGCAGGATTTTTCTTTGTTGCCAAAAAGGATGGCTCACTACGCCCATGTATTGACTACCGCGGTCTCAACAAAATCACGGTAAAGAATCGCTACCCTTTGCCTCTCATCTCGGAGCTCTTTGACCGTCTGCGCGGAGCAAAGGTCTTCACTAAGCTTGACCTCAGGGGCGCTTATAATCTCATCAGAATCCGTGATGGAGATGAGTGGAAGACCGCTTTTAATACCAGAGATGGCCACTTTGAGTATCTCGTCATGCCCTTCGGCCTGTGCAACGCTCCTGCAGTCTTTCAAGACTTTGTCAATGAGATCTTCCGGGACATGTTGTATACCTGTGTAGTGGTCTATCTTGACGACATTCTAATCTTCTCCTCCACCCTGGAAGAACACCGTCGCCATGTTCGTCAAGTGCTCCAGCGCCTTCGGGCCAACCATCTTTACGCCAAAATGGAAAAATGTCTTTTTGAACGCAGCTCTCTTCCGTTTCTGGGATACCTAGTTTCTGGACAAGGTCTTCAAATGGACCCCGACAAACTCTCTGCAGTTTTGGATTGGCCACGCCCCTCTGGACTTCGCTCTATTCAGCGCTTCCTAGGATTCGCCAACTATTACCGCCAGTTTGTTCCCCACTTCTCCACTATCGTGGTGCCTATTGTGGCACTCACCAAGAAAGAAGCGAATCCGAAATCCTGGCCTCCCCAAGCGGAAGAAGCCTTTACTCGTCTTAAAGCCGCCTTCGCCTCCGCTCCAGTCTTGAATAGGCCCGATCCTCTGAAACCTTTCTTCCTGGAGGTGGATGCCTCCTCTGTTGGAGCCGGAGCGGTTCTTCTTCAAAAGTCTGCTAAAGGAAAAAACGTCACCTGCGGCTTCTTCTCAAAAACTTTTTCTCCTCCTGAAAAGAATTATGCCATCGGAGATCGTGAACTACTAGCCATTAAGTTGGCACTAGAAGAATGGAGACATCTTCTGGAAGGATCCCCTCATCCGATCACTATCTACACAGACCACAAAAATCTCTCATACCTTCAGTCTGCCCAGCGCCTTAATCCGCGCCAGGCCAGGTGGTCTTTGTTCTTTGCCCGATTCACTTTCCAAATCCATTTTCGTCCTGCTGATAAGAACATTAGGGCGGATGCCCTATCACGCTCCACCGATGCCTCTGAAGACGAAACCGTTCCGCAACACATCATTCCTCCTGAGTGTCTGATTTCAACTGCCCCAGCTTCGCTGGTATCAGTCCCTCCAGGGAAAACATTTGTTCCTCCACGCCTTCGCCTACGGACTCTCAAATGGGGTCACTCCTCTCACCTGGCGGGTCACGCCGGAATTAAAAAAAACAACTCAGCTAATTGCCCGACACTATTGGTGGCCCTCCTTTGAGAAAGACGTAACGGAGTTCCTTCAGGCCTGCACTGTCTGCGCACGTGATAAAACTCCCCGCCAGAAGCCTGCAGGTCTTCTCCTCCCTCTGCCAGTTCCGGAACAGCCTTGGTCCCACATAGCAAAGGACTTCGTCACGGATCTTCCCGTATCCCATGGCAACACAGTCATATGGGTGGTGGTTGACAGGTTTTCAAAAATGGCACATTTTGTCCCGCTTCCTGGTCTCCCTTCTGCGCCACAGCTGGCGAAGCAATTCTTTTTGCACATTTTTCATCTCCATGGTCTCCCAACACATATCGTCTCCGATAGAGGCGTTCAGTTTATCTCAAAGTTTTGGAGAGCTCTCTGCACCCAATTAAAGATCAAATTGAACTTTTTCTTCTGCCTACCACCCTCAGTCCAATGGACAAGTGGAGAGGGTTAACCAGATCCTTGGTGACTATCTGCGACATTTCGTCTCCTCCCGGCAGGATGATTGGGTCGACCTGTTGCCCTGGGCCGAATTTTCTTACAACTTTAGAGACTCTGAGTCTTCCACCAAATCTCTGTTTTTTGTGGTGTACGGCCGTCACCCGCTGCCCCCCTCCCCATTCCCACTTCTTCTGGAGTTCCTGCCGTTGATGACTTGACCCTGGACTTCTCCTCCATATGGAAAGAGACTCAAAAGTCGCTCACCTTGGCTTCTTCTCGCATGAAGAGACATGCAGATAGGAAAAGAAGAATTCCTCCTGTCCTTGCCCCTGGGGACGGAGTGTGGCTCTCTGCCAAATACATCCGGTTTCGGATCCCCAGCTACAAACTGGGTCCGCGTTATCTCGGTCCTTTTAAAATCAAAAGCCAGATTAATGCTGTCTCTTACAAACTCCATCTTCCTCCCTCTCTCCGTATTCCTAACTCCTTCCATGTATCCCTTCTCAAACCCCTCATTCTCAACCGGATTTCCCCAAAGGTCACCGTTCCTGCTCCTGTTTCTGGGTCCTCTGACGTCTTCTCAGTGAAAGAGATCCTCGTCTCCAAAGTCGTCAGAGGTAAAAAAAAATGTCGAGGCGTGCTGCGGGTAGCGGCGCTCCGGTCACCTTCCCCGACCGTGAGCACCGCTCCCCCGCATCTTCTTTTCGGTCTTCCCGTGCGGCGGGACGTTCCCGTCCACGCCGCACACTCACCTCCCGCTCGGCCCTCGCTCTGTCTTCCTCCCGGCGCGCGCGGTCCCGCTTAAAGGGCCAGTGCACCACTAACTGGTGCCTGGCCCAAATCAGCCAAAACGTATAAAAACCCACTTCCCCTTCCTGTCCTTGCCGGATCTTGTTGCCTTTGGTGCCTCGTTCCCTGCCTGTGTATCTGACCTTCTGCTGTTGCCCCTGACTACGAACCTTGCCGCCTGCCTTGACCTTTTGCTCCGTCTGACCTTGCCTTTGCCTTGTCCTTCTGTACCGCGCCTGAATCAGCTGTCTTTGAGGTTGAGCCGTTACCGGAGGATACGACCTGGTTGCTACCGCCGCAGCAAGTCCATCCCGCCTTGCGGCGGGCTCTGGTGAAAACCGGTAGTAACTTAGAACCGGTCCCCTGGTACGGTCCACGCCAATCCCTCACTGACACAGAGGATCCACCTCCAGTGCAGTCACCTGCCGCCAGTCCGGACCCTGACAAGGGCCCTGCTCACAAGAACTTGCAATCTTATAGAGTGCGGAAGGTGGTACAAAAGGTTGCAACTGTGGAGAATGAGCTGAGGGAAGTGGTAAAAAATTAGTTGGAGGTGTGATAGGCTTCCCTGAAGAAATTAGTTTTCAGGGATCGCCTGAAGATGGCTAGAGTAAGAGATAGCGATTGAGGAAAAGTGTTCCAGAGGATGGGAGAGGCTTTGGAGAAGTCCTGGAGATGAGCATGGGAGGAGGAGACAAGGGAGTTAAAGAGCAGGAGGTCTTGAGAGGAGCAGAGAGGACGGTTTGGTTGATATTGAGAGACAAAATTGGTGATGTAGCTCGGGGCTGGGTTGTGGATGGCTTTGTATGTTGTAGTTAGGCAATCAGGAGCCAGTGGAGGGATTGGCGGAGAGGGGTCATAGACACTGAGTGGTTCGTAAGGTTGATGACTCTGGCAGCAGCATTCATGATAGACTAAAGAGGGGATAGTCTATGGAGATGTAGGCCTATGAGGAGAGAGTTGCAATACTCAAGGCGAGCGATAACAAGGGAGTGAATGGCGGTCAGCTTTCTTGTACTAACAACTGATGCGGCTAATCAGTCGCTCGGCTGTTATTACAAGCAGCAGGAGGGGACGCCCCCCCACTCCCGCAACCTTCTGCGGCTCACCTGGGTCTCCCGTCCCGGGAAAAAAACAAGTCCGGACAGCCCTTGAGGCTGTTGGCTTATCGTTCTCAGTGAACTACTTGGGTGCTGTTGAGTGATCGAGGGATCTAACAAAAAATAAATAAATGCATATTTTTTTACTTGCAAAAAATGTGCATTTATTATTATTTATTTTTTTTGTAAAAAGTGAACTTATCCTTTAAGGAGACCATTCAAATGAATGGGCTGACTTAACAAAACACATATTAATATGCAGCATAATGTGCATCAACACAATATATGAATATATATGATATATGAATATCTGAATGTCTGATGTATTCATTTTACTTGTGAGTAGAATACTGTTCTTTTAATAAATTTCTTATGCTGGGAAATTGTGCAATGAGTAATTGTGTTCCTTTTTTTCTTACATGCCTGGTTAATAAATGATGACAAGTAACCAGCTACATTATAGGGTGATCTTTTTGATAACCCATCCAACATACGGGTCTTGTGAAGGGAGTGTTACCTGCATACCCACACTGGGGGGGTGTTGCTCATAATGCGTGGCTAGACCTCGTTTTGGGTCTCTTCATCTGGAAAGCCCATTCATTATTATATATGGTGGAGCATGGAAAAGGAACCACTTGGAGCACTTTTGAACTGTAATTAAGCACATGTGGAGCACCTGTGTCACCACCAGAATTTGGAATTGGGATTCCTCTGTCTATATCATTCACCAATTATATGCCAGATTTGTAATTTTGAATGAGCATTATTTGAGGTTTTTATACTTTGCACAAAATAGTTGCCACTTTGAAAATATATATTTTTGAAAATATTCAATCTGTATACCTTACTTGGCTTTTTATTGAATAATATCATCTATGAATACACGTTTACAGCTTTACATGAATATATGAATGCATTTGCTTTTTTGCACTTATAGCACTTTATTCTTATCAGTGTATGAGCACTAAATGATTTTGATTAGGGATCGACCGATTATCAGGGGCCGATATGCACTTTCCCCGATATATCGGAATTGGCCCCTGAGGTTACCGATATTGCCGATATTTCGGGAAAGTGCTGTACCGGAGTGATGCCTGCAGCTAGCGGCATCACCCCGTTAACGGCGTCCATAGCCTATGGTCGGCTGTCTTGTAATGACAACCGATGCGGCTGAGAAGCTGCTCGGCTTTCATTACAAGGAGTGGGAGGGGACATCTCCCCCCTCCCGCCACCTTCCGTGGCTCGCCCGGGTCTCCCGTCCCACCAGGAGACCTAGGCATCCTACCTGCACGCCCGCTGAAGAGAAGACCCGATCAAAGCCGCATTCGGCTCTGATTGGGTCTCCATGTAAAAAACCCGGAAGTGATGTCATGACTCAACGGCAAATTTAAAAAAATGAGGGTTTCAAAACAGCCAAACTTAGCGTTTTGAATGCTTTTAAGTGCAGAGGAGGGGTAAAGACCCCAGATCCCTTCATCAGAGTATCGGTGAAAAATAAAAAATAACATTTTTTTTTAAATGTCCGAAAATATCGGCCGATACCGATATCCAATGAACAAAATATCGGTATCGGCAATAAAAAAAACGATATCGGTCGATCACTAATTGTGATTATTTGAATACATGTTAGTTGGAGTATATTAACAGCGCAACACAATTTTTTTGATTATTAGTGTAGCAAAACAGAGTAAATGGGCTCTGAATCACAGTGCTTCAATCACACAGCAGGTAAGCTTTGTGAGTGCGTTTGAATGCAAAATGTATATTCATGACCTTTAATTAACTATTTTAATCACTGATTTCTGTTAAAGGGCTAAACTAAATGATTATTTTTTTGCATTATTTGAAAAAAAAGATTATAAAAACATAGGCATTTGCACTGTGTTTTCTCCTTTGCATATTAAAGAATGTAATTAGTTAATTTACATATTATGTGACTATGATATTTTATACTCATTTTTTGCTACTGTTTGATATTATTTCAATACATTTTCAATGTTATTAACTGAACTATTTTTCAAATAACCACAACTGCACTGTACACAGCAGGCAGCAAAATTACACAAGAACAGGGCACACCTGCTGAGAATTAAACATTTTTTTCCCTGCTTGACCATAGGAGAAATTTCAGATCACCTTAAATTGCCTTTCCCACATTTAATATGTTGGACTTTGCGGGGATATTGGCATGCCTTATTAGGCTTTGAAACAGCTCTATCAATGCACATCTAGAATGCGACTTTATTTAATGAGGGTTAAAAAGACTGCTACGGCATTTGTTGTCACTGTGAAAACACACACAAAGCTGTTGTAATCAAGGGAAAGTCTTGATGACAGGATGCATTTTCCCCTGTATGTATGTGGCTGGTTACATTTGTCAGAGGCAGAGCTTGGCTGCTAGTCTTTACAGCTACACCAGTACTTGCTTATCAGGAAAAGCTGTGGACAGATACATGGCATCTGTTAACAGACTGCAAGCTGTTATATGGGCATCTGTCCTCAAAACCAAACACAAAACAGATGTTAGCTTAATGCAAAATAAAGGAACAATTACACATAGCTTTTATATCAATGTTGTCATGAATTCCCTTAAGAAAGTTAAAGTGCTTAGGAAAAACAAATTGACTACAAACTATAACACATCAATCTATCATAACGTATCTATAATGAACAGCCATTCATGATATTTATTTGTCTACTACAATTGAAAGAATTAAAAAAAAAAAATTGCAATCCTTGGCATTTAAGGCAGCACAACTGCAATTTATTGAAATGATGTTATGATCATGTGTGCAAAAATGAAAAACTTGTCTTTGAACTACTGTTAATGTTGTCTTATTACACTAATATTAGAATATAGAGCTATATTGCAATATTTCATATGTTTTCCTTATTCCTTCATTCAGTAGTCACATTTTATTTTGCATGGTTTTCAGCAAATACATTTAATCAAATGATTGAAATCATTCACATTGCTTATTGGAGTTTAAAGATCTTTCTACTACATAGTCTCAAGGAGTAAAACAATCATTACAATGCACAAGCTGACAATAATAAAATCAGCTGATGGCTAACGTGAAGACATCAGTGTGATGTGTCGGTAACATACCAAATAGGTTTTTAATTTTCTGGAGAGGTTGGGGGCGTCTCTGCAATGCCTACATCAATCATCATCATGAGAGCTTCAGGTCCCAGTTCCCTAGGGGCCTTTTTTTCTAAAGGACTCCCTTTTATTTTTCTGACTGGGGGCTGTTTTACCTCTCCACGTGTCATGCAGACTAATTGCTGACTTGTTCCCCTTATGATGATAAACCACATGTCATTTCAGCATAGAACATTAAGATGGTGCATTTAAATAAGAATTACGGCCAAACTACCTATTTCTTTATTTTTACTTACATAAAAATAACCCTTTTTTATTTGCATATTGCTACATTTTCCTTCAATATAGAATGATTTATACTTTTTTGTTTTACTGTTATTTTTGCTGTGAAAATGTACTCCATTAAGAATACAACCTTTAGGTTTAGTATTTTGTGTGTTGCATTGCAACTTGAGTACCACAAAGCTAATATATATTATTTTATGACTTAAATAGTGGGATGCAAATATAAAAAGGTTTTGAAAAGCATGAAGTTTGTAAGAGCATATTTGATTGTATATTTCATGGTACGATATTGTTCATTGTGTGCTCATAAAGAAATTGTACCTAATAATTGCCAGTCTGAAGCAATTTGCTACACCCCATGTTATATAGTTTACTGTGTCTTGAAAATTTTCTTCTAGAAGAATCAGTTGTCAATGTGTTTTAGAGATGGTCTCTTTTCATTGACATGGCCATGGAAATGTCTTTGTTAAGATATGTAATGGTTATGTTTATATAGATGGAAACGTACAAAATGCATGAACCAGGAAAGAGATTCCCTTTGAAACTACTAACACTACTTCATTAGCATGATTGACATCTAATGTTCGATACACCTTTAGATGCTCTATTTTCTGAAATTTTCGGACTGGACAAAAAAATTGCCAATCTACAGGGCTCACCAGATTCTGGCAGACACCTGGACCACCTCTGGGGACATTGTCATCATCTGATAGTTTCTTGTTCCTGTTAGTAGCATCTGAAGAGCCTTCCTGTGACATACACCTGAACATGTTTTAAAAATGTGCCAGTGCATGTGATATTATGAAACAGGGTTCATAGCAGTCTCCACTGGATTATGATCCAGAGATCTTCATAACTGTGACCACACTGGTTTACAAGGCAAAGAAGACCCTAGCAAACAGCATAAAGGAGTTGCATGTGTATAATATATATAGATAGATAGATAGATAGATAGATAGATAGATAGATAGATAGATAGATAGATAGATAGATAGATAGATAGATAGATAGATAGATAGATAGATAGATAGATAGATAGATAGATAGATAGATAGATAGACAGACAGACAGACACATAATAGTGTCAAAAGTGTTGGGACGCCCACCTTTACACGCACATGTACTTTAATGGCATCCTAGTCTTAGTCCGTAGGTTTCAATATTGAGTTGGCCCAGCCCACCCTTTGCAGCTATAACAGCTTCAGCTCTTCTGGGGAAAAAAGGAATGATATATATATATGTTGAGCGCTATGGAGGGGAGAATTGTAGGGAGGTAACATAAATTTCACAAACAGGTATTATAGTAATCAGTACATAATCATGCATGTGGAGGATGCATGTAGGAATAAATAAAATGTTCTGGGTAAAAGAGTCCATATGCACTGATGGAAAGCACTGTAATGGAGGGGCAGCCAGCTATCAGAATAAGAAGCAGCTCTGTGGATAGGAAAAGATAAGAACAAGCGGTGGTGCAGTATAAGGTAGAATGGTACACGTTAAATGTGGATACACTCACATGGTAGTAGAAAATAAAAGGCATGTACGTAAAAAGCCACTTAGTGCCAAAGTCCAGGTGAGGGGCTGTCGTCTTTGGTATTCCACATTGCCGGCCCCACCGGTGGATTCTGGGCTCCAGTGCAGCGAGCGGAGGAGCAGCAGTCAGCCAAATGTCACCGGGGGAGCGGGAGGCAGTGGTGGGTGTGGTCAAGATGGTGCGTGCTCCTTCTTCAGGCCTCAGAGGTATAGGGTATAAGATATAAGTAGGTTTTTAGTGGAGTAGAGGTAGAGTGTACAGTGAAATGGTAGCTCATGAGACTTCTGGCAGGATCACTAGGTATATTTGTGCACTTATTGAACAGATACAAAATTATCATATACCTGGATAGAGAATAAAGTGACATTCAACAATGTACATCTCTAGTCCAAACACTGAAGTAGTGATTGAGTATTTGAGGGTGCAGAGTAACACTGGCCTAGAGAAAAATATTGTGAAGGAAGCCTTGCTTGTGTAGTACTCCCAAGGAACAGCAAACATCCCATGGCAGTATCCTGACAAAAATGTTTTTTTGGTTTGTTAACCACTTCTAGTCTAGGTTGTGTTTGCGTGTAGTCCAGCGCACACAAACACAATATAATAGCTAATTTTTGGTAAAATATTAAACATAATGCTACACCAAATACATAGATACACTTTAAAATAATGTATGCCCTTGGAATGGTGAAAAATTACAACTGAGATCATTTGGATCAGATGATTTACAAGCTAGTAACAGCTTGTACACAAACATACTGAAACCAGAAGTGACTAAATCTTCGTCAAGAGTTAGGCATTGTTGTTTTTTAGGTGCTATATAAAGTATGCTCCATTTTTCCATTCCACTGATTGACAAAAATTGTTGAGAATGTTCACATAATAAATTGTGTGGAGATTCACTTCAGTTATCCAGGCATTTTCAGAAAAATAAGTAAATAGGGATTTTCTTTTCCCATGATTGTGTAATTGAAGTGAATTTTCACCAAAATTATTCTGTCAACATATTCAAATCCTTTAGTAAATCATCCACATAAGATTTTTACATCAGTGGAAGACTTCCAGTTTCAGTGGGGTAGATATACTAAAACTTGTGCACACAGAATCTGGTGCAGCTGTGCATAGTAACCCACTGAATGCGGGTTTGAAATCGAGTTCAGAGTGAGTTTCATTGTGAGTTCAGGGGGCGTTTTGAAAGACATCTGTGCGGGATCATGCACAGATGTCTATTCAAATCCTCCCCAAAAGTCGCCAAAAGTAGTGCTGGAAATACTTTTGGAAATTGGTGCGGCGCTCCAAAGTCGGCGCCACACCAATTAGGACAGTGCCGTTGCTGGCAATAGGCTGTGATTTGGCATGCGATATGATATGTCAATGTGAACGGGGGCTAAGACCCAGTTCACAATGATGCGAAATACGCTCTGACCTTGAGAGCACATGTCGCATGACGTGTATAAATCAATGATTTCCTATGGCAGCCATCTTAACTGGTCCGACTTGTTTCAGTTCAACTTTGAAAAAGGTTCCTGCACTACTTTGGTCCGACTTCAGCCCATTGAATATCATTGAAGTCGTATCCAATTCGGATTTGCATTTTAACTAATCCACCTTGTGACATGCGACTTGTGCTCATGTTAGCAATGCAAAATGTATTGAAAAAAAACCCAAATCCATACCAGACCCAAGTTGAATTCATCTCAAGTCAGATCCTGTTCATTAAAGTCTGACCAATGTCTGACCAATGTTTCAGGGCAAAGTCGGATGGGAAGTCGTGGGACTTTCATGTTGGAGCAGAGTGTACCAGGCCTTATTGTCAAAGCCTAATTGAACAAGCTGAAGTTAGAAGCTGATTGGTTACTATGCACAGCTGCACCAGATTCTGTAAGTACCAGTTTTAATAAATCTCCCCCAGTATTACTAAAACTCTTGTAGATTAAAGCAAAAGTTAAAGCAATTTTTGTTGTTGTTTTGAATCATGTATAAAATGATTAATACCCCTGTCAGTTTTTTTTTTTCTGTTTTATGGTGTCTTCAGTTCACTCCTTTTCCCAGGGGCACTATAGGAAGTGAGAGGATATTTTTCCAAAGTGAATTTTTTTTCAAGACAGTTGTCATCAACTCATCTCCTGTTCTTTTGGCAACCAATTATTTTGGATTGCTTTTCAGAGGATGACTCTTTCCAGCAGGGATACAGACAACAATAAAAAGCATCTAACCCTTTCCCACTTTAGGGTTACTGTGTCACTATTTAATACAAATGGACTGCCTGGAAAAAAAAGGTTACTACTTGACAGGGCCGGACTGGGTATGAAAACCAGCCCTGGAAAAAAATGACATACCAGCCCCATAGCATTGCGTAATTATACCAGCGAAACCCCTCAGTAAGCCCCCCTCCCTGTACAGAACCCTCAGTAAGCCCTCTTCCTTGTACAGAACCCTCAGTAAGCCCTCCTCCCTGTACAGAACCCTCAGTAAGCCCCCCTCCCTGTACAGACCCCTCAGTAAGCCCCCCTCCCTGTACAGACCCCTCAGTAAGCCCTCCTCCCTGTACAGAACCCTCAGTAAGCCCCCCTTCCAGTACGGAACCCTCAGTAAGCCCCCCTCCCTGTACAGAACCCCCAGTAAGCCCCCCTCCCTGTACAGAACCCTCAGTAAGCCCCCCTCCCTGTACAGAACCCTCAGTAAGCCCTCCTCCTTGTACAGAACCCTCAGTAAGCCCTCCTCCCTGTACAGAACCCTCAGTAAGCCCCCCTCCCTGTACAGACCCCTCAGTAAGCCCCCCTCCCTGTACAGACCCCTCAGTAAGCCCTCCTCAGTGTACAGAACCCTCAGTAAGCCCCCCTTCCAGTACGGAACCCTCAGTAAGCCCCCCTCCCTGTACAGAACCCCCAGTAAGCCCCCCTCCCTGTACAGAACCCTCAGTAAGCCCCCCTTCCAGTACAGAACCCTCAGTAAGCCCTCCTCCCTGTACAGAACCCTCAGTAAGCCCTCCTCCCTGTACAGAACCCTCAGTAAGCCCCCCTCCCTGTACAGAACCCTCAGTAAGCCCCCTCCCTGTACAGAACCCTCAGTAAGCCCCCCTCCCTGTACAGAACCCTCAGTAAGCCCCCCTCCCTGTACAGAACCCTCAGTAAGCCCCCCTTCCAGTACAGAACCCTCAGTAAGCCCCCCTCCCTGTACAGAACCCTCAGTAAGCCCCCCTCCCTGTACAGAACCCTCAGTAAGCCCTCCTCTCTGTAAAGGACCCTCAGTAAGCCCCCCTTCCAGTACAGAACCCTCAGTAAGCCCTCCTCCCTGTACAGAACCCTCAGTAAGCCCCCCTCCCTGTACAGAACCCTCAGTAAGCCCCCTCCCTGTACAGAACCCTCAGTAAGCCCCCCTCCCTGTACAGAACCCTCAGTAAGCCCCCCTTCCAGTACAAAACCCTCAGTAAGCCCTCCTCCCTGTACAGAACCCTCAGTAAGCCCTCCTCCCTGTACAGAACCCTCAGTAAGCCCCCCTTCCAGTACAGAACCCTCAGTAAGCCCTCCTCCCTGTACAGAACCCTCCGTAAGCCCCCCTCCCTGTACAGAACCCTCAGTAAGCCCCCCTTCCAGTACAGAACCCTCAGTAAGCCCTCCTCCCTGTACAGAACCCTCAGTAAGCCCTCCTCCCTGTACAGAACCCTCAGTAAGCCCTCCTCCCTGTACAGAACCCTCAGTAAGCCCCCCTCCCTGTACAGAACCCTCAGTAAGCCCCCCTCCCTGTACAGAACCCTCAGTAAGCCCTCCTCCCTGTACAGAACCCTCAGTAAGCCCTCCTCCCTGTACAGAACCCTCAGTAAGCCCCCCTCCCTGTACAGAACCCTCAGTAAGCCCCCTTCCAGTACAGACCCCTCAGTAAGCCCCCTTCCAGTACAGACCCCTCAGTAAGGCCCCTCACATGACAGACCCCTCAGTAAGCCCCCTTCCAGTACAGACACCTCACATGACAGATCCCTCAGTAAGCCCCCCTCACATGACAGACCCCTCAGTAAGATCCCTCACATGACAGACCCCCTCAGTAAGACCCCCTCACATGACAGACCCCTCAGTAAGACCCCTCACATGACAGACCCCTCAGTAAGATCCCTCACATGACAGACCCCTCAGTAAGACCCCTCACGTGACAGACCCCTCAGTAAGATCCCTCACATGACAGACCCCTTCCAGTACAGACCCCTCAGTAAGACCCCTCAGTAAGCCCCCCTCACATGACAGACCCCTTCCAGTACAGACCCCTCAGTAAGCCCCCCTCACATGACAGACCCCTCAGTAAGCCCCCCTCTCAGTAAGACCCCTCACATGACAGACCCCCTCAGTAAGACCCCCTCACATGACAGACCCCTCAGTAAGACCCCTCACATGACAGACCCCTCAGTAAGATCCCTCACATGACAGACCCCTCAGTAAGACCCCTCACATGACAGACCCCTCAGTAAGCCCCCTTCCAGTACAGACCCCTCACATGACAGACCCCTCAGTAAGCCCCCCTCACATGACAGACCCCTCAGTAAGCCCCCCTCACATGACAGACCCCTCAGTAAGACCCCCTCACATGACAGACCCCTCAGTAAGACCCCTCACGTGACAGACCCCTCAGTAAGCCCCCTTCCAGTACAGACCCCTCACATGACAGACCCCTCAGCAAGCCCCCCTCACATGACAGACCCCTCACATGACAGATCCCTCAGTAAGCCCCCCTCACATGACAGACCCCTCAGTAAGACCCCCTCACGTGACAGACCCCTCAGTAAGACCCCTCACTTGACAGACCCCTCAGTAAGCCCCCTTCCAGTACAGACCCCTCACATGACAGACCCCTCAGCAAGCCCCCCTCACATGACAGACCCCTCACATGACAGATCCCTCAGTAAGCCCCCCTCACATGACAGACCCCTCAGTAAGCCCCCCTCACATGACAGACCCCTCAGTAAGACCCCTCACATGACAGACCCCTCAGTAAGACCCCTCACATGACAGACCCCTCAATAAGCCCCCTTCCAGTACAGACCCCTCATATGACAGACCCCTCAGTAAGCCCCCCTCACATGACAGAACCCTCACATGACAGACCCCTCAGTAAGCCCCCCTCACATGACAGACCCCTCAGTAAGACCCCTCACATGACAGACCCCTCAGTAAGACCCTTCACATTACAGACCCCTTCCAGTACAGACCCCTCAGTAAGACCCCTCAGTAAGCCCCCCTCACATGACAGACCCCTTCCAGTACAGACCCCTCAGTAAGCCCCCCTCACATGACAGACCCCTCAGTAAGCCCCCCTCTCAGTACAGACCCCTCACATGACAGACCCCTCAGTAAGCCCCCCTCACATGACAGAACCCTCAGTAAGACCCCTCAGTAAGACCCCTCACATGACAGACCCCCCAGTAAGACCCCTCACATGACAGACCCCTCAGTAAGACCCCTCACACGACAGACCCCTCAGTAAGACCCCTCACATTACAGACCCCTTCCAGTACAGACCCCTCACATGACAGACCCCTTCCAGTACAGACCCCTCAGTAAGACCCCTCAGTAAGCCCCCATCACATGACAGACCCCTTCCAGTACAGACCCCTCAATAAGCCCCCCTCACATGACAGACCCCTCAGTAAGACCCCTCACATGACAGACCCCCCAGTAAGATCCCTCACATGACAGACCCCTCACATGACAGACCCCTCAGTAAGACCCCTCACATGACAGACCCCTCACATGACAGACCCCCCAGTAAGACCCCTCACATGACAGACCCCTCAGTAATACCCCTCACATGACAGACCCCTCAGTAAGCCCCCCACGGCCCCACCTTCACTCCCCAGTACACTTGCAGTGTAAGTTGTGTGCCCCCTCCAGCGGTATGGTGCTCACATACCGTCCTTCATCTTGATGATGATCCCATGTCCTGGCCACTGCTGCTGGCGCGTCTCGTCTGTGTGGGAGGGATCGGCGTCGGCGCCGTGACAGTCTTGCAGGCAGCCAGTCATGATCATCTTGATCCACCGCCGCGCAGCCGCCGGATGTGACGTCATGCCGCTCACAGCGGCTGACATAGAAGACCGTCACTCTGGAGCGCAGCGGGGGCCGGGGCCGCTGCAGCGGCAATCATCACAGCGGCCAGCCCGGTACAGACCCCTCACATGACCCCTCACATGACAGACCCCTCAGTAAGCCCCCCTCACATGACAGACCCCTCACATGACAGATCCCTCAGTAAGCCCCCCACACATGACAGACCCCTCAGTAAGCCCCCCTCACATGACAGACCCCTCAGTAAGACCCCCTCACATGACAGACCCCTCAGTAAGACCCCTCACATGACCCCTTCCAGTACAGACCCCTCAATAAGCCCCCCTCACATGACAGACCCCTCAGTAAGACCCCTCACATGACAGACCCCCCAGTAAGATCCCTCACATGACAGACCCCTCACATGACAGACCCCTCACATGACAGACCCCCCAGTAAGACCCCTCACATGACAGACCCCTCAGTAATACCCCTCACATGACAGACCCCTCAGTAAGCCCCCCACGGGCCCGGTGGCCCCAATGCTCCTTAAAGGCGCCCCTACCTCAAAGCGGCCCCAGGGCCGGCGGCCCACCGGGGAAATTCCCAGTATCCCGATAGGCCAGTCCGGCCCTGCTACTTGACCCTCCTGCTGGTCTTCACAAATGTATAAAAAATCTAACATCTGACACTTTCAGGAATGTTGGATGTCTGGCTCCCCCCCCTGCACCCAATGGTTCCTTCTTCTGGTCCCTCCATAACTAGAGATCACATATTATTTTTCTTTGGACAATATTCTATGTTCATTGACAACACCAACTCTGCACTGTGCTTGGGGGAGATACCTGTTTCTCACTTGGACCAGATCATGCATGAACCTTTTAAAAGGAACACTGTGCAGGGTTGGACAAATGTTCTGAGCATAGTCAGTACACTCTGCATACATAATATTCAAGGTTTCAATTGAAAACCCAATCTCTCATTCATATTGTTAAGCAAATAATTACATTAACACATTCTGTTAGTTATTATAGTTTTAAATGACAAACACCAACAATGTTTTACAGTATTCTAACACTAAAATAGTGCCATAATTCTCCATTTATGTCTTGTGAGTCAAGGATCACATTGGAAATATATATTTTTCTAGTAGTTTCAGCGTTTCATTTATTCATTCACCCAAAGTGACATTTTCATAAAGATTAAGTAATATATATATATATATATATATATATATATATATATATATATATATATATATATATATATATATATAAGCAATCTAATATACTGTATTTGTTTTTGTTTTATCTGCTTTTAAGTGAAACACTGAAGCATATGGCATCATTGTCACCTTTAAAATAAATTTTAAAAAATACATATGTTTATGTGTAGGGATTAGCTGTCAGTTCAGTCTGAACTACGGTTAAGACTGAATTTTGGCTGTACGGAAAATCGGCAAAAGACCAAGCTAAATGGGTGTTTGGCCAAGCAAAATCTCCAACTGCTGTTGGAAGTGAAATATTTAGCAGAAGTATTACTACAGCTGCTAAATGGGACAGCTTCCTTTTCAAGGCTCCTAGGTGTTAGGAGCTGGGGGTTGCTGGCATTTTAACAACCAGAGATGTGTCCCTGCCTGGCCTCTTCTTGGCCCACTCAGCTATCTGTTGTCATGTAAACAAAGGCACAGTGACAGTATAAAAAACGAATGGCATTGGCCACCCTCCCAGAATTCATACCAGTCCCTTCCTTCAGGTCTGGTGTGGATTTTAGGTGGGACCTCACAAAACAAAAATGGAGCGAACCCCCCAAATACCATGCCAGACATTCAGCGCTTGCTACTAGAAAAATATTTTTCCAATTGAATTCTTGACCCACAAGACATAAACAGGGAATTAGAACACTTTATTTTAGTGTTAGAATAATGTAAAAAATTGTTGGTATTTGTCTGTCAGAATCTGGTATTGATTTTAAGGAGTTACCTCATTCAAAAACCAAGAAAAGAAAGCACAGGGACCATTCTAAAATCCATACTAGACCCTATTTAGGCATTTTGACTGGCCAGGAAGGGAGGGGGGGGGATAAACTTGCAACACCCTCTTCCTGAACCATACCCTAAATATGGGTGTTTACCTTGCCAAGGGGGGGGGGGGAACTCCCAGATAAAGCACCTTCTCTCCATGTTAATGAGAACAAAAGCTTTTACTTCACAACCCTGGCCCTCTGGTTGTGTAAAGGAATCTAAAAGCCTCCTTTAAAAAATAAGAGGACCTAGATCCCATCCCAACCCTCAGGTGACAAGGGGGTACTTAATACTTAATACTCCTACTCATTCATAAAAAACACACAAAGACACACACATTTTGACAAGTTGTTTAATAGAAAAAAATGCCCCACAATGTGAATCCATCATCAGTCTCATTGTCTGGTAGTGCAGATCCATATCAGTCTTGGTAAATAAAGCCCAAACTTTTGTTAAATTTGCGAATCCTATTTGAAATTCTGAACTTGAACTTTGCTGTCTATTGGAGGTGAATCTTTTTAGTCAATTCTGGCAATTTTAGAACTAATAGGCGAGCTATGTAAAACAAAAAAAGCATGAGAAGCTGTCTTGAGGAACATGAGCCGATGCCTTTTTTTAATACCGCCCAGCGGAGAGAAGGTTCTATTCATGCAGCTTCAAGTTCCAAGTGGTTAAAATATACAAATCCTTTAACCACTTCAGCTAAATACACATACAAATCCTTTAACCACTGCAGCTTCATACCTGTGTACCTATTATGAACCAGAGCAATTTTTAAAGTTCCATTTGGACCAGTTTATATGGCAATAACTTTGCCATAATAATAGGAGTGCACAACATATTGCATTAGGGTGTACATCTCAAAGCTTAAATGCATATGTGTGTGTGCATGTGTATTTATGTGTGCATTTATACTGACGGTGTCAGTAAGGCAGGGATTGGTGTCAGTAGTTTTAATTTTTATTATTTTTTACAATTTTATTTTTTTTTTTACACAGTTTTCTTACAAATTTTTTAGGAGCCCCATTAGCGGGCTTTGGTAAAATATCAGGGGTTTAAACAGGGGGAATCTGCATCACACAGGGTGATTAAGGTGTTTCCAGGCACACCTGCCACATCCTGTGTGCACGATTATGGCCATTACTTAGCATTACAGTAATACATACATTGTTTAGGAGGAAAAAGACAAGGTTTTATTTTAGCAATATTGTTTTGCAAAAAATATTTTATTTTCTATGAAATCTATAGACAAAAGAGAGGTAAGAAAAGTTATCGTCCTATCTCATTGTTCAATGTGGCTTGTAGGTTTCAATCTTATTTTCAGCATTTGATCCGCCCAGAGCAGGTGGGCTTCATTCCAGACAGGGAAGCGAAGGACAACACCACCAGAGCCTTAAATGTCATTCATTTGGCACATGCCACCAACACATCAACGCTTTTACTGTCTACAGATGGTAAAAAAGCATTTGACCGGGTGGACTGGTCATTTTTGAAAGCAGTGTTTCAATACCTGGGGATTGGCACCCACATGTGTGGTTGGATAGATGAACTTTACTCCTCTCCTTTTGCTAGAGTCAAAATCAATGATCTCCTTTATGTTGAGTTTACGTTGGGCAACGTAATGAGGCAGGGGGTGTCCTCTTTCCCCTCTTATTTTTGTTCTTACCCTGGAACCCTTTCTGTGTCACATCAGGGCAAATCCAATTATCTCAGGCCTACTGACGCTTAGGGGAGCTCATAAAGTTGCAGGGTATGCGGATAACCAGCTGTTTTTCATCACTCGACTTCTCACATCTTTCTGAACCTCCTTTAAAAATTCTGCCAATACGGCACACTATCTGACTTCAAGATACATTTTGGTAAGTCTGAAGCCCTAAATATCAATGTCCCACAAGCCACTATGGATACCCTGACACCTACTTTTGCTTATAAATGGGCCCATCAACATATCTGATATCTAGGGATCCACCTAACTGCCTCACTAGCGTAGATTTTTTCAGCCAAATCTCCACCTCTTCTGACTATGTTAAAACGGGACCTCAGGAAGTGGTCCACCAAATGCTTTTTGTGGTTTGGGAGGAAAGGTGTTGTAAAGATGAATATTCTCCCGGGGTTGCTATACCTGTCGCAGACCCTCTCAATTAGCATCCCTAAGCCATTTCTCAAATGTAAGAGAGAGGCCTTCTCTTTTCTATGGACCCACAAATCTTATAGATTGTCTCACATGTTATTGTCCTACCCTAAAGACTGCAGCGGCTTATGTTTTCTAGACCTTCTAAATACCACAGGGCGGTGCATCTCGCACATGTTTTAGACTGGTGTACCAGCCAAGATGCCAAACATTGGATCCATTTGGAACAAGCGTCCATGGACATTCCGCTCAGTGAAATCCCTTGGCTCAAAGCAGACCTTCTCTCCTCCATTAAATGCCACCAAGTGATTGGATATACATACAGACAACTTGTAGCTGAACGAGAACATATCATCTCGGGCCTTTCGCTGTCGCGTATATCACTGGTCATAGACCACTGTTGATTCCTTCCAGATTTTACTGATCGTCAATTCCAAACCCTGCTCTGGCAGAATCAGTTACGCCTTGCAGCATTCCTTACTCTTACGGAACTGCAAACGTCAGCTAATGACAGACCCGCCTTTGCCAATTTGGAAATTGTTCCAACTAAGACATTTATGGCAAAGCTGAGGAAAATAGACACTTTCACTTTCTTCATTAACTGAGTTTGAACAGTTATGCAGTTCATCCTCCCCATTTCGACATGGCCTATCTTTAACTTCTAAGACACTTTCTCACCCGCCAGACCCTGTAGACTCACCCTACATTGCAAAATAAGAGTCTGGCCTGGGGACCAGCTTTTCCAAAAAACATAAGACACGCATGATGCATTTTGCTCACATTGCAGCTCTTTCCAACTCTGTCCAAGAAATGGGCTTCAAAATCTTAACAAGCTGGTACAGGATTCCTTGATTCTACATAAAATGTTTCCAAGCACACCCTCCTGTGCTGGTGCTGTTTCCAGCAGGAGGACACATATCTCCATATGTTCTGGATTTGTCCGGTTCTGAAGCCCTTCTGGGAAAAGGTTAGTGACCTCATCTTCAAATTCCCTGATGTTCAATTGGGGGACGATCTGATAGCCTATCTGCTTCACTTAACTCCTATGTCATCTACAGTGGGGATCGAAAGTTTAGGCACCCCAGGTAAAAATGTGTATTAATGTGCATAAAGAAGCCAAGGAAAGATGGAAAAATCTCCAAAAGGCATCAAATTACAGATTAGACATTCTTATAATATGTCAACAAACGTTACATTTTATTTCCATCATTGACACTTTCAAAATTACAGAAAACAAAAAAATGGTGTCTGCAAAAGTTTGGGCACCCTGCAGAATTTATAGCATGCACTGCCCCCTTTGCAGACCTGCCAGTGTCATGGATTGTTCTCAGTCATCCTCTGGGAAGACCAGGTGATGTCAATCTCAAAGGTTTTAAATGCCCATACTCATCTGACCTTGCCCCAACAATCAGCACCATGGGATCTTCTAAGCAATTGTCTAGAAAACTGAAACTGAAAATAGTTGACGCTCACAAAGCTGGAGAAGGCTATAAGAAGATAGCAAAGCGTTTTCAGATGTCAATATCCTCTGTTCGGAATGTAATTAAGAAATGGCAGTCATCAGGAACAGTGGAAGTTAAAGCAAGATCTGGAAGACCAAGAAAAATATCAGACAGAACAGCTCGCAGGATTGTGAGAAAAACAATTCAAAACCCACGTTTGACTGTACGATCCCTCCAGAAAGATCTGGCAGACACTGCAGTTGTGGTACACTATTCCACTATAAAGAGATACTTGTACAAATATGGTCTTCATGGAAGAGTCATCAGAAGAAAACCTCTTCTACGTCCTCACCACAAAAATCAGCGTTTGAACTTTGCAAATTAACATATAGACAAGCCTGATGCATTTTGGAAACAAGTTCTGTGGACCGATGAGGTTAAAATTGAACTTTTTGGCCGGAATGAGCAAAGGTACGTTTGGAGAAGAAGGGGCACAGAATTTAATGAAAAGAACCTCTGTCCAACTGTTAAGCATGGGCGTGGCTCAATCATGCTTTGGGGTTGTATTGCAGCCAGTGGCACAGGGAACATCTCACGAGTAGAAGGAAAAGGAGGCCCAGAATAATAGCTTTATAAATAATTGGAAGGCAAACCCTGACAGTGGAAGAGAGGCCCCTGCTTTTCTGTGGTTGGGAACCCTCTTGCAGTTAATTGATATATTCCAATACATTTCCCTGAACTCTACAGCTATGTTATGTAGTAGCCATGGCTTTTGTTTTTCTTTTTCATTATAGTACTATTTGTACAGGGGTTTTCCCTGAAGATGTCTTGATTTAGTTTTGATTGGTATCTTTATACCATATTTTGTATTTTGCTAAAAATGTTAAATAAAGAATAAAAAAAATAGTTTTTATACAGATTAAAGGTTACATCTTTGCTCTACATAGGACTAAAATTGTAAATACAATGAATCATTAGACGGTTTCATTGCATTTACTCAATGACACTCACAGAATTTTTCTAAATGACACTCACAGACTATCTGCAAGTGTCATTTTACTCTGGAGCAGCTGCATTTTGACAGCGCTACTACTACATTATGTAACGCAAAGCAATTATCAGCTCTCATTTTCAATCAAACACTAAAAATTTGGAAAATTTGGCAAGCTACAGTTTTTAAAAGTAATTTAAAATGAAGAAACACAAGGTGCAGACAGGTGTTTTTATACAAGAATTGGGAGTGTCAGGCCACAGATATAATACCAGCTGGACAGTTTTAATCACAAGGAATAGACTGAAATGACCAAATTTCAGCCTATTTTCCCTGATTATAACTGTGCCACTGGCTGACTTTAACACAGCTGAACTACTGTATTTTCCCTTCAGTGTGATATTCTTGTAGGAAAACACTTGCCTTTGTTTTCTGTCTCTAGAGTGCCAGTCAATAGATATTAGAGCTGTGTATAATTGGCATGTTGCACGACAGTTTAATGATAAAACAGAGACCGACATGTAAAGACACAAAGCACTGACTGGTGTTTTCAAAAAAACATTAAGTGTCAGACTGCAGCTGATACAATTCTGTAAAATTGGACATCACATGACAGTTATAATGAAGGATAATTGGCCTAACTAGTGTGTGCCTAACTTTAATTTTTATTATGATGATGGAGTTGTGACGAATGTGAATGATATTCTGTGAGATGATTTAGCTGCACACTGTGCTTGCACTATTTTTCTTTCCTTTTTAATTGTTGATGTGGCATGTAATGAACAAACCACAGCTCCAAAAACATTGTAAACAATAAGTATATGCAGCATTTGAGCACCTTAAACCTAAAAAAGCCCTGTTAACAATAAAAACAAATACCCCCCCCCCCCCAAAAAAAAGACACTTTTTTTTTAAAGGAAAGCCTTGCTGGTTCGTAAACATTTGCTATAAACGACGGAGCAGCAACTAAAAGTGAGCACTGCCTTTAACTTAAACACAAACTAAAATAAAAAGTACTACTTTCATTGAGCAAAAAATAATCCCCTGTGGGTAATCAATGTACACTGCAGGGATTTTTACAAACCTTGTTGTAGATTCCTACTCTGAAGAAAAAGTTGTTTGTTCTGCAAGTCTTTTGAACACTGATTCTTGAAGGGATTAACTAATTAATTTTAATCATCTGTCTGTGTTCTGTTGAGTTAAAAAATTGCAGGGTCTGTATCCCTTTAAAAGTTGTTAGCCCGTAGGCAGAGGATGTTCTTCACCCAAGCAGAAAATTTGATTTCTGGGAACATTCTGTTACCCTTTAAAGAAAAAGGCCACCAATATTAGGAAACCCCACCCATTCCCCCTTCTCAAAATAAAATATGGCAAAGGGTGTGACTTGCCAGTAGTTAGCATTTAGACTTACAGTAGATTGCAGTGTTGAAAATTACTTTTGGGTTAAATAAAGAACTGTAAACATATGAACAAAATCCCACCACTGCTATTAACAAAAGTAAGGCTGGGTACACACTAAGAGAAAGGCGCAAAATTTTTTCGATACCAGCCATTATCGTTTGATTTTCGTATAGTGTGTACACAGCTTTCGATATCTGATTCAGACTTTCCAAAATATTTCTCATGTTTGAACAGAACGAATGTGCACTGTCTTCATACAGTTTTCTTACGAAAAAAAAGACTGTGCATGATCAGAAACAATAAACAACCAACAAACAACAATAAACAACAAAACAAAGCCTTTGTTGTAGGACAATTTTTGTACATTATTTCTATCCTCAATTTCAGCTTGCTGTGAAATATCAAGCAAGACTGGACTATTGCAAAAAGAGTGACCAGGTGCGCTTCTCAATTAGTAATTATTAACATCCTGAAATGTGTGCTACATAGCCAACACATGAATAATAAACAAAAAAACAACTTAAAATTGGAACTTAATCGCAAATAAAATAATCAATATAACTCTCCCAGTGAGAAAGAAGTGAAAAAAATCACAACACATAAAGTGAAAGGAGCCTCTTTTCTCAGTTAACGCCCGTTACAGAGAAACGCGTCAGTTGGAGCCACTTCTGAGATGTCTGTGCACACGAGCTGAATGGCAGGGTCTGCAGCCTTGTTTGTTTGATATTACCGCTTTTTGTTTTCGTGTTAAGTGTAAGTGCAAGCTATGTTTAAATAAACTGGGTTTGAAATAATAAAGGAATCAGCATATATAAAGTAATAATTACATATACTGTATGAACCACACACAGTTATCAGAATGTAATATTTATTGTGGTATTTGTCCCTTAACTAAAATAGCAATTTTATTATCCTTCTATTGTGTTATCACAGTACATGAATACTACTGTGCTGCAAAGGTAATTGCCAATAGTGGTATGAGAATAATGCGTAGCCAAATTTACACATACTCCAAAGTTTCTCTTTACAAATTTATGATCACATGATTACAGTAGAATGTATAGGGGAAATCCAAATAATACTTCTGTTAAGAAGCTGGAAAGTTCAATTTAATGAAAGTGACAGTCCTACAGATATGGAAGGCTGGAAGTAAAGTGTTTATTGTATACACCATGCAGTGAAAATGATCCTTTGTGTGTACAATAAAAGGAGGCTTGTTGGCGGTTATGCTATTCAGAGTTCTGTCTAGTAAATACACAAAATGATGGATAGAATAGATGTTGGTAGAAATACTGTATATACTGTATATATATATGTATACAGTATATAAATATATATATATGACCACTTTATTTTTATTCTCTTGTATTAAATCCCCTCTGTTAAAATAGCAATAAGGCTAATATAAAAATAAGGGTATAGGTGTAAATAGGTAAATGTTCATGCCTAGACTGATCTGCATCCACTGACCATCCACCAATTTTTGAAGAAAATTTTTTAGGCTAAAATTCATATTTCCATAGAGTCAAATGAGGACCTAAAGTGTTATTAAACTCACAACAGTAAAATCTGTATGTAGATGCAGAATAGTTTGCTTTATATACTCACTGTGTAACTTAAATGATTAATCCTCGGCATTGTGTGAAAAGACTGTGTGATCCTGTATGCACAGATCCTCCCCCTCCTGCACGTTCACTCTGGACAAGTCCAGATAAGACACAATAAGTGAAGATCAGCCACACATTTTGGTCTTTATTGCTGGATAGGACACTTCCTGGTTTTAGCTTAGCTATTCAGGTCACATGGTATTAACATCACACATTTGGGCATGTATACAGATCCTAAATGACAGCCCAGTGCTTCCCTCCTCCTCCATGGCCAGTAACTAGAAAAGAACACAGTGGGTGGGATGTCACATTTTGATTGATGGATGATCTGCCTCCAATAAAAGCATGAGGACACAAGCTGTAGTGGATATCAAGAGGCAGTGATTCCATAAATGCGATAACACCACTGTACATGTTTTTGAAGTTTTCTTTTTTGACTTCTCAACAGCATCAGTTACAGCCTGCAGACATGCATATTGAGGTCATAGAGATTTCTGAACTTTTAAAAATACATTTATTTCCCAATTTCTACATTCATAAATAATACAGATTATGCCAAAAATGTGTTATGTTTTCTTCTTTTTCAAATTTGTGATTCTTCTTTCTCTCTTTCTGTGCCTTTCCTTTTTTTCTCTCTCTCTCTCCCATGTCATGCTTATCCCACCTGGCAACTACTCACCCCCTGTCAACTTCATCACACCTGGCAACCCACTGATAACTTGCCAACAACCCAGCCCCTGCCATCCTCATCTTCATCACACCTGGCAACTTACAACAACCTTGCTAACACCCCACACCGTTATCCTTATCCTCATCACACCTGGCAACCCACTGATACCTTACTAATACCCCACCCCTGTCATCCTCATCTTCATCACCCCTGGCAACTGACTGATACCTTGCTAACACCCCACCCCCTGTCATCCTCATCTATATCACACCTGGCAACCCACTGATGCCTCACTAACACCTCACCGCCTGCCATCCTCATCACACCTGGCAACCCACGGCAACCTTGCTAACACCCCACCCCCTGTCATCATCATCCTCATTACACCTGGCACCTCACTTGAACCTTGCAAACATAGAAGAGAAAGAGAGCAGCGCCATCTAAGTTTAGCAATGTAGGTACATTTTATTCCAAGAATAAATAGTAATATTTACAAGATCACAAGGGTATAAGCGCATAGAGTAATGTATAGATTCATCCACTCCTGTGGAGGATGGGTTGCGGTGAGAGAAGAGGTCTCTGCTGGTTCCCGCCGAGCTGTTGCTGGCAATGCAAGCATGCTTCAAACGCTCGCACCTCCCACTCCGCTCTCTACCCGGAAGTGATGTTAGCGGCTCTGTTTGAGTGAACCCAAGTCTCTGGAAGCGTTGTGATCATGTGATCTTTTGAGTCTTACTATTTATCCTTGGAATAAAATGTACCTACATTGCTGCACTTAGATGGCGCTGCTCTCTTTCTTTTCTACATTTGTGCAGAGTCCCTTCTAGCTTTTACCAGACCCTGCAGCCATCTTAAGTCAGCACCTCATCTCCAGTGACTATTCCTTGTATGAACTTCCATTAATGAATTCTCAGTTTAGAGACTTTCATTGTCCAGGCTCTCCTTACTTGGCAAACAGTGCGCTCATGAGTGTGTCGTTTGTTTCTGATTCAACCTTGAAAACACCCCACCCCCTGTCATCCTCATCACACCTGGCACCTCACTGCAACCTTGCTAACAACCTACCCCCTGTCATCCCCATGTTCATCCCACCTGGCACCCCACTGCAATCTTGTTAACACCCCACCCCCTGTCATCCTCATCCCCCCTATAACCCACTGCCATCTTCCAAACACCTGCATTGAGAAAGCAGTTTATTCCAATGTTGAGAGGACAAGGGTCTCTTCCATACAAATGTGTGGTGGCGATTAACATGGTCTATGGATGGGTAACGTGGTCTGTGGACAGGGGCATATTGAAATGATTATGTGAATGATTGAATGATTATGTGTTACTAAACCCACAACAGTAAAATCAGTCTGTATATGTAGTAAAGCCTGCTTGTTATACCCCTTAGTGTGGATCCTAAGGGCTCAATCCCCTGGTTTGTGTAAAAAGGCTGTTCAATCATGTCTGATCTGATCATCTCCTTCTTCCACAGACACCAAAAAATATCCTAATATTTACAGAGTCTATAGAGCCAGGCTGCTCAGTTTGGTGTGTATTGCTAGAGAGATTTTTTTTTTCTTGGGAGGGTACATGTGATCAGCACACACCCAATCAGCCCTGTGCAGACATGTTCAGACAGAGAATCAAGGGTCCTAAAGCCTGATAGGACAATCATGGGAGAAATGAAAACTCTTCCTACAAGCTATCAGCACTCACTGGTCCAAGTCACAAAATTGCTCTAACTGCTATATACAGCTGATGAAAAAAGATACTTATCAGTTTATAATTACTAAAATAATTGCATTTCCATGTTCTGTGTACTGTATGAGACCAGATATAGTGAATGCAAGATCCGGGTTTAGTAACACTTTAAAGGAGTTGTAAAGGCAGAAGGTTTTTTTTATCCTAATGCATTCTATGCATTAAGATAAAAAACTTTCTGTTTGTAGCAGCCTCCCTGGCACCCCCTAATACCTACCTGAGCCCCATCTCTGTCCAGCGATGTCCACACATCCCTCAGCTTTCTGGGACTCTCCCTCCTGATTGGCTGAGACACAGCAGCAGCACCATTGGCTCCCACTGCTGTCAATCAAAGTCAGTTTGCCTATCAGTTAACTAACAATTACCGGTTTCCTCCCCACCCTTCTTTAACCAATTCTGGACTGGAAGGATTTGCCCCCTTAATGACCAGGCCATATTTTGCAATTCAGCACTGCGTTACTTTAATGGACAATTGCGCGGTCGTGCGGCGCTGTACCTAAATGTAGCAGGATTTCCAGGCATTGGGCCTGATGTGGGTCAGCCATGGTCACTGGTAACACCTTCAGCCCATTTAAGCTGAATACCCAAGTGTGAGATTTGAGTCAAAGACCAGTCCGGCATCTTTGGTTTGTTTTGTTTATTTTTATATGGGGATGGGAGAAGGGGATGGGAGAAGGGAATGAGTGGGATACTCCTCTGGCTCAACTATATACAAATTGGGACACTTGAAGAAAAATGCCTTTCAGCGCTGTCTTGACGCTGGATGCTGACCAACGCTTGCTGGCACTTGAAAAACATTGACTTGCTGTTCTGTACTGAAATTTGACTTCTGACACTCTGGTTAGCCCAAAAGTCCTGGACTGTACTGAGAACTGACTTCTGACACTCTGGTTGGTTTGCTCAAAAGTCCTGAACACTGCTTCAGGTAGCCTCTGTAAACTGCTTCTGCTGCTGCAACTCTCAACACTGTACACTTTAGGGCCCACACACTGGCTCCCCCTCTACACTTCAGGGTCCACACACTGGCACCCCCTCTATACTTGGTTCCACACACTGGCACCCCCTTTTTTCACTTCAGTGTCCAAACGCTGGCACCCCCTTTACTCTTGCTCCTGCACCAGCTAGGTAGCTCCCGGATCCCTCGGCAGACCCCCAGGGGCAGTTTGCAGTACTCAAGACTGGGAATGCTTTCCTGAAACTGGACACCTCTCAGCTCCTCTGGTCCTCGGCACACCAGATCTCTCTGCAGCTCAGCTCAGCACTCCCCTCAGGCAAGCTGCCTGGGACACCTGATTCCTCTGACAGGAGGAGAGACAGCTTTACTCTCCCTCCTGGGGCTCTGCTTCCTGCCAAAGACGCTGCGTCATGTGTTCCCCTCAATCTTATACCCACTCCCAGAATGCTGTGTGGCAGAATCTGCCTTTCTGGGGTAAATACAGGCCAGGGTGAGCCATTGGGTTTCCTCCACTGCCCAATGAGAACCCTCTCATTGAGCACAGTGGGGAGACTCCCCAGTCTCAACAGCCACACCTGGGAAACTTGACAGCCCAACGGAAAATCATGGACCTGCTGGTAAGCAGACAAGTCCTACTATACTTTACCTAGCACCTACCTTGTAGGGTGCTACATAAATAAAATTGATGTACTTTTTTTCCCACAAATAGAGCTTTCTTTTGGGGGTATTTGATCACCTGTGCAATTTTTATTTTTTGCGCTATATACAAAAAAGGAGAGACAGTTCTGAAAAAAGAAAACAATGTTTTTCACATTCTGCTATATGACATTCCCAAAAAAAAATTTAAAAATCCGAATTTTTTAACATTTTAGGCCAATTTGTTTTCTGCTACATATTTTTGGTAAAAAAAATCACGATAAGCGTATTTTTATTGGTTTGCGCAAAAGTTATCGCGTCTACTAACTACGGGAAAGATTTATGTCATTTTTATTGTTTTTTACTTTTTTTTTACTAGTAATGGCGGCGATCTGCGATTTTTTTGCGGGACTGCAACATTGCAGCGGACAGACACTTTTGGGGGGACCAGTGACATTACTACAGTAATCAGTGCTGAAAATATGCACTTATACTGTAATAATGACACTGGCAGGGAAGGGGTTAACAGTGTGGGTGATCAAGAGGTTAAATGTGTACCTAGGGGTGTGTTTCTAACTGTGGGGGGTGTGGCTTGTGAAATGATCATAGAGACCTGTGATCCTATATAGAAGGATCACAGGGGCTCTGTGATCATTCCAGGGAGAAGAATGGTCAGCTGTGTTTACAACAGCTGACTGTTCTTCTCTTTCAGCGGGGAACAATCGTGGGTGTCAGGTGGCAATCGGAGCCGCCTTCCCCGTGCATCGGCTTCCCCGCTGACAAGTGGGGGCAGGAGCGTGGCAGCGGCGGCGGTGTGCGCTCGCCCCCTAAATGCAGGCGCGTGACTGACATATACCTATAGTAAATATATAGCTATATAATTTGTGTCTTTTTTATCTGCCTTTATTTCAATAACGATAATTAATAATTAAATAGTTCAATAACAATAATTAAAGTGTATCTAATGGCACATATGGATTGATTTACTAAAACTGTAGAGTGCACAGTCTGGTGCAGCACTGATACCAACCAGCTTCCAGGTTTTTTGTCAAAACTTAATTGAACAAGTTGAAGTTAGAAGCTAAAATAATATGTATAAAGCAGGCGCTGTTAAGTGATGGCTAATGTAGATATAATGGAAAATAACATACAAATGTGCCAATAATGTGAACACAACAATACACTATTGCTATATAATCAGCAGAAATTAATAAAGGTGAAGCATTCACAGTCCATATACAAAGAAGTCTTCTTAAGTGGAATAAATTAGTGCTCAATAAATGCTGTCACCCACATCGTGCCTTCTAATTTTGATTCAAGTGTTTCACCTCGTGATAAGACTCATAAATCTGCTCACCAGAAGCCTCAGGTCCCAGGGACCATACAGCCTTATCAGCAATCAGGACACCTGGATAGGTCTGCACTAGAGTTGATTGAACACCTGGATGTTCGTGACCCGGACTTAACCCGAACTTTACCCCAATCCCGAACCCCATTGAAGTCAATGGTGACCCAAACTTTTTGAGCACTAAAATTGCTCTAAAAAACACATGGAAAGGGCTAGAGGGCTGCAAATGGCAGCAAAGTCTTCTTAAGAGCACGACAAGTGCTCTGCAAACAAATGTGGATAGGAAAATAACTTAAAATAACATAAAAAATAATAATCTTGAATGATGTAGGAGGAGGATGAGGCCCATATGGAGTAGGAGGTTGAGGTGGTGGTGGATATGGCGGTGTAGGTGGAAGCGGTGGTGGAGGAGGACGAGGTAGCCAACACTGGTTTTTGTTTTTAATTTTATTTCTTTTTAAATTAGGGTACACCCCAAAAGAGTGAGAAAGATCAAATATAATAATGGATGGGTAAGGCCAGTATACATGTCTATTCTGCACAAGGTACGGACAAGTCCTATGGGATCCATGCCTGGTTCATTTTAATGAATGTGAGCTTGTCCACATTGGCTCTGGAAAGGCGGATGCGCTTGTCTGTGAAAACTCCCCCAGCCATGCTAAATACACGTTCAGGTAATACACTGGCTGCAGGGCAGGCCAGCACCTCCAAGGCGTAAAGGGCAAGCTCAGGCCATGTGCCCAATTTGGAGACCCAGAAGTTGAAGGGGGCAGAACCGTCATTCAGTACGTCTAGGCGTGTGCACACATACCGCTTCACCATGTTAGTGCTGGGTCGTGGTTGCTGCTGGTGGAGCTCCTGTTGCAAGGAGAGGACGTGGTCGAACTGTGCCAGCTACACGCACAAGTGAAACACCTTTCTCAGCTGCGAGTAGACGACATAACCTTACAGCAGTATTTGGCAGGACCTAATGTGCCTCTACAAATGTTGAGGCCAGAACAAGTACAGGCGATAGTAGATTGGGTTGCTGACAGTGCCTCCAGTTCCTTCACATTGTCTCCCACCCAGTCTTCTGCTGAAAGGTCAGAGTTGGCACCTGCAGCCGATGTCCATCAATCTTTCACCTCACTCCCTTGCAAATCAGCCAAGCAGTCTGAGCCCCAAGTCATGCAGCAGTCTCTTCTTCTTTTTGATGACTCTGTTAACATGGTTTCCCAGGGCCATCCACCTAGCCCTGCCCCAGAAGTGGAAGAGATTGAATGAACCGATGGCCAACCACTTATGTCTCAAAATGAGTACATGGGAGGACCATCGCAGCACGTCTCGGATGATGATGAAACACAGGTGCCAACTGCTGTGGAATTCCAAATTGTGGAGACCGACAAGGAGGGCAGGGGTGAAGACGATGTGGAGGATGATGAGGTCCTCGACCCCACATGGAATGAAAGTCATGCAGGTGACCTGAGTGGTTTGAAGGAAGAGGCGGTGGTCGCACAGAGCCACCAGCACAGCAGAAGAGGGAGCAGGGTGCAAAAGCGGAGCGGCCATGCCCTAGACACTACGCCTGCTACTGCCCAATACAGCAAGGGATCGAGCACACCAAAGCCAGCTCTAAGGAGTTCCCTAGCGTGGTAGTTCATCAGACAATGTGCTGATGACAGGACACGAGTGGTTTTCACGCTGAGCAATCAGAGCCTGAAGCGAGGCATAAACCTTCTCAACCTGAGCACAACCTGCATGACCAGGTATCTAAGTGCAAAGCATGAGCTGCAGTGGAGTAGACACCTCAAAGACCAAGAAAGGTCTCTGGCTGCTCCTGCTTCCTCTTCTGCTGCAGTCTTGGCCTCTTCATCCACCTCTGTAGTGAGATCGGCACCTGCCACCCCGCAAACAGAGGATCTGCCAGCAACACCACCACCTGGGTCACCAACAACAATCTCCACAATGTCCCATGGAAGCGTTCAGCTTTCTATCTCCCAAACACTGGAGCGGAAGAGGAAGTACCCCCCCCCCTACCCACCCGCGATCCCTGGCCCTGAATGCCAGCATTTCAAAATTCCTGGCCTTTGAAATCCTGTCATTCCGTCTGGTGGAGACACAGAATTTTAAAAGCCTTATGGCGGTGGCTGTCCCACAGTACGTCGTGCCCAGCCACCACTACTTTTCCAGGCAAGCCATCCCTTCCCTGCACAACCAAGTGGGTGACAAAATCAGGTGTGCACTGCGCAACGCCATCTGTGGCAAGGTCCACCTAACTACGGATACGTGGACCAGTAAGCATGGTCAGGGACATTATATCTCCCTATCAGCACACTGGGTAAATGCAGTGGCGGCTGGGCCTGAGGCGGATAGCAGTTTGGCGCATGTCCTTCCACTACCGAGGATTGCAGTGCACTTCAGTTTGCCTCCTGTTCCTAACTCTTCCTACTCTGCTTCCTCATCCTCTACCGCCTCCTCATCTGGTCAGCGTAACACCTTCAGCACAGCCAGGGGTAAACGACAGCAGGCAGTTTTTAAACTTGCCTGTTTGGGGGAAAAACCACACACCGCGCAGGAGTTGTGGAGGGGCATTGAACAGCAGACCGATGAGTGTTTGCTGCCAGTGAGCCTTAAGCCCGGCCTGGTGGTGTGCGATAATGGGTGAAATCTCGTAGCAGCTCTGCGACTAGCCGGTTTGACACACATCCCTTGCCTGGCGCATGTGCTGAATTTGGTGGTGCAGAGGTTCCTTAGAAATTACCCCGATATGTCACAGCTGCTGCAGAAAGTGCAGGCCGTCTGTGCGCACTTTCAGCATTCTTACCCTGCTGCTACTTGCCTGTCAGCGCTGCAGCGTAACTTCGGCCTTCCCGCTCACCGCCTCATATGTGACATGCCCACAAGGTGAAACTCCACCTTGCACATGCTGGCCAGACTGTGCGAGCAGCAGCAGGCCATAGTGGATGTAATGGGTGTAGCTCACTGTAACATATGCAGACTTGGCCGCAATTACATTTGTTTCCCCTAAATGGGTTTTTATTGATAAGCGGAATACAACAGTATCCAATGGGTGTAGCTCACTGTAACATATGCAGACTAGGCCGAAATTAAATTTTTTCCCCTAAATGGGTTTTTATTGATAAGCGGAATACAACAACAGTATCCAATGGGTGTATCTCACTGTAACGTATGAATGAAAAAATTCTATTTTTCCCTTTAATTGGTGATTTTTGAAGAGCAGATTTGAACAGCAGTGTCTAAACGCTGTATGACGGTGTCACAGTAAAGTATGAATGAAAAACTGAAAAAAATATTTTTTTCCCTAAATACTGAAAAATAATTATTTTTCCCTTACATTGGTGCTTTTTGAAGAGCAGATTAGAAAAAGCAGCGTCTAATGTATGTCAAAGTAAAATATGAAGGAAAAAAGTTTTTTTCTTTTTTAAAAGCAGATTAAGCAGACACATATGCACTGAGCTTTCATTACATGGCCGCTACACACCGCACGACGCCCACCTAACTCCCTCCTCCTCCTCACTGGGCTCAGGTCAGGGCATAAAGATCGTGCACTGCACCCCCACACAATACAATCAATGTAGATCGCTGTCTGATTAAAGAAGATTCTTCCTATTCTTTCCCTGAAAGCAATCTCCAGCCTGCCCTTACAATAATCTCCTATCTCTCCCTCAGGGCAGAAGGATTGTGCACTGCACCCCCACACAATAAAATCAATGTAGATCGCTGTCTGATTAAAGAAGATTCTTCCTATTCTTTCCCTCAACGCAATCTCCAGCCTGCCCCTACAATAATCTCCTATCTCTCCCTCAGCAGCAGCATCAGGAACCTTTCCCTAGTATAGTTATAGCAGAGTGACGCGCGGCGCTATGTGAGTCCAGCTTATATAGAGTCTGGGTCACATGCTGCACTGGCCAATCACAGTCATGCCATTAGTAGGCTTCTAAGGGCACACTAGTTAAGCGATTGCTGATTGGCTGCCTTGCACCTGTTGAAACCACGCCAAAACATCAAATAACATTACCGAACAACGGACAGTATTCCGAACATACAGTGAAATGTTCGGGTCCGTGTCCGGGTACCGAATACCCAAAAGTCCGGTACGATCCCAAACAATACAGTCCGGGTTCGCTCAACCCTAGTCTGTACCTCTCTATTCCCTCTCGGGTGGTCGATGATTATATGGAGGTAAAACAGAGACACCCATAATATTGCAACACTGTTTTATTAACCACTTAAGCCCCAGGCCTATTTCTAACACTTTTTGTTTACAAGTTAAAATCAGTATTTTTTCCTAGAAAACTACTTAGAACCCCCAAACATTATATATATTTTTTTAGCAAAGACTCTGGAGAATAAAATGGCGGTCATTGCAATATTTTTTGTCACGCGGTATTTGCGCAGCAGTCTTTAAAACGGGTTTTTAAAAAAAATATAAAATATGATCACTTTTATTGCTGTCACAAGCAATGTAAACATCCCTTGTGACAGCAATATGCAGTGACAGGTACTCTTTATGAAGGGATCGAGGGTCTAAAAGACCCTAGACCCCTCCACTACACTTCCATGTATTCAAAACACTGAAAACTGCATTTTTGAATACACTCGTATTTTTTTAATCTGCTGCCTTTAGCAGCAGAGTAACCCGGATGTGACGTCATGGACACCGCCCTTCGGGTTACGTCATCGGAGACCCGATCTAAGCTGCATCCGGCTTAGATCGGGACTCCATTCAGCCGATAGATGTGCTCGGTGCTCCCGGTGGGACGGGAGATCCGGGCAAAGCCGCGGAAGGTGGCGGGAGGGGGGTTGCCCCCTCCCACTCGCCAGGGTAACGATCGAGCGGCTCCCGAGCCGCATCGGTCGTTACCGCCCGAAAAGCCGACAGCCGGCTCTAAACAATAGTACTGGGGTGATGCCTCTAGCGGTAAGTGGTTAAACACACATCAATAGTTAGGCTTACATAGAATTAGAGATGTCCCAAACTATTCGCCTGTGAACATCGCTTGTTCGCGTCGCCGTGGCGGGCGAACATATGCGATGTTCGGTCAGCCCCCTATACATCATCATTGAACAAGCTTTGACCCTGTACCTCACAGTCAGCAGACACATTCCAGCAAATCAGCATACCCTCCCTCCCAGACCCTCCCACTTCCTATAGAAAAGCAAGGACAGCATCCATCTTAGATTCATTCTGAAGCTGCAGAGTTAGTTAAAGCAGGGAGAGTGCTGCTGCTGAATTAATAGGGAAATCATTAGCTAGGCCAGTGTTCTGTGTCCACTCCTGCTGTAAGGACAGCGTCCTGACAGCACCCCAAAAAGCCCTTTTTAGGGCTGGTATATCAGTCTGCTTTTATTAATTTTTTCTATATATATATACAGACTGCACTGTGTGCACACCACTCGTATCGGGTGGCACAGTACCTTGCAGATAAAAAAGTAATTTCATTTTTACCCTTTAATATAATTGCAGTTGCCTGCCAGTGTGTGTCAGGCCCACTGACTGAACTGTGCCCACTGCCAGTGCCCACCACTCATATAGGGTGGCACAGCACCTTGCACATAAAAAAATAATTTAATTTTTCCTCTGTAATATAATTGCAGTTGCCTGCCAATGAGTGTCAGGTCCACAGACTCTACTGTGCCCACTGCCCACCACTCATATAGGGTGGCACAGCGCCTTGCAGAAAAAAAATTCATTTAACTTTACCTCTGTAATATAATTGCAGTTGCCTGCCAGTGAGTGTCAGGTCCATAGACTGTACTGTGCCCACTGCCCACCACTCATATAGGGTGGCACAGCACCTTGCAGATAAAAAATTCATTTAATTTTTCCTATAATAAAAAATAAAATTCATCCAGAAAAAACAGGAACTGGCTTTTTCATTCGAATTTTAGTAGCGCAGGGATGGTGATACCCTCTTACCAAATAAATAGGATGATAACATATACCAAAATATATGAATCAGATGTGATAAATATAAGCATAAAATCATAAATACATAAAAGCATGAAATCACATCAATAGGAGTCCACAAAGTCCATAGGTATAAAGTGCATAGAGTAATGAAAGTGCAAACATGATGGATCACAGGTGCGACTATTGGGGACCACCCTTGTTTGCAACCCCCACACAATGCTGGGAGAAGTATCTGAAATTCAGACTCACCAGACGCCTATGCCTAACCACTCTCATGGACTAGGCAACAACAGCATATAGTAAAATCAGGTTTCCTCCAGATCTCTGATTTGTGCTGCAAAGACCCCTCTGGAAGATTTCCTGGTAAATTTATAGTGCACTATAAATTTACCAGGAAATCTTCCAGAGGAGTCTTTGCAGCACAAATCAGAGATCTGGAGGAAACCTGATTTTACTATATGCTGTTTTTAGGCATAGGCGTCTGGTGAGTCTGAATTTCAGATACTTCTCCCAGCACTGTGTGGTGGTGGCAAGCAAGGGTGGTCCCCATAAGTCGCACCTGTGATCCTTCATGTTTGCACTTTCATTGCTCTATGCACTTTATACCTATGGACTTTATGGACTCCTATTGATGTGATTTCATGCTTTTATGTATTTATGATTTTATGCTTATATTTATCACATCTGATTCATATATTTTGGTATATGTTGTCATCCTATTTATTTGGTAAGAGATTATCACCATCCCTGCACTACTGAAATTCGAATGAAAAAGCCAGTTCCTGTTTTTTCTGGATGAATTTTATTTTTTATTATATTTACTCATTTAAGTAGCAGCAATTTGTGTTATTTGTGTTATTCTGTCAGGTTTGTGTTACCTGTATTTCCTAAAGCGCAGTGGATTACAACATCGTCTATTAATTTAGTACAAGTAGTGATATTTATATATTTAATTTTTCCTCTGTAATATAATTGCAGTTGCCTGCCAGTGAGTGTCAGGCCCACAGATTGTACTGTGCCCACTGCCCACCACTCATATAGGGTGGCACCGCACCTAGCAGATAAAAAATTCATTTAATTTTTCCTCTGTAATATAATTGCAGTTGCCTGTCAGTGAGTGTCAGGTCCACAGACCGTACTGTGCCCACTGCCCACCACTCATATAGGGTGGCACAGCACCTTGCAGATAAAAAAAGTAATGTCATTTTTTCTCTGTAATATAATTGCAGTTGCCTGCCGGTGAGTGTCAGGCCCACAGAGTGTACTGTGCCCACTGCAAATGGACTGTTTGTGGTTGTTTGCGGTGCATTAAACGGGGAGTTTGGTCTGTCAGAGTTTGGTCTGTCACTGTGAAGCGGGCGTAACCCTTACACTACCTGATCGATACAACATCATTCATGATCGTGTTCACACACTGGATGTTTTAAAGCACGTTATTCCAAACAATTTAGGAATGTTAGGTGATTTATGCCCTTTATGGATTAAAACCCGACTCTGCGTCAACTACGTAATTTTCCATGGGAGTTTTGCCATGGATCCCCCTCCGGCATGCCACAGTCCAGGTGTTAGTCCCCTTGAAACAACTTTTCCATCACTATTGTGGCCAGAAAGAGTCCCTGTGGGTTTTAAAATTTGCCTGCCTATTGAAGTCTATGGCGGTTCGCCCGGTTTGCCCGTTCGCGAACATTTGCGGAAGTTCGCGTTCGCAGTTCGCGAACGGAAAATTTTATGTTCGCGACATCTCTACATAGAATGTGCCCTGTCCGGCACCAGCTCAGATCGCAATAAATCAGATATCAATTGCAAATTTTAATCCATGTATGGCGGGCTTAGGAGAAAATTTTCTCACTTTAAAGAGATTTTCTGTAACTTTATGGGACTCTACAGGACAGGAACACAGAATACACCATATCGAAACATGCTGAGGGGAATAAACATGAATACAATACAATTTTGAGACATTCCATTAATGGCAAAAAAAGAAACAGTAAACAGTGTGATGTGCTATAACCAGCACAATGGCATTGTATTATGTATGGAAGTAATAGTAAGCTTTAAATAACAATACGGTATGAACTGATTTTAAACCCCACCAGCTTTCGTACCTGTATACCACTTCTATAACTTTTCTCTTTTAATATTTGCACTAAAATTATAATTTTGATAGAAAACATTGCAAAGGTTTTCAATAAGGAAATAACAGGTATTTTTTTTTTCAATTTTTATAATTTCTTTAATGCAACACACAAAAAAATAATGAATATATAGTGGTGATCGAAAGTTTGGGCACCCCAGGTAAAAATGTGTATTAATGTGCATAAAGAAGCCAAGGAAAGATGGAAAAATCTCCAAAAGGCATCAAATTACAGATTAGACATTCTTATAAGATGTCAACAAAAGTTAGATTTTATTTCCATCATTGACACTTTCAAAATGACAGAAAACAAAAAAATGGCATCTGCAAAAGTTTGGGCACTCTGCAGAATTTATAGCATGCACTGCCCCCTTTGCAAGGCTGAGACCTGCCAGTGTCATGGATTGTTCTCAATCATCGTCTGGGAAGACCAGGTGATGTCAATCTCAAAGGTTTTAAATGCCCAGACTCATCTGACCTTGCCCCAACAATCAGCACCATGGGATCTTCTAAGCAGTTGTCTAGAAAACTGAAAATGAAAATAGTTGACGTTCACAAAGCTGGAGAAGGCTATAAGAAGATAGCAAAGCGTTTTCAGATGTCAATATCCTCTGTTCGGAATGTAATTAAGAAATGGCAGTCATCAGGAACAGTGGAAGTTAGCAAGATCTGGAAGACCAAGAAAAATATCAGACAGAGCAGCTCACAGGATTGTGAGAAAAACAATTCAAAACCCAAGTATGACTGCATGATCCCTCCAGAAAGATCTGGCAGACACTGCAGTTGTGGTACACTATACCACTATAAAGAGATACTTGTACAAATATGGTCTTCATGGAAGAGTCATCAGAAGAAAACCTCTTCTACGTCCTCACCACAAAAATCTGCGTTTGAACTTTGCAAATTAACATATAGACAAGCCTGATGCATTTTGGAAACAAGTTCTGTGGACCGATGAGGTTAAAATTTAACTTTTTGGCCGGAATGAGCAAAGGTACGTTTGGAGAAGAAGGGGCACAGAATTTAATGAAAAGAACCTCTGTCCAACTGTTAAGCATGGGCGTGCCTCAATCATGCTTTGGGGTTGTATTGCAGCCAGTGGCACAGGGAACATCTCACGAGTAGAAGGAAAAATGGATTCAATAAAATTTTAGCAAATTTTGGATGGTAACTTGATGCCATCTGTGAAAAAGCTGAAGTTAAAGAGAGGATAGCTTCTACAAATGGATAATGATCCTAAACACACCTCGAAATCCACAGGGAATTACTTCAAGAGGCGTAAATTGAAGGTTTTGCCATGGCCTTCACAATCTCCTGACCTCAACATAATTGAAAATCTATGGATAGACCTTAAAAGAGCAGTGCGTGACAGACAGCCCAGAAATCTCAAAGAACTGGAACACTTTTGAAAGGGAGAATGGGCAAAGATATCTCAAACAAGAATTGAAAGACTCTTGGCTGGCTACAAAAAGTGTTTACAAGCTGTGATACTTGCCAAAGGGGGCAGTACAAGATATTAACTCTGAGGGATGCCCAAACTTTTGCAGACGCCATTTTTTGTTTTCTGTCATTTTGAAAGTGTAAATGATGGAAATAAAATCTAACTTTTGTTGACATATTATAAGAATGTCTAATCTGTAATTTGATGCCTTTTAGAGATTTTTCCATCTTTCCTTGGCTTCTTTATGCATATTATTACAAATTTTTACCTGGGGCCCAAACCTTCGATCACCACTGTAGTGACCAAAAAAGCTTTGACAAAGTATGCATCATGTAGCATGCCCTGTCCCTCTCCCCCTGCTGCCGCTCCTCTGCCATTTTTACAGGCAATTTCTGGCTGTCAAAATTGGAAGTACAATATAGCAATATTGTTACAGTGTATATACTGTAGTTTGTTAGATTAATCCACAGCAAAGTTTGTTCCTAATCAACCACTTTCAGTCAAGGCAAATTTTGACATTCCTCTTCTACGTGCACAAAAACATCTTTTTTTTGCTTGAAAATTACTTATAACCCTGAAACATTATATTTTTAAGCAGAGGCCCTAGGGAAAAAATAGGTGGGTGTTGAATATTTTTATATCACACGATATTTGTGCAGGGGTTTTTCAAAATCAATTTTTCGGTTAAAAATTTTAATGCACAAAAACACAATATAATACCCAATTATTTGGTAAAATAAAACAAATTATGTTAAGCTGTTAAGCTGAGTAAATAGATACTAAACATGTCACACTTTAAAACTGTGTCTGCCCGTGCAATGGCGCGAAACTAGGGTACCTAAAAAATCTAAATAGGTGATGCTTTAAAAGCCTTTACAGGTTACCAGTTTAGAGTTACAGAGGATGTCTGGTGCTAAATTTATTTCCTTGCTCTGATATTCGCAGCAATGCCTCATATTTGGCATGTTATTGCAATTTACATACGTGCTCGAGACCTATGTGTGCATTCGCATTTGCACGTGAACAAGGGGGAAAGGGGCACTTAAAAAAAAAAAGTACTTTAATATGTTTTTTATTTATTTAAAAAAAAATACACTGTATTTTTCTTTTTATCTTTTATTGCTATCGAAAAGGATGAACAACATCCCTTGTGATAACATGGGCCATGACAGCTCCTATTTATGGAGAGATCTGGGGTCTATTAGATCCCATACCTCTCCTCTCCCGCTAAATAATCTGATCAAACCAAGATCAGTTTGATGAGACGCTTGTTCAAGCCGGTAAGGGCTTGTTTACATGAGACCAAAACCAGAAGTGACAAAATCTTTCTGATGTCACTCAGTGGAAGGAACAACATCATTTTCTCTCAATGTGTCACAGGAACCGGATGCTGCCGGTTGCATCCTTACCAGGCTCCATGATTACATGGGAGAGCCTGGTAAAGGTGATGGTGGGACCCCCTTCTGCCACCTGTAAATGTAATCCATTGGCTCTTTAGCCTCTAGGAATACTTTTACATTGAAGGGAATTACTGGCACTAAAAAACGATATATCATTCCTTGCTGCAGCTGCTGACCAAGATGTCATCCTTTCTATCCAGTGAAATACCAGTAAATTACTGAACAGGAAGTGGTTAATCCCCTTTTAACCATACCTTAACACCAATTCAGCCATAAGGAAGATATTATTTTTCTGCTGATTTTTTTATAATAAAAATCGTTTTTTTTGGGGGGAATACATAGCATGCCCAGGATAAACAAGGGATAACATCATAAACTAGCAGTTCATGATGGTCATTCAAACCTTTGGGAAAATAATTTCTTTATTAGATTTGGCTATACACACCTGTGAATCAACTGACAATGAAAATGTGTTTTTTTCTGGGTTGGGCAGAGATCCAGGGAGAGTTAAATTTCTCACAGACAGCATCACTAAGACCTCCCCCCTACTTCTCGAACTTACTGGAAACTTCCAGAAGAATGGGAGGGGAGGGGAGGTAAGGTGGAGCTGCCTGGAGTATTCTAAGGGCCCTGACCAATCCCTAACCTGGGTTGGCAGGGGCAGGCCCCCTCAACTGCTCTGGGTCAGCCCAGCTTGCGAGGAGTATGTTCAGATGGAAGCTGGAGATGGGCCTGGGCTCAGGTGCCAACAGGACCCTCTTCAAGATACACAGAGGTGTCCTGGCCAGGAGGCAAGGGAGCAAGGAGAGGACAATGGGAGCACACTGCCAGGAGTTCAAGGGAACAGTCAAGAGGGCTGGTGAGTGACACACAGTCGTGAGGACTGGCAGGTATGCCTGAGAGGACTGGGATGGAGCAGTCTGGGATGGGCACAGAGCCAGTAAGGAGGACTGTAGTGGCATGGGCCGTGAAAAGGGCTGGCAGTGCCAGAAGAAGTGGTACTGGGAGCAGTAGCCACAGATAGGACAGCTAGCACTAAAGACTTCAGTTTTTGCTACCCCATAGGAACCCATGGTCCCTGCCTGCAAAGGGCATTCATCTAGATTCAGCTGAGACTGTGCTGGATCTGAAACCTGTGCTAGCTGGTCCTGGGAGTGATAGTCTGCAAGCCAGTGTGTCCTGGAGGTAGAAGAGAAGAGAATGTATATACTAGAATGTATAAAGTTCAAGTCCCTAAAGAGTTTCATTGATCAAATGGCCATCCCATATGCACCCTTCCCTATCCAAGTTCAATTACCCTAAATAAAAAAAACAAACAAAGCTGCAAGGACTGCTTCTTGTCTCTGAGTGACTTGAAATTTGTGTGCCTGACTGTGCAGGGTGGGAGACGACCACATTCACCAGTGGCTCCTACAGGGGTAGCGCTACACTTGGATTCCCCCTCTTCCACAACCTTCCTTTTCACCCTTTAGTATGATTATCTGCATAAGGGAAGAAGTCAATAGGGATGCTTGTAAGTTGTAACCAACCTTTACTGGAAAAAAATTACATTTGCATAGAACTTCCGCTTTCTCTAACCACTGATTTTGTTTTTATTGATGCTGTGACTGGAGCTCTGCATATTAATATTGCATGTTAAGCAAACTCAGTTTGAACTGTTCAATGTTGTGGCATGAAAACGTTCATTTTATGAAATCTACTATACTAAGCCAGATCTGGTGTGCATGATTAAAACATACGGGAGATGGTAACTGCACATTAGGTAATCCTGATATTCTATTGAATGTAAGGTCATTGTATATAAAAGTGTGTTGACTCATCTACAAAAGTATTTTGGGGAGGTAAGGGAGAGGTGACGTGTATGCATGCAAAGTGTGAATGTATGTACATACTAGGATGCTGTGCTTACAACCTTGTTGTTTGGCAATGTTCATACTGTTACCTTAAATTTTGAAAAAAAATAAAATAAACACCTTTATGTAGCTTTAATTTCAACTTATTTACTGCTGCCACCATCATGAGCACTAATGGAATGTAAACAAACTCAAAGACATAATTGCAGCCGTTAGGAATGAGGTTCGGGTTAGCTTCTACCCGGGGTTTACAACAAATCCTGCAGGTTTAAAGTCTGCAGTCCCAGCAATATAATGTGGAAAGTCACAAAACTTTGTTACCATAAAGCACTGCCTAGCCTTTAAATTTAGGTCAGCTAGCATAGAAGGGCCAATAATGGGGACTATGTTATGTGCCAGCCCCGTTACTATAACAGGGTTATTTCTCAGCAGACATGTTTAAGTGTGTGTTGGAGTAGTTTAGGAAGAGCTGACAGTCTATGAAGGGAAAGTTAGGTGCTATATGGTGCTATACTGTGGTAAATTACTGTGTATTAAAGTGGGGAGGGCTACTTTTTCTTGTGTACCTCTAACGTGTTCACAGTTCTGAGATCCAGCAGATTATTTTAGGACTACCTTTTTATGAGTGTGTACAGCTGTAGTTGCTGTTTTGCTGCTGGGCCTCCCCTTGCATTATTTTTTGTTTTGTTTTATTTTTATATTCTACTGAGTTAAAATAATTGAATTGAGGGTTAGCGTTTTAATGTTTATTTTTTGGGGGGGGACCTATTGTATATTTTATTTTATTTTTGTATAGCCTTTTTTATTTAGAGTTCTTCCGTATGGATTTATTGCTAACATATGCAAAGCTGCCCATTGTTTGCAGCATGCCAACAAATCCTTGTGCAGCAAAGTAATGTACACCTTAGTACCTTATACTTATTTTCCTATTGCTATAATTTAAGTTAGGCAATGCCCTTTATTAAGAATATTGGGCAGACTAAAAGTAAGAGGCATCTTGAGACATGGCACATTTGGCTTTTTTAAGTTGATCTCTACTACCACAGTATGTGCAGGAAGTAGTTGAGAGTTCCAGAGCCAAAAAGTGATGTTCAAGTAGCTGAAGCTTACTGGAAAATTGGTTCCAGTAATAGGGAGTGAGTGGAGGATGAGCTGACAGACAGTCAGTGATTGTCACCAAATGAAGAGAAAAAAACTTCTAAGGAAGAGGCAGAACAGCAGCAAGGTAGAATTTCATCCAGAGGCAAGAGAGCTTGCGGAGGACTGGAGTGAGCAGCCATTACAATCTATCTAGCTGTACTGCTCCATAAGTACAGGCCCCTTCTATTTCAAGAGTTGGTCCATATAGCTCTGCATTATGTATTTTTTTTTAACTTCTCTGCTGCTGACAGCAATGTTTTGGTCTACAGCCTCTGCCTGCAGTCTGTCAGCTAAGGTAAAAGTTCTGGCCATTTCAGTGCCATATATGTGAGGTACCACAGGCACCACAGAGGGCAATGAGACAAGTAGACAGCAAAAGACTCATTCTACTTCTCCTTGTTTCTCACATTCCACATTTTACCCCCACTACATTTCTTTGCTGCATCTACCACTTTATCTGTGGCCTCTAGTGACAGAGAGTGAAATCTCAAAAGTGGTTTCAGAGGCCAAGGATATGCCATGTCAAGGGGGGAATGGGCCATGCGGCTTCAACTTCTACAGAATTCCCATACAGCCATCTCCAGCTGCATTCTTTCCAAGGCAGGTGTGTTTTTCACAGCTTCTGGAGCAGAAGAAAAAATGTCCCCAAATCTTCCCCATGTCAAGCTTCTTAAGGCCAGCTTGGCAAACCTGCTGCCTTTGAAGCTGCTCAGTTCCATCTTGTATGCATCATCCCTTTTTCATAAGTTTATCAACTGTACTATACTACAGTGACAGGTACCCAGCTGCCATTATTGTGCCCATAAGGCCTTTCCTGCCAATCACCAGCTTGGGGAAAGTAAGGAGTCTGTGTCACTGAACCATGCTTGTCAGCTGTAGGGTAAACATGACTACATACACATAGCCCAGTACACATGAGCAGGGACACTACATACTGTATATTTAACATTGGGTAATTCTAATTGCAGCTGGGAAGGATGTAGGATGGGGCACACCCATGGAGCTGGTGGTGTCACTATGTGTCTTTTCAGATAGTTTACAGTACAGTTACCTTTTCCCCTTCCTTCCCACTGGCCTCAACCTCCGACCACCATCACCAGTTTTCCCCCAAGAACCCCAGAGCATATGTAATGTCCCAGGCTCTAAGCTTAATGCGGTGTTGTAGCTCATAAGACTAGGGAACAGAAGCCACAGTGGGCCAAAACTTCTAGCAACCCTCCATGCCCAGGCTTTGAGTAGGCTGACCCCATGCCATCTTTAGCCAGGAAAATTCTTAACGTTTGATTCAGGAAAAATCCTCTGCTACAACTCAGTTTGCATCCTATTCCAGTATGTCCTGCACACAATGTTTCTACAGCTGGAACTAAGCTGCCAAATGTATAATGTCTACTGCAGGTTAGATCATGCCTTGTGTCTCAAATTCTTTAGCCTATTCCAGTGCCCAGGTACTGTAAAGGTGCCATAGAATGTTTCTGCAGCTGGACCTCAATTGCCAAATTTCTAGTGTTTGCTGCAAAGCAAATCTTGTGTTGTGCCTCAAAGTTTGTAGCCTGTTCTGGTGCCCAAAAGTATTGTGGCTTACCCAAACTGCTTACTGAACAATATTTGTGGCTATTGTTTTTCAAATTATACACTGTAATTTATATTTCAAGATAAAACCTGCCTTGTCACTTCCTCCTATATCGTGGACCAACCAAGCTGCTTAAATATTCTGTAGTCACTGAACAATGTTTGTGGCTATTGTTTCTCAAATAATACCTCTAATGTTTATTTCAAGATAAAATGTGCCTCCACTCTCCCTCTTTTATAGTAGCCTAACCAAGCTGCTTACATATGGCACAGCCAATGAAAAATATTTGTGACTATTGTCTTGAAAACAATACGCTGTAATGTTTATTTTAAGATAAAACCTGCCTCGTCTTTCCCTCTACTATTGTAGCCCAACCAATCTCTCTAATACTGTCCAGCCACTGAACAATATTTTTTGCTCTTATTTCTCAGATACATTCTAATTTTTATTGCAAGATAAAATTTGCTTTGTCTCTTTCTATTTGCTTCGAATTCATATGTTTAATCACTGTCCTGATGGTAGCCAATTTCTACTAAATACATAAGTGAAGTCTATATTTTGATTATTTTGGAAAGCTTTAGGGATATGGGGATGGGGTATGGGTTGTCATTTTGTGTGTTTTTGTGCATTCTGTTTTGAAATGTTATTAAACTTTTAGGACAGTACAGTGTGGTACCTTGAACAAAGAAAACTTTAAAACTATACTATTAAGCTGTTGCTACCTGGCAACAGCTAATTTTATTTAGATTTTAGATTTGTTTTGTCTGCTTCCTTGGGGCAATTCAGGCCTATTACTGCTTATATTCCCCATATTTTTCTCTAGTTGAAATGAAACAGATTGGGTGCTGCTGGCTGAAGTATTTAAAAATGAATCACGCATTCTAAATGTGTGATCCCAGAATACGGTGTTGCTGCTGCTGTCAATGAAAATGTTTCTGGCTCATAACACCACATACAGCCTAAACGCATAGCCCAACCATGTAATTTAAAGGATTGGTGTTTTTTTCTATGTCACCCTCAAAGTCGCATTAAGAGGTCCCTCTCTTTACTGTACGGTATTTTACTTTTCTTTTTTTACTTTGTTAAACGTATACTATAGCATTGTCCAGTTCCCCATTCTTTTTTTTATTTTTTTTTATTTTTTTTTTTAAAGACATTTATTGAGTTAAAATGGAATGACATTACAAGTAAAAAAAAGTAAACAACACTTTCAGGCATAGCGAAGTGCATTAAATGAAAAAAAACCAAGGGAAATAGCAACATTACATACTGTGAATAGGGTTGTATGAACAAACCACGACACAATCAGACAGTGGAGTGTAGGAATAAACAAGATCATCACATGGCATGCATTGTAAACCGTTTAGAAAGGAGATGACAACCTTGGTCCCCATACTCATGGTTCAGGGCCGTGGAGAGAACACGTAAATAAGAAACCGTTGCAACGTTTATCCCGATTGCGTTTGACACGGAAAAGGCTTATTCAAGGGCACATGCGGTTCCCCCCACATGTCCGGACACCCCCATGGGGGAGCACGCTGTATCCGGGCATAGGGGGCAACCGGCAAACGCGTGTAGGCCGTCTTGGGGTGGGTAATTCCGAAGAAACCCATACGAGGGATTAGTGGAGGGAAGTGTTCCAGCCCGCGGGCGGGGTCCCCATTCTTTTTTTTTATGACAATAGCCTTAAAAATGGCCAAAACTTAGTATCAAGATTGCCGCACTTAGACTTTAATAGGATTTGCTGTTGAGTTCAGGTTTCAAAATTTTCAAGCAGGATTTCGACAAATCAGACCCAGGTAGATTCAGAGAAAAAATACAGGCAGATTTGTCCATCCTCAGCAGCCAAAGGATTGTTTACATTTTTACTTTAGGCTTCCAGCTTTTCTGCAGAAGTGATTCAGGTGGCTTTAAACTGGATGTGCCGATTCATTCTTCCGTCCTCTACTGTCAGAAAATATTTCTTGTTTGAAGGCTATAAGAGGGTAGGAGGTTAAGTGAGTTTTTTGTAAAATAAAAAAATGCTTTCTATAGTGGGCCCAACGTGACCTAAGAATCTTTCAGTTCTGTTTTGAAATGGAGGACAGTGTTGTTGCTTGATAATAATATACCATATATAAGATGTCTCTAAATTGTATATTCTCATGCGTAGGAAAGCCTAAAAGTCTCTATGATCCAGCATTTGTGATTTTATCCATGAAGATATAAAAGTGCCATTTTAGGAGAACCATTAATAGCAACCGGCTGTTTTCCAGTATACATTTTTGTGTATACATTTTCTTGCATGCAGTGAAGTGCATTTCATTGCTCTTATGTGCATTTTCATGCATTTAAATATGTCAATATGCGTTTCCGAGAAATAAAAAACAGAACAAAAATGCACTACAATGCATTAATGATAAGCATCAGTAAACACAAAGAATGAAACCAAAAACTATGGAGCCTTATTAACATTTATTTTAGTATACTGTGCATATGCACATGTAGAATGCAAAATGTAATGATACTTTGAATAAAATCTTGCTAAAACAAAAAAAAAAAAAAAAAAAAAAAAACATCATAAGACAATATATTCATTTGGAACCTGCATAAATAAATTTAAAGCAAAACATAACACAATATGATAATGTAATAATGCACAAATAGGATAAACCTCCTGAATGTCTTAAAATGGTATTGGTATTGGTCCTTTCCATATAAGATGTGTGCCCTCTCTTAACTGTACAAACAAGTTTTAACTTGAAAAGAAGCATTTGTCTATTTATAGACATTCATATCCCACAGAAAGATCACAGTTGGATTACAGTTCAGCTCTTCCCTATGTTTCTTCTGCCATACACCTTGCAAATTATGTTCAGAATCAGAACCTGAAGCTGTTTATCTTCACACCTTAAAGGCAGGGCACTCCTCTGTTCAATACCTCACAATAACAGCTTGACTGCCGACAGCCAGCAAGGGGTAAAGGATTATATGTCTGGATCTGTTTAAGGGTCATATCCTGCTCTAGCTGGGTCATTACACAATTATTGCACCCAGAGATGCACTTAAGTCGAGGGTGAGCCATGGATCTGTGCAAACTACTTTTCTTGCTTTCATTACATTACATTGAGGTTACCACGAAAGATACCAAAATATTGTTTTATACTAACTTTCTTTTTTTAATAAACTAAAGATGTGAATTGTTGCATTTAACATGACAAACATGTAAGTTTATTTTAAAAAGCTGGTACAAGCAATTATGTAGAGAGGCAAGACAGAGTGCAGCTGGTATTATTTAAATTAAGGTTATAAATTAAATGTTAGTGCATAGTTGGTTGATAAAAAGCAGCCCTGTTTTTTTTCATTGCCTGATTTTGTAAATGAGGCCAGTACTGCTGAAAAGAAACAGTAAATCAGATCTATAAGACATGATTGATGCTGATAAAATGATCTCCTACTTATGAAACTTAAACTTAATCCTCAGCTGGGTAAAGTAGGTAGTAGCCAGTATATAACACGCACTTTTTCCTCCTAAAAATGGAGGGCAAAACAGCAGTGCGTGTTGTACACCGATATATATAAAAAAAAAGGCCAGACAGCGCTGAGAGGCAGAGGGGGGTGGGCCGGGCCGAGCAGAAGGAAGGACGAGCGGTTGCTGTCATTGGAAGTTCCGCCTCTTATGGACATGTGATGTCTATCATAGGCGCCGGGTCTTCAGATAACAGCGGCCGCTTGTCCTCCCTTCTCCTCGTTCCGGCCCGCCCCTGCTCTGTGCAATGGCGCTGGCAAGGCAGCAATACTGGACATGGCATTGGTGAGGCAGCAATACAGGATACTGCGCTGGCGAGGCTGCATAGCTGGACACTACGCTGGTGTGGTTGCATTTATGGGCACTGCACTGATGAGGCTGCATTCATGGGCACTGGTGAGACTGCATTTGATTAAAAAAAAGTCCTCAGTTCAAAGCTGTTTATTTCAAATTTAAGTTTTTTTCCTAAATAAAATTTCCCTCCTAAAATTGTGGTGTGTGTTATACGCCGGTGCGTGTTATACCCCGATAAATACGGTCGTTTTAGTCATAGTCTTTTTACTAAAATGCCATTTTAGTTTTAGTTGCATTTTAGTCATATTTAGCCAACTAAAATCTCCAGTACATTTTAGTCTACTAAAATCGTTTTAGTAGTCTAAAATCGAATGGGTTTAGTTAAATTGTAATGCATTATTTAAGCATTTCTCTAAAATTTCCAAACTCATTATAAACTCCTAGGGCAAAAAAAATCTAATATGTTATTATTTATGGTATTGAGGTTTCAACCAACTACCACCTAAAGGAGGCCTGTAATGCTGCACAGTGCTCTGAACAGTGGTCTAAGGAGGCCTGTAATACTGCACAGTGCAGTGCTCTGGATGGAGGTCTGAGGATGCCTGTAATACTGCACATTGCTCTGAACGGTGGTCTGAGGAGGCCTGTAATGCTGCATAGTGCTCTGGACGGTGGTCTGAGGAGACCTGTAATGCTGCACAGTGCTCTACAGTAGACAGTGGTCTGAGGAGGCCTGTAATGCACAGTGCTCTGAGATGGTGGTCTGAGAGGCCTGTAATGCTGCACAGTGCTCTGGATAGTGGTCTTAGGGGAGACCTGTAATGCACAGTGTTCTGGATGCAGGTGGTCAGAGGGGAGGCCTTTACTGTACAAACTCAGGAGGGCTGAGGCCTGTAATGCACAGTGCTATGGACGGTCATGAGTGGGGACTCTTGGGAGGCCTGTAATGCACAGTGCTCTGGACAGTCATCTGAGGAGGCCTGTAATTCCGCACAGTACTAAGCACATTAGGGCCAATACTTTCTACCTTGCTTGCTGGGAGTGGAAGCACTCCCGGGCTCTACAGGTTGAGTCCAAGAAAACCGGAGTCCACGCAGGTAAACACGCCTCCCTCACATTTTCGTTTTCGTTCATTGACAAAAATGGAATTGATTTTCATCATAGTTTTTATCAACTGACGAAAACGTGGGGTACTTTTGTTTTTTGTCACTGGAAATATGTCGCTGATGAAAATTATGATGAAAATGTTTTCGTCAACTAAATTAACACCGGTAGTAGCAGGCATACAGTCTACGGTAAATTTACTTATTCCTCATAGCTGTCTTTTAATCTAGGCTGCTGAATAAAAACTGTTGTAATAACCTGTTTAGCCACTGTGGGCTGCCTGCATCTACCTCAAGTACCACTGCAGTAGCTCACACTGTATCAAAGAGCAATTAAAGCCATTGTAAATGCTTAAAAAGCATAAAAGTAATACCAAACATGTTTATACGTACCTCTATATATATATCTATACTGGCCCAAACCTCTTCTTCTCGGGTCCCCCACTGGAGCTCCTGGCTCCTCCTCTCCAGTGAGGTTCCAACTCGGCCCCACCCCCCCCTTGTCTCTGTCTTTGATTGACAGCAGAAGGAGCCAATAGTTGCCTCTACCTCAGTAAAGCCTTTGAGACCAGGAAGTGAAGGAAGAGAAGAGCTGCAGACAGGCACAGTGATGAGCTGAGTTAGGGCTCAGGTAAATAAAAGGAGAGTGAGGGGGGATACTGATGCCTAAACATTTTTCACCTTAATACAAGGAATGCATTAAGGAAAAAAATGCTTAGGCTTTAGAAGCACTTTAAGGAGCTGTGAGCTGTTGACAGGTAAGCATTGCACAGCTTTTGCTATGTCGGTCTGTGGTGCCTCAAGTCAGGTATGGGATTTTAAGGGCAGGAGTAAACAGGTACACAGAGGTAGTACAATTTTAAATAAAAATAAAAATAAAAATAAAATACCGATCAAGCCCGTTCTCTGCAATCATTCCTAATCTTGGATATGAGGAACAGCAGAACAGGACCAATTACCAATTAAATTGTTTCTTTAAGTCACTTATTTCACGTTCAACACAACTTACTATTCCTCTTCACTACCACAATGGGACTGTACCCATTAACTCACTTGTATTATGTATACAACCTTAACATGGAATAAATTTTATTTTTATTTAAAATTGTACTACCTGTTTACTCCTGCCCTTAAAATCCCATACCTGACTTGAGGCACCACAGACCGACATACTATAACCCTGGGATGGTGGCAGAAACGACTTTCTTTATCCAGTTCAGATCCAAAAACCCATTTTTGCACAGCTTTTGCTATCAGTGAAGGTTCTAAGACAGTGAGGTGACATAAAATTGGAAGGGTTTATTATGGAAGTTTTTAGTATAAGAAAAGATGTAATACCTACCCATCCCATATTAATGATTCTTTTATCAGCATTATAGAATAAAGTGCTAATAAGGAATACAAATTCCTGTTAAGTTACTGATTTTCTTGCCATACTTTTTATGATTTTAACAATCTATCTCCTCTCAAGGTAGTTTTCTGTCTGTCTGAGGTCTTTGTAGAGTTAGTTGACCAGATGTCCTGGTTTCAAGAGACAGTTCTTTATTTCAGGAGGCTGTGCCTAGGTAAAAGTGTTCCTGAATGTGTCCCTAGGTTTCAAAAAATGTCCCCAGCAGTGGCATATCAAAGGAGGTGTAGTCCACACCAAGTATAAACACTTAGGGGGTACTGCTGCTGTGGCCCCACTGAATACCTGCACCGTACTCCTATGATCGCTATATTACTTTCCCCTATTTCTTTGAGTAGGTAACAGAGCATGTATATGACCACTGCTTACTACTGGTGGTAGGGGTAGACTAGCAGAGGACTATTGTGTCCTCTGAAAAAGGATTCCTGACAACATCTTGGAGGAGCATGTGTAACTGTTGACGCAGCGCTCCCAATAGACTTCAACTGGAAGGAAACTTTTAGACAGGGACTGGACCGCATCTTGATTAGGGACAATTAAGGTCCAGAAGCAGTCTCTCCCCATGAGCAGAGAGCGGGTTGGGGACCAGGAAATTTCAGGCAGCCCAAGGAGCAGGATTCCTGTGCCCATCCTAGTTGGTTAGGTGTGTTGTTGAGACAGCACCCAATCAGTTACAGAGGTTTGCCTTTTACTGAAAACTCTTCCCCCAGATAAGCCATTCATGATGAAATGGGAGCAGTCACTTTAGGAGTCCATTACTTAAAAGTCTTGATGAGCTTAGGGGAGGCATCCTCCCGTAATCCTCATTGCTCTGTAGGAATTAGGGATCTGTATGCAGAATACGTAGCACTTGTATTTGTCAAATTACCTTTGCTGCCTGGAAAGTTAAACTGGAAAGTCTCTATACTTTAAAGTATTGTATATGTCTCCAGTATAACAGTTGTTTTGAAAAGGGACAGTCAGTGTGTGTTTCCTATGGATCACTCATGTGCAAAGTTTACACCCATTACACCCACCCACTGAGCCTTTTTCAATATACTGCAAGAGTCATGTCCTGATGTGCATTGGTAGCTGTGGGGTGAGGTCAGTTACTGCAAGTTGGACACAGTATGATAATTGTGTTACATGTTATATTGTTCTGTGGGAACCCATGTACACTGCTTGTTAAATAAAGATCTTACAAAAGATAACAGATAATTTGGTTGCTAAGCCCTTTTATTCATTGTGAGATGCCTGTCTTGTCAGTGTAAATTAGGCACATCTTTGTGGCATTACATTTGTGGGGCTTCAGGTGTGACCCTTACAACAATAAAGGGCCACACATAACATTCAATGAATGTAATGCTACAGAAAACAGTCAGACTGCAAAGGGGTTGACCAAGAAGGCCCTGTAAAATAGGCTGTATGGGGGCTCCATGATTCCTAATGGTTCTCCTGTATGTCTCCTCATATCATACAATGCTATCATAGCCTGCAGACCAATGAAAAAATAGTGTTTATATTGGGATCATTCATAATGCACGTTCCAGACCTCTTTAAATATAAAGGGAAGATGACTAAGCTAAGAAACAACACGTATATGTATCAATTACTCATAGTAAGGACTAAATAAAAGCATATTGTGGTGTGCATCAGTGCTATATGTTGGCCTAGGCCAACAAGGCCCAGGCCTAGGGCGGCACTTTGCAGGGGGGAGGCAGCAAAAAAGCTGCACCCCCCAGGAAAAAGAAACAGCCTCCTCCCGACTCCACTTTTTGTATAGTGCCAGTCTTATGGGGCGAATTGGGCCAGAGGGCAGGGTCCAGGAGGCAAATCAGTCTGGCACCCCCATTAAGCGGTCACACTCCTACCTGCCAGTATGATAACACCGGCCGGTCAGGACTTTCGGACAGACCACAGGCCGCCGACCACACTTAATATAACTGGCCTGACGGCCGCCAATGCTAGTAAGTGTGTAACTGCAGCCTAATGCTCCGCCTACCCTCCTCTGCCCCCAGGTATGGCAGGCATCATGTCAATATTTTCATTTCTTTAAACATCCTTGTCCTTAAGTGAGGATATTGAATAGCATCATATACAATTAAGACTTTTAATTGTATACGATTTTAATAATATTTTGGATTTGCTCACCTCATACGTGCTATTGCAATATGTCACTGGGTTAGTATGATTACTCCTATCTTATAAGATATTTGGACTTGTGTTTGCTGCCACTGATTATTTCAATTATTTGTATAATGACTATGGACTTCCTAGTCATTATACAAATAAGTGAAATAATCATATAATTACAATCAGTGGCAGCAAACACAAGTCCAAATATCTTGAAAGAAAGGATTAATCTTACTAATCCAGTGACATAAGGCTGCACTGATGGGCACTGATATGCTGCACTGATGGGTGCTAATAGGCTGCACTGATGGGCACTAATATGCTGCTCTGATGGCCACTGATGAGGCAGCAATGGTGGGTACTGATAAACTGCATTGATGGGCACTAATGAGGCTGCACTGATAAGACAGCACTGATATGCTGCACTCATGGGCACTAAAAAGGCTGAACTTATGGGAACTGAAGAGGCTGGCCTGGTGGGCACTGATAAACTGTGGTTGTGGTCTGTGGTTTACAGATGACAGGGGGGTCATAAACAGGAAGGGGTGTGGCCTTTACAGGAAGGGTTGGGTCATATTTAAATTAGGGGGTGCCAAAGTTTAGTCAGGCCTAGGGCAGCACAAAACCTAAATACACCACTGGTGTGCATACATGTATATACAGTACTTGTATAAAAGGAATGGGCCCAAACAAATGGCTCTGGATGGGGACCTTTCTATGGATATTGAAGTTTAAAAACAAAAATGGCGGTTTTCAAACAGGTATAATTGTCATTGTGTTCTTGTCATACTGGGCGATTCGTTTATTTTTGAATTTGAATAATGGCAGCTCCACCTTGAACCTGAGATGTTTTAGAAACCTAGATGTTTTATTTAAACTGTATGCCCAGCCAAAATATTTCTTTTCAGTTTTGTATAGAGAGAAGAATAACTAGACCCCAACAAGATTTATTATGCTAGCTGGGGCTCTGTTAGAGGGTTTTAAATTATTGTAGCAATGGTTTTCCCAGACAGAGAGTAAAAAAAAATAATAATTTGGCAAAAAGGGATACAGACAGAAATAAAAAACTGAAAGGGGGGTCTAGTATTACTCTACTAAAAGTGTTTTTATTTTTTCTTGTGGTGCTGTTTGAGATTCTCCTTAACTTCTCCCCACTCCATTAAAAACTAAAATAAAAGTTTTGACTGGACATATTCTTTAACTATTCTGACCTTTTCTACAAGGTCTTAAAGTATATGTAAACTCTAACAAATAGCAATTCTTTTTTGCTTCCCTATAGCCTGTTATCATTGAAGGCATTTTGTTATATCTGTTCGATAAGTGCTAAAAAATAACTTTTCATTTAGTTAGTCAGGTTGAAAAAAGATACAAGTCCAACCAGTTCAACCCAAAGAAAAAAATATATAAAAACTCCATGATATCCACAGTTGATCCAGTGGAAGTAAAAAAAAACCCTTATAAAGCATGGTCCAATTTGAACCAACGGGAGAAAAAGGCATTTAGGTATTCCCTGGACCAACAAACCATGGTGTTATTACCTATAAATGTTAGTATCCAGTTATATTTTGTTAATTTAGGAAGGCATCCTGTTCCATTTGAAAACAACCTACTGAGTTGGCCAGAACTAGTTCTTTAAAGGAGTCTATATGTCACAGGTTTACAATGCGTAAAAAGCCTTTCCATATGTAGAGGTTTATTCTCTTTTCTTCTAGAAATAAAGTACCCCGTTGTCTTCTTTAATGACATACAAGTGAATAACTCAACACCAAGTTCACTGTATGGTCCACCTATGGTTCACAGTGATTATATCCCCCTCTAACCACCTCCTTTCAAAAATAGTCACATAATCTTCCAAAAATCCAATACTGGCCAGTGGACTTATCTCAAACAGTGTTATCAAGAGGTATATTGGAATTATAGACCACCTCCCTCATGTTATTGAGAAGACAAAATAAGAGGTGTTCTGTAGTGCTAATATACTTCCTGCTTATATGTATTTCTGGGAGGCTGCCAGTTTTGTTTGAATATTGCAGCCCTCACCATAAATGCACACAAATTGTCAATCACACATTTTCTGCAGTTTTTGTTACCATTTTGACAGAATAGGCACTCCCATTGTCAGCATGATATGCCATTTTAGATGATTTAAGAATCTGAATTTAGTTGTTTTTTCTATTGGAATATAAATAATGATTAGGAATATACATTTATGTTTCTTAAGGTATTATTTAAAACACAAAAATGCATCAGCAGATGAAGAAAAAATGTTTATTGTAGGTGTTACTTGGAATATCTGACATTGGAATTGAGGATTTATAGAAGAAACCAACAAATCTTAGCATAAAAATTATTTGAACACATTAACATAGCGGGATGATTTTCTGGTCTAGACTATACTCTGCCATATAATGAGGATAAAGGTACCCACATACACACAGTACATAAATACATATCAGTCTCCCTATCCAGGCATTTTTGCATGATCTGGTAACAACCTGTCTATGGGGCATTTACTGTACCTACTGCCCTAAAGGATTCCTGAGGAACATAGCAGATGGACAAGATGGAAAACCTTGACCAAATAATATTTTATTTGCTAAGATAAACTGAAGCGGGTATTTTCTGAGCACCCCCAAGCCCCCTCTTCTCTCTCTCCTTCACTGACAAAACATCATAAAATTGATGCACTTTGCGTACACTGTAGTGCATAGTAATTTTTTGTCTCCTGCCTACCTTGCTTATTGGCCACTGTGATACTTTAATTGCCACTAAATAACTATACATTTATGTACAAACATATACTTTTGAAATGTTGTCTTTAATTAATTAGAGTGTTTTAAATTGTTAAAGCAGAATAAGAGCACAAATGCATTTGTGTGCAGTAGAAGTGGAGGAGATCATTCACTGGTAACAGTTTAACTGACCAAAGGGATGATTGTGTCTAGCTGACATTTAATGGACAATGACATGAAAAGTGATATAAAAGGTAACAAATATTAGTCTTTCTGTTTTGCATGTAACACAACACCCTGATTTTAAGAATCAGTGTTTTAAGTGATAACGGTTAGTCCAGAAACGTCTGACAAGAAAGTTAGAGGGTCCCAGCAGTGACAAGACGGTGAGGATATTTAAATAGCCAATTGAAAGAAACCCTGATAAACACCATGACTGAGGAAAAAGGGCTAAATTTGGCAATTTTACTGGTTATAATGAACATGAAAGATGCTTAGTGTCCCTCAAGCAAGCCAGGAGCAATCACATACTACTGGACATTAATGACACCTTAAGAAAAAGTGTGTAGCGCCAAAAGTAAATGAACAACAACAAAATGTGAACAGTGTTTTATAAATGGACAACACATTGAAATAAAGTCCAAAAAAGTGCTAAAGTAAAAAAATGTATATATACAAGTCCAAACTTGAATGAAAATCAAGAATAAAAGACCAAAATAGTGAAAAATATAGATCTAAATGCACAGTCCCATGATAGGATCAGCAATATAAACCTATTGGTGAAAGCACAAAGTTCAGTGCACAGATGTGCACAAAAAATTAGTGGTGACTTGAAAAGTGAAGAAGTGATCCAGTACAGTGCTCCAGGATCACACCCCTGTGAAATGGGCACTCACCAAAAAAGCTGGCTGCCGTTACAACAGCAAACCTGCACTCAGTGTAGATCGGCAATCTGTTGTGGGGAAGGCTGTTCAGCAACTTGCACCACCCAGATGTAGCTGTGGTAAATAAAGCTCACCGGGAGTCAGATGAAGTCTCCATAGTGTAGTATTTATTGGATGTGTATGTTAAAAGCCAAAATAAAATGAATCATAAAGCCACATGAAAATGGGTCCCACTACCGACCTGGTATCAGACAGTGGCCTGACAACAGCACTAGTGTCTCCTCCCTTACGTGTTTTGTCAAATAGAACGTTATCAAGGGGTCCTCTAGTGTCAGACATCAAACTAGTTTATATAGCCTCTCAAAACTGCTCAAATCACGGTGTCTCCTTAGAAAAATTGCAGACAGGAAAGGATCTGTCGGCCATTTTGCCGGTGACAGGAAGTGACATGGCCACCATTATACCTATGTTCATTAGGTATTGGCAAAGAAAATGACCAAAGTTATTCAGTGGAACAAACACCAAAAGATGTTGGTGTCTAAAATCAGACCTTGCAGCCAATGAGCAGTAATAATCTGCCAACTAAAATATATTAATACATAAGAATGCATAAAATGTATAAAAACATACATAATCAAAGGGAAAATATATCTAAGAATAAACAGCAACAGGCAAACATATCTAGTGTATATAGCCTCTCAAAAATGCTCAAATTACGGTGTCTCCTTAGAAAAATTGCAGACAGGAAATGATCGGTCGGCCATTTTGCCGTTGACAGAAAGTGACACCGCCACCATTATACCTACGTTCAGAGGCACAGGAAATGCCAATAATGCCATTTTGTTGAAGACCAGGAAATTACCAAATTTGTTCAGTGGAGCAACCACCGAAAGATAAGAATATTGGTATCCCCTAATGCAGAAAAAAGTGCATATCCTGTCTGAAAAATTCTCAGAGAACATCAAAAATAAATTGCAAATAGGCAAAAAACAGATGTAAAAAAATATATATAAAAAACTAACTAAAATCAGACATCGCAGCAAATGAGCAGTAATGATAGGTTAAAGTAAAGTATATTAATACATAAAAATGCATAAAAATTAAAAAAAAACATACATATTCGAAGGGCAAATATATCTAAGAATAGACAACAACAGGCAAACAGATCTATCTATTATCTATAAAGCTGTTGATATCCCACTCAATATTATGTCCTGAGGGGGAATGACAGCGTAATTCATGTATCCACCAAACTTCTAACTTGGATACATCTTGTTTTTTGCTATCACCTCTCTATTGTAATTTTGCTTTAGCAATACCAGCAAATGTCAAATCTTTAGAGTTTCTGGCATGGTAATTTCTGAAGTGTGACGAGAGACTATGATATTTATATCCACGTCTGATATTGTAGACGTGCTCTCACAGCCTATCCCTTAATCGTCTTGTGGTTATACTCATGTACTGTTTCCCACAGGTACATTCTAAAAGGTACACAACAAGGGTAGAATCACAAGAAAAAATTGATTGATCTCATATTGTTTCTTTCCGTTAATGGCACCTTAAAAAGGGCCACCCACTATATATCCAGCCTTGATGTTTAAAAGGGTAGCTAGTACTGGAGCTTACCTGAAATTGGCCTGCATGCATTTTAATCGAGGTGTCCCCCTTGTCCTTTTCATCAGGGTTTGAGCTGAAGGAGTGTGGTTCTTTGCAGTTTTTTTTATTCACAGTGGCTACAGGTAACAGACCTAAATTATTTTGGCATTTTTTTTAAGGTTTGCTGAGTCCGCAGTCACTGTTCCCATAACTGCTCCTGGTGTTCAGAGTTCAGGTTCAGAGCATGGCTATCTGATCTATACAGAGCATTACAACACATTTTCATTTAAAGTATTTCTTACCCTTTTCCAACAAAGTGTTACACGTATAAAACCTTTCTTTGATATCTGTGGCAAGCATAACGTGTAACTTTGACCAGCCTTTGAGCATTTAAATATTTGCATAGTCTTAAAGGATAAATTAAACTTCGGGAACATATTACTTGTTCCACCCATTATTAGTGGGAAACATGTTATATGTTCTCACTTCTGCAATGGCTCGGTGATCCGAGCCCTGTGTGTGACAGCAGTATGGGAAGAAGTTCCCATACCAGCTTTCACTTTTTCAGGTGCCTATCCTATTTAAGTCCCACATCCAAAATGGCGCAATATTGGCCTGAGGAAGGAGCGTATGCTCCGAGAATGCGTCGCCGGCGCCATGACGTAAGCACGCTCCCGGAAGTGACGACGGATCGGCATCTGAGTGCCCTCGAACCAGGAAGTGCAGCCAGTCACCGTTCACAGCCTGCCTACCGTTACCGCTCCAGCCATCCTGATCCTCACTGGAGTGTTTGTTATGAACCTTATGTTTTATAACCTTTGTGAGTATCCCTTTTCAATTGATCTTACCGAATAAATCTCAAGTTATTGCACTTAGAGTGGCGCCTGTGTTTCTCCTTTACTTTTTCAAAAGAGCACAGCCGTGGGGGGCTCCACCCACTTGGCTGTGTCATTCATTCACAGAGTTTCTTTGCGGCTGTCGGCTTGTAGTTCTCAGCTGTTGAGCGCTTTAGAAGTTCATTGATTCTTCCTGTCAGTGTGAAACTGCCTGTCGTACCATGTATGGGCAGAAACCTTAAACGTACAGTCTGCAGGAGTCCTGCATGGCACCAGCGATTTTCTGATCAATGGTGCAATGCTTCCATGCTCCTAAAAAAAATCATAAATGCACATTTTTTTTACCTCCAAGGTGAACTTATCCTTTAAAATATTTTTATTTTTCATTTGGATAGAAATGGAAATGGCTAAAAGCACTATCTGTTTCACATTCAGCTCAGTGGAGACAACAGGTAGTGAGAGGAAATGTCTTCTTAGACAGTTGGTAGTGGCAAGGTGACATGCACTGGACCTTAAGGTAAAATTGGTCTGGGCAAATCTTAGTACTGTGTACAGTTTAGTGGGCACCTCTCATTGCACAGCCAATAGTAGGCTCCAGCATGGAGAAATCTACGTGTCCAGTGTTTTTTTATTTTTCATTGCTTTTTAAAAAAATTGGCCAATATGCTTTAGAGGCTTTAATGTTCCTACTTCATTAGGACTTTGGAATTCTGTATGGCTAAAGGCGGAGTGTAAAATAGAGAGTCTGAGAGAAAATGGTAGCAATACTTTGGAAGCCTTTGTTCCAATCCTCAGTTCTGTCACCTGAAATAAATGTCCCTATTGGAAGATTTCCTCTCTGTTCCTGTTCTGGTGACAGTTGAAAATTTTGCATTTCCCTCACGTTCATGACAAGGGTATTTATCTCCAGAACAAATAGAAACAGCAAACCTCACCACTCGACCAAAACTAAAAAAAAAAATAATAATAATTTTGATTTATATACTTTATTACGCTGTAAATAAGCTTTAGAACAAGCCATCGCTGACCTCAGTAGTTGCAGGCATCATGGAGTAATTCACTCTTATATTTTACAACATAAAACATTTTCACTTTCATTTTCAGTCAGTATATGTTCTGCTGCCCCCTCCCAGCAGTGATTTGGCAGCCTGTCATCTATCTAATTCCTAAACTTAGGCTCACATCTTTGCATTTTCAATGCATTTTCATGCGTCATGTGTTTTTCATATTGGCCAAAAAATGCATACAAGCGCATCATACATGTGTTTTCATGATTTATCTTAAACTTCTATGGACGTTAAAACACATAAAGTGGACAAAAAAAGGATAAACTATTTTCAAAAAATGTGCTTCAGCTTTATCTATACAGTGGGGATCCAAAGTTTGGGCACCCCAGGTAAAAATTTGTATTAGTGTGCATAAAGAAGCCAAGGAAAGATGGAAAAATCTCCAAAAGGCATCAAATTACAGATTAGACATTCTTATAATACGTCAACAAAAGTTAGATTTTGTTTCCATCATTTACACTTTCCAAATTACAGAAAACAAAAAAATGGTGTCTGCAAAAGTTTGGGCACCCTGCAGAGTTAATATCTTGTACTGCCCCCTTTGGCAAGTATCACAGCTTGTAAACGCTTTTTGTAGCCAGCCAAGAGTCTTTCAATTCTTGTTTGAGGTATCTTTGCCCATTCTTCCTTACAAAAATCTTCCAGTTCTTTGAGATTTCTGGGCTGTCTGTCACGCACTGCTCTTTTAAGGTCTATCCATAGATTTTCAATTATGTTGAGGTCAGGAGATTGTGAAGGCCTTCAGTTTACGCCTCTTGATGCAATCCCCCGTGGATTTGGAGGTGTGTTTAGGATCATTATCCATTTGTAGAAGCCATCCTCTCTTTAACTTCAGCTTTTTCACAGATGGCATCAAGTTACCATCCAAAATTTGCTAAAATTAATTGAATCCATTTTTCCTTCTACTTGTGAGATGTTCCCTGTGCCACTGGCTGCAATACAACCCAAAAGCATGATTGATCCACCCCCATGGTTAACAGTTGGACAGAGGTTCTTTTCATTAAATTCTGTGCCCCTTCTTCTCCAAACATACCTTTGCTCATTCCGGCCAAAAAGTTCAATTTTAACCTCATCGGTCCACAGAATTTGTTTCCAAAATGCGTCAGGCTTGTCTATATATTCATTTGCAAAGTTCAAACGCTGATTTTTGTGGTGAGGACGTAGAAGAGATTTTCTTCTGATGACTCTTCCATGAAGACCATATTTGTACAAGTATCTCTTTATAGTGGAATAGCGTACCACAACTCCAGTGTCTGCCAGATCTTTCTGCAGGGATCATGCAGTCAAACATGGGTTTTGAATTGTTTTTCTCACAACCCTGCGAGGTGTTCTGTCTGATATTTTTCTTGGTCTTCCAGATCTTGCTTTAACTTCCACTGTTCCTGATGACTGCCATTTCTTAATTACATTCCGAACAGAGGATATTGACATCTGAAAACGCTTTGCTATCTTCCTATAGCCTTCTCCAGCTTTGTGAGCATCAACTATTTTCAGTTTCAGTTTTCTAGACAACTGCTTAGAAGATCCCATGGTGCTGATTGTTGGGGCAAGGTCAGATGAGTATGGGCATTTAAAACCTTTGAGATTGACATCACCTGGTCTTCCCAGACGATGATTGAGAACAATCCATGACACTAGCAGGTCTCAGCCTTGCAAAGGGGGCAATGCATGCTATAAATTCTGCAGGGTGCCCAAACTTTTGCAGACGACATTTTTTTTGTTTTCTGTAATTTTGAAAGTGTCAATGATGGAAATAAAATCTAACTTTTGTTGACATATTATAATAATGTCTAATCTGTAATTTGATGCCTTTTGGAGATTTTTCCATCTTTCCTTGGCTTCTTTATGCATATTAATACAAATTTTTACCTGGGGTGCCCAAACTTTCGATCCCCACTGTAACAACTTATTTATCTGAATATATATATATATATATATATATATATATATATATATGTCCAATATCATAATATAAAAGCATAAAACAATGTTTGCTAGCTGTCTCTTACTTATGTGGCTATAGATGTGGATGGACATGCAGGCACAGTCCAGCTACTAAAAATTTCTCACCACGGATTCCTATATAAATATAAACCCCAAGCCTCCTGCACTGGTTTGTCTCCAGAGAAATTTATCTTAGCAAACGCTGTGTGCCTGACTTATGCGGACTTATGTTTTTTGCAACAATTCCCCCTAAAATGAAAAGATATACTGTAAAAGATACACACCATCAAACATTGCAGAAATAGAAGGGTTTTATTCAACATTTATAATCAAACTTTCTAAAAAATGTACTGTCCTTCAAACTTTAGGGGGGCCGGACTGTGGCCAGAGGAAGTAGAAAATGTCCTGGTGTCAGTGGCAGTAAACAATGCCCCATCGTTGGTATTAGGGGGAGGAGTAGTGCCCCATCATTGGTATCAGTGGGAGGAATAATGCCCCGTTATCGGTGTCAGTGGTAGGAACTTGTCCCACTATTGTTGACAGTGAAGTGAATAATGCACCAGGGGCAAGAAAAAAGCAAGCAAAGGACTGGATCCAGCTCCAGGACCTCAGCATAGAGACCACTGATCTAAGAAATGCAATATTTTATTTTTATTTGGGGATATATCCCTTTTCTTCCTGTCCTGGGGACACAACAAAAAGTGAGAGAATCTTTGCAAAACAAGGGATAATTCCATCTTAGATAGGTGTCAGTGGAGCAGGTGGTCCCATTGGAACAATTTCCTCTCCTTTTCTTGTGACAACCATAAAATTGTGGATTTCCTAACACAAATAGAGGGAGCGAATCTTCCCAGTGGTGACACAGACAATACAAAACAAAAAAAAGACAGGGGTCCTACTCATTTCCCATTTTAACCAATAGTAAAAAAAAAAAAAAAAAAACGAATTGGGAAGCATGATAGCGTAATGGTTAGCACTTATGCCTTGCAGCACCAGGGTCCTCAAATGGAATCCCAACCCGGACACTACCTGCATGGAGTTTAAATGTTCTCCCTGTGCTTGTGTGGGTTTCCTCTGGGTACTCTGTTTTCCTCCCACACTCCAAAAACATGCTGGTAGGTGGATTGCTTCCTGTATAATTTGCCAGAAGTATATGCATGTGAGTTAGGGACTGTAGATTGTAAGGTCCTTAAGGACAGGAACTCATGTGAATGTACAGTATGTAAATAAGGTTTTGGCTATATGTATATTTTAGGAAATTTGTACTCTGAGAAGAACTCCTGTAAACTAATGTGAATAAACTGATATACTGATCTCTTGGAAATAAAACTGATTTAATTTTAGGAGTAAAATGATATAATAACTGTTAGGAAAATTGTTCAGCTTCTTTAATTATAATACTATTCATTATATCACTGATAGATATTAAAACAAATAAATAAGCAAAAGTTGCTGACAAAAATGCTTTGGTCAAGCATTATTTTGCTGAACAACATGAATTTTAAGTAGAACCAAAGGCAAAACTTTTTTTTTTATTTTAGATAGCATAAGGGAGGGTTTTTTACCATCTGTGTCCCATTGGGGAGATTTCCTTCACTTAAAGTCCCATAAAGGAAATGGGAGGAAATCCTTTCAAAGTAGGGAGATCCTGGCTGTCACCAGTGTCACAAAACTAGTGTCCTCATTAAAAAACTTCCCGTCTAAACCTGTCCTGGTGGCAACAACAAATTTGGGATTTAAATTTTTCACTCTAAGGCCCCTTTCACACATATTGTCCGTTGAGTTTATCAGTTCAGTCACGTCAAAATGTATCAGTTTTTCATCAATTTTTCATCAATTTTTTCATCCATTTTTCATCCGTTCTTCATCGGTTTTTCATAAATTTTTTCATCCATTTTTCATCCATTTTTTTACATCCACTACCAATGTAAAAACTGATGAAAAACAGACCATTTGTCCGTTTACATCCGTTTTTCATCCAATCCGTTTTTTTGATGGATGGAAAATAGGACATTCCTCCGTTCAAAAAAACAGACATTGACAGAAGCTGATGAAAATGGATGTTAACAGATGATCATCCGTTGTCTTCCGTTTTTACATAGAGATGCTCTGATGTCTGTTTTTCATCCGTCAACGGATGGATGAAAAACGGACAAACGGACCTATGTGTGAAAGGGGCCTAAGTGATACCAGTAAACAAGACAAATAGGGAGGAGGAATCTCCCTAAAGGGCACACAGCCAGCAAATAAAACCTGACTTATCTGGTGTTCTAATCCCTCCATGCAAGACTAACGAAAAAAAGTTTTGCCTTTAGATGTACCTTAAGGGCTACAATAGTTTTTTGCTGGCAGGATCATAGTGATTATTTTGGCACAATGCTGTTAGCACTTGGAGGTTAAAAATGATTCCTTAATTAAAGTTGCACTAATTGTAACTCCCATCCAAAACAAACCCTAAGGCCCCTTTCACACATAGGTCTGTTTTTCATCCATCCGTTAGCGGATAAAAAATGGACATCAATGCATCTCTATGTAAAAATGGATGACAACGGATGATCATCCGTTAACATCCATTTTCATCCGCTTCCGTGAATGTCTGGTTTTTTTGAACGGATGAATGTCCTATTTTTCATCCGTCAAAAAAAACGAATCGGACGAAAAACTAATGTAAACGGACAAATGGTCAGTTTTTCATCCGTTTTTGCATTGGTAGTGGATGTAAAAACAACGGATGAAAAATGGATGAAAAATGGATGAAAAAACGGATGAAAAACGGACGACAAACGGATGAAAAACGGATAAAAAAATGTATGAAAAACGGATGAAAAACTGATACATTTTAACGTGACTTAACTGATGAACTGAACGGACCGTATGTGTGAAAGGGGCCTTACACTAAATGTCCTTAACACTAGATTAATCCAACTGTGTATACACACTAAACTAACCTAGCTGTGTATACTCACCTCTAATGGGAAAAAAATGCCCTGAAGTCATATTTGTAAGTATTTTTATGTTTTCATAGACAACAATTGTCATGTAACATTCCTCTCCCATAATAAAGTTAAAATATTAATGCAATAGAAGAATGGCAGAGATAACTGATGTAGCCTTAATTTTTCTAGTTTTCCAAACACAATAGCAATAAACATTAAAATTGTAAAGTATTGTTGTCTGTTTGGGTGTCAGGAAATCTTTTTAAAATCCAGAGCCTGTAGAGCTTGGGAAAAAAAAAAAAGGCGAGCATGAGCTTGCAACACTCCCTCCTCAAATGCAATCCCCTTGCTGTAATTTCTGTGGTATTGCTTCATCTTGGGTGCAGATATATTTGTGTCAAGGTGCAGCTGCACAGATAGCCAGCGCTGCCTTACTCTATGCATAGTAAGAGGCTTTCAGAGAAAGAGGTTATGCCCAGAGCAAGGCCTTATCAGAGCAAGCTGCCTGCCATTTATCTGATTCCCTATCGAATATGAAAACAGGCCTCAATCTGCTGCTTCTATTTTCTTTGTGAAAGCTATGGGTGGAATAATAATTTTGTTCATTTTTTTGTTTGTTTTGAAGTAACCTTTTTTATTTTTGTAACTTTACAATTCTTGTACCATGCAAGTTAAAAAAAAAAAAAAAAAAATTAAACAAAAAATGAATGCATTTAACAGGATTTATTAATAAAATGTAAAAAAAAAAAAAGATTGTTTTTTAACTCTATTATTATGTACAGATGTTTTTATATTTGCAATTTTACACATTCATTTATTTCCAGTGTTCCTATATATTTCGTCAAAATTGAAAATGCGGCATACAGTGTGAAATAAATAGTGCTATGAATTTCAATGGTCTGACATGAATGGTACTATTCCAGTTCTCTTAATAGCTGTCAAATAATGCACCTGCTTCATACACTACACATTACTGAACTAGTTAAAAAATACAGCCTTCATATCCAATTGAATTCAGATCAGACCAGAAGGGGCTTCAATTCAGGGAGTCATCTACTCATTTACAGGCACTCAGGCTTAGCTATGAAGTATCTGTAGCTCAGGACTAGGACAAAGCTACAATTAAAACTTTACCTTGCGCTAGGGTACATTGCGCAATGCTGTTTGTTGAATACCCCTTGACCACAGTGATTTTTTTTTATTCTGTCACTCAGTCCTAGAGCAAAAAAAAAAACTACTGATATAAAAGTTAATGCCTTTACTTATATGTACAAATACGCATCTTTAAAAAAATGACATTGTTATTAACATTAGTAAATGGTACTATCATATTATATGTACTATGCAATATAATTTGAAACTGGCCTAATTTTTCCCCAAAGGAGTTCAATAGTTTTTAACCACAGTTATTTTTTGGTATGTCCTCCAATCCTAGGGCAAAGAACTCCTAATATAAAGTTTATGTCTATGCATACTGTATATCTACACATATGCATCTTTTAAAAATGTTACTGCTATTAACATTAGTGAATAGTGCACTTAGATTACAAGCACTATCATTTTGCTAAAACCAGTTCAATAGTTTTTAACTGCATTGATTTTTTATTATGCCACCTAATCCTAAAACAAAAAAATTCCTGATAAAAAAAGTTTACGTCTATACTTATAGATATGCGTTTTTATAAAATGTCACTGCTATTAATATGAATTTACCCTTATATTACTTACAAGCACTATGCAAAGTAATTTGAACGTGGCCTCATTTTTACCAAAACCACTTCAATCGTTTTTTAGATCAATAGATAGAGAGATATCTAAACAGATCAATGTACATATGTTTTAGTCGTGTCCATCTCTATTTCCTCCATGTTTTCATTAATATAACTTCTGGATGTTTATATAACAACACTTACAAGACCAAATGAAATGAGCCAGGACCAGTGATGGGAGATTGGGGCTTCATAGCTAACCCATCAGATTAGAGATAACTAATATCTAGTCGCTGTCTGCTCACACCTGCAGAAGAAAATGTGCATCCACCATGACTGCTTTCTGTGGGAACAATTGTTTCTTTGCTGCCCTCTCAAGCAAGGATTATTTGAGCAGTGACATGGAAGTCAATGAAGCAGCATGTTTCTGTTTAAAATTTCTAGAAATGAGAACCAGGTGTATAAGGCACACCCAGTTTGAAATAAACCATGATTTTTATTATTTATATTGTCTACTTGATTGCTCCAACATTTTTGGAAGTAACTGCTAAGCACCATTTAGACACCTTCTAATAGGAAAACAAATGATGTTAACATAAGGAAAGATTATCAGTCATCTTAGCATTTTATTAGGGACTCTTATTAGGGCCTGATGATAAAATACATGGGAACTGATTTCTAAAAATAAAAGTACTGGCTTTTTGTCTTAAGCATATCAATGTATGGTCCATCATGACACTATCATATATGCTTCTTTTGAGTGTAAATGTTAATAACGAAATAAGAGCCAGCATCAGCTTATCCCAGAAAAACAATTGTAATATGCCCAATCAAACAAACCAACTAGGGGGTGTTGCTTGCTGACGGAGCGAATGGACGCTTGATCTCCTCGCTCCATAACCTACTCAGCATATAGTGACCTCCAAGCGAGCAGCGAAAACTGCCCCAACATCACCCCATAGTGCTCCGCTACATCTGTGCACAATGTCAAGGTGGAAGAAGCTTCTGAAGGGCATAAAAAAGCTGGTGAATTTCTTCAATGTGGCTGGACCAAGCCTTTCCCTGCCAGGCTGCATGCTCGAATAAAGGTCTGGTATGGATTTTGGGGGGGGGGGGTCCACGCAGTTTTTTTTTGACAAAGGGCCTGGTATGGACTGGGGGGGACCCTTCGCCATTTTTTTTCATTTTTTTTATCTGTATTGCCGGGAAGCGACAATACAGTACAGCCGCGAGCAAGTTTAAATTACATTTTTTCCTTTAGAAATGTCAGTATTGCTGCAGCAGGCTCCATACATCGTACAGATGCACTACTTTACAGGCACGATATTTAACCACTTAAGCCCCGGAGGATTTGGCTGCTAAAGGACCAGGGTTTTTTTTGCGATTTTTTACTGCGTGACTTTAACGGACAATTGCGCGGTCGTGCGACGCTGTACCTAAACGAATTTGACGTCCTTTTTTTCCCACAAACAGAGCTTTCTTTTGGTGGTATTTGATCACCTGTGCGATTTTTTGATCACGCGCTATAAACAAAAAAAGAGCGTAAATTTTGCAAAAATAACAATATTTTTCACATTTTTTTATATGAAATTCCCCAAAAAAAAAAGTAAAAATCAAAATTTTTTAACATTTTTCGGCCAATTTGTTTTATGCTACCTATGTTTGGTAAAAAAAATCGCAAAAAGCGTATTTTGATTGGTTTGCGCAAAAGTTATCGCGTTTACTAACAAAGAGAAAGATTTTTGTCATTTTTGGTGTTTTTTTTTTTAACGCGTAATGGCGGCGATCTGCGATTTTTTTTCGGTACTGCGACATTGCGGCGGACAGATCAGACCCTTGACTGACATTTTTGACACTTTTGGGGTTACCAGTGACATTACTGCAGTAATCAGTGCTATACATATGCACTGTTACTGCAAAAATGACACTGGCAGGGAAGGGGTTAACTTTATTGGACAGGGAGGGGTTAAGTGTGTCCTAGGGGCGTGCTTTCTACTGTGTAGGGACATTCCTATTGGTGTAAAAGCAAAGATCAACCGTTCTACATAGTAGAACGGACAGATCTTTACTTTTACACAGGGAGAACTGACAGGCAGCTTGTTTACACAAGCTGCTCTGTCTTTCTCCCTTCACAGGAGCGATCGCAGTGTGACTGGCGGACATCGAGTCCGCCGGTCACACGCACTGACTTGCCTGTGAACGAGCCGCGGCGGGCGCGCGCCTCAGCGGGCGCGCGCCCGCCCGCGATAGGCTCGCAAGTCAGTGACAGGCGAGTGACGTACCGATACGTCACTCTGCCTGGCCGGGGCTGACCGCCGCAGTATACAGTCGTGCGGCGGTCGGCAACCGGTTAAAGGCATTTTTCATTTTTATTGTTTCACTTTAAGTATCATTAAAATCACTGCTCCTGTAAAATTGATTGTTTTTAAAAAAAAAAAAATTGCATTGTACATGTTCCCCAGGGCAGTACCCGGGTCCCCATACACTTTTTAATAACTTGCACATAAGCCTTTAAAATGAGGACTTTTGATTTTTCATGTTTGTGTCCCATAGACTTTAACCTTCTTATCGGTATTAAATCTCAGAGCCAAAAGCGGTAACCCCGAGCCACACTCGGGGTACCACCAGAAGCATCGCTGGATCCTGAAAGCAGGGTTACTTACCTTGTCACCGGGATCCAGCGATGTATCCCGGCGGTGTCTGGCAGCGGTTCTTCCTCCCGATCTTCTCCGTGCCCCGGCTTCCGTCTCCTGCGACGTGACGTTCGCAGGGGGGTGGAACCGGCGGCAAATTCAAATGTAAAACACACCAAACACACTGATACAATGCAAAATAAAAAAAATCACATTAGTTTGCCCCCCAGTGCCCTTTCCTGCAGTTTTACTGTACTTTTTATGTATATATATATATATATATATACAGTAAAACCTTGGATTGCGAGCATAATTCGTTCCGGAAGCATGCTTGTAATCCAAAGCACTCTTATATCAAAGCAAATTTCCCCATAAGAAATAATGGAAACTCAGATGATTCGTTCCACAACCATAAGTCCTTCAGTTTATAGTCCATATAAAAAGATTATAGCATTGCGATAGGTTGTGTAACCATAAACTGTCCATCCACAAATTGCCGCTTCCACAAGGGGATTTGAAGCAAAATGCAGCAGGAGCTACAGAGTATCAAAGAGAAGAGAGGCGCCTCTAAATGTAGCAATATGGTTCCATTTAATGAAGGTTAAACATTTAGCAACTCACATGGTTGATCAATAAAACAGGCACATCTAAGTATGCAGGCATCCGGGGTAAAGCTATCCACATAGACTATCTTCTGCACCTCCGGCTGCCAGTCTGTAATCCTGACTGGGAAGACCACCCTGGAGTAAAGCGATCTGAAAGCGAGGGGCAGCATGGAAGGGATGACGTAGATAGCAGTGTGGAGGATGGTCTATGTGGACAGCTTTACCCCAGATGCCTGCATACTTAGATGTGCCTGTTCCAATCATCAACCATGTGAGTTGCTAAATGTTGAACCTTCCTTAAATTTAACCATATTGCTACACTTAGAGGCGCTTCTCTTCTCTTTTATACTCAGCTGTGACTTGAGGCTACTTGTATATCAAGACATCGCTTGAATATCAAGTCAAAATTTATTTGAAAATTTTGCTTGTCTTGAAAAGCGCTCTTAAACCAAGTTACTCTCAAACCAAGGTTTTACTGTATATATATATATATATATATATATATATATATACATATATATGTATATATATACACGTGTATATATATATATATATATATATATACATATATATATATGTATACATACATATATTTACGTATTTATATATATATATATATATACATACATACATACTTTAACTTATTTATAGTTTTTTATTATATTATAATTTGTGATTTTGTGTTTCAAACTTTATCACACCCGATATGTTATAAAGAACGCACAGTAAAAAAAAAATAATATGTAAATAGTTGGTTTGGGCTGCTCATTCTTAAGAATTACATGCAAAATAATGGTACCGGTACCGCTTTCAGCACCTAAAATTCGAAAGAATCATACTGCCAGGGAGGTTAATGGAGTTCGCATGTTCGCCAGAACTTTTTCCCTGTTCGAGATGTTCTGGTGCAAACTGAACATGGGGGTGTTCGGCCCATCATTAGCCACCACCACAAAACCGCTGCAAAAGCACCACATCCCCTACAAATGGGGTTTCCCTACAAAGCTGATGATAACCCACCAAGGCAAAACCCACACTTTGAGAACACTTGCTGGAGGCCTTCAACTTCTAAGAACCTGGCATATCCTCCCTGAAGAAACCATGGCAACTAATAATTCTGCAACCCCCCAAATGGATACTGAATGATCCCTCCAGGATGCCTGATACAACTTACTTGCCCTTCACCACTCACCTTTCAATCCAGCTGGGTAGAGGCGGATTACCTGCGTAAGCTAATCTTCTTTTACTTTTTTCCTCCACAGATCCGTCTCATACAGTTACTGTAAGGAAAATGTTTCCCCTGTTATTGTTAGCAGCAGTTGCTGCAAATTGAACTCATTATAAGGAGCTCCCATTTTTTACTAGTTCCATACCCCTGGGAACACCTGCTGTTCTCCGCTTTCTTTTGCATTTAATTTATCCATAAACTGAACTGAACTGTTAATCTACCCTTAGCTAGCCTAATAGGCCTCTCCTCAACTTACAACCGCAACCGGTAAACCCAGCAACCAAAATCCTAAACTGTGCTTCCATATCCTAGCTCTTACCCTCTTGTTCCAGCTTCTCTGTATCAAACACCTACCTGACCTATACCATCTACTATGCCTTTCAAGATCATCTCAATAAACATCAGAGGATTAAACAGTCTGCAGAAAAGAGCAGCCTTACGCAAAGAGACCACAAAACATGCAGACATAGCCTTTGTCAAAGAAACACACTTCGCTTCAGTTCAGACATTTAAACTGAAAGGTTATGATCACATTTTCCTTGCGCCAGATCCTAAAAAGAAAAATGGAGTATTGATACAGCGATTAAAGAAAATCTTCCAACTTTACCAATCCTATACCGACCCTCATGGTCAATGCCCAATACTGATAGGTACCATAGGACAAATTACCTATACCCTGGTCAATGTATACAGTCCAAATAACAGACAACTACACTTCTTCATGTGCCTGTGTAAAAAAATAGACCACTTAAAAAGAGGAAACCTGATGATAGGCGGTGATCTCAAACATAGTTGGAGACCCCCTCATGGACACCTCTTCACAAAAACAACACCACCGTACAGCCCTGAACCCTTTCCTTTGAGCTTCAGACCTTTTTGATGAGTGGAGATGCCAGCATGGATCAGAGAAAGACTTCAGGCATTGACTTATTTGTGGTCGATAAATGGACCTTGCAGAACACCATTAACTCCGATCACGCCCCCATCTCTATAACCATCAACGACCATCGCCCAAGTACACAACGTCTATGGAGACTCAACTCCACTATACTGGTGGACAGTAAAATTCAACAAGAACTCATCCGTGAACATCATTCTTTCTTCAAGTTAAATGATCTTCCTGACACTAATCACTTTACGCTTTGGTCTTCAGGCCTATATGCATGGGATCCTTCTAAAAATAATAAGAGAAAAAGAAACCAGAGAACCAAGCAGATTGACAAGGTCATACTCAAAACTAAAAAATTCAGAAGAACAAAATAAATCTCTCCCATCTCCCAAACTAACTAGCAAAGCACTGGAGCTAAGACAAAGATTCAAATACCTACTTCAAATTGGAAATGAACCTCAAATATACTAAATCCAACTTCTATGCACTAGGCAATAAGGCTGGAGCCTTATTTGCTCACCAAGTCAAAGCACAGTGTAAAAGCAAGAATTTTGTCCCTTCAACACACCTACTCTAAACACTTCCTTACCAATCCTCAAGATACTGCAAATGCTTTTAGCAAATATTACTCCTTACTGTACAATTTAAAAAAATGATCCTTCCACTCCCCAGCCATCAGACACCCTTATTAAGGAAGTCCTAGACTCAGTTGATCTTCCCACTATCTCAACATCCTAATTTGAGTCTCTGTCACGACCTTTTTCTGAGGAAGATATTATAAGTGCAATTCAAGATTTACCCTTACACAAATCACCGGGGGAGGATGGGTTCCCAAATGAATTCTACAAACACTTCAATGATATCCTTGTACCCCGACTAATGGCTCTCTTCATTTCTGCTAGTTCTTTTGGTTACACTCAACCATCACAACTATCCCAAAGCCTGACAAAGGTTATTCCCTAACTCCTAACTATAGGCCGATTTCTCTTATCAACACGGACATAAAATTACTAGCTAAAGTCCTTGCCAAACAACCTATGACATACCTCCCAACCTTAGTCCATCCAGACCAGGTCGGGTTTGTCCCAGGCATCAGGCACCAGATGCTTTAAGAAGGGTACTGAACCTAATACACCACGCCACTCAAACAAAAACGCCTCCTCTGCTTCTATCACTAGATGCAAAGAAGGCATTTGATAGAGTCCGCTGGGGCTTTTTAAAAGCAGTTCTCACCAAATTTGGCATTTCTGGCTGGTACCAAAACTTTATTCTCTCCCTTGACTCCAATTCCTCAGCTAGAGTCCTCACGGGAGGCGTCTTATCCACCCCATTCACCATAACCAACGGCACAGGCCAGGGATGCCCACTATCCCCACTCATATTTGCCCTATTGATGGAACCACTGGTGGCTAGGATTAGAGCTGATGTACAAATGTCTGGTATTGAATGCAATAGGGTCAATCATGAAATAAGCCTCTTTGCGGATGATGTGATACTTGTGGTTATTAACCCCTGCAGGGGATACAAGAAGTACTGTTTCCTTTTATAAGCTTAACGTTTCAAAATCTGTATTGCTCCCTCTACATCTTCCCACACAGTTAGAATCCCACTTTAAAGACGCAGTTCCATTCACATGGGCAAATAAATCCATCCCCTACCTGGGAATATAGCTAGCCCCATCCCTTAAGCAAATATATGCACTAAACTACCAAGCTTTTCTCCAAAAACGTCCCCTACTTCTATGCTCAATACACTCCACAGGTCTATCAAAGACGGGTAGAATACTTCCTTCAAAATGATTGTACTACCAAAACTACTCTACTAATAATACCTCCATCCAATAACCTCCATCTAAAAACACATATCGAAATTTGTATAGGAAGCGAGACCCCCTAGGTATGCCAGCTACATTTTAAGCAGACCACACAATAAAGGTGGAGTAGAACTACCCCATATCAGTGATTACTACCATGCCTCTGTTCTGGACGAATTATACTATTGGTGGCATCCAACATCCGAAAAAATCTGGTCTCTCATGGAAACCTCAGCTTCACAGATCAGGTAATCCTCTCCCTACTCTGACGTATTCCCGTCAATCACAGTATCCCTAGCAACATGGAGAAAATTCCTACCAAAACATATTCCTAGATTCCCCCCTGATGATGTCAATTGTGACGAAACATGTTGGGAGGAGCTTAAACACATGACACTGGCATGCTACTGGAGGTCAGCCATTTTTTAGGATGAAACAAACTTACACCGCTTTATATTTATATGCTTTTTATCTATGGAATTCATGTGAGTACCCTGTGTGCAGACTCTTGCAAATGTTTTAATAAAGCCTTATAAGGATGTCTACGCAATGATATTTGTTATTGTTTTTTACGTTTACAACGAGGACTAATTTGTTTGTTGAGTCCATTCTATTGGACTCCCACACCAAAGCAATTGATGTTCACATTACCGTGCTGGATTGCACCTGCTTGCTGGTCTGATTGGATCATCTGTGATTGATGTCTGTTCCACTTGACTCGCCTTGCTTTGAATGCTGTTTATTCTGGATCATCTGGTAAGAGGCTGCATATTTTCTACCTTCCTGGTGGTGGATATACTGACGGCTTTATCTTTACATTATTTTGAACTTACCTCACTGGGGGATCAATTGGAACTTTTATTTCTTTTTGAGTGCGGCTATTTCATTTGAATTTTTCTGATATTCCTAGATTCTCAACTCACTCATACAGATCCCTATAAGAGCCTTAACTAAACATCTCCCAAACCTAAAGCTCTCCTCCTGGATCAGTCAGGGTATCTCACATATACCTGACCTTATTAAAGATTCCTCATTGAAGACTTTTACTAACCTCCAACGGGAATTCGAGCTTCCAAACCCAGAATTCTTTACTTACTCGAGAATCTCCCATTTTATCAACTCCTGTAAATACCACCCATGGTCGTATTGCCCGAACCAATCTTCCAAATCTACACACACTTTCCTTATTCCAAAAAAGGAATCTCTCTATTCTTCACCTTACTAGGTGATGATCACCCCCCTATTGCAAATTACTACCCTTAACAAATGGACCGATGAACTCAATGACCAAATTTCTCCTGACATGTGGCAACAAACCTTTAGGTCTACCTTTACTGCCTCTCACTGCTCCAACCATTGGGAATCATATTAAAAAAACATACATTGATGTTATTTAACACCTTCTCAACTCTCAAAAATATACCCAGGTAACCCAGCAAGTTGTTGGAGAAACTGTGGTATTAGAGAAATACTCTTTAAAATCCAGATCCATCATAATACACTTGCAGCAAAACTAAATATTACCAGGTTATGGAAAATAGCTGAAACTCCCTCCATTTCTAGAACAATTGCTGACCTTAACCTACAATGCGAAATAGAGAGACTGGTAGCTAAGAAAAATATCAAACTAGAAAAATTTTCTGTACAATGGTCACAATGGTTGAATCACCCTAAATGTACAGTTTTATAACTGATTCGATATGCATCTTGTATGACATTATTATGCATGTTACACTGGTGTCCCTCTTCTTACCCTCCTTATTCCTTCTCTTCCCCTTCCCCTTTTTCCCTCCCACCTAGAATATTCTCTTGAAATTAGAGAAAACATATACTACATATACTGTACATATATAATATATGTACCTTTGATCACTTTAAGACTTATAATCATTTATGCTATATGAATAACTACTGTAGAACCGACTATTCAACAGGCATTGCTCCAATACATCCGGTTTGTCCTATTACATTTTTTTTCTATTATAACTCAATAAAGAAATATTGAAACCAAACAAACCAACTAATTGACTATTACCCTGAGTTTTACCAAGAGGTATCTGCTGCTCTCCACAGGCACGATGACCATGATTTTCTTTGTTTGCAATAGGCTAGTAGTGATGTTCTACATAGCTACCTTTAGGTTATTATGTCAAACCTTAAGACCATTCATATTGGAGTATGACTAAAAATAATTACATAGCTCAAGGATAATTAGATATGTATTAACAAGTGCTCTAATGTGATGAAACTATTTAGATTTTGTCAGAGATTTTCAAGTAGGAATCATTCCCTTTTTTATCTCCTATAAAAGTGAACAAGATGACATCAAGTTCACAAAACAGCAGTCATTTCTATGATGTACTAATCTGCAGCCACAGGTATTGATGGCATTGATGGAACACTGGGGTTGATTTACTAAAACTAGAGAGTGGAAAATCTGGTGCAGCTCTGCAAGGTAGCCAATCAGCTTCTAACTTCAGCTTATTCAATTAAGCTTTGACAAAAAAAACCTGGAAGCTAATTGGTTTCTATCCAGAGCAGCAAAAATGATGTACTCTCCAGTTTTAGTAAATCAACCCCACTGCCCTTATTTTTTTTAAAAGAGCTCACAACTTTCCTAATTTTTTGGAGGGGGGGAGTGGGTACCTGGTTTTAAAAGACACCTCATAGGTTCCAGAAAACTGCGGGACCATTCACAAAGCGCAGCGCGACTTGTGCATGCACAGTGGGCAGCCAGCTGTGAAGCCGAAAACTGCATAGCCGGCTGCACACTGTCAGGATTCCAGACATGGAAACCAAAAGGCTAGTGAAGAAGTAGCCTGGGTGAGGACAGTGCTGGATCCCTGAACAGGTACAGTATTTGTAGCTGCTGACTGGACAACCACTTTAAGTGAAGTATTTAAGGGATCCTGTTTTTTTTATTGGGATATATACTGTATATATACATACAGTGATCTCACAAAAGTGAGTTCACCCCTCACATTTTTGTAAATATTTTATTATATCTTTTCATGTGACAACACTGAAGAAATGGCACTTTGCTACAATGTAAAGTAGTGACTGTACAGCTTGTATAACAGTGTAAATTTGCTGAATAGTAAAGAAAGGTGACCAGCGCTATGGACTATAATATATGAGGGGGGTGTGAAATGGAAGGTGTAAGCTGCCACCAATCAACCCTTAAGTGCAAGGGTGAAAGTGAAAAATTAAAATGTGACGATTGGTATTGGCGCTACCTTACAGTGATAAAATGTACAATGCCCAAAGGGGTGAGTGAAAATAATAAAGCACACGAATGTCAGAGTGTCACCAATTAATTGTGAGTGAACTCCTTAAGAAATTAATGAATAAACAATGTGTTTATTAAATCATATCAAATATCAAATCAACAGCTACTAAAGTGATATGTGTACAGAAAAATATATACAATGGTGATAAACGTGAAAGAAAAAGGGGTTTTTCCCCCTCAATACAACCTGTGTCCTTTCTTCTGATCCTGATCATCGTAACCAAACAGTGAGTGCACTGCGCCTTTTGCCGTTATTGTATGGATTAACTATTCATTATGGGGCCTTCTCTCTGTGTGAGCATCTAGGGCGCCAGTTGCCGGCGCGGAGCTGCTCCCCCGCCACGGAGAAGAGACCCACTCCATACTGCTGCACAGGTTGTATTGAAAACGCCACCTAGTGGCCAACTTGGACTTTATTCAGCAGCATATATTCACTTCTCTATCACATGTGTGGCACATATATCAGGAAAGTGGAAACCTGGTAATACACTTGTGGTTGTGGGAAAACCCCTTTTTCTTTCACGTTTATCACCATTGTATATATTTTTCTGTACACATATCACTTTAGTAGCTGTTGATTTGATATTTGATATGATTTAATAAACACATTGTTTATTCATTAATTTCTTAAGGAGTTCACTCACAATTAATTGGTGACACTCTGACATTCGTGTGTTTTATTATTTTCACTCACCCCTTTGGGCATTGTACATTTTATCACTGTAAGGTAGCGCCAATACCAATCATCACATTTTAATTTTTCAGTGTAAATTTGCTGTCCCCTCAAAAAAACTCATTAACACACAATCATTAATGTCTAAACCTCTGGAAACAAAAATAAGTACACTCCTAAATGAAAATGTCCAAAATGGGGCCAGTTGGCCATTTTCCCTCCCCAGTGTAATGTGACTCGCTGGGGTTGCAAGATCTAAGGTGTGAATGAGGAGCAGATGTGTTAAATTTTGTGGTATCGCTCTCACTCTCTCATACCGGTCACTGGAATTGCAACATGGCACCTCATGGCAAAGAACTCTCTAAAGGATCTGAAAAAAAAGAATTGTTGCTCTACATAAAGATGGCCTAGGCTATAAGAAGATTGCCATGGCCCTAAAACTGAGCTGTAGCATGGTGGCCAAGACCATACAGCGGTTTAACAGGACAGGTTCCACTCAGAACAGGCCTCGCCATGGTCTACCAAAGAAGTTGAGTACACATGCTTAGCGTCATATCCAGACATTGTCTTTGGGAAATAGAGGTATGAGTGCTGCCAGCATTGCTGCAGAAGTTGAAGGGGTGGGGGGTCAGCCTTTCAGTGTTCAGACCATACGCTGCACACTGCATCAAATTGGTCTGCATTGCTGTCCTCCCAGAAGGAAGCCCCTTGTAAAGATGATGCACAAGAAACAGTTTGCTGAAGACAAGCAGACTAAGGACATGGATTACTGGAACCATGTCATGTGGTCTGATGAGACCAAGATAAACGTATTAGGTTCAGATGGTGTCAAGCATGTGTGGAGGCAACCAGGTGAGGAGTACAAAGACAAGTATGTCTTGCCTACAGTCAAGCATGATAGTGGGAGTGCCATGGTCTGGGGCTGCATGAGTGCTGCTGGCACTGGGGAGCTATGGTTCATTGAAAGAACCATGAATGCCAACATGTACTGTGACATACTAAAACATAGCATGATCCCCTCCCTTCGAAGACTGGGCCGCAGAGCAGTATTCCAACATAATAACGACCCCAAACACACCTCCAGGACGACCACTGCCTTGCTAAAGAAGCTGAGGGTAAAGGTGATGGACTGGCGAAGCATGTTTCCAGAACTAAGCCCTATTGAGCATCTGTGGGGCATCCTCAAACGGAAGGTGGAGGAGCGCAAGGTCTCTAACATCCACCAGCTCCGTGATGTTATCATGGAGGAGTGGAAAAGGAATCCAGTGGCAACCTGTGAAGCTCTGGTAAACTCCATGCCCAAGAGGGTTAAGGCAGTACTAGAAAATAATGGTGGCCACACAAAATATTGACACTTTGGGCCCAATTTGCACATTTTCACTTAGGGGTGTACTCACTTTTGTTGCCAGCGGTTTAGACATTAATGGCTGTGTGTTGAGTTATTTTGAGGGGATGGCAAATTTACAATGTTACACAAGCTGTACAATCAAAACTTTACATTGTAGCAAAATGTCATTTCTTCAGTGTTGTCATATGAAAATATATTAAAAAATATTTACAAAAATGTGAGGGGTGTACTCACTTTTGTGCAATGCTGTATATACAAACACTATATTACCAATTGTATTGGGACACCTGCCTTTACACGCATGTGAACTTTAACAGCATCCCAGTCTTGGTCGGTAGAGCTCAATATTGAGTTGGCCCACCCTTTCATCCCAGAGATGTTCTATCGGGTTGCAGGCCAGTCAAGTTCTTCCACCCCAAACTCACTCATCCGTGTCTTTATGGACCTTGCTTTGTGCAAAGTCTTGTTGGAACAGGAAGGGGCCATCCCCAAACTGTCACCACAAAGTTGGAAGCATAAAATTGTGCAAAATATCTTGGTATGCTGATGCCTTAAGAGTTCCTTTCACTGGAACTAAGGGGCCAAGCCCAACTCCTAAAAAACAAACCTACATCATAATCTCCCCTCCACCATGATCTGGACCAGTGCACAAAGCAATGTCCATAACGACATGGATAAGCGAGTTTGGGGTGGAGGAACTTGACTGGCCTCACTGACACAATCCTAAACCTTGTGGACAGCCTTCCCAGAAACGTTGAAGCTGTTACAGCTGCAAAGGGTGGGCCAACTCAATATTGAACCCTATGGACTAGGACTGGGATGCCATTAAAGTTCATGTGCGTGTAAAGGCAGGTGTCTCAATACTTTTGGTAATATAGTGTGTATATATATATATATATACAGTGGGTACGGAAAGTATTCAGACCCCCTTAAATTTTTCACTCTTTGTTATATTGCAGCCATTTGCTAAAATCATTTAAGTTCATTCTTCTTCCTCATGAATGTACACATAGCACCCCATACTGACAGAAAAACACAGAATTGTTGACATTGTTGCAGATTTATTAAAAAAGAAAAACTGAAATATCACATGGTCCTAAGTATTCAGACCCTTTGCTCAGTATTTAGTAGAAGCCCCCTTTTGATCTAATACAGCCAGGAGTCTTTTTGGAAAAGATGCAACAAGTATTTCACACCTGGATTTGGGAATCCTCTGCCATTCCTCCTTGCAGATCCTCTCCAGTTCTGTCAGGTTGGATGGTAAACGTTGGTGGACAGCCATTTTTAGGTCTCTCCAGAGATGCTCAATTGGGTTTAAGACAGGGCACTGGCTGGGCCATTCAAGAACAGTCACGGAGTTGTTGTGAAGCCACTCCTTCGTTATTTTAGCTGTGTGCTTAGGGTCATTGTCTTGTTGGAAGGTAAACCTTCGGCCCAGCACTCTGGAGAAGGTTTTTGTCCAGGATATCCCTGTACTTGGCCGCATTCATCTTTCCCTCGATTGCAACCAGTCGTCCTGTCCCTGCAGCTGAAAAACACCCCCACAGCATGATGCTGCCACCACCATGCTTCACTGTTGGGACTGTATTGGACAGGTGATGAGCAGTGCCTGGTTTTCTCCACACATACCGCTTAGAATTAAGGCCAAAAAGTTCTATTTTGGTCTCATCAGACCAGAGAATCTGATTTCTCACCATCTTGGAGTCCTTCAGGTGTTTTTTAGCAAACTCCATGCGGGCTTTCATGTGTCTTACACTGAGGAAAGGCTTCCGTTGGACCACTCTGCCATAAAGCCCCGACTGGTGGAGGGCTGCAGTGATGGTTGACTTTCTACAACTTTCTCCTATCTCCTGACTGCATCTCTGGAGCTCAGCCACAGTGATCTTTGGGTTCTTCTTTGCCTCTCTCACCAAGGCTCTTCTCCCCCGATAGCTCAGTTTGGCCGGACGGCCATCTCTAGGAAGGGTTCTGGTCGTCCCAAATGTCTTCCATTTGAGGATCATGGAGGCCACTGTGCTCTTAGGAACCTTAAGTGTAGCAGAAATCTTTTTGTAACCTTGGCCAGATCTTTGCCTTGCCACAATTCTGTCTCTGAGCTCTTCAGGCAGTTCCTTTGACCTCATGATTCTCATTCGCTCTGACATGCATTGTGATCTGGAAGGTCTTATATAGACAGGTGTGTGGCTTTCCTAATCAAGTCCAATCAGTATAATCAAACACAGCTGGACTCAAATGAAGGTTAAATATATGAGTGTCACAGCAAAGGGTCTGAATACTTAGGACCATGTGATATTTCAGTTTTTCTTTTTTAATAAATCTGCAACAATGTCAACAATTCTGTGTTTTTCTGTCAGTATGGGGTGCTATGTGTACATTCATGAGGAAGAAGAATGAACTTAAATGATTTTAGCAAATGGCTGCAATATAACAAAGAGTGAAAAATTTAAGGGGGTCTGAATACTTTCCGTACCCACTGTATATATCTATATATATATATATATGTCTATATATATATATGTCTATATATATATATATATATATATATATATATATATAGATAGATATAGATATATATAGATATATATATATATATATAGATATATATATATATTTATTTATTTATTTATTACTCATCTACTTATCCTGCAATAAATTGTTCTAGAGGTACTCCTAATGGAGTTTGGCTTTTGGCTTTTGGCTTGTTAAAATAAAGTTTTCTTTTTTTATGTTTGACTGCAGTACCAAAACTGCAATGTAGATGCCAACAGTTTTTCTAATTTCATAATGTTTTTCTTTGGAAATTATTACTTGTGACATGTGTTTTTATTATTAGGCATAAATAATATGTACACATTTTGAACACATCCTGAAGAAACTTGAACTATACCCATTTACATCATTGAGGTTCTCAGTTCTGACAAAACAAGTTTATTGTACTAAGTAGTGTTTGCTTAGCACAATCAACTCTAGGCTATTCAAAATATTCCTAAAAATCAGTAATAAATAGATATGCAGCATCCGTTATTCATAAATCCAGTTTGTAGTCCCTGATACATTATTAACAATATTCTAGGCATGAATATATATTGTACATTATAGTCAGTGATTGGTCAAATCAAGAACTGGTTTCTGTTACAAAATAAACTATGCAGATCTTCAAATGTAAAATATTGGAGGCTTACAGGCCACAAGCTATTTGACATATATCATCAGTATACTAGGGACACTAGTAAAATAAAAAGAGATTTTGTTATTCTAGATATGCAAGTTATGTTTGCCCTTTTTATTAACATAGCGCAGTTAAAAAAAAAGTATACATTTTAAAACATATGTGGTTGCACATGAACCACTGAAGAAAGAACTTCAGAAAATGCTTAGCTTTTTAAGGTGAGATACAGTTTAAAGCTGTAATTTAATGTAAATTTAGCTTAATCATCTACTTATCTGCTGTTTCTCAGGAGTTAGTATTCCCTGAGGATATTCCTGGAACAAACAGATATACAATGGCCATATCAATTGTGTCTGCCTTCCCATAATTCAGCCACTGCGTATTAAAGATATTTCAATAAAAGAGAATGATGAGTTCTTAAGACACCCCTCATCAATTCCTCACATCGTTGATACAAGCTTGACCATGTCAGTTAAAAACTGGCCCATCTGCTCCTTCTATTGTGTTTCTTAACTAGCAGTGTTATATTATAAGACAATCAGGGCAGTTAAGACTAACAGCACCTAATCTACATCTATGGAACTGTTTTATGTAAGTAAAATTTAGCTAACCACAAAAAAGAACACACCTTAATGTTAAAAAGCATTGTTTATTCGGTGCAAAATGAATGAATATTATAACTGAGGCAAAATCAGACAATGGAGATTCAAAATACTAAGCATTTTTTTACTTTTTCATAGATGTTATATCTCTGACTTGTAAAGTGAATAGCAGCTGATTTACTAAGACTGATGCATCTTGAAGCTGGAATCAAATTGCTTGTACTGAGCAAGTGTTTCGGTTTTGTCCCAGTTTTCAATGCACCAGCCTGCATGACTTTGGAACTGTCACGAGAGAAGTGCAGGTGCTGCCCCTAATGCCCTACTTCTGAACATTTTAAATGTATGGCTGCATCTTATTTGTGTACTTTACCCACTTCTGTACTGGAAGGTTTTACCCCCTTAATGACCAGGCCATTTTTTGCTATTCGGCACTGCGTTATTTTAACTGACAATTGGGCTGCCGTGCAAAGCTGTACCCAAATAAAATTGATGTCCTTTTTTCCCACAAATAGAACTTTCTTTTAGTGGTATTTGATCACCTCTGCGGTTTTTTATTTTAACCACTTTAGCCCCAGAAGATTTGGCTGCTCAAAGACCAGGCCCTATTTTGCGATTCGGCACTGTGTGACTTTAACGGACAATTGTGCGGTCGTGCGATGCTGTACCCAAATGAAATTGATATCCTTTGATATCCCACAAACAGAGCTTTCTTTTGGTGGTATTTGATCACCTGTGCGATTTTTATTTTTTGCGCTAAAAACAAAAAAAAAGTAAATTTTGAAAAAATAACACTATTTTTTAACATTTTTTTATATGAAATTCTCAAAAAAATGTAAAAATCTAAATTTTTTAACATTTTAGGCCAATTTGTTTTCTGTTACATATTTTTGGTAAAAAAAAATCACAATAAGCATATTTTGATTGGTTTGCGCAAAAGTTATTGCGTTTACTAACTACGGCAAAGATTTATGTCATTTTTATTGTTTTTTTTTTTAACTAGTAATGGCGGCGATCTGCGTTTCTGGCAGGGAAGGGGTTAACTTTACTCATGATCAAGGGGTTATGTGTGTCCCTAGGGACGTGATTCTAACTGTGGAGGGGTGTGGCTTGTGATGTAATCAAAGAGACATGGGATCCTACTTGTTTACATCAGCCGTCTGTCCTTCTCTCACTGCAGCGGGAGATCGCGAATGGCCGTGGCCATCGGAGCCGGTCACACGCACTAACTCCCCAGCCAATGAGCGGGGGTGGGAGTGCACCTCCGGCGGCGCGTGATCGCCCCCTAGCTCCTCCCAGGCTAGTGTCGTACATGTACGGCACTTTGCCTGGGAGCGCCAGACTGCCACCGTACAACTGCGGCGGGCAGACGGCAAGTAGTTAAAAAAGAGCAACAATATGTAATATTTAGGCCAATATGTATTCTGCTCCATTTTTTTGGTAAAAAAATCCCAATAAGTGTATATTGATTGGTTTGCGCAAAAGTTATCACGTCTACAAACTACGGGATACATTTATGTCATTTTTATTTATTTATTTATATTACTAGTAATGTTGGCGATCAGTGATTTTTAACTGGACTGCAACATTGCGGTGGACAGATCAGACAGCTAACTGACACTTTTGAGGGGACCAGAGACATTACTACAGTAATCAGTGCTAAAAATAAGCACTGTTACTGCACTAATGACATTGGCAGGGAAGGGGTTAACACAAGGGGCGATCAAAGGGTTAAGTGTGTCCCTAGGGGATGCTTTCTAACTGTGTGGGGGATGGACTTACTAGATGAACATAGAGATCCATGTTCCTAAATAGCAGGAACACAGGATCCCTGTGTTCATCTGTGACAGAATGGCAGTTTGCCTTGTTTACATAGGCAGTCCGCCATTCTGTCTCTATGGGGTGCAATCGCGGGTGGCTGGTGGACCCACTGGGTATTGCCCACTGGTTATTGCATGAAACGACATACAAGTATGTAGTTTCGCGCGATAGAGTTGACCTGCCACAGTATATGTACTGCTGGCGGTTGGCAAGTAGTTACAGACTTTGAACAAGCATGCTGTAAATGAGTGTCAGAAGAGTGTCAGAATGCCTAATCTCCATATTTGTTCATGGTCAGTAAATTAGGCAGTACTGAAGCCAAAGCATCAGCATAAACTCCTGGGAGCTAGCATTCTCAAAAGTAGATGTCAGCAATGGCAGCCTCCATTGTTTTGAGCTTTCTGTTTACATTAACTAATTATTTTCCAGATGCATCAGAATAGAAGGTGCTTTATGTGTTAAGCTCATCCCAATTTTGTAGCTGTGCAGATGCAGATGAAAGGTCCTAGATGCACTCTTTGCATTCAGGGCTGCTCATCTGCATGTATGTCAAATTGGAATGAATGGTTGTTTTTTTCGTGAAAAAACTCTCACAATTCCCGGATCTATCAATATAGTGCTCTGCAGGTGACAGCTAAACAGTAAGGCTCCTTTCAAACAGGCTTTCCGCTATCAGGTCTGCCTGACAATTTGTCAAGTGGACCTGATTGGATGCTCCATGAACCCCTATGGAGCAGCGGATGTCAGTGGTGGCATGTCCGCTGACACCCGCTGCTATCTGATCTGATCCTGTCTGTGAAATCCAGACTGGGTCCATCTGGAGGATCAGATTGGATGGGATTGGATGAAAACGGACAGGCGCTCCATTTTCCTCTGATCTCCCAAAGAGGAGAGCAGGGCTCTGACAAGTCCATCTCAGCACAGTGAGCAGAGACTGACCTGTCATCCGCCTGCTCAGCGGGGATCAGCCGATCAATCCCCGCTGAGCAAAACTGAGTCCCCTGGGCAGAAAGCCCATGTGAAAGGGGCCAATTTCTTGCAGTGTATCTGCCATGGTAAAAGTACCAGCCATGTGGGTACCACACTCATGAGGAGACATGTGACTCTATACCACAAGCTTGGTGGTATCAGCACATCAACGAGACAAGAAGGTAGCAAAAGTCCCACACTTTTTCTCCTCATTCTTCACTTTCCACCTCACCCTTCCTCCAAAAGATTCCCCTGCTAAATCCACAGCAATTTCTGCAGCCTTTAGTGACTGGGAGGGAAGTCTCACAAGAGGTTTCAGATGTTAAGGAAATGCCACAGTTAGCTGTGAAGAGGGTCATGGAGCAACCCACCCCACCATCTCTAGCACCATTCTTCCCAAGGCAGGTGTTTCTTTTGCAGCTGCTTGAGTGGAAGAAAAAGGACAGTGTTGTCCTCAGTGACACCAAGAAATCGGAGTCTTCTGCTGCAGGTAATTTATGGTGAATGGGCTAAAATGCCAGTACAAGGACCCCAGAATTCATGGGATAAAATGGCCCATCTACTGCCACCATCCCAGTGGGAGTGCATGATGTGACACTTTAAGAAGCATATAAATCTCTTCACTGCATTCTGATTGTGGCAGTATTCCCTCTCATGACCCAACATGCATCCAATCTTCCAAACCCTAAAAGGAGAAGCAGTGGTGACAATTATTTCAAAGATGTTTTTAAGAGTTTTCTAAACCACAGAGTCTGGTTGCAGCAGCACTCCTGGCAGCTCCTGAACCACATGATGGCCAACTACATAAGGTCCACCTACAGCTGATGCGAGCACTCTCAGTAATGAGGACCCTCTGGACTATCGGGGGTAGAGGCTGGACCACTGGCCAGAGCTTGTACGGTTAGCACTAGAACTTCTGGCTTCCCCACAGCCAATGTGCTGTCTTAAAGGGCGTTCAGCAGAGGAAAAGGTTTAGTTACAGAAATATGAATCCACCTGTCCCCTGACAGTGTGTAACTCATCACTTCTATTAAAGTGAACCAGCCTTGGATTACCAATGATTACAAAATGGCTGCTGCTGATGCTACTGACTGAAATTTTAGGTTTTATTCCACACGAGAAAAGAAATGTATAATATTAGCAGATTTTCACGGTCTGGGGTCATGCTCAGAGACCAACGGCTGTAGTTCTCAAAAATGATATCGGGAACTGGAGAAAGTGCAGAGAAGAGCAACCAAACTGATAAGAGGCATGGAGGAGCTCAGCTATGAGGAAAGATTAGATGAACAGAATTTATTCTCTCTTGAGAAGAGGAGATTAAGGGGAAATAGGATCAACATGTACAAATACATATAGTGAACTTGGTGTTGAGTTATTCATTGTAAGGTCATCACAGAGGACAAGGGGAAACTCTTTACGTCTAGAGGAAAAGAGATTTTGTCTCCAAATACAGAAAGGTTTTTTGACCATAAGAGCTGTGAAAATGTGGAATAGACTCCCTACAGAGGTGGTTTTGGCCAGCTCAGTAGAATGCTTTAAAAAAGGCCTGGATGGAAAAATCTCCAAAAGGTATCAAATTACAGTTTAGACATTCTTATAATATGTCAACAAAAGTTAGATTTTATTTCCATCATTTACACTTTCAAAATAACAGAAAACAAAAAAATTGCATCTGCAAAAGTTTGGGCACCCCGCAGAGTTAATATCTTGTACTGCCCCCTTTGGCAAGTATCACAGCTTGTAAACGCTTTTTGTAGCCAGCCAAGAGTCTTTCAATTCTTGTTTGAGGTATCTTTGCCAAATTCTTCCTTACAAAAGTCTTCCAGTTCTTTGAGATTTCTGAGCTGTCTGTCACGCCTTCTCTTTTAAGGTCTATCCATAGATTTTCAGTTATGTTGAGGTCAGGAGATTGTGAAGGCCATGGCAAAACCTTCAGTTTACGCCTCTTGATGTAATCCCCCGTGGATTTCGAGGTGTGTTTAGGATCATTAATCATTTGTAGAAGCCATCCTCTCTTTAACTTCAGCTTTTTCACAGATGGTATCAAGTTACCATCCAAAATTTGCTGAAATTTTATAGAATCCATTTTTCCTTCTACTAGTGAGATGTTCCCTGTGCCACTGGCTGCAATACAACCCCAAAGCATGATTGATCCACCCCCATGCTTAACAGTTGGACAGAGGTTCTTTTCATAAAATTCTGTGCCCCTTCTTCTCCAAACGTACCTTTGCTCATTCTGGCCAAAAAGTTCAAGTTTAACCTCATCGGTCCACAGAACTTGTTTCCGAAATGCATCAGGCTTGTCTATATGTTCATTTGCAAAGTTCAAACTCTGATTTTGGTGGTGAGGACGTAGAAGAGGTTTTCTTCTGATGACTCTTCCATGAAGACCATATTTGTACAAGTATCTCTTTATAGTGGAATAGTGTACCACAACTCCAGTGTCTGCCAGATCTTTCTGGAGGGATTGTGCAGTGAAACGTGGGTTTTGAATTGTTTTTCTCACAATCCTGTGAGGTGTTCTGTCTGATATTTTTCTTGGTCTTCCAGATCTTGCTTTAACTTCCACTGTTTCTTAATTACATTCCGAACAGAGGATATTGACATCTGAAAACGCTTTGCTATCTTCTTATAGCCTTCTCCAGCTTTGTGAGCGTCAACTATTTTCAGTTTTCTAGACAACTGCTTAGAAGATCCCATGGTGCTGATTGTTGGGGCAAGGTCAGATGAGTCTGGGCATTAAAAACCTTTGAGATTGACATCACCTGGTCTTCCCAGATGATGATTGAGAACAATCCATGACACTGGCAGGTCTCAGCCTTGCAAAGGGGGCAGTACATGCTATAAATTCTGCAGGGTGCCCAAACTTTTGCAGATGCCATTTTTTTGTTTTCTGTAATTTTGAAAGTGTCAATGATGGAAATAAAATCTAACTTTTGTTGACATATTATAAGAATGTCTAGTCTGTAATTTGATGCCTTTTGGAGATTTTTCCATCTTTCCTTGGCTTCTTTATGCACATTAATACAAATTTTTACCTGGGGTGCCCAAACTTTCGATCCTCACTGTATATATGTATATATATATACAAACCCAAATCCATAAAAGTTGGGACACTGTACAAATTGTGAGTAAAAAAAGAATGGACTCATTTACAAATCTCATAAACTTATATTTTATTCACAATATAATATAGATAACGTATCAAATGTTGAAAGTGAGACATTTTGAAATGTCATGCCAAATATTGACTCATTTTGGATTTCATGAGAGCTACACATTCCAAAAAAGTTGGGACAGGTAGCAATAGGAGGCCGGAAAAGTTAAATGTACATTTAAAGAACAGCTGGAGGACCAATTTGCAACTTATTCGGTCAATTGGCAACATGATTAGGTATAAAAAGAACCTCTCAGAGTGGCAGTGTCTCTTAGAAGTCAAGATGAGCAGAGAATCACCAATTCCCCCAATGCTGCAGCGAAAAATTGTGGCTCAATATCAGAAAGGAGTTTCTCAGAGAAAAAGCGCAAAGAGTCTGAAGTTCTCATCATCTGGGCTCAGGAATACTTCCAGAAAACATTGTCCGTGAACACAATCCACCGTGCCATTCGCCGTTGCCGGCTAAAACTCTGTAGGCCAAAAAAGAAGCCAAATCTAAACATGATCCAGAAGCGCAGGCATTTTCTCTGGGCCAAGGCTTATTTAAAATGGATTGTGGCAAAGTGGAAAACTGTTCTGTGGTCAGACGAATCAAATTTTAAAGTTCTTTTTGGAAAACTGGGACTCCATGTCATCCGGACTAAAGAGGACAAGGATAACCCAAGTTGTTATCAGCGCTCAGTTCGGAAGCCTGCATCTCTGATGGTATGGGGTTGCATGAGTGCGTGTGGCATGGGCAGCTTACACATCTGGAAACAGTGCCATCTTAAGAGCATTAAAGGCCCCGGGCAATGCAGTGCACTGGGGCCTTGCCTACACAATCACCCACGAGAATAAAAATGCAAATTATCGATAAGGCGATATTTATTGGTACAGCAATGCCAGGGTAATGACCGCTTCCAAGTTCGGCGGCTGGGTCCGGTGAACACACACACAGACAGGAGTCAGACTTGACTGTCCTGTGTGTGCCTGTTCCCATAGAGGCGCACAGGCATTCCTGCAGTTGTGGGCTCCCCCACCAAGGCCCAAGTGGCCTGACAGCAGCGCAGGGCTGACAGGCTTTTGCCAGCTGCCAATTTGCGTGGCGGGATGCACATGGGAATCGGGACTAATGCTTGGCTGGGGCTGGGGCTGGGGCTGGGGCCCCCTGGGAAAGTGGGGCCCCCGGGCAATTGCCCAGTGTGCCCATTCGGTAAGATGGCCCTGTCTGGAAAGGCACCATCAATGCTGAAAGGTATATCCAAGTTCTAGAACATCATATGCTCCCATCCAGACGTCGTCTCTTTCAGGGAAGACCTTGCATTTTCCAACATGACAATGCCAGACCACACACTGCACCAATTACAACATAATGGCTGCGTAGAAGAAGGATCCGGGTACTGAAATGGCCAGCCTGCAGTCCAGATCTTTCACCCATAGAAAAATTTGGCGCATCATAAAGAGGAAGATGCAATAAACAAGACCTAAGACAATTGAGCAACTAAAAACCTGTATTAGACAAGAATGGGACAACATTCCTATTCCTAAACTTGAGCAACGTATCTCCTCAGTCCCCAGACATTTGCAGACTGTTATAAAAAGAAGAGGGGATGCCACACAGTGGTAAACATGGCCTTGTACCAACTTTTTTGAGATGTGTTGATGCCATAAAATTTAAAATCAATTTATCTTTCCTTTAAAATGATAAATTTTCTCATTTTAAACATTTGATATGTCATCTATGTTGTATTCTGAATAAAATATGGAAGTTTGAAACTTCCACATCATTGCATTCTATTTTTATTCACAATTTATACAGTGTCCCAAATTTTTTGGAATCGGGTTTGTATATATATATATATATATATATATATATATATATATATATATATATATATATATATATATATATATATACTGTATATATACACTATACAGGTCCTTCTCAAAAAATTAGCATATTGTGATAAAGTTCATTATTTTCTGTAATGTACTGATAAACATTAGACGTTCATATATTTTAGATTCATTACACACAACTGAGTAGTGCAAGCCTTTTATTGTTTTAATATTGATGATTTTGGCATACAGCTCATGAAAAACCAAAATTCCTATCTCAAAAAATTAGCATATTTCATCCGACCAATAAAAAGAGTTTTTAATACAAAAAAAGTCAACCTTCAAATAATTATGTTCAGTTATGCACTCAATACTTGGTCGGGAATCCTTTTGCAGAAAGGACTGCTTCAATGCGGCGTGGCATGGAGGCAATCAGCCTGTGGCACTGCTGAGGTGTTATGGAGGCCCAGGATGCTTCGATAGCGGCCTTGAGCTCATCCAGAGTGTTGGGTCTTGCGTCTCTCAACTTTCTCTTCACAACATCCCACAGATTCTCTATGGGGTTCAGTTCAGGAGAGTTGGCGGGCCAATTGAGCACAGTAATACCATGGTCAGTAAACCATTTACCAGTGGTTTTGGCACTGTGAGCAGGTGCCAGGTCGTGCTGAAAAATGAAATCTTCATCTCCATAAAGCTTTTCAGCACATGGAAGCATGAAGTGCTCCAAAATCTCCTGATAGCTAGCTGCATTGACCCTGCCCTTGATAAAACACAGTGGACCAACACCAGCAGCTGACATGGCACCCCAGACCATCACTGACTGTGGGTACTTGACACTGGACTTCAGGCATTTTGGCATTTCCCTCTCCCTAGTCTTCCTCCAGAGTTTATACACATGACAAATTATAATTTGGGAACATCATAAGCAGTGATCACTTTGTTTGGAATATTTTTGGGTTGATTTGCTAAAACTGGAGAGTGCAAAATTTGGTGCAGCTGTGCATGGTTGTCAATCAGCTTTCAACTTCAGTCTGTTCAAGCTTTGACCCCAAAAAAAAAAAATGGAAGCTGATTGGTTGCTATGCACATTTGCACCAGATTTTGCACTCTCCAGTTTTAGTAAATCAGCCACATAATGTGAAGTTAAACGTTTGACTCAAAGTGTGCCTTTATATTGTTGACATCATATTTAACCACTTTACGTCTGCCTGCAGTAATATTACTGCGGCAGAGTGGCTCGTTATCGTCTGACGACGTAGTACTACATCGTCAGACACTCCCCTTTCTCGGCTGTATTCAGTCACAGCGGGAGTCGGGCCAGGGGAGGAGCAGCCGCTCTTCCCCGATCGTCGGGGATCTAGTGTGGAGATCCACCTGCTTGTGTAAACACAAGCGGGCGGATCTCTGAAGTGACAGGCAGGGTCAGATTGCAGGGTTCAGCATAGTTGAACCCTCGATCTGTCCTTGTGTCACACAGTCACCTCCCCCCCCATACGTCAGTAAGCACCAGGCATACATTAACCCCTCCCTCTCCAATAAAATTAACCCCTTCCCTGCCAGTGTCATTTTTACAGTAACAGTGCATATATATAGCACTGATTACTGCAGCAATGTCACTGGTACCCCCAAAAGTGTCAAAAATGTCAGTCAAGGGTCCGATCTGTCCGCTGCAATGTCGCAGTCCCGCAAAAAAAATCGCAGATCGCCGCCATTACGCGTAAAAAAAAGAAAAACACCAAAAATGACAGAAATCTTTCCCTTAGTTAGTAAACGCAATAACTTTTGCGCAAACCAATCAAAATACGCTTATTGTGAATTTTTTTTACCAAACATAGGTAGCAGAAAACAAATTGGCCAAAAATTTTAAAAAATTTTGATTTTTACATTTTTTTGGGGGGAATTTCATATAAAAAAATGTGAAAAATATTGTTGTTTTTTCAAAATTTACGCTCTTTTTTTGTTTATAGCGCAAAAAGTAAAAATCACACAGGTGATCAAATACCACCAAAAGAAAGCTCTGTTTGTGGTAAAAAAGGACATACATTTCGTTTGGGTATGGCGTCGCACGACCGCGCAATTGTCAGTTAAAGTCGAACAGCGCCGAATCGCAAAAAGTGGCCCAGACGTAATACAGCAAAATCCTCTAGTGGTAAAGTGGTTAATCATTGGTTGAGCAGTGCTGCACCCTCTGTGGAAATTTTGTTTTTTCAGTCTTCAAGATGCTTTGGCACCTTGTGGTAGAAGATGAGTTTATTGATTTATTTTATAGCGCAGGTGTTTATATATGTTTCAATTTCAACCATTATTTAACTGAAGTCTATATTTTGAATTTTTGAGGGGAATAAATGAGAACACAGGGATGAGATAGTTTTCACAAAATGTTAGGTTGTTGTTTTGAAGTGTATTTGTGCATTGTTTTTGCCTAAAGTGATTGTAAAATCTTGTTTTTTTTTTTAAATAACAAACATGTTATACTTACCTGCTCTGTTGCAGTGGTTTTGCACAGAGCAGCCCGAATCCTCCTCTATGGGGTCCCTCTTTGCAGCTTCTGGCTCCTCCCTTCAGTCAAGTGCCCCAACAGCAAGCAGCTTGCAAGTCGAGCTGCAGCTCCGTCCTTCCATTCAGACACGGAGCTGTCATTCGGCCCGCCCCCTCTCTCTTCCGATTGGCTGACTGGCTTTGACAGCCAAGGGAGCTAATGGCGCTGCTGCTGTGTCTAAATATCAGGAGGGATAGTCCAGGACAGCCAAGGGACTCGAGGATATAGCTGGACAGAGATCAGGTTCAGGTAAGTATTAGTGGGTGCTTAGGAGGGCTGCTGCACACCGAAGGTTTTTCATCTTAATGCATTACGATAAAAAACCTTCTGACTTTACAGCTCCTTTAACTGGTAAAACAATGCAATGTGGTACTGTGAAATGCACATAAATTATGTAGCCGGGACCGGACTACCATATTCTGAAAGTGCAGACTCACCTTCTGTTCCTTTGGATTGTCTTTGCATCCTTCTAGTGTTGGTTTCAGGATTAAATTGTCATATCGCAGAGACTGGGAGAACGGCATTGTGGGGACTGTAGTCTTCTTATAAAGTGATGACTATGTAGTTGGATTATTTAGAAACTATATTTCCCAGCAAGCTCTAGAACAGTGGAACATATTGGGAGAGGCTATAAAAGGATCAGCTAAACAGGCTTGGGGCCTCTTGCTTCCTGGAACCCATCGTGTGCACATCGGTCTGCCGTTCAGAGAGAGCGAGACAGCAGATTGCAGCCTACTGCACACCGCCTGATCCGTCTGCAGACTCAGCCTCAGTGGAATGGATGTCCATCGCAGTATTGCAGACATCCTTGCAGCATTGCTGATCGGGTGGAGTTGGCGGGAACACCCTGAGATAGTAGAGTGCAGTCATCCTGAGGCCACAGAGCATGGAGGATTGCATCGTTTCCCCAGGACCCTCGTTGATGGACATCAGGATCTGGTGAGAGGGCACCTGCTCAGAAGTTCAGAACACATTTGACATAGTTCTCTTTTACACTGAATACTGACACTTTGCAACTGAATCGGTTACCCAATCTCTTAGGATTATAATCAGCTATCTTGCATCTCTTGCTATACACTAAGTCATACTGGAAACTGTTAATACATGAGCTCCAACTGCCGGTGAAGACTTTAGTAAGGCCTTGCAAGTGGGACCTTATTATACTGTTACTCTTAAAGGGGACAAGTTAATGGTAACTAGACTACCCTATCTCTCATTAAGATACAGGTGGTATAGGCCGGCCTGGAGTTCCCCTTTAGTCTGAGTGCATAATATTAATGCATGAATAATTGAGAGATTGTGTTTATCAATATTGTTTGATGTTATAACGAGTCTGTTTCTTGCTATCTTTTGATGTCAATTTCACTGAACTCTAGTGGTTTATTCAGGGTTTAGCTGACTGACAATAATTCTACAAGTTATAATCTGAGTAAAAGGTAAAGCTCATTTAAATTGTGTCAGTGTATTATTTAAAGGTGCATACAACATGTCTGAACCTAGAGTGTCAGGAGGGCTGGACGGTTCACAGGGTCAGAGCAGTGCAGAAGAACATACACTCAACAGCAACCTTCAAGCGGGCAGTGCTATAATTATACTATTTTAAGCAAATTTTTTTGGGATAGAATCGTGGAGGGTCATAACCCGTGTCATATTTTGTCTTGCCATCTGTGTCCCATTGGGGAGATTTGCATTTACTTCCTGTCCTATAGCCAAAACAGTAAGTGAAATGAAATCCCTGCAATTTAAAGGAACCAATGGAAGATTTCCCTCTATTACTTTTCTGGGGACAAACAGAAGCTTGGGATTTTCTTTTACTTTCATTTTCAATGATGATGGTAAACAGGACAAATGAAGATACAGACAGAAATACAAATTCTGTTCTAATCCATCTCCACCCTATTCAAAACAAAAAAAAAAAGTGTTGCCTTTAACTGTTGTGCCACTGGCCAATTTCTGCAAAGTGGAGGGCTTCATCTTTTAGAAAACCATATAACTTATAGATATGTTGTGGCTGCTACTTCCACCATTAATTTCAGGCCTAATACAGCTGGCTAAATAAAACAATAGCTGTAACGACATTGTAAACAAGTCAATTACATATCCAAAAAGGTGATGCCATACCCCTGTGCCACTGACGCTGTCTGTGAAAAGCATCTCCCAAACATATAGTTTAAAGGATCCTTCATTTTCCACTGTTTCTCTCAAAGTATCAATAAACGGATCCTCTCCCGATTGTATGATATTTTTCATTTTTGTTTTGCCTTGTTAAATGTCCCTTATGACAGTGCCCAGCTCCTCTTTCCATTTTTGACAAAGACTTGCCTTTTAGCCTTAAATTGACCACTTCAATAGGATTTGATGCAAAATTTGGCTTTTATAGTGTTCAACCCACTTCCCAATGAACCGAGTCTGGGCATTTGCTTATCCATTCCCATAAGCCCACTTTTAGGGAATTTGGTAGTGTTCACACTTACATTTCCTAATATTTCACCATTAGTGTACCAAGAACCAATGCAAAGACTTCTATATCATGTATCATATCATCATGTCATGTAAGAAATCATACAAACTGAGTACATTGTTCTGCAACAATTGCACCAGGTATAATATAAGCATAAAATGGTGCATGGTAAATGGTTTCGTTCCTCTATGTGTTGTAAAAGCAAATGCCATTTTGATCAGATTGCTTTGTAATAAACATAAATTTATCATATGCATGCCACTAGCTCCTAATTTTAACCTTATTTTAATGCACTGCACATTAAAACCTGTAGATAGATAGAAACAATACATATTGCACCTATGAATTAAAGTTCAAATATTATGTGGAAAATTAAACATTGTTAAATTAAATATTAAAGAAATCAAGTTGCAGAGGCATCTGATGCTTCAAAATGCTTGGTTTGAAACTCCCTTTTTAGTGTGTAATGTTTATGCAAAATATGCCATCTATTAATTGCTTTTTTTTATACAAGGAATTTGCGCTTTAATCGTAAGATGGCTATAGACAATCTAAGTACATGCAAAGGTTTATCAAACACAGAGCATGAATGACATATTAAGGTGGTCTTTCCTGGAGATAGTCACCTGATAATTATTTAGCAGACTGTAATTTATGATAAGGTTCAAAAAAGGAGCAGAAAAGGGAACACCAAAAGCCGAAGCTGATCATTGAGCATTTAGTGGTCACCTAAGTCATCACATGAGCTTATCACTGAAAGAGCAGACGGTCCATCTGCTGCTATGAGCTGATAGGCAAGTCCTTCCCCAAAGGCTGGCTATAAATCATATTTATGTTTCACAGTTATGGTCCATGCAATGCATTCTGTGGACACAGCTATTGGTAGCACATGAGCTAGGGTCAGGTGAACATAAATCACTGTAGGCATTAAAAAAGTCCTCAATGCTCAAAGAAATGTTAGGTAAAATGCATGTTAAAATTTTCACTGGCAAACACAAATGCTACAACATCTACTGAATGTGTGCTAAATGCAAGTTTAGGTGAATTAAATGTTTACAAGTACAGTTGTTCTGTTGCAGAAATGTGATGACTCAATAGGTATCTATGCTTATGCTTGTATGAGGACAAGGTCTCGATGCAAATCCATTGTAGCAATAGACTGGCATCTAGATTTGGCCAGATGTGCAATTGAGTGGGGGGAAAAGCATTGTAAGCATAAGGACTCATTACCTTGCTACCTTGCGAAAAAGTAGATGTAAACCATAACTGAATGCAATTTTATTTGCTGACTTACTGTGTATAATAAACAAACATTGATTTTTTTTTTTCAATAAAATACTCATTTTCATTTTATTTATCCTTTGTTGCAACTCAGTGCTGTTAATTTCCAACAGTTTTGGAACCACTTTCTGTTTACTTGTACTTCAGTGGTGGCTGCATGGCATTTTTAAGTGTGTTTCTTGGTGGTAACAACAGTGAAGCATGCCTGCATAATGTTTTTTTTTTTTTTTTTTTATGTTTATTGGTTTTAAAAGAAAGATATGACAGGCAATGTTGACAACATGCGGGCACAGCTGAATGATATTGAGTTAAGCAACGTTAACAACACAAAAGTAACGTTCTGGTGATAGCCGATATATAAAATGCAAAAAATATAGTAACTGATGTATGTAATTACACAAAGCAGATAGGTATAATTAAGGCACCAACAATTAAAACATCAGAGAGGGTTTATGTAACAGGCTAAGGCATACTTATATTTACAAGATCATGTAAGGTAGATGAATAGTTCTGGGTGCTATAAAGGGTGACAGAGGGACCAGGGTTTCCATATGAGGTCAAAGGTTCAAAAAGATTCAGATGGATTAGGGGTCAAGTCTTGTTTCCAGTATCTGGGTATGGTTAGCTTGGCAGACAATAAAATGTTTGCTACTGTGTCACGGGACATAACAGGGAAATTGTCATTGCCTAGGTTAAGTAGGGCAAGTGCAGGGTTATCAGGGGTAATGATACCTGTTATGTCTGATATTATGGAGAAATATTTCCTCCAAAAACTGCAGTTGTTTTTGCAGGACCATAAAATATGCATAATGTTGCCTGGGGAGCCGCAACCTCGCCAACAAAGTGGTAAACATTTTATCCAGTCTGTGTGGTGTAAGGTACCACCTAAGATAAACATTAAAAGACAGTTCCCAGTGGTTCACACAGTGTGTAATATTGTATGTGTATCGAATAGCCTGAGCCCATTGGTAGTCAGAGAAGAAAACCTGGATGTCTGACTCCCATTGGAGCATGGGCTTGGACTTACTAAATTTAATTTCATCATGTAGTATGTTATAGATGAGCGATGTTCCTTTAGTGGGTTTAAGACGGTTAGTAACATATTGCCATATTTTGGGGTGTGTATTAATAGAAGGTATGGGAGAGGTGTTTAAGAAGTGGTAAATGCAGTAAAGAATGGAGAAGGTGGATCGTGGTAGACTATATTTGTCAATAAGAGTTTCTGGGGAGCATGGGTGGGTGCCCTCGAGAAGATCTTCCAAGAAGATGATGCCATATTTGTTTAAGTATTCCAGTTTATATCAGGGATGAGATGCTTTAGTATGACATGCGGTGCTTTGACAATGGAGTAACTGGGAGGGGAGGTTTACTATCATCCTCCAAGCGTAGATGGACGCTCTGGTGGTAGGAAGGAGTGCAGATAGATTAAGTGTTTTCCACATATTTGCATGCAATAAGGAACAAAGAATAGGGGTTTTGTTAGCACCCTTTTCTTTGTCCAGCCAGAGTGGTTCTGCGGATGAGTTGAACCAATGTTTTAAGTGATCCAGGTGAACAGTAGTTAGGTAGTCTTGTAGATCTACCATTCCCATACCACCAACTTTTCTGTGTTTCATTAGGAATGCATGGGAGCATTGGGCCCTTTTCCCTTTCCGAATTAAGCTTCTTACCAGAGTTGTAAGGATTTTCATATGTGATTGTGTGGATGGAATATGGAGGGTTCCGAATAAGTATAGGATTTAGAGAAGGATCTGAATTTTGTAGTCTACTAACCTGCCCACCCAAGACATCTCCACCTGGGCTAGTTTTTCAGTTCTACCTCAATATTAGTTATGAAAGGATTGTAGTTGGCTGCCTTTAGGGTGGTATAGGAGGGAGTGATTGTTATACCTATATAGCGGATGCTTGATTGGGCCCAAGTGTACGGCAAGTCCTCTTTTAATTTGTTCATAGTTGGCTGGGGGATATTTAGAGCCATCACTAGGGACTTGGAATGGTTGACTTTATAATAAGATATCTCACTTCATTCAGTTAGAATATTGTGGGTTTTAGGGAGGGAAGATATGGGTTTTGACAGCATAGTATGATGTCATCCGCAAAAAGATTGATAAAGGTGCTGTCTTTCTCTAAAGAGGAAGCCAGTTATTGAAGGGTGGGATCGAAATCGTCTCCGTCAGCGGTTCAATCATCAAATTGAAGATCGTCGGGGAGAGTTGGCACCCCTGTCTTGTGCCGTTGGATATGATAAATGGTTTGGATAATAAACTTGCTGTGTACACCTGCGCCAAAGGGGTAGAGTATAGTTCTAGTATAGCAGAAAGAAAGTTCCCCTGAAAACCAAACGTGTGGAGCACTTGTGACATATATCCCCAATGAATTTGGTTGAATGCCTTCTCAGCCTCAATGGAAAGTAGCAGAGAAAGCGTTCAACTACGTTCAGCAAAATGAACAACATTAGGCACCTGTCTGGTAGCAATTGGATGTTTGTCCGCCAGGGACGAACCCAGTCTGATTCCTGTATTAAGGAAGACAGAACCAATTTTAATCTATGTGCCAGACTTTTTGCAAATATCTTAATGTCTCCGTTAATATATAACATATTGGGCGAAAGTTAGCCGGGCAGTCAGGGTTCTTTCCTGGTTTGGGAATGGTAACGATGTGAGCTCTCAACATCTCCATGGAAAGGATTTTTCAGTTGCAGTTGCATTGAATAATTTGGTCAGGTAGGGGCCTAGGATGTTAGAGAAAGGGTGGTAATATTCATTAATAAATCCGTCTGGACCAGGGGATTTACTGAATAACTTTTTGTATTTCTAAGGTAGAGAAGGGGCAATTCAATTCTTCAAGATCTGAGGGAGTTATGAAAGGGAGACTGAGTTATGTTAAGAAGGAGGAAATTGCGGCTGCAGAGAGTTGAACGGTCAATGGGTCCTCTTTAAGGTTATATAGGGAGCCGTAATAGTTGGGGAACGCATCCGGTTAGTGTTGTGAATTAGAAAATTTCTGTTGAGTAAAAGGGTTTTTTTGATTTAAGTCTCCGGGATTTCAGACGGGAGGCAAGAAATTTCCCCACTTTATTGTGTAGGGAATAAAAACGTAGTTTAAGTTGCCGGAGCATGTGTTTGTGTTTAATTTGCAAAGGGGAATGAAGTTCCAAGCGAAGCTTGGCAAGAGACTATGCTAGGATCAGGGTGGGACTTGTTCTTACCTTCTAAGGTTTGTATGTCATTCAGTGTACTTTGCAATTTAGCAGAATGGGCTCATTTGGCCTGGGCACCTAAGTAGATTAGGATTCCCCTGGTGTACGCTTTGTGCACATTCCATAGGGAGAATATGTTGGTGTCCAGAGTGTCATTAACAAGGAAGTAGTTACAGAGATGTTGATTGAGCACTTAATTGGTAGTCTTTTGTTTGATAAGTTTGTTGTTACAGCTTCATAATAAAGTGGGGCAGTGATGGTCTGATTCTGAAATTGTGATGGAAATAGGTGCGTGGTCAAACCACATAATATAGGCAATTTCGGAAGCAGGTATCCTTTGCAAAAGCCATCTGTCAACTAGGCATAAGTTGATACATGAATAGAAGTTAAATCTGGGAGAGTGATATGTGTCATCACGTTCTGATGCATGTAAGTATCTCCACGAATCAAAGAGATCTTCACTTAACAACATATTAGAAATGGGGGAAGGGCTTATCAGGGGAGCCTGATTGTTAGTTAGGCCTGTTACATGTGTCCATGTGTGGTTCATCTGGCCTGAGGTAGTGTCCCCACTGTATCCAATAGGGCAGCATGTTGGACAGTGGAGGAAAACCAGTCAGTGACACACAGGCTTTGTAACTATCCCAGTGGGTTGGCACAAACAGTGGTGTATTCTGGGATATGTTATAAAGGCCAAGGGCACATGTGACAGGGTGTCTTTGGGCGGGAAGCTATGTCCCAGGAGGAGGGTGATGGCTGTCTCTCCTTCTATCTGTATGGAAGGTGGTCACAGGCGGTCAGCCTAATGAGCCAGAAGTGCAGTGCTGAGCCAGGAGGTCCAGTGGATGCTGACGGATGGAGTTGAAGACAGAGCAACCTTGGGAAAAACAGTGTCTGTGAGTACCAGGAAGCTTGTCAGGGTTCTTCCCAGGAAGAGGATCACTGCAGTGGAGAGTGAGTGGACAGGGGCTAGCATGCACAGCAAATGAGAAAGGCTAGCTTCCAGGGTTGATGGCCTATATGATAATGATGGAGTTCAGGCGATGTTGTCCAGAAGTCATTTTTTCCTATTGTTGCACTTGTCCAGGCTTTGACTATGCTCCCCAGTATTTCTGGAGGAGAAACGACAGGTGTGTAGGTTAGGTGGATCCACTGGGATGATATTCCAGCTCTTCAGCAGATGCAGCCCTTCATTGAGCGTATAAACTATTGAAGTGGAAGCATCCCTTGTAACTTTAAGTGTAGCCAGATATTTCGATTGGTACCCAATGTCGTGGTTTCTTACAGCTTTAATAATGGAAAGTAGGTTTTTACGTCTTTGCGGGGTATGGGCAGAGAGGTCTGGAAAAACTCGAATGATCGCGGCTTGTTCTTGGAGGCCATCTTTTTTGCAGGAACACTGCTAGAATGCAATCCTTTGACTGAAAGTAATGCATTCGCAGAAGGATGTCTCTCAGTACCTCTTGCGGTAGGAAGGAGGGCTTAGTGATCCTGTGTAGAGTTGAGCGGACACCTGGATGTCCGTGTTCGGCGGGTTTAGCCGAACTTGAAAAAAAAGTCCGGGTCCGTGTCCCGGACTTTTTCCGAACTTTACCCGGACACCGAACCCCATTGAAGTCAATGGGGACCCGAACTTTCAGGCACTAAAATGGCTCTAAAACACCAATGGAAAGGGCTAGAGTGCTGCAAATGGCAGCAAAATGTAGTTAAGAGCATTTAAATTAATTTTTTAATAGCAGATTAGAACAGCAATCTGTAGTGAAATATAGCTGAACGCTGCACACAACAGACTGATAAAAATAGATTTTTTTCTCCATCCTCCTCCTCAGTGGGCTCAAGTGAGGGCAAAAAGATCGTTCACTGCACCACCCCCCACACAGCAAAATCGATGTAGACTGACCCTGCCTAATCTCCAGCCTGGCCCTAAAATGCTCTAATGACTTTCCTTGCCTGCACTCCGACCTGTCCCTGCATTCTTTTCGGACACAATTTTTCACAGAATCACTGTCTGTCCCTAATCAGCAGCCAGCACGTATGATGTGTGCTCTGTCCCTAAACTACAGCAGAATGACGTGGCGCGCTGGGGCTCTCGAACTTATAAAGACATGGTCACATGCTTCAGATGGCCAATCACAGCTACTAATACATTAGTAGGCATGGCTGTGATGGTGAACACCAGTTAAACGCTTGTTGATTGGCTGTTGAAAGCCCGCCATTAAAAGCGCGCCATTACATACAAAACAGGAAATAAAATGACCGAACACGGATTTTAAACCCAAACATACAGTAAAGTTTTCGGGTCCGTGTTCGGGTAACAAAAATCCAATTATTTGGTACGAACACGAATAATACAGTCCGTGTTCGCTCAACACTAATCCTGTGAATTCCGTCTATTGTGAGATCCCCAGGTGTCAATGATGGCACAACGGCATGAAAAAGATCTCGTAATAGTAAGGAAGCTTGGAAGATTGTACAGACTCTGGAATGCCCCTGAGTTTTAAATTGTTACGTCTGGAGCTGTCCTCCAAGTCAGCTACTTTTGTCTTCAGCCAGGCAATATCATCTGAGTGGGACATGTGTGCATCTACCATGTCATTATAGGATTCAATACACATACTCATGGAGTCCTTCAGGGTATTCACTCTGTCTCCTAGATCTTGGATTTCAGCTTTACACTATTGGAAGCAAGCGAACATGTCCGCTTGAAGGGATGAGCAAAAGGATAGAAGCATGTCTTTCATGAGAATGTCTGACATGGGCTGCCCTACCTTGGGAAATGAGGCTAATGGGTATTCTGGGTGCTGTCATGTGGGGCACCTACCTTCATACAGGGCTTTGTGGTATCCTCTGTTTGAGAGTCTCACTGTGTCTTGGATTTGGCAGGACAACAGGTGCTGGGTGATGTAGGGGCGAATCGCCGCAATTTTCCCTGTGTCCATCATCTTCTGCTGCTGCTTCAGGAAAGATAAAGGTAGCGGCGGCTAGAGGTCCAGCCTTGGACTAGAGCGGATGTCTCCCTCCATCATTTTGTTGAGGATTTCTCCGGATCGGAGTGAAGAAACTGGAGAGTTTTTTTTAACATTGGGCTCATTCCTCCTTATTGCAGGATTACTAGTGTAGCACCCTCCTAGGTAGGCGCTAGGTAAAGTACAGTTTGCTCTGCCTGCTGTCTCTCCTCCTGTTGCTGAGGAAGGTGTTCACAGGCGCTCGGCCTTGTGGACCAGAAGTGTGGTGCGGAGCCAGGAGGTCCAGTGTATGCTGACGGATGGAGGTGAATTCAGAGCAACCCAGGGAAAAAAAGTGTCTGTGAGTAGCTTGCCAGAGGTCTGCCCAGGAAGGGGAACAACCCAGTGGAGAGTCAGTGGACAGGAGCTAGCACACACAGAAAGTGAGAAAGGGGGTGCAAAGCTAGGGCCCTGAAGATAAATCATCACAGGATCATATTCATTCACTTCACTACAGTGGCAAAGGGAAGCAGCGGCCTTGCCGCACACACTATAGTTGTTTACCTCAAGTTGTGCATAGTTCAAAGTTGGAGTATCCCACTCATTCCCTTCTCCCATCCAAGTCCTAAAATAAAATACAAAAAACCAAATCCCCTGGACTGTATATTGTCTGTTGCTAATGGTAACCCAGGGGAACCCAAGAAGTGTAATTCTCAGCAGCTCCCTAGGGGGCAGTGCTACACTAGGTATTATTATAATGAAATCTGCAGATTTAAAAAGGTTAAAAATATATTTTAAAATGATTACATACTGTATACTTTATTCATTTACCTGTTTGAACCTTCTTTAAGTAAACTTTATAGGTTGATGTAATTTCAAGTGTTGTTTTCAGTCTATGTAATTCTGCAGGTGCCAGTCAAAATGCCTGGTGACCCTGTTCTTTTTCTTTATCAGGCACTTCCTATTATGGTGTGACAACTGTATCTGGAATAGTGCTGCTGCATTATCACTCTGTCATATGTGATCCAACTACAGACTACAATTAGCTGTGCAGACACACCTTGCACAGGCATGGTAAAGATGTAAATAGCGGTGAACAGGTCCAGAACAATAGAATGCAGAAGACAGGTTTTTAAAGAGCAATATCCTGAAGTGCACAGAATGAGAGATAATCATTAATCATGGAGTTCTTCTTTAAATTGAATGATAGGAAATGCATTATCAAGTGTTCTTTTTTCCCCATCCTCCCACCTTCCAGAGGCAGGTAGTTGGGTTTCTATTTTACCCTTCTCATAACATCCCTCATCAAACTGAAACTCCTGATTTAATTTCTAGCATTGGGAGTTTTTAGGTACTTTCCCTCAGCTATAATTTTTATAAATGTGGAAGAAGGTTTTAGGCCAGCACTGTTAGTAAAAAGTAGAGATCGAAAAGTAGATAATAAATTCAGAGGAAATATGACTCTGAGGGACTGAGCAGAGCCAATGGTAGGACCTTTCACAAACTGCAGCCATGCTTTAATGATCTGAGCAACCAAGTCCTTTTGTCAAAATAAATAGTCTAACTTTTTTGCCTTGATCTGTCATGCTGTATTCAATAAATTACCCATGTTTGTACCCTTTCCAGGTGACAGTTCTTCAACACAATGTCCAAAACTGAATTCCCTATTCAAGATATATCTTTTAAAGTGATTTAGGGAAAGTAGTATACTTAAAATGTTGTAAAGAAAACTTTTAGGGCATACAGCACCAGTGCAATATTGTACCTTGTATCCCCATGTTCTGCCTACTGTATAATTCAGCTCTGTGAAGGATCGCGCCATTTACCCTCCCCTTCCTGTCCCCACAGCTATTCAAAAAACTCCTGGAATTCTTCTCCCAGAATGAAACGTGGTCTGTAAATAGATTAGGAGCAAATAAATGACAGGATCTGTTAGCCTATTTTGAATATGTTCTGTGTACCTCTATGGGCTTCTGAGAATATAATAGTCCAAAACATCAAAATTAAAGTCATTTTGGGATTCAATGTTAACATAAATTACTGCTCCAGGTCAGGCTGCATCTTAGCTTATGTCAACCACCCAGTTGACAATCTTGCTTGTTCACAACTAAATCACTCATACTGTAAATCTTGAAAGATGATGAGACATTTGTTAAAGTCATTTTGTATCGTGCACCTTTTTAGAAAATGAAGTGCATTAAGGCAGGACTAAACTAAATCTGAACACCACAAACCAAAAACTCTATTTAATTATTTTATTATGCCAAGCAAACTCACCCATCCATCCATGTCTCCGTGTGCTGAGAAATCACTTAAAAAAAACAAAAAACTCCCCTAGCATTTCTGCCCTCAGCCATCTTGAGTAAGGAGAGATGATTGATGTAGCAACTACTTCCTGGAATCCATCTGCCCTTAGGCCAGGCCTCAATGCAGGAGGGTGTGCTCAGCTGAGAAAACCCCTCCTGAAGACTTATGGGATGTATGACATCATTCGCTTAGGCTTAGAAACCAGGAAATAGCTGAATAAATGATGAAAAAAAGTTTAAAACAAGTAAATATGATATACTTTCCTATCTATTTCTAATATCTATATCTAATGCTAGCAGCTTTAAGGATTAAAAATAGTCAATGTTGATTGAAAGTTTAGTTTTTCTTTGAGTTATAAGGGCTAATAACGAAGAAGCAGCAACTTCTCTTGTTCTTTTTGCGCAATTCTTAACCCCTTCCCATCGATGGTACGCATATATGCAGCCTCATTGAACTATGCTTTTTATTTCATTGGGCCACATGCTGTGTTCGTGCTGGGAGCATGCCACACAGCAACCTTCCAGCACAGAAACCAGGCTCACCTGGTCCCGTACTAACCATCGGAACCTGGGACTCCCAGTTCAGGGTCATCTGATTGCTGTGATAGCCTCTAATTGATCAGTCACTGTGAGCCTGCTCCTGTGTTTACTTCCTCTTCTGAATGGATAAGGAGGATACATTGTGTCCTTCACTCCTTGCAGGAGATGAAGATGTAATTAAAAAAGAGTGTAAAAAAATGATTTAAAAAATATTAAATGGGATCAAAGTTCATGGTCAGTATATTTCTGGTTGGTTTTTTTATTAAAAAAAAAAAAAAAGAAAAAGCATTTTTTAAATTAGTATCAGTATGTTTTAGGTGGAATGAAAAAAAAAAAAAAAAGGAAAATGCACACCATTGCTTCTGGGCCCTACTATGGGTACAAACAACAAATAAACGCACATATATGGTATCGCTGCAATTGTCAGGAGCAGGAGAATTTATTTTTATCTTTGGGTAAATTATGGTAATGGTAAGAAATATACAGCTAGGTTTAAAAAAATATATATATTTTTTTATTTACTATTTTGGACCAGTTTTCCTTTGAAGTTATAATTCACCTGGATATACAAAGTAGTTGTGATGATATTAGATGTATCACACTTACACCTGTGCTCAAAGTACTATGAAAAAACACAAGCAAAAGCAGCTAGTACAATTTGCTGGTGACGAAACAACTGAAATATAATAACAAGTGCAGCACTTTCACATAGAAGAACAGAAAAGTCCTTTCTCAATTTATCATTAAAAGGTGAAGATCCAACAAGTGCAATTCCACACAAAAGGTGCTGTAAGATATCCTCCACCAGTAGTAAAGCCCACACTGACCCTTACACAAACGCCCCATACACATGTAGCGATTGTCGGCCGAACGATCGGCCGTCTTTTGTCCGGTGCTGTCCTGTCGGTTGAAAAGTGCTAAAGACTGCACACGAATTTTGTCGGCCAACAACAGCCGACTGCAGAAGTGATGTCATGTGATGGTTAACTTTCCGTGTGTTTTTTCTTCTCTGAGCATGCCCAGTCTTGCTCATCTGATTTTTGTCGGCCGAATTCTGTACTGACTGAGGAACAATCGGCCATTCTGGTGTTGGCCAACAAATATTTTAAAGCCTGCACACCAGATTCTGTTCGGCCGAAATGTCGCAGTCGGTTGTCGGAAGCATCTTACTAACAAGCCGACAAACGGCCGATCGGACGTTGGCCGAATATTTACGGCTGACAATCGCTACGTGTGTACGGGCCTTTAGTGATGGACCACATTGCATAAAGCGGTCAAAAATTCAGCTCCAAACCACCATATCCACAGTAACACCTGATGTGTGTCATCTTTAAAACAATGGACACTCCACCAGGAGGGGGCCTACGATCATGCAGGGTTTAGGGATAGGCAAAAAAAATTAATTGTGCAATATTAATGGTAACAACATTTATTAAAATTCACAAAAATACTCACAAGCAATATAAGTAAAAACTGCATATAACTCCATAAAACAATGAGTGTGTTTCCAACTAACAAGATGGCCGACTTCCGTGTGTGGTGACGTCACGTGACCAAGCTACACATGGAAGTTGTCCATCTTTACAATTGGCGCAGGACATCTTGCAGCACCTTTTGTGTGGAATTGCACTCGTTGGATCTTCAACTCTGAACTTTTAATGTTAAATTGAAAATGACTTTTCTGTGCTTCTATTTGAAAGCGCTACATTAGTTGTGATGAAAAGATTTACTAACATGTCAAATTTACAAAATTGTGTTCAGGCATTACCATTTGTTTTACCCAGAGGCAAGAAGGGGTTAGTAGCCAAACTAAACTGTACATCGGAAATAAAAAGACATGAAGGAATTAATACAGGATTTATTAGAGTATGAATTTGTAGGGTTCTAAACTGCATCTACCAGTAGTACATTGTAAAATACAATGTAGATTTGTTTAAATATATGAAAAAGGTCAAACTATATAAATGTGCATATTTTAAATATTTTAAATATGCACAATTGAAAGAATAGAATTTGCATTAATAAATGGGGCTTATTCTAACAGCACTGTGTGTGTATGTAACAGCTCATAGTTTAGTTTGCTCAGTTGCTAGAGTAAAAGCATAACAGAATGACATTTTTTTGTAACCTTTTTTAAATAAATATATGCTAAAGGTTATGCTAATCAACAGGCTGATATTTCCATCAGCAATCGGGAACTGAATGCAATGTCAAGGGTACCAGAAAACAGCCTTTTTTGAATTCATTAATGGAAAATACATTGTATTAGGTGCAAAATGGTTATCACCAAAAAATAATTTACCATACTGTATAAACATATGGGTAAAGTGTAAACAACTACATGCAATTTGCCATCTACCAATGGAGATTGAGAACTTATGAGTTTTCTAAGACCTTGCATTCTGGACACCGCACTATGCACCAAGAAGTGTAGAGTCTTTAAGGTGGACAAATCATTTGTTTAGGCTGTGCAGCTGCACAAGGCCCCCCTGGGGTTTAGGGGTCCATTGTGGTGAGACAGATGCCCAGACTATGTCCTTCTGTCACATAGACCTAGACAGTGCACACTGTCAGTGCTCAAAGTGAAAAGCCAGTGGTATTCTTTATGTTCTTCTAGGTTTTTCCCTGTTTTCGAATATCGGAGAGGGGTTAGGCATTCCTGCCAATTCCTCTTGATACAATGTCAACTGGGGTTGAAGGAGGTGTTTTGTCTGACCCCTGTTGAGTTCAGAGGCTACTCTTCATCCATCTATCTATTGACAGTGAATGGTCTGTACTTGGGCAATAATTTGCGTAGAGTGAAAAATAAACCACTTAGACTCATCCACAGATTACTGATTTCAAGATTAAATATTCTATTCAGTATTTTAATTCTATGACAGAGCAAGAGCTCTCTTTATTCACACTTTAACATATTAAAATTTTTTTATTCATGTTAAAGCAATATTCTATATCATACTGGCATGTCAGAGAAAGGAGTACACAAGCTGTTCCAAAAAAAAAAAAAAAAAAGACATTGAGCAGCTACAGCTGCTTTGATACATTGTCCTCTGGTGCAGAACTGCATCTGTCACTGACAAAGTTTTAGTTGCAATGGATAAAATCAGTAGAAATGCACAAGTATTTAAAAGTAGACCTGACTGGTTAAAAAGCTTTGGATGAAAATCTTTGGGCTGTGATGCGTGTCACTTTAACACAAACTTCGAATTCTTTCACACTGCATATATTAACACCTAGAAAGACAAATTGCAATGGACTTCATTTTTATATGCTTCAAGAATAATGAGTTTACTAAACTAAATGCATTATTAGAAGAGTATTTTAATTCTTTTTAATCAAAGGGGGTATATCCAGATTTAGTTACATCACTCCTTTAAACAGGTCAGTGATGTAAACTGGCAGTCAGCAAAGTGAGCAGTCAATACAGATTAACACTAAATATCTCCTTGTATCCATAAATGGTTGCACAGGAGATCTAGACTCACGTTATGTGAGAAAACATGCGATATGAAACTGGGTCTTTGTGACAAACAGCCAACGCTCTTATCTTAGGCATATATATTATAGTGAGTAAATGCTTTAACATATAATAAAAATTCAGATTTAACCAAAATACAACCTAAAAAGTAAAATGGAATTCCCAGTGAAGAAAAAAACTGTTTAATCCAGTGATGCATTTATTAAAATTCATTAACCATATATTAATATAGCTAGTATAGGTACAGTATATAAATTTGTGTTTTTATTTGTTTAATGTTATTAATTCCCTGCACATCAGGAGTCAGACTGGGAGGAGGATGGCAAGTGGTGTTAGCCAAGCAGGGCTTTTTCCAGGGGTCTTCAAACTATGGCCTTCCAGTTGTTTAGGAACTACAATTCCCATCATGCCTAGTCATGTCTGTGAATGTCAGAGTTTTACAATGCCTCATGGGACATGTAGTTCCGCAACAGCTGGAGGGTCGAAGTTTGAAGATCCCTGTTTTACACAGTACTATTTTTCTTAGGCTGGTCATAGATGGATTGAAATTTGGCCAGTTCATTAGAAACCAGCAGAATTTTGATTCATCTAAGGCGACTTTTACACTTGTGCGACATGTCCTGCGACTTGGGACAGCAAAGTCGCATGACAAGTCATTCCCTATGATTTATAAGGAGTACCGTTCATATCTGTGTGACTTCAAGTCACAGCAACTTCAAAGTAGTCCCTGCACTAATTTAATGTGACTTGAAGTCCATAGACCTTAAGTTTACACAGGCATTGCTTCAAGTGCAGTCAAAATTGTGGCAAAACCACACGACTTTTAGGTTGTGAAAGGGGCTCAAGGCTGTGGTTCTCAACTCCTGTTTCCATGACCCACTAACAGGCCAGGTTTGCAATATAACTGAAATACATCACAGGTGATATCATTTGCTGCTCAGTGATTGCAGTAGTCTAGTCTGCATCTCCCCAAGGTAATACCTAAAATCTGGCCTGTCACTGGGTCCTGAGGATAGGAGTGGAGAACCACTGATCTAAGGCCATTCCAGCTTGAAGTTTCAGGAATGTTGAAAAATGCTCTATCAGTGGCTGTCGTCAATTAGCTGTAGTGCTGATTAGTGTATTCTGACAGCGGACAAGTCCCTACTGTCAGAATGCAATAGCACAATGGGGAGGACTTCTTCATCCACCTTACTTATGTGGATGAGGGAGTCCGTCCCTTTTTTTTTTTTATAGTCAGCCTGCTGGCTGATTTAAAAAATAAAAATAAAAAAAAAATCTATGGGCAGCCTAACACAGTGAATTTGCTTGGAGTGGGGAAGAATACAGGCTCTGAGACTACATTCCTACATCAGTTTAGCCTCAAATAGTTTGCTGTATTTAAAAGCAGCTAAACACCAACTCTGGACACTACAACATTTTGCGCAATGGCCATATCCAAATTGGCCATTTAGCTGCAGCCAGTTTGTGTGCAGCCAAAAATCACCGACCCTGGAGGCAGACTGGCTGCACCCAAGTTGGTCAGAGGCTCCATTCACATGTGATCATCCGGATGTGTGGTTATATGTTCTCCAAAAATAAAGTGTTGCGCCAACTTAAAAATTATATTTCTAAATAAAATAATAATAATAGAAACTACAGTCCATATATCATATGTGCCTTTTGATAAATTCCATCAGTGAAACATTCCACGGTGCAGTGCGACTAAATGAACAAAAAGTGCTGGTGCTAGTAGGTCAGATAAAGCAGTTCCCCTCTAGGGATATATTACAACGGGGATGCCGCTGGCTTTGCTCAACCTTAATCTCCCTCCAATTGGCTCAGCAGAGCCTCATTGACACTCCACGGTATATATAGGGAACAAAAAGTGACACCATCTAGTGCTCTCTGTTGAACATTTTTATTTGCCTATAAAATAAAGGGTAAAACTCAAAATTTGGCCGCGATGTGACGTGAGTACGGAGGCTCCGCACCCATACGCATTACGTCTGGGCGTAGACTTCATCAGTAGGGGTGATGGTTTGTGAATAGCGGCAGCACCAGCCATAGTTTTGTACAGAGAATAAGCCGCTGCTGTTTACACACAGTGTGTGCAAGCAGGGTTTACAAATACCAGGAGGAATCTGCCAATGGCTTCCCCTTGCCAAAGGTAAACTGCCCTAAATATTCCACTGCGTTACTTCATTGTCCACTCTGCTGGCATGGAGCTGCTAAAGGAGTTATGCCTATTACACACAGGCCGAATGTCAGGCTGCATCGGCCTGTTCCATAGAAACCAGCTGACATTCGGCCCTTGTGTACTGTAGCAGGGCTGGCTTCTATCGAGGGGGAAATATTGAAAAAGTTTTGCCGACCGGGTCCTAGTCATCACTTTAAACAGATGGCTGAGAGCGCCAAACAGAGTATTCTGGCATGGGGCCATCCCACTGTCAAAAACACAATATAGAACAGCAGTGGGGGATGGCTGTACTAACATCCCATTGTTAGTACAGTGGCTCTGACCTGAACAGTCAGTGTTTTTTCGTTCAGCCCTTCAGAGGAGGAAAAAACTAGTGGTGTGTACTAGGCTTAAGGGCTGACATATAATTTTATTCTGAGATTATAATGGTTACTTGAAGCTCCACTAATTCGTAAGGCTTGCTTACATGAGTTGCCAGGAACATCACAAACAGGTGATTGAGTTATTTTACCACCTCACAACCTCCAAATGGCAAGTTAACATGGTAATTGGCCATGTTAGCACAAACTAAAACAATTATATGACCTATTCAAGCCAAACACTTGACATAGGCTCCTTTCACATGGGCTTTCTGATCAGAGGCTACATGCACCTCTATGGAGCAGCAGATGTCAGCGGTGACAACTCCGCTGACACCCGTTGCTATCCAATCCGATCCTGTCCATGAAATCCAGATGGATGGAAACCCTATTTTCCATCCGTTTGGAGGATCGAATGAAAACGGAGAGGCGGTCTCTCCCATAGAGGAGAGCGGGGCTCTGACAGGTGTCTCTGCAAAGTAAGCAGAGACGGACCTGTCATCCAACTGCTCATGGGGGGATCGGCGGATCGATCCCCCTGAGAAAAATGGAGTCCGCCCATGTGAAAGGACCCTAAAACTATTATACAACCCATTCAAGCCGTACACTTGACTTAGGGTTGCTGCATGGCATTCCAATGGACCCTCCCCCACTCCTTCAGCTGGAAAAAGAAAAAACACTCTTCCGGCCTTCTGAAAAGGCATCCACTGTAGATTGCTTTTCAGAGGGGTGGTAGGTATGGCCACTCATTGAAACAAGCCTTTGCAGGTACATAATTGCTACCTAACAGTAATCACCACTAAATACAAATAGTAACTAATTTAAAGGAACCTGTGCTAAGAAAATAGGGAACCTGCTATTGCTTATCTATGCTTATCCCCTGGCTGTCTTTGGCCTCAACACTAGGGTTGAGCGAACACCTAGATGTCCGTGTTCGACGGGTTCGGCCGAACTTTAAAAAAAAGTCCGGGTCCGTGTCCCGGACTTTTACCGAACTTTTCCCGGACACCGAACCCCATTGAAGTCAATGGGGACCCGAACTTTAAGGCACTAAAATGGCTCTGAAACACCAAAGGAAAGGGCTAGAGTGCTGCAAATGGCAGCAAAACGTAATTAAGAGCATGGCAAGTGCTCTGCAAACAAATGTGGATAGGGAAATAACTTAAAACAACAAAAAAAAAACAGAAAAATAAAACAATGTTCTTCTTCATCTCTGAAGGACGAGGCCCATATGGAGTAGGAGGGAGGTTGAGGTGGTGGTGGATGTGGCGGTGACATAGGCGTGCGCACAGGGTGTGCTGGGTGTGCCTGGGCACACCCTAATCACCTAGGGCACATAGCATTGCCAGTGAGGAGATGGGAAAGATCTCCCTGGGACCTGCTCTGCTCTATTTCTCCTTGCCTACAGGTACATGGCCCCGATACATTACTCTCCCTGCTGGCAAACACATGCATGTGTATTTCAACTTTGGGGTGCACACCTTAATGCAATAGGCTGCGCACACCTATGGGCGGTGTAGGTGGAAGCGGCGGTGGAGGAGGACCAGGGCCGGATTAACAGCATCATGGGCTTGGTGCTGAGGATTTTGAAGGGCCTTAAGGGCCGTGCCTTGCCATGCACCCAGAGGAGGAAGGGTGCAGCCATGCATGCCTAATTCAACATGGGATGCTGTCTCTGAAGCCCATAAACACATCCATGCATCGCCAACTGTCCCTCCTTGTCCGGCCTTCACGCTGTGTGGGGAGGTTCTGAGGGTGCTGCCTGGGGAAGCGAGCATAGAAGCCAGACTTCTGTGTTTACAAGTGACAGAAGAGCGGTAACAGTGAATATGGCCAACCCGGGGCCTATATAAAAGGTAGGGGCCTGGAGCTGCAGCTCCAATAGCCCCTACATTAATCTGGCCCTGAGGAGGAGGACGAGGTAGCCAACACTGCTTCTTTTCAAAAATTTTAAATGAGGGTACACCCCAAAAGAGTGAGAAAGAGCAAAAATGGAACAATGGGTGGGTAAGGTCGGTATCCATTGCTATTCTGCATAAGGTACGGAAAAGTCCCGTGGGATCCATGCCTGGTTCATTTTAATGAACGTGAGCTTGTCCACATTGTCTCTGGACAGGCGGCTGCGCTTGTCTGTTATAACGCCCCCAGCCGTGCTAAATACCCGTTCAGATAATACACTGGCTGCAGGGCACGCCAGCACCTCCAAGGCGTAAAGGGCAAGCTCAAGCCATGTGCCCAATTTGGAGACCCAGAAGTTGAAGGGGGCAGACCCGTCATTCACTACATGTAGGCGTGTGCACACATACTGCTCCACCATGTTGGTAAAATGCTGCCTCCTGCTAAGACGTTCCATCTGAGCTGCTGGTGCTGCTGTTTGTTGTGGCGTGCTGACAAAGCTTTTCCACATTTCGGCCATGCTAACCCTGCCTTCTGAGGTGCTGGCGGTGCCCTGGTTGCGTTGGCGACCTCCTCCTCCTCCTCCTCTGCCTTGTGCTTCCACTGTGGCCCCGCTGTCAGATGGGAATGCCAGCAGCATGGCGTCTACCAGCGTGCGCTTGTACTCGCGCATCTTGCGATCGCGCTCCAGTGAGTGAATTAAGGACGGTACGTTGTCCTTGTAACGGGGATCCAGCAGCGTGGCCACCCAGTAATCAGCACAAGTTAGAATGTGGGCAACTCGGCGGTCGTTGTGGAGACACTGCAGCATGTAATCGCTCATGTGTGCCAGGCTGCCCAGAGGCAACGAAAGGCTGTCCTCTGTGGGAGGTGTATCGTCCGTGTCCTCTGTATCCCCCCAGCCACGCACCAGTGATGGCCATGAGCTGGCCTGGGTGCCACCCTGCTGTGAACATGGTTCCATCTCCTCCTCCAGCTCCTCCTCCTCCTCATCCTCCTCATCCTCCAGAACTGTGCCCCTGCTGGACAATTGCGTCCCTGGCGTTTGCGTGTGCAGGAACCCACCCTCGGAGCCCCTTGCGAATGACTGCCCTGAAAGCCTTGGAAATGTTACCTCTTCATCCTCCTCCTCCTCCTCATCCTGTGCCACATCCTCTTCCATCATCGCCCAAATTGTTTTTTCAAGGAGGCATAGAAGTGGGATAGTTAAGCTGAGAACGGCGTCATTGCCACTGGCCATGTTGGTGGAGTACTCAAAACAGCGCAACAAGGCACACAGGTCTCGCATGGAGGCCCAGTTAAATTAAATAGCGGAATAGAAAATATGATCCAAAAAAAGTGTATGTATATCACACGTACACAACCACACTGGGCCCCAATTACTATTGTTTGTACCCCTAAAAGGCTAGATGAGGAGTAGGGGGAGTATGGAACAGGCAGCACCCTCAAACCTTCAGAAGTATGAGATGAACCCCAACAACTTGGAAAGGTGGATCTCTCTCACACGTACCGACACAGACTATCCCGCAATTCAATTGATCCTCAAAGGTTTTTATTGAATAGCGGAATAGGAAATATGATCAAAAAAAGTGTATGTATCTCGCACGTACACAACCACACTAGGCCCCAATTACTATTGTTTGTACCCCTAAAAGGCTAGATGAGGAGTAGGGGGGGTATGGAACAGGCAGCACCCTCAAACCTTCAGAAGTATGAGATGAACCCCAACAACTTGGAAAGGTGGATCTCTCTCACACGTACCGACACAGACTATCCCCCAATTTAACTGATCCCCAAAGGTTTTTGATTAAATAGCGGAATAGAAAATATGATCCCAAAAAAGTGTATGTATATCACACGTACACAACCACACTGGGCCCCAATTACTATTGTTTGTACCCCTAAAAGGCTAGATGAGGAGTAGGGGGAGTATGGAACAGGCAGCACCCTCAAACCTTCAGAAGTATGAGATGAACCCCAACAACTTGGAAAGGTGGATCTCTCTCACACGTACCGACACAGACTATCCCGCAATTCAATTGATCCTCAAAGGTTTTTATTGAATAGCGGAATAGGAAATATGATCAAAAAAAGTGTATGTATCTCGCACGTACACAACCACACTAGGCCCCAATTACTATTGTTTGTACCCCTAAAAGGCTAGATGAGGAGTAGGGGGGGTATGGAACAGGCAGCACCCTCAAACCTTCAGAAGTATGAGATGAACCCCAACAACTTGGAAAGGTGGATCTCTCTCACACGTACCGACACAGACTATCCCCCAATTTAACTGATCCCCAAAGGTTTTTGATTAAATAGCGGAATAGAAAATATGATCCCAAAAAAGTGTATGTATATCACACGTACACAACCACACTGGGCCCCAATTACTATTGTTTGTACCCCTAAAAGGCTAGATGAGGAGTAGGGGGAGTATGGAACAGGCAGCACCCTCAAACCTTCAGAAGTATGAGATGAACCCCAACAACTTGGAAAGGTGGATCTCTCTCACACGTACCAACACAGACTATCCCCCAATTTAACTGATCCCCAAAGGTTTTTGATTAAATAGCGGAATAGAAAATATGATCCAAAAAAAGTGTATGTATATCACACGTACACAACCACACTAGGCCCCAATTACTATTGTTTGTACCCCTAAAAGGCTAGATGAGGAGTAGGGGGAGTATGGAACAGGCAGCACCCTCAAACCTTCAGAAGTATGAGATGAACCCCAACAACTTGGAAAGGTGGATCTCTCTCACACGTACCGACACAGACTATCCCGCAATTCAATTGATCCTCAAAGGTTTTTATTGAATAGCGGAATAGGAAATATGATCAAAAAAAGTGTATGTATCTCGCACGTACACAACCACACTAGGCCCCAATTACTATTGTTTGTACCCCTAAAAGGCTAGATGAGGAGTAGGGGGAGTATGGAACAGGCAGCACCCTCAAACCTTCAGAAGTATGAGATGAACCCCAACAACTTGGAAAGGTGGATCTCTCTCACACGTACCGACACAGACTATCCCCCAATTTAACTGATCCCCAAAGGTTTTTGATTAAATAGCGGAATAGGAAATATGATCAAAAAAAGTGTATGTATCTCGCACGTACACAACCACACTAGGCCCCAATTACTATTGTTTGTACCCCTAAAAGGCTAGATGAGGAGTAGGGGGGGTATGGAACAGGCAGCACCCTCAAACCTTCAGAAGTATGAGATGAACCCCAACAACTTGGAAAGGTGGATCTCTCTCACACGTACCGACACAGACTATCCCCCAATTTAACTGATCCCCAAAGGTTTTTGATTAAATAGCGGAATAGAAAATATGATCCCAAAAAAGTGTATGTATATCACACGTACACAACCACACTGGGCCCCAATTACTATTGTTTGTACCCCTAAAAGGCTAGATGAGGAGTAGGGGGAGTATGGAACAGGCAGCACCCTCAAACCTTCAGAAGTATGAGATGAACCCCAACAACTTGGAAAGGTGGATCTCTCTCACACGTACCGACACAGACTATCCCGCAATTCAATTGATCCTCAAAGGTTTTTATTGAATAGCGGAATAGGAAATATGATCAAAAAAAGTGTATGTATCTCGCACGTACACAACCACACTAGGCCCCAATTACTATTGTTTGTACCCCTAAAAGGCTAGATGAGGAGTAGGGGGGGTATGGAACAGGCAGAACCCTCAAACCTTCAGAAGTATGAGATGAACCCCAACAACTTGGAAAGGTGGATCTCTCTCACACGTACCGACACAGACTATCCCCCAATTTAACTGATCCCCAAAGGTTTTTGATTAAATAGCGGAATAGAAAATATGATCCCAAAAAAGTGTATGTATATCACACGTACACAACCACACTGGGCCCCAATTACTATTGTTTGTACCCCTAAAAGGCTAGATGAGGAGTAGGGGGAGTATGGAACAGGCAGCACCCTCAAACCTTCAGAAGTATGAGATGAACCCCAACAACTTGGAAAGGTGGATCTCTCTCACACGTACCAACACAGACTATCCCCCAATTTAACTGATCCCCAAAGGTTTTTGATTAAATAGCGGAATAGAAAATATGATCCAAAAAAAGTGTATGTATATCACACGTACACAACCACACTAGGCCCCAATTACTATTGTTTGTACCCCTAAAAGGCTAGATGAGGAGTAGGGGGAGTATGGAACAGGCAGCACCCTCAAACCTTCAGAAGTATGAGATGAACCCCAACAACTTGGAAAGGTGGATCTCTCTCACACGTACCGACACAGACTATCCCGCAATTCAATTGATCCTCAAAGGTTTTTATTGAATAGCGGAATAGGAAATATGATCAAAAAAAGTGTATGTATCTCGCACGTACACAACCACACTAGGCCCCAATTACTATTGTTTGTACCCCTAAAAGGCTAGATGAGGAGTAGGGGGAGTATGGAACAGGCAGCACCCTCAAACCTTCAGAAGTATGAGATGAACCCCAACAACTTGGAAAGGTGGATCTCTCTCACACGTACCGACACAGACTATCCCCCAATTTAACTGATCCCCAAAGGTTTTTGATTAAATAGCGGAATAGAAAATATGATCCAAAAAAAGTGTATGTATATCACACGTACACAACCACACTAGGCCCCAATTACTATTGTTTGTACCCCTAAAAGGCTAGATGAGGAGTAGGGGGGGTATGGAACAGGCAGCACCCTCAAACCTTCAGAAGTATGAGATGAACCCCAACAACTTGGAAAGGTGGATCTCTCTCACACGTACCAACACAGACTATCCCCCAATTTAACTGATCCCCAAAGGTTTTTGATTAAATAGCGGAATAGAAAATATGATCCCAAAAAAGTGTATGTATATCACACGTACACAACCACACTAGGCCCCAATTACTATTGTTTGTACCCCTAAAAGGCTAGGAGTAGGGGGAGTATGGAACAGGCAGCACCCTCAAACCTTCAGAAGTATGAGATGAACCCCAACAACTTGGAAAGGTGGATCTCTCTCACACGTACCAACACAGACTATCCCCCAATTTAACTGATCCCCAAAGGTTTTTGATTAAATAGCGGAATAGAAAATATGATCCCAAAAAAGTGTATGTATATCACACGTACACAACCACACTAGGCCCCAATTACTATTGTTTGTACCCCTAAAAGGCTAGGAGTAGGGGGAGTATGGAACAGGCAGCACCCTCAAACCTTCAGAAGTATGAGATGAACCCCAACAACTTGGAAAGGTGGATCTCTCTCACACGTACCAACACAGACTATCCCCCAATTTAACTGATCCCCAAAGGTTTTTGATTAAATAGCGGAATAGAAAATATGATCCCAAAAAAGTGTATGTATATCACACGTACACAACCACACTAGGCCCCAATTACTATTGTTTGTACCCCTAAAAGGCTAGGAGTAGGGGGAGTATGGAACAGGCAGCACCCTCAAACCTTCAGAAGTATGAGATGAACCCCAACAACTTGGAAAGGTGGATCTCTCTCACACGTACCAACACAGACTATCCCCCAATTTAACTGATCCCCAAAGGTTTTTGATTAAATAGCGGAATAGAAAATATGATCCCAAAAAAGTGTATGTATATCACACGTACACAACCACACTAGGCCCCAATTACTATTGTTTGTACCCCTAAAAGGCTAGGAGTAGGGGGAGTATGGAACAGGCAGCACCCTCAAACCTTCAGAAGTATGAGATGAACCCCAACAACTTGGAAAGGTGGATCTCTCTCACACGTACCAACACAGACTATCCCCCAATTTAACTGATCCCCAAAGGTTTTTGATTAAATAGCGGAATAGAAAATATGATCCCAAAAAAGTGTATGTATATCACACGTACACAACCACACTAGGCCCCAATTACTATTGTTTGTACCCCTAAAAGGCTAGGAGTAGGGGGAGTATGGAACAGGCAGCACCCTCAAACCTTCAGAAGTATGAGATGAACCCCAACAACTTGGAAAGGTGGATCTCTCTCACACGTACCAACACAGACTATCCCCCAATTTAACTGATCCCCAAAGGTTTTTGATTAAATAGCGGAATAGAAAATATGATCCCAAAAAAGTGTATGTATATCACACGTACACAACCACACTAGGCCCCAATTACTATTGTTTGTACCCCTAAAAGGCTAGGAGTAGGGGGAGTATGGAACAGGCAGCACCCTCAAACCTTCAGAAGTATGAGATTGTGTTCACTGTACCCCACAAAGATTGAGTTCACTGCACCCCACAATGATTGTGTTCACTGCACCCCACAAAGATTGTGTTCACTGCACCTCACAAAGATTGTGTTCACTGTACCCCCCAAAGATTGTGTTCACTGCACCCCACAAAGATTCTGTTCACTGTACCCCACAAAGATTGTGTTCACTGCACCCCAAAAAGATTGTGTTCACTGCACCCCAAAAAGGATGTTGTTCACTGCACCCCAAAAAGGATGTTGTTCACTCCACCCCAAAAAGATTGTGTTCACTGCACCCCACAAAGATTGTGTTCACTGCACCCCAAAAAGATTGTGTTCACTGCACCCCAAAAATGATTTTGTTCACTGCACCCCAAAAAGGATTTTGTTCACTGCACCCCAAAAAGGATGTTGTTCACTCCACCCCAAAAAGATTGTGTTCACTGCACCCCAAAAAGATTGTGTTCACTGCACCCCACAAAGGATTTTGTTCACTGCACCCCAAAAAGATTGTGTTCACTGCACCCCAAAAAGGATGTTGTTCACTGCACCCCAAAAAGGATTTTGTTCACTGCACCCCAAAAAGATTGTGTTCACTGCACCCCACAAAGGATTTTGTTCACTGCACCCCACAAAGATTGTGTTCACTGCACACCAAAAAGGATTGTGTTCACTGCACCCCAAAAAGATTTTGTTCACTGCACCCCAAAAAGATTGTGTTCACTGCAGCCCAAAAAGATTGTGTTCACTGCAGCCCAAAAAGATTGTGTTCACTGCAGCCCAAAAAGATTGTGTTCACTGCAGCCCAAAAAGATTGTGTTCACTGCAGCCCAAAAAGATTGTGTTCACTGCAGCTCACACACAGAAAAATGGATGTGGATCACTGACACCTGCCTATCTCCAATCCCACACCACACAGCAATATCGATTGTAGTTTGTAGAACACAGTTTCCCTAAAATTCAGCAGACTCTGTCCCTAACAGGATTGAGAAGAGATCGTAGATCAGGATTGAGTGCAGATTCACCCCACCCCCCACACAGCAATATCGATTGTAGTTTGTAGAAGACACTGACCCTATAATTCAGCAGACTCTATCCCTAAAATGCCTACAACTCGCCCTGCCTAAACACTCCGACCTGTCCCTCAATTCTATCCGGACACAAATGGTTTTTTCCTGCCTATCTTTCCCTAATCAGCAGCCAGCACGTTGATGTGTGCTCTGTCCCTGAATCTAAGCAGCATAATGACGCCGCTGCGGCTGCCTCGAACTTATAAAGACTTGGTCACATGCTTCAGACGGCCAATCACAGCTACTGAGACATTTGCAGGCATGGCTGGGATGGCTTAAGGCACACCAGTTAAACGATTGTTGATTGGCTGTTGAAAGCCCGCCATGAAAAGAGCGCCAAAGCATGCAAAACCCGGAAATAAAACGACCGAACACGGATTTTTACCCAAACATACAGTAAAGTGTCCGTGTCCGTGTTCGGGTACAAAAAATCCAATTATTCGGTACGAACACGAATAATACAGTCCGTGTTCGCTCAACACTACTCAACACCTTTGGAGTCCCTATCAGAGACAAGCAATAATGAAGTTGGAGAAGTCAGAACTCATGGTCTAAATCAGGGGTCTTCAAACTATGGCCCTCCATTTGTTCAGGAACTACAATTCCCATCATGCCTAGTCATGGCTGTGAATGAAAGTTTTACAATGCCTCATGGGATGTGTAGTTCTGCAACAGCTAGAGGGCCGTAATTTGAGGATCCCTGATCTAAATACATAAGTATTGATATCAATGGTTCATCGGGACAGTCAGGCAACTCGCATTTTCAAAAGAAATCTTCAGCAAGGCCAACATTTTCTCAATTCAGGTTTCCTGAACATCCAATATACTCCAAGTATGCTTTGCAAAGGTTAGAAATACTGTACAGTTTGTTTCACTTTACTTCCAAAAATAGAATTTATTGAAGATGTCCTTTTGTAAAGAGTTCTCAATAAATAAAAAAGAAGCTTATTACAGGACTTGATCTTGAAATAAAACAACGCTTCCATAATTGTAAGCAATGGCAATATAAGACATTAAGAAAAAAAAACGGAGTAGCATGCTTCTCTTTGTTCACTTGCTCCGTCTTTCTCTTTCTCCAATTCCCTCTGACACTGCAACTTTTTGTTTAATTTTTATGCAAATAGACTTCTTTGGCTTGATCAGACTTTATCACATATCTTTAGTTGGTATCCGGCTTGCTTAGTAGAAGACAAAAATGGAAAGAAGGGGGAAAAAAAAAAAAAACCCGACAAATAATAGGAAGGATTTGTAGCAGCTGAGGCTTTGCATTCAAATGTTGGTCGGCCTCCTCTGAGCCTCAGCTTTATCATGTCTTTACAGCCAACAGCTTGTTTATGAATAAAAAATGTGGCATGAAACCAGAGGAGTGAATTGTCTTTGTTTTGTCAAGTGTGCTGAGACAAAATGCTTGCTGCTCACAAGTCTTCACTTCATACAAGCCTTCTGGGACCTACAGGGGCAGCTGGACTCAAACTGCTACCTGCAGTCTGGTTGCTATGGCAAGGTTGCTTCACCTCCTTGAAAGCTCTTGAATATTCACTACCAAAAGTGTGCCCATTCATTGAACAGGAGAAACATGGAAAGGAAACAAAAGTGTAAGGGTTTCAATGTATAAGTGTTATAAACACTTCATTTTTTTTTTTTTTTATGTCGTTGTATGGATCAAATGTGTTCAAATTAAAATGTCTATAATTACTGATAAATACATTTTGATTTTTGTGAGATGGAAAAAAAAAATGAATGTGACCAGAAAAATAAAATGTCTGCAGCTGTGTGATAAAAAGCATAAAAAAAAACAAATTTCAGCATGATTAAATCGTGCATCAAGTCCAAGCATGTCACCTGCCACCACGTACGAACATGTTACGACCACACATACACAGATTTCCCTACCGCGGTGACATACATATTTACATAATTTATATATCTCTAATATATTTAGCAGAGTTTTACAGAGGACATAGAATCCTTCAGGCAAGTTAGGCCTTGTGAAAGAGGCGCTTACTAGATATGAATGAATCATTTCATGCAAGTTAGAACTTGCAGCAAATATGATTGGTTTACTCCAAACTGGAACTGGCCAGGAAGCAACGACTTGCTTTACCATGATTTGCTTAGTGAACCAAAGGGCCGCTTACCAGTTCAATGGTACCGTAGGAAGAACAAATTCTGAATAAACATTAAACAAACAATTTAATTTAATTAAAATAAAGAAGCTTGGACTAGAGACCTGTGGGTATAATAGGCTGCGGCCTTTTATTAAAATTAACATAAAATATGGAATATACCATAACCAAAACGATGAAATATTAAAATACACCTGTAGTTCAGCCATAAAGCTCAAACTACGACCAATATACAACAAACCCTTTCTACCAAGAGAAGGACAAATGTAAAAACAAAAGCCGCGACAAAAAGTGCGGGAGGGTGGGATGTGACTTCTTCCTCTGCTCCCCGCTGACTGTCTGTGTATAACGGCTTTTTCTTCTTTATATAGGCAGCTACTCGTGCCAACTGGATGGTTTACTTCGGATTGGACCGTGCCAACTGTATGGTTTACTTCGGATTGGACCATTTAAGGTAAGTACTTTACTAACAACATTTTTTTCCACTTTAACTGTTGTTTTGCCATGGCCCCATACATGGAGGGTGGGTACATTTCATGACCCGCCCTCTATTTTCATTCTGGCATTGGTGGAGTTCTCAACAGGCCCCAATACAAAGGGGTAGATTTACAAAAACTTGTGCACTCAGAATCTGGTGCAGCTGTGCATGGTAGCCAATCAGCTAAGGCTGGCCATACGTGTTAAATTTTCTTTTACAATTTTCTGATAATTGGGAGTACACACTATAAGAAAATCAGGTGAACGATTGTCCGATTTTCCTTGTGGTTTCAGAGCAAATTGGAACCGATGAACGAAGATTCATACGAAAATACTCGTACGACAAAGGCATTTTTTTTAGTTTATTGTTTCTGATCATGCGCAGTCTTTCTTTTCTGATTTTTCTTGTACAAAAATCATACGAAAACGGGACACAAACGAAAATCTTTTTTTTCCATACGACAAAAGTTTTGGAGTTTGTCCCTTCGAGAATTTTCACACTATATGAAAATTCTTTGGAATGAATATGTTCGCTTGATTTTCTTATAGTATTTTGCTAGCCATTAGATTTACCAAAACCATATAATATGAGGTCAAACCTAAACAACTTTCAGATGTATCCAATTAGGCAGGCCCTTGCACTACATAGTTTAATGTATAGCTAAAGGAAAATTATACAAATAATTGAACATGTATGGCCAGCCTAACTTTAGCTTGTTCAATTAAGCTTTGGCAATAAAACCTGAAAGCTCATTGGTTTCTTTGCAGAGTCGCACCAGATTTTGCACTGTTAAGCTATAGTAAAAAAAAAAAAAAAAAGTCTGTGCTTCAGAAATAATACTGGTCTTATAGCCCTTTTGGCTCTAAACGCAGAATTCACATTCAATCCCACCAAATGACTCTAACTAAAATGATGCCAGGGCCCTGATGGTGGCCAATGCATGTTCTGTATATTTGAACCCAAAGAGTGGCCCTGTGAACTATTTTAACTGTTTTTTTAATATCAATTTTTAGCAGGAATACTTCTCTGAAACACTGGCCAAGCAGGTTTTCCACCAATCACTCACTTGTAATGCTTACAGCCCAAAATCCCTAATTATACGTGTATACATTTAAAGTATGACTACATTGCACAATACCTCAAGGGTTTTTTAACTATAAGTAGTGAGAGAACAAAATAACATTTGCTCTATTTCCAATTGAACTTGACATCTAGGGAGATCATTTCTTCTAATCAGTTCACTCAATAGGCTGCAATTCAGGGCTTTCAGGCTCCATTCACACCTATGCAGTTTGCATTTTTTTGTGCTTTTCAGATTAACTACTTCAATACAGTGCCCTTTCACCCCCTTCCTGCCCAGGCCAATTTTCAGCTTTCAGCGCTGTCACACTTTGAATGACAATTGCGCGGTCGTGCTACACTGTACCCATATGAAATTTTTATCATTTCTTTCACACAAATAGAGCTTTCTTTTGGTGGTATTTAATCACTGCTGGGTTTTTTATTTCTTACAAAAAAAAAAAAAAAAAAAGGTTTTCTTATGGTCTGTGAGTAAATTTTGAAAATAAGTAATTATTCTCCTTCACTGATGTGGCAGCACTGATAGGCTGCACTGATGAGGAGGTACTAAGACGCCGCACTGATAGGTTGCACGTTGCACTGATGAACACTGATAGGCAAGACACAAATCGCAGCAAAAACGGACTACATTTTTTTTTTTTTTTTTTTTTTGGAGAAGCTGCAGAAAAGCAACACTGGTTTTGCATTTAAAAAAGTCCCTGACCCTTTCAAAAAACACAGAGGCAAAAAAAAAAAAAAAAGCATTGATGTGACTGTGTACTATTGGAACTCATGTTTAAAATAACGTCCTGCCTTTTTGCAAAAAAGCATGAGAAAAGGCATTGTTGTGAATGGAGCCCCAAGCCAACTTTTTTATGCTGGTAACTTAAAGCAGTTCCTACACACGGTTAAACTCAGTGACAAAATTAAAGCTTCAGGTTTGGGTTCACATTTAGCGAGAACGCAGCTCACAGCAGGGGTCCAGTGTGTCCCTGTTGTCCATTTCAGGCCCGAATTTTTACCTGAATTCGGAGCCAAAGACGCATGGGACCCCTGTGCAATCCGCTACACAGCCACCCCAGAAATGGGTGAACCGGCTCCATTGCGAGTCAAGCACAATCTCCTGTCATGCCAATTGGATGCAGGAAAAAACATATCTAATTTGCGCTAGTGTGAACCCAGCCTAAACCTCTTAGCTGGCTCTGTACTGCAAATTCCCCAGATTAGGCTCCCCATGTCTGTACTGTTACAGCCATGCCTAAATACACACTATCACTGTGAGCTTCCTACACACTGCCCCAGCAGGACCACTATCTTAGTGCAGACCCTGCCTTTAATCAAACACACCTGTCCTCAATTTGGTTACCTGTTTCAGCTGTTTTTATTGGTTGAGCCAGATGGACTTGTGACTTTTTCAACCTCACTAACTATGTAACACCCTTTCCTTGCCAAAACTGGTTACATAGTAGTTGAGGTTGAATAAAGACTATAGTCCATCCATGGTTCTCCACATGCCACTTATCACACTACATAAAAATTTCTGACATTTAAATGTACAAAATAAAAAAACTCCCAGTAGTAATACATACCGTATCTCTGAGAAGGACATTTATTAACCACTTCTGGACCGGAAGGTTTTACCCTCTTAACCGCTTTACCACTGAGCCTATTTTTGACACTTTTTGTTTACAAGATTAAATCAGTATTTTTAGCTAGAAAACTACTTAAAACCCCCAAACATTATATATATTCTTTTAGCAAAGACTCAGGAGAATAAAATGGCAATCATTTCAATATTTTTTGTAACGCGGTATTTGCGCAGCGGTCTTTCAAACACCATTTTTTTTGGAAAATTAGGAAAAATCACATTTCACTGCATTTAAAAAAAAAAAACAAGCAGTAAAGTTAGCCCATTTTTTTTATATATTGTGAAAGATGATGTCTCGCCGAGTAAATAGATACCCAACATGTTACGGTTTAAAATTGCGCACATCTGCGGAATGGCGACAAACTACGGTCAATAAAAATCTCCATAGGCGACGCTTTAAAAAATTTTAACGGTTACCAGTTTAGAGTTTAAAGGCCCGTACACACGTACCGATCGTCGGCATACAAACGTCGGTGGACGAAGGATCTGCCGATTGTACGCGTGTTAGTATGGTGCCTCCGACAGATGTCTGCGCACAATCCGCGGACAAAAGTCTTTCGTGCAAACATGAAAATATTTGTATGCCGACACCAGAACGGACGATTGTTCGCCTGTCAGTACACAATTCGGCCGACAGACCGCAGATTTGCAAGACTGGGCATGCTCAGAAAATAGAAAACACAGGGAAAGTTAACCATTACATGACATCACTTCTGCAGTCGGCGGACAAAATTCTTGTGCTGTCCTTGTGCTGTCTTTGCACTTTTCAGCAGACACCGACATCCCGGGGAGAAAAGAGGAACATTTGTAAGCCGACCATCGGTACGTGTGTACGGGGCTTAAGTGTAGCTCTTTTTTTAAAATTATTGTTCATGCTCTGGCAATGGCGGCGATACCTCACCTGTGTGGTTTGAACAGCGATTTAATTTGCAGTGTGACTTCATTATACATTTCCTTTCGTGCGCGAGGTAACGGCGATGGGGGAGGCTACATTTTTTTTTTCCTATTTATTTTCTTTTTTTTTTTTATTTTAACACAGGTTTTTTTTTAAAAAAAATCTGATCACTTTTATTGCTGTCACAAGCAATGTAAACATCCCTTGTGACAGCAATATGAAGTGACAGGTACTCTTAATGGAGGGATCGACCCTAGACCCCTCCACTACACTTCCATGTATTCAAAACGCCGAAAACTGCATTTTTGAATACATTCACTTTTTGAATCTGCCGCCTTTAGCAGCAGAGTAACCCGGACGTGACGCCATGGACGCCGCCTCCGGGTTACGTCATCAGAGACCCGATCGAAGCCGCTTCTGGCTTTGATCGGGACTCCATCCAGCCGGCGGACGTGCCGCATGAGTGCTCTGGTCTCCCGGTGGAACGAGACCCGGGCAAAGCTGCGGAAGGCGGTGGGAGGGAGGGGATGTTCCCTTCCACTCGCCGGGGTAACGATCAAGCGGCTCCCAAGCCGCATCGGTCATTACCGCCGGAGAGCCGACCGCTGGCTCTAAAAAACGGTATCAGGGTGATGCCTAGAGGCATCGCCCCGGTACAACCACGCAAAGTCAGCCGAAGTAGGTCTATATCGCTAGACGTTAAGTGGTTAATGACCAGGCCATTTTTTTTTGCGATACGGCACTGCGCTAATTTACTTGACAATTGCACGCCCGTGCGACGCTGTACCCAAATAAAATTGATGTCCTTTTTTCCCACAAATAGAGCTTTCTTTTGGTAGTGTTTGATCACCTGTGCGATTTTTATTTTTTGCACTATAATCAATGAAAGAGCAACAATTCTGCCAAAAAAACAATATTATTTTTACTTTCTGCTGTAAAATATTCCCCCAAAAAAATTTAAAAATCAAATTTTTTCATCATTTTAGGCCGATATTTATTCTGCTACATATTTTTGGTAAACAAAATCCCAATAAATGTATATTGATTGGTTTGCGCCAAAGTTATGGCATCTAGAAACTAGGGGAAAGATTTATGTTATTTTTAGTTATTTTATTTTTTTACTAGTAATGGCGGCGATCAGAGATTTTTAGCGGTACTGCGACATTGCGGCGGACAGATCTGACCCCTAACTGAAATTTTGAAACTTTTGAGGGGACTAGGGATATTACTACAGTAATCAGTGCTAAAAATATGCACTGTTACTGTACTAATGACACTGGCAGGGAAGGAATTCACACCAGGGGCGATCAAAGGGTTAAATGTGTCCCTAGGGTGTGCTTTCTAACTGTGTGGGGAATGAGCTTGCTGGATGAACACAGAGACCTGTGTTCCTAAATAGGAGGAACACAGGATACTTGTGCAGCATTTTTGGAGCATGTTTGGAGCACTAAAAAAAAAGCGCCTGAAAGACGCCCCTCTCCATTGAAATTAATAGAAAGCACCCGAAAAGCGCAGCAAAAGTGCTCAGCATTTAATGGGCAGTTTTCAAGTGACTCATTGTGAAAGGGCTCTAAGAAATGATCAGGGGCAGGTCTTATTCGGTTACAGTGCTACTTCAAAGAGGTTTCTATGAAATAAACTGCAATCCTGTAGTACGTCTCTCTCTTAATATGTCTCAGTGCTTCTGTTTAGCATTGCCTTGCTGTGCAACAGAATTGATAAATGTTTCTCTCGTTCAAGATATTGATTGCTTAAGTATTATTGTTTAGAAGGAAGTGGTACAAGTGTGAGTGATGCTGATGGTGTGTTAAAGGATAAGTTCACTTCACTTCGCCGGTAAAAGAAATGTGCATTTGCCTTTTTTTTTTTTTGGAGCCTGGACAGCATTGCACCAGCGATCAACAGTTCCGCAACAGCTGGAGGGCTGTAGTTTGAGGATCCCTGGTCTGGAGGATCGGATTGAATAGGATCAGATGAAAATGGACAGGGGGTCCGTCTCTGCAAAGTAAGTGGAGATGGAGAGATGGAGATCGGTGGATCAATCCCCGCTGAGCAAAACTGAGTCCGCCAGGCGCACTGCCCGTGTGAATGGGGCCTTCTCTCCACTTTTTTTAGTTGATGAAAATAAACTATTACTACTTCTATTTATAAGAAATTATCCCAAAAGCATATTTTGATTGGTTGGCGCAAATGTTATCATGTCTACAAACTAGGGGAAGGATTTACGTCATTTTTATTTTATAATTTTTACTAGTAATGGCGCAATCTGCGATTTTTAGTGGGACTGCGACATTGCGGTGGACAGTTTGGATCAGCTTCCCCGCTGCCTAATGGGGGGCGTGAGGAGCGATTCCGTGAACCGACATATAGGTACGTCGGTTCGCACGGCCGAGCCAGCCTGCCACAGTATATCTGCGGGGGGCGGTCGGCAAGTGGTTAAAGTAGTATTAAAGTGTTACTAAATCCACAATCAGTGTGTATATGCAGTAAAGCATGATTGTTATACTCACTGTGGAAACCCTATTTTTCATCCGTTTGGAGGATCGGATGAAAACGGAGAGGCGGTCTCTCCCATAGAGGAGAGCGGGGCTCTGACAGGTCTGTCTCTGCAAAGTAAGCAGAGACGGACCTGTCATCCACCTGCACATGGGGGGGATCGGTGGATCGATCCCCCTCAGAAAAATGGAGTCCGCCCATGTGAAAAGACCCTAAAACTATTATACAACCCATTCAAGCCATACACTTGATTTAGGGTTGCTGCATGGCATTCCAATGGACCCTCCCCCCACTCCTTCAGCTGGAAAAAGAACAAAACACTCTTCCGGCCTTCTGAAAAGGCATCCACTGTAGATTGCTTTTCAGAGGGGTGGGTAGTTTTCTAGCAAAAAATACTGATTGTAAGCTGTATGCCCGAACATCATACATGAAGTGACAGAAGAATTAGAGGCAGCCTTCATCTACAGAAGATCTGTGATTTGTTCTCCAAGATGTTTGGAACAACCAATCTACTGAGTTCCTTCTAAAGCCCCGTACACACGTACCGATTGTCGGCCGTAAATATTCGGCCGCCGAACGATCGGCTGATTGTTGGCTTGTTAGTATGATGCTTCCGACAACCGACAGCGACTTTTCGGCCGAACAGAATCGGGTGTGCAGGCTATAAAATTTTTGGTGGCCGTCACCAGAATGGCCGATTGTTCGCCAGTCAGTACAGAATTCGGCCAACAAACGGCAGATTAGCAAGACTGGGCATGCTCAGAGAAGAAAAAACACACGGAAAGTTAACCATCACATGACATCACTTCTGCAGTCGGCTGTTTTTGGCCGACAAAATTCGTGTGCAGTCTTTTGCACTTTTCAGCCGACAGGACAGCACCGGACAAAAGACGGCCGATCGTTCAGCCGACATTCGGTACGTGTGTACAGGGTAAAGACTGTGGGGTTGATAAACTGCAAAGTGCAAAATCTGATGGAGCTGTGCATGGTGGCAAACCAGCTTCTAACTTTGCCTTGTTCAATTAAGCTTTGACAAAAACAAATCCTGGAAGCCGATCACTTTCTATGCACAGCTGCACCAGATTTGCACTCTCCAGTTTTAGTAAACCAACCCCAATGCAAGTGAATTACCTAGAAGAATTGATGCTGTTTTGAAGGCAAAGGATGGTCACTCACGCCAAGCATTGATTCGATTTTGATTTCTCTTCTGTTCATTCAGGCCCCTTTCACATGGGCTTTCCGATCAGGTTTTTCAGGCGGACCTGATTTGGATGCTCCATGCACCACTGTGGAGCAGCGGATGTCAGCAGTGACAGCTCCGCTGACATCTGCTGCTCTCCGATCCGATCCTGTCCGTGAAATCCGGACGGATGGAAACCCTATTTTCCATCCGTCTGGAGCAAAGGTCCTCAAACTATGGCCCTCCAGTTGCTAAGGAACTACAATTCCCATCATGCCTAGTCATGTCTGTGAATGTCAGAGTTTTACAATGCCTCATGGGATGTGTAGTTCCGCAACAGCTGGAGGGCTGTAGTTTGAGGATCCCTGGTCTGGAGGATCGGATTGAATAGGATCAGATGAAAATGGACAGGGGGTCCGTCTCTGCAAAGTAAGTGGAGATGGAGCTGTCATCCGCCTGCTCAGCGGAGATCGGTGGATCAATCCCCGCTGAGCAAAACTGAGTCCGCCAGGCGCACTGCCCGTGTGAATGGGGCCTTCTCTCCACTTTTTTTAGTTGATGAAAATAAACTATTACTACTTCTATTTCTGAAAGCATTCTTAATTTACAGCATTTTCTCAAATGAGTGTATTTTGGATGTGTAATCAATGTTTTACCTGTGACCGGAAGGTTTTACCCCCTTAATGACCAGGCCATTTTATGCCACTTTAACGGACAATTGCGTGATCATGCGACGCTGTACCCAAATAGAGCTTTCTTTTGGTGGTATTTGATCACCTGTGTAAATTTTATTTTTTGCGCTATAAAAAAGAAAAGAGCGACAATTCTGAAAAAAATATATATATTTTTCACATTCTGCTATATAAATCCCAATAAAAAATGTAAAAATCAGATTTTTTTCATCCTTGTAGGGCAATTTGTATTCTGCTACATATTTTTGGTAAGAAATTATCCCAAAAGCATATTTTGATTGGTTGGCGCAAATGTTATCATGTCTACAAACTAGGGGAAAGATTTACGTCATTTTTATTTTATAATTTTTACTAGTAATGGCGCAATCTGCGATTTTTAGTGGGACTGCGACATTGCGGTGGACAATCCAAAAGCAAACATGCATTATTTTGTAGCTTACCAGTTCCTAAATGTGATGGTTGCATTCATTTTATTTTTTTTAGGCATTTTTCTTTTATTTTCAACTGGGGGTCCAGCCAATAAGTCTGTTGTTTTTTAAAAGAACAAGCTTTAAATCTGCTAGGACATTTAACACTCTCCTCCCCCCTGACTGACAAGCTACTGTCCAAAGGTGCCCATGTGCTTCTTCATCCAGAGTTAGAGCAATCTAATGCAGGTGTGTTACTGGCTAGATCACCAGGTGAAAATAGAGGGTGAAAAAGGCTTAGGCCCCTTTCACACAAGCGGACTGTTAAGATCCGCCTGTCCATTTTTTTGGCGGATCTGAACGGATGCCCCATGCATCTCTATGGGGCATCGGATGTCAGCGGAGACATGTCCGCTGACATCCGATCTGATCCGATCCGTCAAATCTGGATGGATGGAAACCCTATTTTCCATCCATCCAGCGGATCGGATGGGATTGGAGGAGAATGGACAGACGGTCCGTTCTCATCTGATTCCCCCATAGAGAACAGCGGGGACCTGACAGCTCTGTCTCCCCACACAGCGTGGAGACAGAGCTGCTATCCGCCTGCTCAGCGGGGGATCGGCAGATCGATCCCCCGCTGAGAAAAACTGAGTCTGCCGACGGACTCTACAGTGTGAAAGGGGCCTAAAAAGAGATGTATGGGTTTCTTTTTGTTTTTTAATGTATACTTACCTAGGTGGATGCAGCATCAGTCCGATGCTGCATCTGTCCCCAGGCGCCTCTACACTGGGAACTGAGCGATTGAACACCTCCAATCACTCAGTTCTGACAGCTCCGTGAGCAAAGAGCTGCTGACTATCAATAGGGTTCTCTTCCATCTCAAAAAACAGAACTGAACGGAACGGACGAAAAAAGGATGTCAGCGGATGGTCATACGTTATGTCCGTTTTTCATCCGCAAACGGATGGAGGAAAAATGGACATACGGAACGCCCGTATGAAAGGACCCAAAGTCTCCAAAATAGAATATCAATACAGAAAAGAGAAAAACACTTCAAAAGGACAACCCCACATCCCCTGAACTCACCTACATCAATGTATCCCTAATCATTTCCAAAATATTCAATATATAGACTACAAAAATTAGTTTGGTATAAACTGGATAGCGTCGGGACGTACATGGACATTTGAATAGGCAGCAAATAATAATAAAAAAAAAACAAAGCAGGTTTTATCTTGCAATAAAAATGTGTGTATTTAAAGCAGAGTTCCACACAGAAGTGGAACTTCCTCTCATTTGTTTTCTCACCCCCTCCAGCGCCACATATGGCACCTTTCAGGGGGGAGGGGGGAATGGGTACCTGTTTTTGACAGGTACCCTGCCCCACTTCCGGGATACGGTGCCACGGCGCTGTCCCTCAGAAGTTTGGCCCCCTCCTCCTTCCCCCGCCACCAAGCCAATCCGAATGCACAGCACGCTTCACGCATGCGCATTAGGGACCCGTCCGTGAAGCCGCATGGTTTTACTGCCGGGTTCCCTTACCGGCAATGGCTGTGGAAGCATCCGACAGCCCATGGAAACATCGGCTGCGGTGCCGACATCGCTGGACTCCAGGACAAGTAAGTGTCCTAATATTAAAAGTCAGCATCTACAGTATGTGTAGCTGCTGACTTTTAATTTTTGGAGGGGGTGGTGGAACTCCGCGGAACTCCGCTTTAAGAGATAATAGCCACAAATAGTGGGGGATATTCAGTAAGGCATTTGAAAAACCTTTCTGATGGGGGTGTTCGGATGGCCTAGGGACACTTCCGACATCTCCAATATGTTACAGAGCTCCTCATACTTATTGTGTTGATCGTTCTGCTTTACTCTTCCCGTATTGTTCGCATTGACTATGTTATAAAGTTAGGCACTAATGTACTTAATCCTATGTTGGTAGAAAATGAATGATGACCTATTTGGATGTTTGTATTTTATTTGAAATTCTTCAATAAAAACATGGTAAAAGAAATACCTTGCAACATTTTCACCAATGTGTGTGACAAATTCATGTAGTTCTTATTTGCAACACTTTTACTGCCTGTCACTATTTGTGAGACAAATTCATAAACAAATAACACCATATCGATGAAAGTGGAGGTAAATAAGACCTCTTTCATGTTGGAGTAAATTGTGTTGCACAAGTAAATGTTGTGTCACAGGCAAAACTCTTCTGAGACTTCTGAGTCCTGCTACAGACTCATAAACCTTCAACTGACATGTACATAAATCTGTCGTAAGTTGCACCTCTAGCACACCCCAGTTAGAAACTGCAGATGAACAGGGATACCCCACACCTGCAATGCTAGGCACACCAAATCTTCAGAGGCACACAAAGTCAGAAAACAGGCCGTAGCTTTGTTTTTGTTGTTTATTAGGGGGTTAACAACATAGATGGGGATAGGGAGTTTATGTTGACAGTAACAACAACTTCAGGGACAACTTCCTATATACTCCTCTTTAGCTTTCCTCCTGCACACATGCCTGCTAATCCACTTGGTACTATACAGACTCCTTGTCAGCTCAGCAACAACCCCTTACAGGGACAACTCACAGTCCCTTAAAATAGCACATATGGATTGAAACGGTGTATAACCCTTCCTTCTGCTTCTTCTGTGGCCACTGATCCCAGCACCACTTCTTCAGGCAATTCTAACCCACTTAGCTTCGGCTACCTCTTCCACCAGCCCTCCTGGCTCTCTCTCTACAACAGTCTGCCCCGCTGACTCTTCGCCAGACTACCCAGTTGACTCTTCACCAGCCCACCCAGCTGACTCTCTGGAGATTTCTCAGGGGAAAGGTAGAAGACTTAAGCCCACTGCTGTCCTCAAGGGAGACTGACTACATGTGGCAGTCTCCCTCCTTTTTAGTCCCCACCACTGTTGAATTACTAAAACTGTCCTCTCTTTTCTCCTGTGCCTCCAGGAAAGCTTCCTCCTTTGTGTCTTTGACAGGATCCTTCCAGCACCCGAGCCCCAGCCCAAGGCAGGTAACACCCCCCCCCCATAGACTAGCGGGTACCCCTCAGGGTCACTGACAGACTCTCCAACACACACACTCTCCATCTTCCACCTGACTGCCCTGCTGTCTTGGCCCATGTCTATTTATGAGATTATCTCTGTCCCCTGCTAGCCTGCCACTGGGGATTGGCTGAGGCCTCAAAAATATGCATGGCAGCTCCTCCTAACCCCGGCCCTCTAATTCTAGAAGGTTCTCCAACCTTCCAGACATCGGGGGAGGCACCAGAGAACTGCCAACATGAGTCATCCAGCCCTGAACTTCAATAACCCTGACCCAAATATAGACAAATTTAAAGCATGAGTCAGAATACGGTTTGCCTACTCGACTTCTAGCACACACTAGAGGATGCTACACACCATTTGTGGCACTATCACAAGACAAATTTCTAATGAGTATCTAAGACACTCTTTATGAAATTACCAGACTATTTAGTGGCTGGACAGTAGGTAAGTAGCTTGGTAAGGTCGCAATGTAAAAGTGAGAGAAATAAACAGAGTGTTTTTTTTTTTTTTTAAAGATAATAGCCCAACATATTTAATAATGGCTGAAAAATATATAAGAAGCATGCTAAGACTGCATTGTGAGATGGGGGGATGAGGCAGGTTGCATCCTGAAAATTACCATTAGTGTGTTTTATCTGCTAAGACAATATCTTTTAAAAATGTCTCAGTTGCTGAACAAATTGTAGGCAGCTTGGTTAATCCACAATATAAGAGAGAAAGATGAGGCAGATTTTATCTTTATTCACTTTGGATGACTATTGCGCGGTCATGCAAAACTGTACCCAAATTACATTTTTATAATTTCTTTCACACAAATAAAGCTTTCTTTTGGTGGTATTTAATCACCGTTGGGTTTTTATTTTTACTTAAAAAAAAAGAAAAAAGTCAAAATTTTGAAAATAAAAAAAGTTTTTTGTTATTTTCTGTCAGTAAGTTTTGTAAATAAGTAATTTTTCTCCTTCACTGATGTGCGCTGATGAGGCAGCACTGATGGGCACTGATAGGCTGCACTAATGGGCACTGATGAGGACACACTTATGGGCACTGATGAGGAGGCACCAATATGCCACACTGATGGGCACTGATAGGTGGCACTGATAAGCACTGATAGGCGGTACTGATGGGCACTGATAGGTGGCACTGATAGGCGGCATTGACAGATGGCACCAATGGGCACTGACATGTGGCACTGATGGGCATCACTGATGGGCGCTAACAGGCAGCAATGATGGTCACAGATGAGCAGGCACTGATGGGCACTGATTGTGGGCACTATGGGCACTGATTGTGGGCACTGTGGGCACTGATTGTGGGCACTGTGGGCACTGATGGGCACTTTTTTTACTGTACTGTAATTAGGGCACTGATGATCAGTGCCCTGATTACCTGTCCTAGGCTCCCCCTTGAGGAGAAGCCGCTGATCGTCTTTCCTCGCCACGCACTCTAACAGTGTGAGGCTAAGAGCGCCGATAAATGGCACTTCCTCATTTACATGTGACCGGCTGTGATTGGACACAGCCAATCACATAGGTAAAGAGCCACGTCATTGGCTCCTTACCAAGATCAGGGTTGCGCCGTGTCCTAGGAACACGGCGTGGCCGTGATCGCCACGCTGCACACCCCCGCGAGCACGCGAGAACGGCCATTCTGGGGCGCCGTCATGTAACATCCTCCCAGAATGGGGACTGCACCGCTCCGCTGTCATTTGACGGTGGACTGTGGCAAGTGGTTAAATAGAAAATAGAGTGTGTTCTTTGAGGGACAATAGCCACAACTATTGCACAGTGGCTGGACAACATGTAAGTGATGTGATAAGGCTGCAATATGAGAGGGAGAGATGAGGTAGTTTTTAACTTGAAATAAAAGTTAAAATATATTATTTAAGAGAAAATAGGCCACAATTATTGTGCAGTGGTTGGACAGTATTTAAGCAGCTTAATTATGCTGCTGAAATACAAGATTGAGAGACAAAGCAGTTTTTATATTGATAGACAAATTAGAATGTTTGTGAAGATGAGAATTTCAGTTTCTATTCACAAAGCATGTCCTCCAATTAGAAGCTACATGGGAGCATAACAATATCAAATTGCCCTAGCTATTATATTTTAAGTTTTAAAATGTATTTTATCCTAGAGCAGATTCTGTTTGACTACCTTTCAGTCAAATTTAGATTTGACATACCAATATACAGTATTGACTGGTGTATAAGCATTATAAGGTAATGAGCGTAAATATGTGGTATTCTGTATCATTCAGCATCCCACACCTTTCTCTCCCTTTCCAAAAGGGGTTCAAGAGATATCTGTTTACTATTAACCCAATGAGGGATTAAAATTTCAAGGATTAGCATGCCATTTCTTTTTGGGGACTCTATCGCTGCATGCTGTGACAACATTACATTTATAGGACCATAAAGCCCCATTGCCACTCAAAGTGCTTGCATAAAATATCCTCACATTTCTACATCATGTCAGCTAGTTTGGACACTCAAAGTTCAGCTTGCAGTGAGAGAGATAATTGGGGAAATCCCCTACTTTCAGACATGGGAAAAGAAAAATTAGAAAAAACAGCACAATAGGAAACAAAAAGCTGACTGCAGTTGTAAGTGACACCCACGACATTTTTTTGCATCGTATAGAAAATGGGTAAATCCACTGTCAAAGATTTTGTTTGCCATCTGTGCCTAATTCATGAGATTTACTTTTACTTTATGTTGTGTAGAAACAACAGAAAGTAAAAAGAAATGTCACTGAAGTGAGGTAAGTTTCCTCTTAGACAGTTTTCACTGGAACAAGTGTCCTCATTGGAAGATTTCCCTTCTATTCCTGTTCACTTTTATTACCGGTGACAATGGCCTCCAGGACAAATGATTAAAGTGAGTCTATCTAACTGGGACACTTACAGCCATTTAAATCTGACATAGGCTCTCACCCATTACCACTGTATCCTAAACTAGAAAATAAAAATACTGCTGCGAAAAGAAAGGAGCCAAACACATAAGTAGGAAATTGTATTCATGGGGGCATTCTGTACACAATGTTCAGAACACTCAAGGGTTGTAATGGTTACAAGGAAGAAATATTTAAGTGTATCTAATCCCATAGCTGCAGATTAAACAGAAAGCTAGCCTCATGCACAAGGCCACCTGGGACCACATGATGTAAAATTTGCATACAGTATATTTCCCTTTCTGGAAGCCACAGGTGCTGCGTACAGCCGTCCATAAAAGGTGACGGCTGTATGCAAGTATACATCAGTACTTTAATAAACACATGCATGGACAGGAACGTGCAACCCTGAACATAACGTACCCACATCCATGGTTGTACATCCAAATGCATGTGCTTGTTTATGTATGTACCAGTGTACTATTGCTTTCTATGAGCAGTTTTACGCAGTACCTGTGCTCCCAGGCGAGGAGTAATGCCCAAACCTTATGTCTTACAGCCCCAGATGGCCATGTATATCTAATCCCATAGCTGCAGATTAAACAGAAAGCTAGCCTCATGCACAAGGCCACCTGGGACCACATGATGTAAAATTTGCATACAGTATATTTCCCTTTCTGGAAGCCACAGGTGCTGCGTACAGCCGTCCATAAAAGGTGACGGCTGTATGCAAGTATACATCAGTACTTTAATAAACACATGCATGGACAGGAACGTGCAACCCTGAACATAACGTACCCACATCCATGGTTGTACATCCAAATGCATGTGCTTGTTTATGTATGTACCAGTGTACTATTGCTTTCTATGAGCAGTTTTACGCAGTACCTGTGCTCCCAGGCGAGGAGTAATGCCCAAACCTTATGTCTTACAGCCCCAGATGGCCATGTAAATGAAAAATAATATCTATTTACAAATTGACTTTATTTAATTCAGGTACTTATATAGCACTGCCAATTTATGCAGCACTTTACGTATTAATTTTACATTAGTCCCTGTCCTCCAGGAGCTTGCAATCTAAGGTCCCTAACTCACATTCATACATACACATACTAGGGCCAATTTACACAGGGGCTGATTAACTTACCAGCTCGTCTTTGGAGTGTGGAAGGAAATCAGAGTACCCGGAGGAAACCTACACAGGCACAGGGAGAACATGCAAACTCCGTGCAGGTAGTGCCATGGTTGGGATTTGAACTGAAGACACTAGTGCTGCTAGCAGGGCCGGCCCTACCATGGGTCCCGCTGGGTCAATTGTACCCAGGCAGAACTTTAAGAGGTGCAGCAAATTGACGCCCAAGATTTTTTTTTGTGTGTCATCAGTTTGCGGCACATTACGGGCGGCATTTCAACATCTCATACTGTCTTCCATAGTGCAAACTGATGAGTACGAGTAGGCGGAGCGTCTCCTCCGGGGATCGTGGTGTGTGCAATGACGTCAGATATCAGCACATTCCATCTCACGCAGGGCAGGCTGGATCTTCTAGGGCGGTGGCCATGGCAGACACAGGAGTGATGGGAGTACTGAGGACAGACAGTCGGTGTTTGGTAGACCAGTCCGATGGTGAGTTATGGAAGAAGATAACAGTATACATAATATTTTCTAATTTTTTATTTAATAAAGTTATGACTTTCTTTCCTGTTTAATTTCTTGTCTCTATACCCCACAAAGCAGCCCATTAACCCACCACAAAGCAGCCCTCTAACCACCCCCCCCACAAAAAAGCCCCTTAACCCCCCCCCCACAATGAAGCCCCTTAACCCCCCCCCCACAATGCATCTCCTTACAAATTTTCCATATAGACAAGGTGCTATTGCATGTAAATCTGACTTCCTTATAAATTTATTTTAGTTTTATTTATGATATAAAATAATGGATGGGGGGCCTTTTGGTGGGCGTGATTTATTTTTGGGGGTTGGGGGGCAGCATTTCATCCTTGGACCTAGACAGCACAATGTCTTGGGCCAGCTGTGGCTGCTAGGCGGAAGTGCTAACTAAGTAGCCACTGTGCTGCCCCCAAATAAGTGTTGCAATTATATCTTTTAACTGTAATAACAAATGTTTTCCTTTATGTCATATACACCGACATTTTTTTATCCAGCTATCAGACAAAATGTCTTTGTATAAATCCTTTATACATTCCACTTTCCCTTTCTACATTCTACTTTTCATGGTATAGTTGTAAGCAGGAACATTCCTATTTTCAGTGCTGCCTGCAGATTCATTCACACCAAACACACTGCCATTTACTTTGTATTCTTTTCTTTCACAGCAGCAAAATACATTGACAAAAGAAATTGCTTTCAAGGAGACCTGGTCATACCTGTGTGTTGAGTTGCATTGGTTTAGAAAAAATCTTCTTTTAGATCAACTCCTCTAAACCAAATGTCAATGCACAACCCAATGCACTTTAAGGCATGTGGTTTGGAAATAAAGGTGTTGTAAAGGTAGAAGGTTTTTTTTTATCTTAATGCATTATGCATTAAGATAAAAAGTCTTCTGTGTGCAGCAGCCACCCACAGCCCCCTAATTCTTACCTGAGGTCTCTCCCTGTCCAGTGATGTCCACAAGTGTCTTAGCCGTCTGAGATTCTTCCTCCTGATTTGGCTGAGACAAAATCAAAGTCAGCTAGCCAATCAGGAAAGAGAGGGGGTGGGCTGGGGTGGGGGCTCCATGTCTGAATGGAAACAGGGAGCTGTGATTCGGCTCGGGTGCCCCCATAGCAAGCTGCTTGCTGTGGGGACACTCACCAGGAGGGAGGATCCAGGAGCACCAAAGGAGCACCGAAGAAGGACCCGGGCTGCTCTGTGCAAATCAACTGCAACAGAGCAGGTAAGTATAACATGTTTGTTATTTTTATAGGAAAAAAGAAACAAGACTTTACAATCGCTTTAACAAAACCCAAGGCAACAATTAATATGTTGCATGCACCAGCAACAATAGGCTAAAACCCCATTTGCATCATTGCTGTTTTTCAGTGAAGGCAATGAAAAAGGTTAGGGTAACATTTGAAAAGTCTTATTCTGTCTTATGATAAGAACATCCCTCATTTCTAGTCTGACTTTTTTTTAGTTTAGCAGAACATGCAGCAGACTCTGATAATGAAAGCTACGTAAACATGGACTCTTCACAGCACTGTCTCTGTGATTCAATTAGATTTTATATCAACAGAGAGTCAAGCTGAGAATTACTCCTTCAGTAAAAGAGTACAGCACAAAGATACCTGCAATTATCCTCATTAACAGCGTCCTTCACAGTGAAGTCCAGGGTAGCTCCGGTAACTAGGGATGGGTCAAACCCCCCCCCCCCCTGTTTGGTTCGCACCAGAACATCTCGAATAGGGAAAAAGTTCTAGCGAACATGCAAACTGTATAGGACACGAACATGAAAAATCAGAAGTCTTCATTTTAAATGCTTATATGCAAGTTATTGCTATAAAAAGTGTATGGGGACCTGGGTACTGACCTGGGGGAATTTTTTTTAAAGCAATTGTTTTTAAAGGAGAAATAATTTTATTGATGTTTAAAGTGAAAAGATACAAATGAAAAATTCCTTTTATATAATATACCTGGGGGTTCCCCTAATGTGCTTGTAAAAGTGGCACATCTGTACAATGTATGGAGCCTGCTGCAGCAATACTGACACTTCTAAAGGAAAAAATGTCATTTAAACCTGCTCGCGGCTGTAATGCATTGTCGGCTCCTGACAATACAGATAAAAAAATGAAAAAAATGGCGTGGGGTCCCCCCAAAATCCACATCAGACCCTTATCTGAGCATGCAGCCTGGCAGGTGAGGAAAGGGGAGGTGACAAGCAAGCGCCCCCCCCTCCTGAACCATACCAGGTCACATGCACTCAACATTGGGGGGTGGGTGCTTTGGGGCAGGGGGGTTCTGCCCCCCCACCTTAAAGCACCTTGTTCCCATGTTGAGGGGGACAAGGGCCTCTTCCAGACAACCCTGGCCTGTGGTTGTCAGGGCCTGGGGGTGGGGGGCTTATCGGAATCTGGAAGCTCCCTTTAACATGGGGGCCCCCAGATCCGCCCCCCCATGTGAATGGGTATGGGCAACGCCCCTTCTGACATTACGTGATGTCCTGTGATGTCAGAAGGGGCAGTGCCACTGGGTGGTGTAGCTGGGTGGTCCGCCCCTTGCCTATAAAAAAAAACTGTCAAGGCCTGCCAGGCTGCATGCCTGCATAAGGGTCTAGTGTAGATTTTGGGGGGGGGCCACGTCGTTTTTTTTATTTTGGCGTGGAGTTCCCCTTAAAATCTATACCAGACCCAAAGGGCCTGGTATGGATTTTGGGGGGACCCCAGGCTGTTTTTTTTTTAATTTTGGCGTGGAGTTTCCCTTAAAATCTATACCAGATCCAAAGGGTCTGGTATATATTTTAGAGGGACCCCATGCATTTTTTTTTTAATTCTGTCATAGGGTTCCCCTTAACTACTTAAATACAGGGCACTTTCACCCCTTTCCTATGCAGACCAGACCAAGTTTCAGCTTTCAGTGCTCATTGGCATCTATGGGAAATATTAATCAGCTTGACATGGCACTGCTCCCAGCCTAACATTGGCTTCTATGGGAAATATTGGTCAACCTAACATGGCACTACTCTTGGTCTTTTACACTGGAATCTATAGGAAATCTTGGTCAGCTTGACATGGCACTGCTCTCTATCTTTAACCACTTTAATATAGTAATTTTTGCATTTTTATAATTTTTATAGTATTTTGATTTAGCGCTGCAATTTTTCATTGTTTCATTTTTTTTTCACTTTAACCACTTTAAGACTGGAAGGATTTGCCTCCTTTAATGACCAGGCCCTGTTTTGGGATTCGGCACTGTGTTATTTAACAGACAATTGCGCGGTCGTGTGACGCTGTACCCAAATAAAATCGATATCCTTTTTTTCAAACAAATAGAGCTTTCTTTTGATGGTATTTTATTACCTGTGAGATTTTTATTTTTTGCGCTATAAACAAAAAAAGAGCGACAATTTTGAAAAAAAAACAATATTTTTCACATTCTGCTATATCACATTCCCGAAAAAAATTGAAAAATCTAAATTTTTTAACATTGTAGGCCAATTTGTTTTCTGCTACATATTTTTAGTAACAAAAAAATCGCAATAAGCGTATTTTGATTGGTTTGCGCAAAAGTTATTGCGTCTACTAACTACGGGAAAGATTTATGTCATTTTTGTTGTGTGTTTTTTTTACTAGTAATGGTGGCTATCTGCGATTTTTTGCAGGACTGCGACATTGCGGCGGACAGATCGGACCCCTGACTGACATTTTTTACACTTTTGAGGGGACCAGTGACATTACTACAGTAATCAGTGCTAAAAATATGCACTATTACTGTAATAATGTCATTGGAGGGGAAGGGGTTAATACTATTAGTGATCAAGGGGTTAAATGTAAGCCTAGGGGAGTGATTCTAACTGTGAAGGGGCGTGGCTTGTGAGATCATCACAGTGACATGTGATCCTATATAGCAGGATCGCATAGCCTCTGTGATCACTTCAGGGAGAAGGACAGACGGCTGTGTTTACATCCGCCATCCGTCCTTCTCTGTCAGCTGCGGGAGATTGCGAGTGGCTGGCGGCCATCAGAGCCGCCTGTCACACACGCTGGCTCCCCAGCTGACGAGCCCCCGCGGCGCGCTTGCCCCCTAGAGTCTCCTGTGCGAGCAACGTAGTTTGTCCCGGAGAGGCCGTCTGCCGCAGTAAATCTGCGGTGGGCAGTCGTTAAGTGGTTTAAGTGACAAAGATGTGTAATTTGAAAACAGTAGTGGTTGCTAATGCAAAAACACCTGCAAACACACACCCAGCGCTCTAATTGAGAGGATCTAGAAACTCCCCCAAACAGTCTTTACCATAAAATTCTTTGTGCAGAAATAGCAGCTACTATAAAATGAAATAAACATGAAATATTGATGTTATTTTACCCAATATATATCTAGGGACATGGGAATAATAACATTAGCAGCACTGATATATTAAATTTAAATACTGTCCTTTTTTTAAAAAAAACAAGGAAAACCAACAAATATTTGAAATGGTTAGCAGTCCATAAAGTCCACTCAACAGGTGGTCTTCAAAGGTGTTTTGAGTTCTTATAAACTTAGGTAATGTGTTCCTTCCCCACACTGTTTGTGCTCACGTTTATTTGTCCTCAGCTTCCCACATTACAGTCCTTAGTCCCCCAACTTAATGTCCTCAGCCCCCCCCCCCACATTCTAGTCCTCAGCTCCCCCAATTTAATGTCCTCAGCCCCCACATTCCAATCCTTAGTCCCCCCACATTACAGTCCTCAGCCCCCACTTTATTGTTCTCAGCCCCCCATATTCCAGACCTCAGCTCTCCCCACTGTATTGTCCTCAGCCGCCCCCCCCCCACACACACACATTCCAGTCCTCAGCTCCCCCCACATGAATGTCCTCAGCTCCCCAAAATTCCAGTCCTCAGACCCCCCTCCCCCCCACATAACAGTCCTCTCCTCTCTGCTTAAAAAATAGATATGCAGCGTGTAAATATATATGCAAACTAAAAAAGCTGTGCCCCTGTTCAAATCTTTATAACCCACAAGAGTTGGGCTGAACACCCCCCTGTTTGGTTTGCGCCAGAACTCTCTAACATCGCAAAAGTTGGAACCCAAACCCTGAACCCTAATAAAGTCTATGGGACCCGAACTTGAACAAATAAAAATCCCCATTTTGAAGGCTTATATAGAAAATATTGGCCATAGAATGGGTATGGGGGCCCGGGAACTGCCCTGGGGAACATGTATCAAAATATGTTTTTCTAAAAAGATCGTTTTTACATGAGCAGTGATGTTAATGATGCTTAAAGTGAAACAATAAGAATAAAAAATTCCTTTAAATATAGTGCCTGGGGGGTCCCCTTAGTCTGCCTGTAAAGTGGCACATCTGTACCGTGTATAGAACAACAAAAATTACATTTATAAAGAAAGAAAAATGACATTTAAATTGCCGGCAATACAATATCATACAAAAATGTTAAAAAAAAAAAGTTGTGGGGGTCTTCCCAATAGATACCAGGCCCTTCGGGGCTGATATGGATTTTAAAATAAAACCCCACAGCAAAAAAAAAAACAAGACCCTTATCCGAGCATGCAGTCTAGCAGGTCAAGAAAGGGGGGGAGCAGGGGGGCTTAATGGAATTTGGAAGCTCCCTTTAATGGGTATGGGAACATTGTACCTTTACCCCTTTACCAAACAAAGTGTCAAAAATAAATAAAGACAGGAGGCAGTTTTTGACAATTTATTTATTAAAAAATAAAAGATCAATGACCCCCAATGTGGATCCATCATCAATCACAATGCACGTCGCTACCGCCGGACCCCCCCAAAAAAAAAACTGCTCCACCCGCGACTAAGGCTAACTGCAGAATGCCTGCTCTGCTGTTTGGCATCAAGGACCAGTGCATGATGGGTCAGTGATGTCACAAGGGGGTGATGCCACCAGGTGTCATCTTCAAGTGTCCCCGCCCCTTACCTATTTAAGAACTGTCAAACGGCAGAGCAGGCATTCGCCGTTTAGCCTTCAACGTGGGCAGAGCATTTTTTTTTCTTTTTTCTGGGTCCGGCAGTGTGGCGGGCGTTCTGTTTGACTATGGATCTACATCGGGGGAAATCTTTTTTTATAATGAAGGAATTGACAAAACTGCCTCCTGTCTTTATTTTTGACACTTTCTTTGGTGAATGAGTAGGGGTACAATGTACTCCAAACTCATTCACATGGGGGGGGGCTGGGATCTGGCGCCCCCTTGTTAAATGAGGTTTCATGATTCCAATAAGCCCCCTGCCCACAGACCCCTACAACCACTGGCCAAGGTTGTTGGGAAGAGGCCCTTGTCCCCATCAAAATGGAGACAAGGTACTTTAGGGTTAAGGGGCAGAGCCTAATATGGTTCAGGATGAGGGGGGGAGCTCGCTCATCCCCGCTTTCCTGTCCTGCCAGGCTGCATGCTCGGGACTTTGCCCTGTTTTTTTTCCGCTTTTTTCTATTGCTAGCAATGTTTTTATTTTCCTACAACTTTCAGTGGGGAAGCCCATTGACAGCTGATGACTCCTCCATTGTTAAGGATGCCGCCGCCAGCTTCCCGGCCAGCCTACTCCCTAACAACCAGCTATTCACTGTGTCCTGATTGGGCAAATATTTGCCCAAATGGCGCTTATAATGCACTGTGCATGCCGCCGAGCACCCTGCAAGTTCTGGTGTTCGCTAAATGGGCGAACAGGCAATGTTTCAGGCCAAACTTTTGCTCAGCTCAAACTGTTCGTCCAACTCTATTACCCACAGACCTAAAACACCATGATCAAAACATACCCAATTATATTGCCCCCTTTCCTGTACTTCATTCCAAATACAGTACAACAAAGTATCCTGGATTTTGCACAAACTTTTGAAAGAATGACAACATTTCTTAGGCAAATAATATGTTGACTAATAGAGAGATATATTTAAATAATCTCCAGACTACTCCACCAAGTATATGTAGCTGGAACACCAATTCAAGATGGAAATAAAACTTAGATTTTAGCTGGTTGATGGTGTAGCAAATTAGTAAGCCTTTTATCAAAAGCATATTCACTTAAGGCACCCCTTCAGTTATCACAGTTAAACTACAGTACTTGTGTCCAAAGCATCCCACTGGAGCTGTCAGAAATATATGACCATTGATGAAATAACTGTATGTTTCCGAAACGAAATAGAAAACAATGCAGTGCAACAAGAATAAGTCTCTTGTACTGAATATCAACACCAAAATATTAAAAATGTGCTATACTCCTCTAGTACAATTATAATGTGCAAAACATAAATTTGTTCACATCACAAATAGTGTAAATGAAAGTCCAATCAGTATATGCAATCACCACTGTGATATTATGAATAGTGTTGAGCGAACACGGACTGTATTATTCGTGTTCGTACCGAATAATTGGATTTTTTGTACCCGAACACGGACACGGACACTTTACTGTATGTTCGGGTAAAAATCCGTGTTCGGTCGTTTTATTTCCGGGTTTTGCATGCTTTGGCGCTCTTTTCATGGCGGGCTTTCAACAGCCAATCAACAATCGTTTAACTGGTGTGCCTTAAGCCATCCCAGCCATGCCTGCAAATGTCTCAGTAGCTGTGATTGGCCGTCTGAAGCATGTGACCAAGTCTTTATAAGTTCGAGGCAGCCGCAGCGGCGTCATTATGCTGCTTAGATTCAGGGACAGAGCACACATCAACGTGCTGGCTGCTGATTAGGGAAAGATAGGCAGGAAAAAACCATTTGTGTCCGGATAGAATTGAGGGACAGGTCGGAGTGTTTAGGCAGGGCGAGTTGTAGGCATTTTAGGGATAGAGTCTGCTGAATTATAGGGTCAGTGTCTTCTACAAACTACAATCGATATTGCTGTGTGGGGGGTGGGGTCTGCACTCAATCCTGATCTACGATCTCTTCTCAATCCTGTTAGGGACAGAGTCTGCTGAATTTTAGGGAAACTGTGTTCTACAAACTACAATCGATATTGCTGTGTGGTGTGGGATTGGAGATAGGCAGGTGTCAGTGATCCACATCCATTTTTCTGTGTGTGAGCTGCAGTGAACACAATCTTTTTGGGCTGCAGTGAACACAATCTTTTTGGGCTGCAGTGAACACAATCTTTTTGGGCTGCAGTGAACACAATCTTTTTGGGCTGCAGTGAACACAATCTTTTTGGGCTGCAGTGAACACAATCTTTTTGGGGTGCAGTGAACAAAATCTTTTTGGGGTGCAGTGAACACAATCCTTTTTGGTGTGCAGTGAACACAATCTTTGTGGGGTGCAGTGAACAAAATCCTTTGTGGGGTGCAGTGAACACAATCTTTTTGGGGTGCAGTGAACAAAATCCTTTTTGGGGTGCAGTGAACAACATCCTTTTTGGGGTGCAGTGAACACAATCTTTTTGGGGTGCAGTGAACAAAATCCTTTGTGGGGTGCAGTGAACACAATCTTTTTGGGGTGCAGTGAACACAATCTTTTTGGGGTGGAGTGAACAACATCCTTTTTGGGGTGCAGTGAACAAAATCCTTTTTGGGGTGCAGTGAACAAAATCATTTTTGGGGTGCAGTGAACACAATCTTTTTGGGGTGCAGTGAACACAATCTTTGTGGGGTGCAGTGAACACAATCTTTTTGGGGTGGAGTGAACAACATCCTTTTTGGGGTGCAGTGAACAACATCCTTTTTGGGGTGCAGTGAACACAATCTTTTTGGGGTGCAGTGAACACAATCTTTGTGGGGTACAGTGAACAGAATCTTTGTGGGGTGCAGTGAACACAATCTTTGGGGGGTACAGTGAACACAATCTTTGTGAGGTGCAGTGAACACAATCTTTGTGGGGTGCAGTGAACACAATCATTGTGGGGTGCAGTGAACTCAATCTTTGTGGGGTACAGTGAACACAATCTCATACTTCTGAAGGTTTGAGGGTGCTGCCTGTTCCATACTCCCCCTACTCCTCATCTAGCCTTTTAGGGGTACAAACAATAGTAATTGGGGCCTAGTGTGGTTGTGTACGTGTGATATACATACACTTTTTTGGGATCATATTTTCTATTCCGCTATTTAATCAAAAACCTTTGGGGATCAGTTAAATTGGGGGATAGTCTGTGTTGGTACGTGTGAGAGAGATCCACCTTTCCAAGTTGATGGGGTTCATCTCATACTTCTGAAGGTTTGAGGGTGCTGCCTGTTCCATACTCCCCCTACTCCTAGCCTTTTAGGGGTACAAACAATAGTAATTGGGGCCTAGTGTGGTTGTGTACGTGTGATATACATACACTTTTTTGGGATCATATTTTCTATTCCGCTATTTAATCAAAAACCTTTGGGGATCAGTTAAATTGGGGGATAGTCTGTGTTGGTACGTGTGAGAGAGATCCACCTTTCCAAGTTGTTGGGGTTCATCTCATACTTCTGAAGGTTTGAGGGTGCTGCCTGTTCCATACTCCCCCTACTCCTAGCCTTTTAGGGGTACAAACAATAGTAATTGGGGCCTAGTGTGGTTGTGTACGTGTGATATACATACACTTTTTTGGGATCATATTTTCTATTCCGCTATTTAATCAAAAACCTTTGGGGATCAGTTAAATTGGGGGATAGTCTGTGTTGGTACGTGTGAGAGAGATCCACCTTTCCAAGTTGTTGGGGTTCATCTCATACTTCTGAAGGTTTGAGGGTGCTGCCTGTTCCATACTCCCCCTACTCCTAGCCTTTTAGGGGTACAAACAATAGTAATTGGGGCCTAGTGTGGTTGTGTACGTGTGATATACATACACTTTTTTGGGATCATATTTTCTATTCCGCTATTTAATCAAAAACCTTTGGGGATCAGTTAAATTGGGGGATAGTCTGTGTTGGTACGTGTGAGAGAGATCCACCTTTCCAAGTTGTTGGGGTTCATCTCATACTTCTGAAGGTTTGAGGGTGCTGCCTGTTCCATACTCCCCCTACTCCTAGCCTTTTAGGGGTACAAACAATAGTAATTGGGGCCTAGTGTGGTTGTGTACGTGTGATATACATACACTTTTTTGGGATCATATTTTCTATTCCGCTATTTAATCAAAAACCTTTGGGGATCAGTTAAATTGGGGGATAGTCTGTGTTGGTACGTGTGAGAGAGATCCACCTTTCCAAGTTGTTGGGGTTCATCTCATACTTCTGAAGGTTTGAGGGTGCTGCCTGTTCCATACTCCCCCTACTCCTAGCCTTTTAGGGGTACAAACAATAGTAATTGGGGCCTAGTGTGGTTGTGTACGTGTGATATACATACACTTTTTTTGGATCATATTTTCTATTCCGCTATTTAATCAAAAACCTTTGGGGATCAGTTAAATTGGGGGATAGTCTGTGTCGGTACGTGTGAGAGAGATCCACCTTTCCAAGTTGTTGGGGTTCATCTCATACTTCTGAAGGTTTGAGGGTGCTGCCTGTTCCATACCCCCCCTACTCCTCATCTAGCCTTTTAGGGGTACAAACAATAGTAATTGGGGCCTAGTGTGGTTGTGTACGTGCGAGATACATACACTTTTTTTGATCATATTTCCTATTCCGCTATTCAATAAAAACCTTTGAGGATCAATTGAATTGCGGGATAGTCTGTGTCGGTACGTGTGAGAGAGATCCACCTTTCCAAGTTGTTGGGGTTCATCTCATACTTCTGAAGGTTTGAGGGTGCTGCCTGTTCCATACTCCCCCTACTCCTCATCTAGCCTTTTAGGGGTACAAACAATAGTAATTGGGGCCCAGTGTGGTTGTGTACGTGTGATATACATACACTTTTTTGGGATCATATTTTCTATTCCGCTATTTAATCAAAAACCTTTGGGGATCAGTTAAATTGGGGGATAGTCTGTGTCGGTACGTGTGAGAGAGATCCACCTTTCCAAGTTGTTGGGGTTCATCTCATACTTCTGAAGGTTTGAGGGTGCTGCCTGTTCCATACCCCCCCTACTCCTCATCTAGCCTTTTAGGGGTACAAACAATAGTAATTGGGGCCTAGTGTGGTTGTGTACGTGCGAGATACATACACTTTTTTTGATCATATTTCCTATTCCGCTATTCAATAAAAACCTTTGAGGATCAATTGAATTGCGGGATAGTCTGTGTCGGTACGTGTGAGAGAGATCCACCTTTCCAAGTTGTTGGGGTTCATCTCATACTTCTGAAGGTTTGAGGGTGCTGCCTGTTCCATACTCCCCCTACTCCTCATCTAGCCTTTTAGGGGTACAAACAATAGTAATTGGGGCCTAGTGTGGTTGTGTACGTGTGATATACATACACTTTTTTTGGATCATATTTTCTATTCCGCTATTTAATCAAAAACCTTTGGGGATCAGTTAAATTGGGGGATAGTCTGTGTTGGTACGTGTGAGAGAGATCCACCTTTCCAAGTTGTTGGGGTTCATCTCATACTTCTGAAGGTTTAAGGGTGCTGCCTGTTCCATACTCCCCCTACTCCTCATCTAGCCTTTTAGGGGTACAAACAATAGTAATTGGGGCCCAGTGTGGTTGTGTACGTGTGATATACATACACTTTTTTTGGATCATATTTTCTATTCCGCTATTTAATTTAACTGGGCCTCCATGCGAGACCTGTGTGCCTTGTTGCGCTGTTTTGAGTACTCCACCAACATGGCCAGTGGCAATGACGCCGTTCTCAGCTTAACTATCCCACTTCTATGCCTCCTTGAAAAAACAATTCGGGCGATGATGGAAGAGGATGTGGCACAGGATGAGGAGGAGGAGGAGGATGAAGAGGTAACATTTCCAAGGCTTTCAGGGCAGTCATTCGCAAGGGGCTCCGAGGGTGGGTTCCTGCACACGCAAACGCCAGGGACGCAATTGTCCAGCAGGGGCACAGTTCTGGAGGATGAGGAGGATGAGGAGGAGGAGGAGCTGGAGGAGGAGATGGAACCATGTTCACAGCAGGGTGGCACCCAGGCCAGCTCATGGCCATCACTGGTGCGTGGCTGGGGGGATACAGAGGACACGGACGATACACCTCCCACAGAGGACAGCCTTTCGTTGCCTCTGGGCAGCCTGGCACACATGAGCGATTACATGCTGCAGTGTCTCCACAACGACCGCCGAGTTGCCCACATTCTAACTTGTGCTGATTACTGGGTGGCCACGCTGCTGGATCCCCGTTACAAGGACAACGTACCGTCCTTAATTCACTCACTGGAGCGCGATCGCAAGATGCGCGAGTACAAGCGCACGCTGGTAGACGCCATGCTGCTGGCATTCCCATCTGACAGCGGGGCCACAGTGGAAGCACAAGGCAGAGGAGGAGGAGGAGGAGGTCGCCAACGCAACCAGGGCACCGCCAGCACCTCAGAAGGCAGGGTTAGCATGGCCGAAATGTGGAAAAGCTTTGTCAGCACGCCACAACAAACAGCAGCACCAGCAGCTCAGATGGAACGTCTTAGCAGGAGGCAGCATTTTACCAACATGGTGGAGCAGTATGTGTGCACACGCCTACATGTAGTGAATGACGGGTCTGCCCCCTTCAACTTCTGGGTCTCCAAATTGGGCACATGGCTTGAGCTTGCCCTTTACGCCTTGGAGGTGCTGGCGTGCCCTGCAGCCAGTGTATTATCTGAACGGGTATTTAGCACGGCTGGGGGCGTTATAACAGACAAGCGCAGCCGCCTGTCCAGAGACAATGTGGACAAGCTCACGTTCATTAAAATGAACCAGGCATGGATCCCACGGGACTTTTCCGTACCTTATGCAGAATAGCAATGGATACCGACCTTACCCACCCATTGTTCCATTTTTGCTCTTTCTCACTCTTTTGGGGTGTACCCTCATTTAAAATTTTTGAAAAGAAGCAGTGTTGGCTACCTCGTCCTCCTCCTCAGGGCCAGATTAATGTAGGGGCTATTGGAGCTGCAGCTCCAGGCCCCTACCTTTTATATAGGCCCCGGGTTGGCCATATTCACTGTTACCGCTCTTCTGTCACTTGTAAACACAGAAGTCTGGCTTCTATGCTCGCTTCCCCAGGCAGCACCCTCAGAACCTCCCCACACAGCGTGAAGGCCGGACAAGGAGGGACAGTTGGCGATGCATGGATGTGTTTATGGGCTTCAGAGACAGCATCCCATGTTGAATTAGGCATGCATGGCTGCACCCTTCCTCCTCTGGGTGCATGGCAAGGCACGGCCCTTAAGGCCCTTCAAAATCCTCAGCACCAAGCCCATGATGCTGTTAATCCGGCCCTGGTCCTCCTCCACCGCCGCTTCCACCTACACCGCCCATAGGTGTGCGCAGCCTATTGCATTAAGGTGTGCACCCCAAAGTTGAAATACACATGCATGTGTTTGCCAGCAGGGAGAGTAATGTATCGGGGCCATGTACCTGTAGGCAAGGAGAAATAGAGCAGAGCAGGTCCAAGGGAGATCTTTCCCATCTCCTCACTGGCAATGCTATGTGCCCTAGGTGATTAGGGTGTGCCCAGGCACACCCAGCACACCCTGTGCGCACGCCTATGTCACCGCCACATCCACCACCACCTCAACCTCCCTCCTACTCCATATGGGCCTCGTCCTTCAGAGATGAAGAAGAACATTGTTTTATTTTTCTGTTTTTTTTTTGTTGTTTTAAGTTATTTCCCTATCCACATTTGTTTGCAGAGCACTTGCCATGCTCTTAATTACGTTTTGCTGCCATTTGCAGCACTCTAGCCCTTTCCTTTGGTGTTTTAGAGCCATTTTAGTGCCTTAAAGTTCAGGTCCCCATTGACTTCAATGGGGTTCGGTGTCCGGGAAAAGTTCGGTAAAAGTCCGGGACACGGACCCGGACTTTTTTTTAAAGTTCGGCCGAACCCGTCGAACACGGACATCTAGGTGTTCGCTCAACCCTAATTATGAACCAAATAATAGAAGTGCTCCATGTTTCAACACCATACAAACTGGCTGCTCATCTCAAAGCCATGACCCCTGCACTATCAGAAGGTCAAATTAAGTGGTGTCCCCCTCAGGGATAATAGCTCTGACAGACTCTTGGCAGATCCCCACTCCTCTTTTGCCATAGGAAATGTACACAGGTCCTCAGACACTCAGGAATACCCGCTGTATATCAGTTTAAAAGGTTTAATAAATAAAAGTAGAACATTGCCCTTACAAAATAAAGCACTGCCACCAGTGCTAGCTCAAATACACATATCACATACATATGCCGACCCTCAGCTCAATAGCAAGATGGCGGCAAGTTGACCTTACACCCAAGGCTCCTATAAACCTGTTACGTCCAAAAGCAAGGACTTCTTCAGTAGAAAGGAGAAACATACACTTTAATGAATTGTATTGTACACAAACATAATATATCACCTAATTTTTTGGTGAAATAGAAAATCTGTTATTATGCTGAGTAAAAAGAAACATTTCAGGCTTTAACCACTTAAGCCCCCAGGGCCTATTTTGCGATTCGGCACTGCGTGAGTTTAATGGACAATTGCGCGGTCGTGCGACGCTGTACCCAAATTAAATTGACGTCCTTTTTTCCCACAAACAGAGCTTTCTTTTGGTGGTATTTGATTACCTGTGCAATTTTTACTTTTTGCGCTATAAACAAAAAAGAGCGTCAATTTTTAAAAAATAACAATATTTTTCACATGTTTTTTATATGAAATTCCCACCCCAAAAAAATGTAAAAATCAAACTTTTTTAACATTTTAGGCCAATTTGTTTTCTGCTACATATTTTTGGTAAGAAAAAAAAAAATCGCAATAAGTGTATTTTGATTGGTTTGCGCAAAAGTTATTGCGTTTACTAACTATGGGAAAAATGTATGTAATTTTTGTTTTTTATTTTAACTAGTAATGGCGGCGATCTGCTATTTTTTTTTTTTGCAGGACTGCGACATTGCGGCTGACAGATCAGACCCTTTACTGACATTTTTACACTTTTGGGAGTACCAGTGACATTACTACAGTAATCAGTGCTATACATATGCACTGTTACTGTAAAAATGACACTGGCAGTGGGTTAAATGTATCCCTAGGGGCATGATTCTAACTGCGGGGGGGGGGCGTGGCTTGTGATGTAACCACAGAGACATACGATCCTACATAGCAGGATCGTGTAGTCTCTGCAGTTAGATCAGGGAGAATGACAGGCGGCTTTGTTTACATTAGCCGCCTGCCTTTCTCCCTCTCCAGCGGGAGATCGCGAGTGACCAGCGGACATCAGAGCTGCCGGTCACTCGCGCGGGATGTCAGGGAACGAGCGGGGGCAGGAGTGGGCCTCCGGCGGCGCGCGCTCGCCCCCTAGAGGCTCCTGGGCGATCGACGTAGCCCTACGTCAGTTTGCCCAGGAGAGCCAGAATGCCACAGTAAATAGTCGTGCGGCGGTCGGCAAGTGGTTAAAATTGAGTACACCTGTGGAACAGTGCCCAATTACAATCCCTAAAAATCTCCATAGGTGACACTTTAAACTCCTTTACAGGTTACTAGTTTAAAGTTACACAGGAGGTCTAGAGCTAAAATTATTGCTCCCGCTCTGACATCCACGACGATACCTCACAAGTAGTGATGAGCCGAACAACCCCCGGTTCGGTCCGCACCAGAACACCACAACAGAGGATAAGTTTGTTTGAACAAACGAACCCCATTGAAGTCTCGAAAATCAAACGGCCTCATTTTGAAGGCTTAAATGCAAGTTATTGCCCCAAAAATGTGTATGGGGGTCTGGGTACTGACCTGGGGAACATGTAGCAATGAAGAAAAAGTTTTTAAAAATGATTGTTTTTAAAGGAGCAGTGATTTACTGACTTTAATGAGGCTAAAAGTGAAACCATAAAAATGAAAAATTCCTTCAAATCTCGTACCTGGGGGGCCCCCTGAATGTGCCTGTAAAGTAGTGCATCTCTTCCAATGTATGTAGCCTGCTGCAGCAATACTGACATTTCTAAAGCAAAAAATGTAATGTACAAATATACATATAAATTTCAAATCGCATGTACTTCTCATACGGGTGCAGAAAAATTGGGCCTTGTTTGTTGTTGGTGCCTGAACACCGTAACCACTCGCAGTTACTCTTGCTTGGCACAGGAACCGGCCCTGCTGTTAAAAAATCCATACAAATTTGAAATTGCATGCACTTGTCATACAGGTGCCAAAAATTGGGCCTTTGCTGTTGGTGGTGCCTGAACACCATAACCAAGGCCTCCCAGTTACTCTTGCTGGGTGCAGGAATGCGACCTGCTGGTAAGCATTCCATACAAATTTGATATTGCATGTGCTATACAAGTTCCAAAAATTGGGCCTTTGCCATAGGTGGTGCCTGAACACCGTAATCAAGGCCTCGCAGTTACTCTTGCTGGGTGCAGGAACGGACCTGCTGGTATGAATTCCAATCAAATTTGAAATTGCATGTGATATACAAGTGCCAAAAATTGGGCCTTTGCCGTAGGTGGTGCCTGAACACCGTAACCAAGGCCTCGCAGTTACTCTTGCTGGGTGCAGGAACGGGACCTGCTGGTAAGAATTCCATGCAAATTTGAAATCGCATGTACTACACAGGTGCCCGAAATTGGGCCTTTGGTGTTGGTGGTGCCTGAACACCGTAACCCCTGACAGTTAGCAGGGCACAGGGACAGGGCCTGCTGTTAAAAATTACATAAGACATTTAAATTGTATGCACCTGTCATACAAGTGCAGAAAAATTAGACCTTGGGGGTTGGTAGTGACCTAAACCAAAAACATTGTTGGAAGCTAGCAGAATAAAGGTAGAGGAATAGGATAGGCAGCATATGCAGTCTTCAAGAGATGGCAGGCCCCTAGCAAATTCAATCAGTTACATCAGCATTAGGGGCCTGATAGCTTTTGTTGATCCAGGACTGGTTCATTTTGAGAAAAGTCAGCTAGTCAACAGAATCTGTGGACAGACGCACTCTTTTTCCGTTACAAAACCTCCAGCAGCACTGAAAGTCAGTTCGGAAAGCACGCTGGAAGCAGGACAGGCCGGTAGCTCCATTGCATATTGAGCAAGTTCTGGCCAGTGGTCCTTTCTCAAGACCCAGTAAGCCAGTGGATGCGCAGAGTGAAAGGTCTCCAAGTCTGCTCTTGGATAACGCTCCCTAGATAATCATGCACCATATGATGGAGATGCTGGCGATGGTTGCTTAAACCTAACAGCCCTGGGTGCTGCTGAGAACAAAAGAACTGTTTAAAGGCATCGGTCAGCCTTCTCCACCACTCCTCTTTTGGCTGAATGATGCCTCAGAAACACGTCCGGAGAATGTTGACCTCCCAGTGTCTGGAAAGGCGGTACACAGATTTTTTTTTCAAGGTCTCCTCAAATTGTTTCATCCTCTGCTCCCTCTTCGAAGGCAGGATGAGCTCTGCAACTTTACCCTTGTAACGTGGATCAAGAAGGGTTGCCAACCAGTAATTATCCCTCTCCTTGATAGCACGAATCCTCAGGTCCTTTTGCAGGCTTTGCAGAATCAGGGAGCCCATGCAACGTAAGTTGGAGGAGGCATTAGCTTCTGAGTCCTCTGGATCACTAAGGATGACATTGTTAGCAGGAGCAACCTCTCCCCAACCATGTACAACTCCTGGGGTTTCTGGGGAATAAAAAACATCCCTTGAAGACTGTTCTATGCTATCCTCTACATCCATGCTCATCCTCCTCCCCCTCTTCCTCATGTGTGTTTTGTGGCCCTTCAGGAATGATATCTGCATAAAGGGGGCCTTGTGAAGAAAGGAAGTCCTCCTCTTCCTCTGCTGTTCTGCCATAAGTGCCCTGTCTATGATTCCATGCAGCGTATGCTCCAGCAGGTAGACTAGCGGGATAGTGTAACTGATGCATGCATCGTCCCGGCTCACCATCCTTGTGGCCTCCTCAAATGGTAACAGGATGATGCATGCATCCTTAATCAAAAGCCACTGGCATGGTGAAAAAAAAGTCAAGCTGCCAACATTGAGTTCCACCTGGTGGGCATGTCACAAATGAGGCGGTTGGTGGGCAGGTTGAATTCCCATTGAATGTCAGATAAGCGAGCACTGGCATTGAACGAACAGCGGAAATGGCCACAGACTTTCCTGGCTTGCCTCAGGAGATCTTGGAAGCCCAAGTATCTGCTCAAGAAACGCTTCACCACCAGATTCAGAACATGTGTCAAGTGTCCCTATCAGAGGGCGGAGAGAAGGTTGGTGCCATTATCGTATACAACCATTCCTGGCTCAAGCTGTCGGGGTGTCAACTATAAACAAAAAACAACAAGAAATAGTGTTCTATAAAGGGCTCAGAGAAGTTCACTATATTGTAATGAACACCTCACCAATATTGAGTAACAAATATTTACTGAATTGTATTAGTTTGTTTGGTGACCGTTGGCACAAGCATAAATTGTCAAAACAAAAAACAAGAGGTCGGGAGACCAAGAGAATACAGATGTACCCTGTTACTCTGTATCCCAACAACCAACTAAGGGCACCATACACGAGTTTGAATAAAAATAGTAAATTTATTTGGCACGTATGCCATAAAAATTGATTTCAAGACAGAAAACAAACACTTGGGTAGTGAACCATGGTGACACTGACACACAGAAAATGAAATAAAATCAACAATTAGGCACCCATGCATATGAAAATATACCATATACTCAAGAATATTATACCCCTGCGCAGACCAGCATACCCGGTATGCTGGATGATGCGCTGGGTATAATATGAGGACCTCAATAATACCCCTATGGACCCTAGGGTCAAACAAGACCTGGCTGAATTTCACCAATTGGTGAACTGAAATAGGATGTAGATAATCTTGAAAAGGTATTGGTGATGTAAATAGTTGTCAGTCCGATGACTTTCAATAGATTATAAACATGTTTGTCCAAGATTGAGTCGTTGGTTGCAGTGAGTGATTCTCCAAAATTAGGGAGGTATTAAGTATTGTGAACAAGTGGCGACTTATCGGTAAGATCATCAGGTAAGGACAGTCCTTGATATTGGAAAAGACTTCAAAGTAGATTTTGGGTGGATAGTCAGTATACCTGAGATGAGTAGTTGGTATTGGAAAAGTTTCACCGTCCTGGTTCACAGGCTCAATAGATCATATCTTTACCTTTTCAGTCTAGGTAGGCCAATGTCCTGGTCATGTAGCGGGGGAGGAAGATGAATAAAGGTATTAGGCGGCACGGTCCCCTAGATCCCATAGAACTGGCGCTCTTACCCGTCGGCGTTCTTCCCCTCCATGCGGTTTAGCCAGCGGCCAGTGGCGGTTGACTTCCGGGTCAGAGGATTTTCCTCCCGGTCGTCACTTCCTGTGTAGCCAGATCTTTGATCCTGCCCTTGCAGAGCTGACAGAATCTCTTCACCGGCACAGCATGGCATCTTTTAGCCTGACTGCTTGCGTAGCCCCTTAAATGTTTAGGGAGCACTGCTGCTGCAGAGGAGAATTGCGCAGAAGAGGACATGGAGGAGGAGGTGGTGGAGCAGCTAGATGTGGCAGAACCAGCACCAGCTTTTTGGAGGCGTGGTGGAAAAACAAGCTCCAGCATCTAACCCTGTCCTGCATCCTTCCCACCTGCCAGCAGAGTTACCCAGTGCGCCGTGAAAGAAATGTAATGCCCCTGTCCATGCCTGCTGGACCAAGAGTCAGCAGTAATGTGCACCTTACTGCTAACCGTTTTGTCCATCGAGGCCAAATCACTACCTTCCACATGACAGTAGAGAGCCGAAATGGCCTTATGCGAAAAGAAATGCCTTTTTGGGACCTGCCACTGTTGTGCAGCACATTCCACAAATTCACGAAAGGGAGCCGAGTCTACCAGCTGAAAAGGCAGCAACTGTAATGCTAGCTATTTGGCCAAGCTAGCATTAAGACGCTGAGCATGTGGATGGCTGGGACAGTATTTCTTTATACGGTTCAGCAACTAGGGTAGTGAAATTTGCCTGCTGCTTAAATCAAGCGGTGGTGTACTGCTAACAGATTGGGTGCAGGTCTCTGTGCCACTCATTGCTATACCATCATCCCTCTCAATGCTGGTATTTGAAAAGGCATGAGGTATAGTAGGGTTAGAGATCGCAGATGAGGAGCAAGGTGATGTATGCTTGTTTTGATCTTGTGCCTCTTTCAGGTGCTGTTGCCAACAGACTGCACGGCAGGTCGTCATATGCCTTGTCAAGCATGTGGTGCTCAAGCGGCTGGTGTTCTGGCCACACTTGATCCGCTTTAGACAGATGTTGCAAACAGCAATGCTGCGGTCTACTGCACAGGTGCTGAAAAAAGCCCACACTAATGAACTTTTTGGAGTCTGCTGGGATTTTGCAGCACCCTGCACCTGTGGAGCTCTGTGCTGTGACACAATAGGTTGGTTACTGCTATGGCGGCCCCTGGAGCACATTGGAGTTCTGCCTCGTTGGAGTTGTATGTCCTCCTCATACTCCCCTTCTTCCTTCCCCTCCTCTATCCTGTCAGGCACCCAAGTACAGTCAGTGACCTCCTCCTCCCCTCCCTCCTCGTCACTGGAGCAAACTTGGCAATATGCTTCAGCTGTGGCAACATGACTGCTGGTCTCTTGTCCGTCATTTTCACCCCCTCTCTCTAGGCTCACGTTATTCCCTTCATCAACCTGGGAAACAAAATAAAAGCTTTCAAATTGCTGCGCATCCTCCAGGTGCATGTCACTGACACTATGATCGAATAGTTCAGGAGACTCCTCTGTGTATGATGGTGGGGTGACTGAGGGAGTAGCTGGGGAGAAGGAGCCTGTGGAATGGGCCGCTTTGGCAGCTGCGGTGGAAGGCAAACTACTGGGAGCGTGGGTGTCAGAGGAAGAGGAGGATGAGGACGGCTTATTGATCCACTCCACCAACTCTTCCACATGTTGTGGCTGAATAACATGGGCAGCACCGGAAATAAAAGATGGGCATGCCCCACCTGCAGAGGATGCACTATGTCGACTGTGACCACCACTTTTCACAATGGACACAGAGGCTGCTTGCCCTCTTTTCGTGGCCTGTGAGCGTCGGCCTCTCCTTGTCGGCCTTTCAGATGTTGATACAGATCAATATAGGGTATACACAACTGACCAATAGATACTCAATCACCTGATATGATGTAATTGAGAGCCCTAGAGATGAGCTGTGGTGGTTATAGATGAACGAAAGTGACTGATTATCAATACTCTCACTGATATCTGATGTAATCTATAATCCTATAAATGGATGATCTGTGATGCTTCTAGAATGTGCCACAACTGAGCAATGATTACTCTAGCTTATATCTGAAGTGATCTCTATTCCTAGAGGTCTGTGATGCCTATAGAATGTTCCACAACTGAGCAATGATTACTCTGGCTGCTATCTGAAGTGATCTCTATTCCTTTAGGTCTGTGATGCCTATAGAATGTTCCACAACTGAGCAATGATTACTTTGGCTGATATCTGAAGTGATCTCTATTGGTAGAGGTCTGTGAATATTATAGAATGTTGCAGAAACTGAACGATGAACAATACTCTGACTGGTATCTGATATAAAGAAAGAAAGCTCTCCCTACCTCACACAGGAACCTGGCCCTCCCTACACTGCTACTCACTCATTGGCGCTATACTGTCTGATATGATGTACAGAAATTAATCTCTCCATACCTCACACATGAACCTGGCCCTCCCTACACTGCTAGGAATGTCTCTCTGCACTGTATGATTCCAAAAAAACTACTCTCTCCCTGCCTGAATCACGTGCCTGTCCCTGTCTCATCGCCCGCACAATGACACTACACTCTGAGGCTGCGTGAACAGCCTTTATGTAGTGTGGGGTGTGTACTTGGTCCCTGAGCCATGATTGGCTAAAGGCAGCCTGCCTTTAGTCCAATCATGGCATAGTTAATTTGATTGGCCAAAGCATGAGGTCAGGGTGCATGCTTTGGCCAATCCCATAACGCGCTGCACACGCGGCGTGCGTGCAGTGCATTATGGGAGACTCTAATTTCCCGCGAATAAGCACATTTGTTCGTCATTCGACTAATGATTGAACGACCGATGTTCGAGTCGAACGTAGCCTCGACTCGAACTCAAAGCTCATCCCTACTCACAAGTGTGGTGCGATCAACTTTTACATATGTTTGTGGGACTTACGTGTACATTTTCATTTACACGTAAACACAACGGGGATAATGTCACTTCAAATATTTTTATGAATTTTTTTAAAGTTTTATTCAAAGGGTAACTCCATTTTCATGGGGGAAAAAATAGCAAATAAAGAAAAAATAATTTAGCGTACATAATCGTGACACAACTCATATTGTGATTGAATGTTATTAAAAATTACCTTTCCTTTTCAATCTGAAACTGTTGTAATTTTTTGAAAATGCAATATGGCTACCTGGTGTTGTTCTGTACACAGAATGTATACTGAACACATCCCAGAAACATAATTTCCTGCTTGTGTGATTGGCTCATGGATTTTCAAAGAAGTCTGCATAAGATACAAGTCAGATTTCAGGCATACCCTGCAACAAAAATATCATTTTTAGTAAGATACCCCCAATAGCAATACATCTAAAGCAGTGGTTCTCAACTCCGGTCCTCAGGAGCCACCAACAGGCCAGGTTTGCAAGATAACTGAATTACACCACAGGCGATCTCGTTTGTTGCTCAGTGATTGCAGTATTCTAGTCTGCATCTCCCTAAGTTAATACTTAAAATCTGGCCTGTTATTGGGTCCCGAGGGCCGGAGTTGAGAAACACTGATCTAAAGGAATGCTGGCCCAGCAGATTTCCTCATTAGTGCTCTGCAGCTGCACAACTGGTTGATAATTATGAAACTACTCCCATTAGACTGACTCAGCACAGAGGCACAGAGGAACAAACAATGATTTCTTCAGAATAACAAAAGGTAGGAATCTGCAACAAAGGTTGTTATAATCCTTGCAAAGTACAGAGATCACCCAGAGGGGAATGTTTTTTTCTCAACAAAAGTGGAGTTAAGCCTCTAAACTTAATTTTTTAATCAACTTTATTGATATTACAAGAGATGAACAACATCTGTTGTGACAGCATGGGCCATGACAGGTCCTCTTTATGGAAATACCTGGGGTTCCCCGCAGATTCTCCACAGCCGCCAGCAAGATGGAGAGTAGGGAATGGAAGACCAGGAGAACGAGTGCCGTGGGGGTTATGCTGCAACTATTTTGAGGCTGTCTTACCAATTGCAGCAGCTGAATGTTGGTGGGAGGGAGAGGAGGAGAAGAGGGATTTCAGCTGCTGCAGAAGGATCAGTACCAGCCAGAGCACCCCTCTCAATGCTTTGCCCGGGGCACATGTTCCCAAGGGCTTCTAGTTAATTTTCCAGTGGACGTGTGACAGAGAACAGAGGGTATTAAGGCCTTTAACCTGATTGTGCTGACTAGGTTGAAGATTTGGTTGCTTGTTATTTCTTCTGAAAATAAGTTCCAGCTACTTTATGGAAAAATAGACTCATCTATGTTTGAGTATAAGTTCTTTATTTTTGCATGATCCAAATGCCTTGACCTTCAACTTATTCCAATCACACCATAGAAAGGCCCTGTGAAAATAAAGAGGAGTTTGGGGCTCATTGATGATTGCCTAGATTGTGGACCAGCTGAAGGCATAGTTGCTAACATTCTCCAAAAATTTGGAGGGACACTTTTTTGTCCGTAGGCGGAGTATTGTTTTATATAGGGGGGGATTTGTTTTTTGGCATGGTCTAGCAGAAGGGTAGCTTTGCCGTGGTGAAAATGGGCGTGGTTTCAATTACGCAAAATTATGGGTGTGTCTTAAAGGGGGTGTGGTTAAAAAGATTCTTAGATGACTTACATAGTGTAGAATGTGGTTATATATACGGAAATAAAAAAGAGAAAGAGGGATGGAGGGAGAGAGAAAGAAAGAAAAAGGGAGAAAGAGGGATGGAGGGAGAGAGAAAGAAAGAAAAAGAGAGAGGGGTAGAGAGGGAGGGAGGGAGGGAGGGAGAGAGAGAGAAAGAAAGAGAGAGTGAAGGAAAGAAAAAGATAAGGAGGGATGGGATGAGAGGGGGAAAAAAGAAAGAAAGAGGGGTGGACGGATGGAGAGAGAAAGAAAGAAATAAAGAAGGAAAGAATAAAACCCCAACAGAAAGGGATCTGTAGAGAGAAAGAAAGAAAGCAAGAAGGAAAGAATAAAAGAAAGAAAGAGGGATGTAGAGAGACAGAAAGATGGCTAGATGGATGTAGAGAAAGAAAGGAAAGAATAAAAGAGGAAACAATGAAAGAAAGAAAGAAAGAAAGAAAGAAAGAAAGAAAGAAAGAAAGAAAGAAAGAAAGAAAGAAAGAAAGAAAGAAAGAGGGATGCAGAGAGAAAAAAAGAAAGAAAGACAGGAGGAAAAAAAGGGATGGAGGGAGAGAGAAAGAAAGAAAGAGAGAAGGAAGAAGGGAAGAAAGGAATGAAGGAAAGATGGATGTAGAAAGAGAGAAGGAGAGAGAGACCAGCTGCTGCTTACTACTACATCCAGGTTCTATACAGTTTGTTCTACGTAGATTTAAATACTGTTATATACATAAGACACTTCTGTTCTGTTCCTCACCTGCAGTAACGTGGCTCCACGACAGCTGCTTGCACATGCCCAGTAATAGACTGTGCACCCATTGGCTAAGATGCGCTGCAGCCCGCCTCCTACCTCCTCAGCCAGTAGCTATCAGTTACATCCTTCCCTTTCTCTCCATCACCCAATCCCAACTCCCATCCCACCCAGCATACTATATAGGTGACGCTGGGTAATGGCCGAGCAGTGTGACTTTTTTTTATGGGGCATCAGACCCCCGGCCCATTCCGCCCCTGCCTGGGGCAAAACCAATTTTCCAGGATTCTGACAGGGACAGCTCAGGCCGGGACATTGGTCTGAAATCTGGGAATGTCCCGGCAAAATCGTGACTGTTGGCAACTATGGCTAAACAAGTTTGCTGTTTTCATGCTGTGGGATGAAACTGCTATCTGGCTCGACTGCCGTAGAGAGGTGCAGAGGAAGAAAAAAACAGCAATCCCACACAGGCATTCCTTATCAGTTCAAAAGGTAACCAGGGCAACGGCACAATAAGTAGCACCTTCATTCATATGTAATCTTTTTAATACCACTATCTGTGGTAGTCTGACAAACAGGTGGGTGGTTTAGTAGATTTAATAATATATTGTACTTGGGGTGAGGAAAGAGTTAGAGGCCATGTATTTATCCTTTCTTGTTTTATTAAGTAGACAGCAGTAACGATTTGAAAGGAATCGTGTTGTATAGAATAGGCTGGTTTTAAGTAATGAAACAAGGAGCAGCATTTAGTAAAGAAACCCTGCATTGTGAAGGGATTAAGGGTTGAAACATACACAAAATCCTCAGGAAAACTATAAAATATGAAGCCACTGCATAGCATCTGCTATGACATTTCCAGTATACTCTCATTTAAATTGGCTAATTTAATTTTTTACTTGCTTTTTTTTTACTCAAATCAAATGTTCTAAAAATTCATATTGTTATATATTTTGCACTGGTAGGCATAAATATGTCACAATTCAACAATAAATCTTTCACAATTATACTGCTTTTGTGCATACCCTACCATCTTCTGATATCAATAAAATGGAGTGCCTACATTTTGGGGAGTTAATGGTTTCCAAAATATGCTAAGACCTTAGGCTTCTGTAAATTAAAAAAAAATAATTGTTAATCTTGCAATGTTTATTTCCAAAGATGACTGTTATAATATAGAACAGAATACAATTGCAAATACATACAAATTACTATCAGGGTCCATGCATGCCAGTAAAAAACTCCTAAGCCAGGTGTCTATCATTGTGAGGGGAAGGACTGAGTGTACTGAGGAAGGGGTTTCCAGTATGAACACTCCTTCTTCAGACACGGACAGAGCCATGGACCTGTCACTGACATGTACATGAATCTGACACAAGCACCAACACTTTCAGTGCTGCACCCCAACAGAATTTAAAAGAGTATCTAGCTGTTGCCAATCAAATATCACAATAATAATCACAGCTGTTATAATAAATTAAACTTATGACAGTTCAAAACTTTGCTGTCACGGTGATCTTCATTCAAAAGAAAAAATGTTAAAAAAGGAAAAAAAAACATACTGTTACCAATCACTATCCCTGATCAATGTCACACCAGTCACTGACATATGAGGCTGTACTGCACTGGTGACAGTAAGTAAAAAAAAAAAAAATTGTAAGAATGTTTTTATTTAACTTCTTCGTTTTCCAAAAAATTGTGACAAAGAATTACAACTTCAAAAAGCTCACCATACCTCTAAATACTTCAGACTGTCTACTTTTCAAAAAGGGACCATTTGGTGGGTATTTGTACTGTACTGGCATTTTGAGGGCCTCAAAAAATGAAAGGCCATCAGTACATTAGGATGGAATCATTTTCAAATACATATACCATAGTTTGCAGACGCTATAACTTTCTTTTACATTTTGGCCTAAATTCATAAAGACATTTTTTTTTTGGGGGGGGGGGGTATGTTTTATAACACAAAGGAGAAAATATTGTTTATTTGTTTTTCAAAATGTTGTGGCGATCAAACACCAGCAAAAGAAAGCTTTGTTTGTGTGGAAAAAAATTATATAAATTTAATTTGCATACAATATTGCATGAGTAATTGCCAGTTAAATTAGCACATTGCTAAATAGCAAAAAATGACCTGCTTATGAAGGGGATAAAAACTTCCAAAAGTCAAGTGGTTAAAAAACAGATTGTACATGTGAAGTGGTTTTAACTAAAAAAATGTATTGCCCTTACAAGAGATGATTATAGGAGATTTGATCATCTTGTATACAGTAAATGTATAAATGGCCCATATTGCACAATTACCAAATGTTTTTTTTTTTACTTCAAGATCAATATCACTTCAAAACACACAAGGCCAGTCTTTAAAACTGGAGGAAAAGAAAATCATGTTTCCCATGTGGAAAGGATTCTTTACTGTAATGGGAAATGTGTTTGAAAATGTAGAATACTCTACCATATGAACTGGCTATATGAGACTTAACTTATTTAGAAAATGGCTGGATGTGTTTCCAAATTCACAAAATCTAAACTGCTAACACTGTTTATTATACATAACATTGTAAATGTTGATCAGGGGTACCTTTTTTTTCTCTGCTGGAGAAAATTGGGCCAGGTTGTAATTTTTCTTTGCCGTCTTTGCTAGAGTTTAGGGTTTGTAAGAAACACAGTGGTGATGAAGTGTTTTTGTTTTTAAACTCAATGTTATTTTTTCAACCTGACTGCACAGTTAAAGCAGAGCTCCAGTCTCCACAACTGTTTTTTTTTTAAAGCATAACCATGATTGTTACTACTGGTATGGCAATAATTGGCTATTGTTGTAACTGTATTCATACCTGTATGAATACAGATGTTGTTACATCTGTAATTGATCACATGATCTCATCAGCAGGCAGCGGCCATGGTGGATGTGAGCACCTGAAGCTGCTTCTGTTTACTTCCAGGATTGGGTGCAGCTGGCTACCCAGCATGCACCTCCTGATCTCACGCCTGTGTAGTAATGACACTGCACGGCACAGTTTGTTGATTGCAGAAGACAACCCAGAAGTCAGCTGTGGTCGGGGAAATAACACAAGATTTCATAATTAGGAAATTCCTTTGAACTCCTGGATAGATAACGCTGATTTCCAAGGGACTCGCCTTATGGCGATATTGCCTGGAAGTGCTGCATACACAAATAAAAATAAGATATTCAGACATTTAAAAAAAAAAAAAAAGATTATCCATTTACGAATGGTGGGCATGTGGATGAAAGCAACTTTTAAAAATGGGTGGAACTCTGTTTTAACTGTCTTTTGCATATAGGGCATGAAAAGGATTTATCCAGAACATGCTGAAAGTTGTGGGTCAGGTACAGAATTACTCTTGGAGTGTTTCAGTTATTGCCAAGTATAATGTTGCATTACAAAATGATTCCTACCATTGTGACATATCCCAACTTCAAAATGCATTGTTAGTTACTAATTAGTGCATGTTTGTGCTAATGCATATCGATGAACACCATTTGACGTTTTGCAAATGTTGATTGATATAATCATAACAATTGCATTTAACGACATTAATCAGCAATTTTCTGTTAGGTTTAAACAATATTAAATTTGCCTGTTTGCTTCATTAATAATAACAGTAAAAAATAGAAAAGAAAATACTACACAGATTAATTTGCACTGAAAGCAGTAATGTAATTTGGAACCCAATCTTAAAGAGTTACAGCATTCATTTATTCAATCAGGTTACAGATATAACCATACTTTTCTATGTGATTTAAATAAAATAGTTCTCAGTGATTGTTCATACTTTTTAATATCGTACATAGATTACAATTTGGAAAAAAAAAGTCTGTGTGCGATAAGAGACAACGTGGCTAGATTTTGTTAATTCATCTTAAGCATTATATATTTAGAGACCACAAAACAGCCGTGAGAGGATTATTTATTTTTCATTAAATTGTTTACTTTATACTAACTAACTAAACTGTACATGTATTTGTTAATAAATGATCAATAGCATGGTAGATTTGGTGCTACAATGTCAATATTACATTAAAAAAAATTATTACAGCCAAAAATAATTTCCTAACTCAAACCTAAACTTTAACCCTAACCTCTACATTTAACCCTCAACTTGAATGTATTCCTACTCCTACCCCCCTAAATTACACTTAGTCCCTAAAGCCAAACCAGCTTGCCAAACTCCAGCTTTCTGTCACTTTAAAATAGTTAATTTAACCAAGTTGGTCTGCTTTAAACTGAACCTACTCTGAAAGGGAACCATAAAGTATAATACAAAGTTCACTTATAAGGTTTGGGTTCTCCCCTTGTAAAAATTGCTCCTTAATGGTATTGCAAAAACGTAATTATCCTTCCATGGCGATTCATAGGAAACAATGTGAATTCAAAATCCCTCAAGAAGACACTCCAGTCCAGTGCAGGAGTGTCTTCTTGCTATATTTGGGCTGCATGGGTTTTCCAGGTGATGTCAACCTTGCCTAGGCACAATAGGCGGAAGAGAGGAGATAAGGTAAGGGTTTAGCAGGGAAAGGGGTCTAGAACTTATAACTGTAGCTTGTATTTTACTGTAAGATCTTCTCTAAAACTAACCCTCAATTTACAGCAACCTTAAATTGGTACTGAAAACTTAGCGTTAAAACTTGTGTTTGGTTGTGCTGTGCAAAGTACTTCCATGTGCACCTTGCTGCAAAGGCTAGTTATAAATTAGGGTGGTTGCCATTTTTGTATAGCGTGCTTGCTGGAATTGACTACCAGGGCTCTCCATAACCTTGTCACCACACTTCCCAACCAACTGGCTGCTTATGCACTCGACTCCAGCACTGTAGTCATTGGCAAAAGTAACAAAGTCTCCACTGAATAGCTTCACTGCATGTTAGACATCTCCTCTATCTTGTCCCCAGGTGAACTCTGTTCTGAGATATCTATGCATGCATTCCTTTAAGATTGTCCTGAAGTGACTTCAGACCAGGCCAAGATGTATGTAACAACAAAGTTCTTTCGTTTTTTAAACATAACAAAGGAACATTTCAACATAATTACTTTCAACACACATTCCTGTACAAGATCTTCTAAGTGCCCCTTAGTTATTTTCCTAGTGCCCTTGCCCTATTCAGTAGTCACACCTTGAATAAGTGTGAAGGTCCTTTGTAGTCTTTAAGTAAAAATTCAATACCCCTGGAACCCCGACTGGGTTCCCATAAGGGGTAGTTAAACAGCTAGCACTGAATCACACCTTTTAGCAGCATACTTGTTCCTTGGAAGGGGTAACCTGAAGCTGGACTTTCAGCTTACTTACTAACAGCGGTGGCCACCTGAGATGTCATTCCCTTCCTTTTTATGTGTTTTCCCCAGTAGAGGGTAGTACCTCCCCAAAAAGCCTAGGAAAACTTGACCAGCAATATTAACAGTATGGGGGCAGGGCCATCTCCTTGTTACTGGTGTAAATATTGGTGAGGTCACACACTGGACACCTTTGCAGCCACTGGGCTATGTGCTGGGTGTCCAGAGTGCCCCTGCGCCTTTAAGGATGAATGGGCTACCCTCAGGCCCACCTGCCCTTTATCTATCCATTAGAATGCATTTGCTCCCACTGTGGAGACTCTCATAAGTATTAGAAGTGTTAGGACTGCAAATAATACAGGGTGCAGTGAAGGGACCTTGCAGCTTATGCATGCATTTGCAAATGAGTGCTTAGTAAACCCCTGTTTTTAACCCATACTGTTGGACAGGTTAATTCGGTTGGTAAGCACACTGGTTGGGGAGTTGAGCTGGGACTTTTCTCTGGTTTTGTCTTTCATGCGTTTGCCCTTCCATGTGCTTCTTGCGGTAAAGGCCAGTTATAGATGGGGGAAGGGGACATCTCTTTGTTACTGGTGAAAATCTTGGTGAGGGGACACACTGGACACCTTTGCTGCCCTTGTGCTATGTGCTGGGTGCCCAGGATGCCCCTGCACCTTTATGGCAGGTTGGGCTACCTCCAGGCCCACCTGCCCCTTATCTATCCATTAGAATGCATGTGCTCCCACTATGGAGACTCTCATAAATTTAGAGACTGTTTTTGGAATTTAGCAGACTGGTTGGTGAGATGAGCTGGGAATTTTCTCTGGTTTTATCTTTAATGTGTTTGCTCTTCCATGTGCTCCTTGCTGTGAAGGTCAGTTATAGATGGGAGAAGGGGCCATCTCTTTGTTACTGGTATTAACCCTTACCTCTCAGGGAGTACCACCTCAGCGGGGCAACACAGCCAAACATTAGAATACACTTAAATGAAAACAAATTTAACCCACATATATTAACTTAGAAACAAATCAACAGTTTAGCAAAACATAAAACATTTTACATCCACTTGCTTACAAATGCAAATTGTTAGACATTGCCATTTTGTTTTTGTTTTTTTTGGGGGGGGGGGGGGGGGTTTGCATGCTAGCTGGTATGTGTGCCCTGAAAATGTTTGTTTGTTTGTTCTATGTAAACCCTTTTCTTGTGCACTTTGTTTAAATGGCTAGTTTTAAGTTGGAGTGGTTGCCATTTTTGTATATACATTGATTTTTTTGTCGCTAAATGAACTGTTTCAGTAATTGCTTATCCTACACTACGCCACTGCCTTCACAGAAGAAAGCAGAGCAAAATTTAACAGCATAGATCCTTAATGAGAAAACTGATTATTAAAATGCATTGAGCGTAATGTATCTAAATAACTAAAAGCACTTTCAAATGATGGTTGTATTCAGAGTTGTAAAACTTAAAGGGTAACTCCACTTTCGTGGGGAAAAGAAGACTAAGAAAAAATATTATAGCGTATGCAATTGGGACACAAGTCATATTGTGATTAAATGCTATTAAAAATGGCCTTTCCTTTTCAATCTGCAGCCGCTGCAATTTTCTGAAAATTAAATACAATATGACTACCTGGAGTTGCTCTGTACACAGAATGTGTGCTGACCGCACCCCAGAAACATAATTTCATGCTTGTGTGATTGGATCACCAATTTTCCCAGAAGTCTGCCTAAGATACAAGTCAGATTTCTGGCATCCCCTGCAATAAAAATGTAATTTTTGGTGAGATACTCCCAATAGGAGCATGTCTAAAGGGATCCAGAAGATTTCCTCATTGGTGCTCTGCAGCTGCACAGCTGACTGATAATTATGAAACCACTCCCATTAGACCCACTTAGCATAGATGCACAGAGGAACAAACATGAATTTCTTCAGAATAACAAAAGGTTATCTACAGCAAAGTTGTAGAGGTGGTTGGAGGCCCGATTAAAGCCAGATTTGGCTTTGATCTTGTCTCCGATGATGTAACCCAGAGGCGGCGTCCATAACGTCACGCTTAGGTTACTCAGCTGCTGCATTCAAAAATGCAGTTTTTCGGCATTTTGAATACATTGAAGTGCAGTGGAGAGGTCTAGGACCTCCCTGATCAAATCTTCAGCAATACTGACAGGAGAGCCGTCTGCAATGTAAATGCAAGACGGCTCTCCTGTCAGAGAGGCAGGGAAAGATCCTGTGATTCAGCTAAGCTGGGGAAATCTATTGTTCTATTCTATGGGGAAGCTGTTCTAGCTGGGGAAATATATTGTTCTATTCTATGGGGAAGCTGTTCTAGCTGGGGAAATCTATTGTTCTATTCTATAGGGAAGCTGTTCTAGCTGGGGAAATCTATTGTTCTATTCTATGGAGAAGCTGTTCTAGTTGGGGAAATCTATTGTTCTATTCTATGGGGAAGCTGTTCTAGCTGGGGAAATCTATTGTTCTATTCTATGGGGAAGCTGTTCTAGCTGGGGAAATCTATTGTTCTATTTTACGGGGAAGCTGTTCTAGTTGGGGAAATCTATTGTTCTATTCTATGGGGAAGCTGTTCTAGTTGGGGAAATCTATTGTTCTATTCTATGGGGAAGCTGTTCTAGTTGGGGAAATCTATTGTTCTATTCTATGGGGAAGCTGTTCTAGTTGGGGAAATCCATTGTTCTATTCTATGGCGAAGCTGTTCTAGCTGGGGAAATCTATTGTTCTATTCTATGGGGAAGCTGTTCTAGATGGGGAAATCTATTGTTCTATGGGGAAGCTGTTCTAGCTGGGTAAATCTATTGTTCTATTTTATGGGGAAGCTGTTCTAGTTGGGGAAATCTATTGTTCTATTCTATGGGGAAGCTGTTCTTGTTGGGGAAATCTATTGTTCTATTCTATGGGGAAGCTGTTCTAGCTGGGGAAATCTATTGTTCCATTCTATGGGGAATAAACAAAAAGAAAGCAGTGCCAGCTTAGTGAAGCATAAAGTTTATTAATACAAAAAACACATAGTGACTTACTCTTAGGTAAGTAAAGGCCGGGAGGGTAGGTGAATGGGATCATCCATCTTCTTGTCCTGGATACCGTTGCAGAAAGGAGGGGTGCGGGGTGCAGGGTGTCGGTGGTGCATGGAGGCTGTTGTCTGGCAGCCTGTCTGATGGTGCTGTGGTGGTTGAGGACTCTCAGTGGGGCTCCACTTACTACTTCCTGTCAGCCCGACATCACTTCCTGTGAGGCGGAGGGAAAGATGGGCGTTGCTAGCTTTCGGAGCATCCGTGCTCCTTCATTAGGCGGTCCTAATATAAAAAATATAATTTATTTTAATACCCCTAGAAAAAAAAAAGAAATTTCCCTGCAATAATTTCCTCTGGAGACCTTTCTAGGTGTATGTTTAGGTGAAAAAAAAATAAAAATAAAAATAAATAAACTGTGAAAACTCAAATAAATATTGTTTTCCTTTTACCTTAACCACTTTAGCCCCGAAGGATTTTGCTGCTTAATGACCAGGCCCTATTTTGCGATTCGGCACTGTGTTATTTAACGGACAATTACGCGGTCGTGTGATGCTGTACCCAAATAAAATTGACGTCCTTTTTTTTTCCCACAAATAGAGCTTTCTTTTGGTGGTATTTGATTACCTGTGCGATTTTTATTTTTTGTGCTATAAACAAAAAAATTTGTGACAATTTTGAAAAAAAAAATTTTTTTTAATTTTTTTTAACATTTTAGGCCAATTTGTTTTCTGCTACATATTTTTGGTTAAAAAAATCACAATAAATCACAACAAGAATATTTTGATTGGTTTGCGCAAAAGTTATTGCATCTACTAACTACGGTAAAGATTTATTACATTTTTATTGTTTTTTTTACTAGTAATGGCGGCGATCTGCGATTTTTTGCGGGACTGTGACATTGCGGCAGACAGATCGGAAACCCTAAATGACATTTTTTACACTTTTGGGGGGACCAGTGACATTACTACAGTAATCAGTGCTAAAAATATGCACTGTTACTGTAATAATGCCATTGGCAGGGAAGGGGTTAATACTTTTAGTGATCAAGGGGTTAAATGTAAGCCTAGGGGAGTGATTCTAACTGTAGAGGGGCGTGGCTTGTGAGATCATCACAGAGACATGTGATCCTATATAGCAGGATCACATAGCCTCTGTGATCACTTCAGGGAGAAGGACAGATGGCTGTGTTTACATCAGCCGTCCGTTCTTCTCTGTCAAGGGGGGGAGATCACGAGTGGCCAGCGGCCATCGGAGCCGCCTGTCACACGCACTGGCTCCCCAGCTGACGAGCGGGGGCGGGAGCGCGCACCTTACATCGGTTTGCCCAGGAGCGGCCGCCTGCCGCAGTAAATCTGCGGTGGGCGGAAGTCAAATGTTTAAAATACTAACTTATAAAACAAAAACAATTGTAAACCAAGCCATTTATTCCTAAGCAGAATGACTCAAGAGGGCATGTCTTTGTGCAGTCTTCATAGTAATGTCATGGTAGTGTGTGTTTTAGTGATAGGCTAGCTCCATTGTTGACTTTGATTAATATATTATTGATTGATTAACTATCCTCTTGATTTTGGTTCCCAGGTTCTACCCCTGTAAATGTACCATGCTCATTCCATTTACTTTTATTGCTTCAAAAGTTTATGGTGTATCTACATTGTGACAGCAATGTGCTGCCAATCTAAAAGCCTATGAGAGAAGCTGAGAAGACTATTCACATCTAAGTAGTTAAAGTGTATTTGACTTTTACAGTCGAAATCAAGAAAATCCCACTATATTTTTGTTATGTGTTCCTATTCATACAGCTAATAAAAATGTTTTATCAGGAAAAGACCCAATGACTGACTGCAAGAATATCTGATTAATGTTAGAATAAACCTAAGGACAGGATGGGCTCATTCTCATTAGCATACAATGCAAGAAGACCAGCCTCTAAACCTTGAAACAATTTGTTATAAAATACAGTATTCAAATTTAGTTTACAATGGATAATGACAAACGGCCTGAAAAGTACAGGCGGGGTTATTTGTGGCAAACCCAGCTATCAAGCCCTTTAAAAACAAACGAGAACCAATGTGATTTTACAGTACGGGAGTTTCCAGAAAAGAACATTTTTAAAAAGGTAAGGTTTAATTTTTAAATTGTTTTTAAGTTATGCTCTGTGAATGAGAACATGTAACAAATACAAAAAATAGATATTATCCCTATTTGGCTACAAAAGTGGATATAAATGCCACCTGTCAAAATGGTGCCTATACAATGATTCTACTGGCAGAATTTTATTATTATTATTATTATACTGGATTTATATAGCGCCAACAGTTTGCGCAGCGCTTAAGAAAATGAAGAATCATCAGGATTCTACAAAATCTTTGAGAGGGTAGTTTGAAAAACAGAGAGACCAGTCTTATTGTTATGGGACAGCAGACATCACATAGTTATACTTTAACATGGATCTGCCATCCTATGAATATGAGATATGAGATGAGATGAGAGATAATCTAAGTATTATAACATTTAACAAAAATTTGGACATTTAATAGAGTATTATTTTCTGTTAATAATAATAATATGTTAAATACAGTATTTTAAAATAAAGTATTGATGCAGTAATTTTTTGTACTCTAAAACTTAATAAAAATTATTGCAACAAAAAAAAAAATATTGAAAACATTTGGTACGATAAAGCAGTGCTTTGCTGTTTTCTTTAAATTTTTTTAAATGATTTTATTTTCAAGTTTTTAGTATATTTATTTTTCTAATTTTCATACATCAGTCTTGAAATAACTATACCTGCAACTGGATTTAGTAGGCCAGCATAGTGAGCTATAGATGCTACGCTTAGAGAAACAAATGCTATGCCCTACAGTCTTACTCTCGCAGCTGTCAAGTAAGTATGGTACATTTGACAATTATACAAAAAGATACTTTAATGACCATTGATATTACTCTAATCTATTTGTGAGTGCCACCATTTTTCACTGACAATTGGCTAGATATCATATCACATGGTACATTCTTGTCAGTTAATGCATTTTGCACTGTGAGACAGGAGTTGATTGAGGTTAGAATGCAGGAACTGTAAATGTGCTTTCCATTTTCCAGACCCGTTACACAGTACATTATTAACAGATATCCACTGAGGCACAAGGAATGAAAGCAGAATACAAAATGTGTGTCTGCATTTCTTCATGCCCATACAATAGCAGACTGCAAGCCTGGAACTGAAAAAGAGCATTGTTGATTGCTCATCATTGATTGAACCCTAGGAAGGAGGACATTCATTGCAGGTTGCATGATAGATAAAAGCTTGCCAATAGCTATTGCACACCATTCTGCTATACAATGATTCTCCACAGCCATCAAATGTGATGAGAAGTAAAGGAAAAATACCTCATTACATCATATGGCGGACAGGCTGAGAAGATCTATTTATAGCCAGTGAATATGTGTGCCGTGCAAGCATGTATTAAATCTATATTCCATATTTGTTTAAAATGTTGAGGTACCCAAAGATATCAGATGACAGTCATTTCATACCTGTCGTTTTAAAAGACACAAGGGTATATAGAAAACCTAAGGACACAGCTGCTGGGCAAAAACATGATTGCCAGGTTAAGTATGTATTTGAAGACTATGCTTAAAACATATTTTCCATTATTTGAGCTTGTGCTTTTAAGCACACATTTGCCTAAGCAAAAAAAAAAAAAAAAGTTATATTTGTGGAATATTGATCATTAAAGTGCATTTAAACACAAAGGTTTGCAGCACATATGTAACTTCTGTAGCACTGTCCACATAAGGACCGCTTGATATTAACTCTGTGGGTTCCCCCTGGTTACCAGCACACGGCCATAAGCAAAGACAATTCTTTAATTCTGCTTGGCTCACACTCCAATTATCAGTCCAGGGGTATTTGGTTGTTTTTGTTGTTTATTGTAGAATGGGGATAGGAGAAGGGAATAGTGGGATACTCCAATTTCAACTATTCACAGTGTTTGAGGACCCCTATCTTCTCTACATTAGAGGTATGAAACAGCCAGGCTGTTGATTCATCCTGCCACTTTGGATGAATATGGATTAAGTCTTTTTTTTTTAAGACAACTTGATGAACAATTAGTTATCATCAGGACACTCTCCCTAGTATCCTTTCTCTTCCTCTGCTGACACCCGTCTACTGACTATCCTACGAGCAGGGGTGGCCCCCCTCAGGTAAGGCCCCTTGACATGAGTCCCTGTACTCACGATACTGCAGTCCCAGGGTCTCCAGTGTCTCCCCTCTCAGTCAGCTTCCCTAGACCTCTGGGTTCATCTCCCCTCAACCGCTCCTCTGGCCCTCAGGACGACCTCCTGATACCGCATGGTCCCTCTACAGAGGAGGAGGCAGCCACCCCCTCCCTCCAGGACTCTCCAGCCAAAGACCCTGCAGCACATGTGCTCCTGTCTTTTATACAGTATCCCAGAATGCACCGAAGCAACCTGCCCTCTGTCAATCGTCAGGTTTCCTCCCACTGTCTAACATGCCTCCCTTTTGGACCAGCGTAAAACACTCTCCAGACAGAATGAATCGCATACTGAGTACAATGAGCAGACCTCACTAACAGATCCTCCTCTCTGGTAGGCAGAGAGCACTATATATACTATACTATACGTGCAGCCCCTCTGGTAAGCAGATAGAGCTCAAAATGATACTCTCTCACTAGCACCTACCTAGGAGCGTGCTACACTTCTACTGATACCCCTTTCTAAAGTGAAAAGCTAGCACTAAAATTGGCACTAATGTAGTAATATCCATTTTACATAGAGTTGTACAGGTTCATTGGTCATACAGATGCCTCACAAACTGCAGGATAAGAAAGTAAAGGTTTTTACAACCATTAGAGTGCATTCACCTGATCCAGACATTCACTGCTAGGCTGGAAAAAGTTTCTATTTTTGTAGGCCCACATGAGGTAAAGTTGAGTGGATGGAATGGATATTCCTGGGCAATTATTATTGTTTCCCCTGAAGCAGCCTTCGTTAACGTAAACATGTAAGTCTCCATGTTTGCAGAAAGATCAATTGCAACTTAGAACATTTGAAAGAAGGATCATGCATGCTTGTCTGGCTGTTGTTGAATGTCCGTAGGCAGTTTAAGAATTCTGAGCACTGATACTGATTTTGATTAGGGAAAGGCAACTTTGCTTGGATTCAATTCGCCAAGAGTTTGGTGAATCTTGTTGCAAATTTGGAGTGCTGAGAAGGCTTCCCTTGCGGCTAAGTGCAGAGCACCCCTGAAGGTTATAACAGGAGATGCTACGCCCAAAGAAACACAGGTTGCCAGATGCGTTGGGCTTGAAGTGCTGAGGTGATGTTCACCAGATAATGGTTGGACGAGCAAGATGCACTGCAAGGCAGGAGTCCCTCATAAGTGCCAGGCGATACTTGGCGTTAAGAAGAGCCAGGAGCAGAGTCAGGAGCCAGGCCAGTAGATCAGCCAGGAGCAGAAGCCATAAGCAGAATCAGAAACAAGCTGTAGTCATACAAAGGAAATTGGGCAGCAGCAGAGTCAGGAGAGCAGGCCAAGATCATACATGGGCAATTAGGCAAAAGCAAAGTCAATATAATAAGCCAGGGGTCAGAGCCAGGGATGGAGACAAGACAGGTCAAAGGCAAGTTGGGCCAGTAGCAGGGAATCCATTAATAGCATAAGCAGGAACACAGGAACACACAGGGGGGGGGCTGACAATCATCAAGAGTGCCTTATGCAGTGGGAGCACACAAGACGTGCGCTCTCAGCACAGTTTTGTGTTTACAGAGGGCTGCATATTGCAGCCTCTCGGGGTTAAAGCCCACCCGACGAGAGGCCGCATATATGCATACGGCGGGCGGGAAGGGGTTAAATTAGGATTGAGGGAGGAGGCAAAATTAGAATATAATGGATCAGACAGGGCATACAGGGGTCAGATACTAATGAAGGGTAGAACAGGGAGATGATATGGAGACTCCCATGTTAAAAACAACCATTAGCAATTACGGTATTATTTGTAATACAAAAAAGATAAAGAAAATGAAAGTGCAAATTGCAACAATGGATTAAAAAGTCTGCCAAGTAAAAAAGGAGAGAAGGAAGCTGCGGTGCATGAAGAGATCTACTTTATGATTTTAATGGTGTTACTGAATTTTGGCTTCATTACTGGCTATGCTCTCTTTCAGAGGAATGGAGTAAAACAAAGAGGTGGCAGTGTCTGTCTCTATGTGATCTTAAAGTAAGTTGCTAACAAAAGTTGTGCACAATTGGTGCATGTATATAGCTCCAAATTGGCATAATGAATCAATGTACTTTTCAATAGTCTCACTTCCTCAGGATCCACATCTCTATATAGACAACCATTATCAGTCTAAAGAAATTCAAGGGACAATATCCACACAAATAGGGAATTAAATGTTTTCATCGTCCATCATATAGAGCAGTGGTCCTCAACCCTGGCCTACAGGGCCCACTAACAGGCCAGATTTTCAAGATAACTGAAATACATCCCAGGTGATATAATTTGCTGCTCAGTGATTGCAGTGCTCTAGTCTGCATCTCCCCAAGGTAATACCTAAAATCTGGCCTGTTAGTGGGCCCTGCAGGCCAGGGTTGAGGACCACTGATATAGAGCCATAAAAATCAGTCCAAGAAAAATGTAATGAGTCCCTTTAGGATGCCATTTTTGAAGGCCATACATGATTGTTTGTGGATTCCAGAACTATTGCAAAGGATGAGTGAGGCTTTTTGGACATAGGAAACATCTGGGAAATATTGGTGTATGCCCAATAAACCCCAGAATCTTTTTTGGCACTGTCAGATAGCTGGGACGCCACTCATTTGAGGGGTCCACATACTGAACTTGTAGAGTTATTCACTTGAAGGTCATTACAAAGGACAAGGGGGTTCTTTTTACATCTGGAAGGAAAGAGATTTAACTGCCACATGTAGAAAGGCTTCTTCATAGTAAGAGCTGGGAAAATGTGGAATAGACTCCCTCAGGAACTTGTTTTGACCATCTCAGCAGAGTGTTTAAAAAAAACAGCTGGATGTATTCCTAAAAGCACGTCATTTAACTGGATATTAACATTTATAAGTAGGTAGGTTTTTGCCTACCTCTAGATCAACTATGGGTATAAGGTACTGTATATAGAGGTTTTCTATTAATTATTTTTATTTTTTCTATTGATTAAATGAGATGGTCTTGTGTCTTTTTTTCAACCTGGCCAACTATGTAACAATGAATGACTGGGAAGTAAAAAATAGCAGTCCAAAAAGGAACTATCACACCCAAATACCATGTGACAAAATAGTATCAGACACCATTGTATCATAGGTCAAATACTACAAAAGCAAAATATTTAAAACAACTTTATTGTTCATTTAAAAAACCAAAAAACACCCTACAAAGGAAGACTTTTTACATTTTCCTCTGAATACAGGGGTGCATGTATCTGACACACCCAAAAGTGAAAGATTTTGCTGGCGACTGTGCTCTGCAGAAGAATAAAGATTCAAGGAACATGCAGTGGGATGGGTAAATATAAAGGGTCTTCTTTTACAGGTTTTTTGGCAACAGATGTGCTTTAAATGTAAATCTACATTTACATTTCCTCCTGTCTGTTTTTTTACAGAGCCAGGAATCCAGTGGTCTACAATGGCTGAATAAAACTGGTTTACCCTCATCCCAACACTGCACAAACCCTCTGGTTTCTGTGTGCCCAAAGGTAGCATCTCAAGGGCCATGGAACAGCAGCTGTAATCTTTCACAGGTCAAGAAGGTAGTGGATAAACTTTAATATCTTTGCCTTGAGAACCATAAGTCCTTGTTCTGACAATGCTCGGGTCTGCATTGGGTGAGTGGCAAAGCCAGGGATCCAGTCATCCCTGAGGCCTAGCTGAATTCTACCGAATGCCCATTCCATCCTGGAAGTGTAGGCAATTAAGTCATTAGACAAAAGCATTGGAGGCACCAGATAAAAGGGATTCCCTCCTCAGGTAGGTACCCACACTGACAAAATGTTTTTGTTTAAAGTCCACAGACAAAAAAGGGGGAATTATTTTCCCACTGATTAGTAATATAATAGTGTCTCCCTATTACATTGGTGGTTAGCAGTTGAAGAATGCCCCCTTACATTGAAAGTTTAAGAAAAAAGCCTCATCTTCTCACATATAACCAATGTAAGAAAGCATTCCTATCCAATCGACCACCAGTGTAATAGGGGACATTATTCTTCCAATGACCACCAATGAAATAGAGGTCATGGGGCATCCAATGTAAGCAGTTATACTTCCTGCTCTGAACACCAATGTAAAAAAGCATTCTTTCTTCCACTGACCGCAAATGTAAGGGTGTAATCATGCTCTCAGTGAGTACCAAGGTGAACAGGCATTCTTCTTCCTATTGAACATCAATGTAAGCAAACATTTTTCCATTGGCTGGCCATACACGGTTCAAATCTTGGCTCGTTAAGCAGGAACCAGCAGAGATTCAAACCATTACTGGGCAGGCTGAATGTACCAAGTCGATCGATTGATTGACTTGGGTACAACCAGCCTGTCAGATTCTCTTACAATTATCGCTAGCTGTTTCTATAGCCACTAGTAATAATCACTGTCTTCTCCCGCAGACAGTTGCTGATTCCTCTGTCAGCACTGTCTGTGTTGATGGGGGAATCATGCAAATTTTTTCCTGCAACCACCGGAAATTTGTACCGTGTATGGCCGCTGACCACTTCCTAAACTTCACTTTGCTCTTACACCACTTTCAGCTAGTTCACTGTGCCCAGCCACCAATTTAAACCACAAGACCTGCCATTAATATTCAAATATTAGAACCACTATTGTGTTTCAAACAACCTTCTACTCCAGGGCACACCTCTGTGGTCTCTTTGCAAGTTTGGAGTTTTTGCTATAACAATATATGACATTACAGCCCATTATCATAGCAAAAATAAACGGTTGGGGGAAAAATGTAGTTATTTAGGTTTTGCAGCATTGTGCAATGCAATTTAGTAAAAGGAAACCCATGTGCCTGTACAGCAGTTGGGAGCAATAATCAGGATACAAGTAGGCATTTGTCAACACTGACAGGATTTAAAAACCTGTGTGAAAGTTCAGGAGTGATTTAGCAAAGATTGGTTGGAAACAGCAAAGCTGAAAGTGAAATCAGACTGGAGGAGAAGGGCATAGGTGGACAACTCTGACAATGAAAGGTAGAGGGATCAGAAAAAGGTTAATTCTATTCTGACCCATACACAAGAAAAACATACAGCAGCATCAAGCCAACCTCATTACCCAACCACCCATGGGAATAATCTTTGTGCACACAGAAAACATACTATATACTATATAGGGAGCAGGTTATGGTGTAGTGTTATACATAATTACAAAGGGAGATGTGTTGTGAAAACAGTTAGTGCTTAATAATACAGTTCATTCATGAATGTGCAAATGCACAGTATGTTTAATGCACTGCATATGAGATGGAAAGCATGTAGCAAATAAAAAATAAACTACCACGTTAAAGTAGTTCTTAAAAAAATAAATAAAAATAAAGCATTTTTCACATTCCAGAGCATGTTACGCTTTACACCCATATTTGTGAGTAACATGTAACATGCTCCAGAACTTAACCCCCCCCTCTCCCACCGCACCCCTGATCTCCACCCCCCCCCCCCAAAGCAGCCAACATTTTCTCCCCCACCTGCTGTCATATTATGGAAATAGTACTGCCATGAGAGGCTCTGCCCATACTAGAGCATCATTCATTTACAGCAATCTGTGAATGAGAGAACTACGAGTACCATCAGCCATTGCTGCTGGCAGCTTGTAGTTCTTAATGAACTGTGAGGGCACTGAAGAGCACTCTCGTAGTTCATTCACAACCCCTGCAGCTTGTAAACAGTCAGTCTGTATCGAAAGTACAGGCTGAAAGATGCAGGGCTTGTCTTCCGGAGGCAGACATTGACCCCTAATACACTGTTTATGGGAACAGTGCTTTGCAGGCTCTTTAGGGAAAAAATATTAAATGGAAATTTTTTTTTCCTGCAAAAATATGTGCATTTGTTATTTTTCTCAAAAGGCAAGCTTAGCTTTTAATGCATTCTTTGCATTCGAGTAAAAAAACCTTTCAATAGCTGTTCTTCTCCCCCTTCCCTAAATATTTGCCTGAGTCCTGTATTGATCCAGCACTGTACCTGTGTGCAGCAGCGCTGCTCTTTGTCCCTGTTCTCACAGGACAGATTGATAACAGAAGGAGCCATTGGCTCTTGATGTTGTCAATTAAATCCTGTGAGGAGGGAGCAGGAGGTGGGGGCCGAGCTGCGCTGTGTGTGTCTATAGGTGCACACAGCACGCTTCAAGAGTGAGCCCATGTATGTGCCACTATAGGAAAATACTTCCTATGGTGGCACACACAGAAGAGGAGGAGCCAAGAGTGCTAGCAGGGGAGCCCATTAGTGGAGGTAAGGGGGTGCTATGTGCAAAAACTTTGCACAGAGTAGATAGATATAACATTTAGTAAAAAAATAAATGGATAACTGCTTTAAATAACTTTGTGTTATGTGATGAGAGCAAATCAAACACTAGTTTGACAATTTGGGCTGAAGGACTCTGACTGAAGACTGAATAATACTTATCCTGTCCATACATGTGGCAACTTTCAGAGAATTTCAACCATTTTCGATCAACTGGGATTTAAACATAAAATCCAAAGAGGTTGCCTAAAACAACACAATTAACCACCTATGATCAATCAAACTAGGTTCTAAACTGACAACTTCAATACAGTTTATTGAAAAGTCTATCAAAACCAGAAAACATCTACAATAAACTTGTCCAAAGTATAGCTTGTCTGCCAGGTTCAATCATGGCAATTTTCATCCTTTCACTTTGCATTCTTGTTCCAGGTCAATGACACAACGTATTAGAGCAATAGCTGGCAGCTAGTACTTACATGTTCCTAAGTTATATCTGTTCTTTAGGGGTTAATATACTGAAGAAGTCAAGAACTCTCATAGAGAAAATTAAATGTTTACTTAGCTTTGTTAAAGTATAACTTTAGTGGTGAAAAACAATTTGCTAGGAGATAGAGTTTCTTTTGAATTCTTTACTTTGCATGTCTCTTCTTCTAAAAACCCTTTCCTCTGTCTCTTTGCATTTTTTTGCAGAGGGTATACTGTAGCGCAGTGTCTGAGATTATAGAACTCCAATGCAAATACACAGGAATAACATTATCAGTGCCTACCCAATGGTAAAGAAGCAATGGGAACCCAGAAGACCTGGACACAAAAGCAGTGGAAGGGGACAGAGCGACAGGGTCAGCAAAGGGCTGCTCAGATTTATCAGAACTGGAGGATGGCAAATGGTCAGGTGAGCTCCCAATAATGTGGAAGTAAGCACAGCATAATTGGACATTATGGCATGAGCAGCAGGTCTGATTTCAAAAAGTGAAGCTGTTTTCAGTTCCAATATCCAGTCATATGCAAGGAAAAAAAAAAAAAAAAAAAAATTTTGCATTGCAAATGTTTGGTTGATTAAAGTGAAAAAACGCGTTATTATAAACTAAGTGAATGATCTCTATTTCTTCAGAGAATCAATCCTACAGTGTCATCTGCCAAAATGGATGAATGACATTCTAATTACCTTATATGCCATTGAAATCGGACTAGACATGTGTATATTGTTACCACCTGTCATATAATGACCAAAACACAGTTTTATTAATTAAGATTTAATTGTTTTCAAAAGTACTAATGCATATAATGTTCCTGTCAATCCCTTGAAATGCCATTAAGTGTAATATGTTATGCAGTGCTAGTATCAAAAGGACGTGCTTCTAGGAAGTGTTTATATAACGCATGAGATTACAACAGCATTTTTGTAACATATAAAGGATGCATTACATAGGCTGCTGACTTAATACAATATGCATATTTGTACTTTCCAAGTAGCTGGCAACCCTTAATCAATGTTAATTGGCTTTAATTAGCATATGTTAATTAATGATATTTACTACAAATTAAAGGTATGAGTGCTCCCAGAGGGTTTCCTGTTCATCTAATTAGTGCCAATTAGCTGCAATTAACACATGTAAATGAGTTGCCATTGAACCCAAAACAAACAGCTTACAGTCAGTTGTACTTACACGGAGTTGAAGTAACGCAGAAAATGAAGGCACAATATTGTAACATCAGCAGAAAATGCACACCGTATGAATGTAGACCCGGTTTCCCCTTGTGCTGCATATTTCTAGGAATTGTAACCATACAGCAAAACAATCTGCATAAAGTGTCCAAACATATGCTCTAGGTGCAAGGCTTTGTTGTTGAAGACAGAAGGACATTGAATTGTTTAAGAGATTGTAAAAAGTCAATAGGCTATCTCTCAGTCTCAGCACTATTCAATACCATTCACAGCATGTTAATATTGCACGGATATATAAGCTTGGAACACTTGGCTCTTCAGAGTGCTATCTGACCTTAACCTTGGGATCTCTTCAGTATCTCAATGCACCTCGGTCATTCCCTACAAAGGACTCATATGATTTTGAAGATGAAAGCTCCCAATGGATAGATAACTGAGCTTAAGGTGATAACCATTGCTTGAACGTGTAATGCAAAACAACACTTAAACTATCAAAGGTTGGACTTTACCCCAGAATATTCACAAAAGAAATGCTTACATTTATTTTGGTGTCAGGCAATAGTCATTGGAAAAAAAAAAGCATTATATGTATGAATGATGAATAATGCTGAGTACTTGCTCTAACTGACTAAGGGCTTTAATGTTATGAGAATGGTAATAAGCAGAATCAAGCATCCCTCTACTTCAAATGAACCTCAGCAGTTCGTTTTTTAGCACGTAGTGTGCTTTAAACATCTATAAATAGTCAAAAACCTGATTTTAAATAGATACAGACAAGTATGTCATTATTTTGGATAATTATTATTTGCCCAGGAAGCACATTTCTTAGAATTAACCTCCTGACATTCTGCCTGATTGGTCTCCATGAGCTGTGTTAGGGCTTGTTTACACTTGCTTTAAAACATGACTTTGGAAACACTTTTTTAAAGCTCTCTGAATGCCAGCCAAATCACATGGTACTAAATAAAATGGTTAGCTTACAGTCCTGTTTACACCTTGTGTTTGCTTTGCTTCAAAAATTATACACCATGGCACTTTAGTGGTGCGTCAAAGCGCCTTCAACGCCTCCATAGAAGTCTATGACATTGGCTGACTTGAAGCATCTAAAGCTTTTGAGAGGCTTTTATTTTGCTTTAGTGTCACTTTGTTTTGGAGAAATTGCAGGTATGAGATATCAACACACACACGGGGCATCTGCTAAGCTTCATAATAGCTTAAAAAAAATCACAACTTATGCATCACAGAAGCATCGAAAACACAAAGCAAGTGGAAGTGGTAGGTGCTTTAAAGTGGGTTGAAGTCAAAGCAAGTGTAAATAAACCATTAGAGCAACAAAAAACATCACAACTTTTCTCCCAGCTGAATGGTATTGGCTCATTTATTTGTGTTGAAAAATCTGAAAAATTGTCCCAGCTCTATGCCACCAAATTTTCCTCAGCTCAGGCTGACAAGATAGCAGGGGTAACTTTGCCCACAATACGTGCTACACAGAGAGCACACCTAGATAACCCCAAAACAGTTGAGGAAGTCCTCCAGGTTATCAAGGTGATACATTTCAATAAACGCCCTGGTCCTGATGGCTTGCCAGCTACCTATTACAAAATGTTTACAGATTATCTGGTACCATTGTTAACAACTCCTTTACCCCCTGCTTAAGCAACACTCTTTTTATCTAGAGACTCTGATAGCTACTATACTGATGATTCCTAAACCAAACACAGATGACTCTCTATTGTCCATTTACCGCCCCATTTCTTTACTAAATCATGATATAAGGCTGCTTGCAAGGGTATGTTTAGACTAAACCGATCTCTAGGCTTGCTAGTGCAAGATCAGGTGGGGTTCATTCCCCATAGGCAGGTCCAAGATGATATCCGTAGAACCACCTTGCTACTTCATACCCATCGCATTCCTGCGTACCTCTTGTCATTAGATATATGTAAGGCATTTGATTCAGTCTCCTGGCCTTACCTGCAATACATATCATGCTGTTGGGGCTGTGGTCCCACATTTTTTATTGGATCTCCTCATTACAAACCTTTTAAATCTCTTTAGGTTATTACCAATATCAGTACTGGCACATTTTCTTTGAATTCTTCAATGTCCGGTCTCTCGCTATATATGGGGTGCTATTAGACCTTGACTTCCTCACTCAACTCTGGTGTGCCCTACATGGGAGGGAGTTCTGTGGGTCCTGAACTTTACTATATTTACTCCTTGGCTACTATGCAGCTCAATTATTTAACTACCTAAATATCACACTTCACTCAAAGTGCAACTCTGGGTTGGCTTGGAAGCAGCAGATTGTGATCCACTTGCAATTGATAACTTGTTCTAGCTTATTCTGCAGCAATGTAAAGCCTAGTACACACTGGCTGAATGTCTCCTCACACTCCATTGCTCTCTTTCTTGCACCACCCAGCATTTTATCCAGCGTATGTGTTTCCCTCCTCCTTCCACCATTGGCCTTGCTTGAAGCTGACGAGGCTCCATAGGCTAGTCACAATAATGGGATTTAAACATTTTTCTGATTTTACAGGAGCAACGTAAATTTACAAACTCAAAGGTATTCCATTACCTTCTTGTCATGCATTTTTTTTTTTTATTTTTTTTTAGGACGTGTGGCCACTTATCTGCTAACTTGTTCCAGTGTTCAAGTGTTTATGCTCCTCTGACCCTCGTGAAAGGGAAGTTAAATCTAAGTTATATCTTTAGTTGCTTTGTAAGCCATCAACCTCCCCATCAACATATGTGGGGCGCTTGACTGCTGAACTGAACTTGACATTAGAGGTAGATGAGAGGACAAAGGCCTCACAAAATGTTTTGGCTCTCAAAGCTACCTACAAAGTGCTAAATGGAATTTAGTCCCAGAAAAAGCAGCTAAGTTCACCTTTAACTATCCCTCCCCCAGCTTTCGTCAATGAGTAGGCTCCAGAACACATCTTCATATTCGGTGGGCCTGCTCAATACTCAAATCATTTTGGTTAGATATTTTCCATTTTTTCCACACTTTTACTAGGTGGATAATACTGCTCCTGGGCTTAATTCAATCCATTAGTACAGTAAAACCTTGGGTTGCGAGCATAATTCATTCCAGAACCATGCTTGTAATCCAAAGCACTCTTATATCAAAGCGAATTTCCCCATAAGAAATGATGGAAACTCCGATGATTCGTTCCACAACCATTTATTCAGAAGTCCTTCAGTTTATAGTCCATATAAAGATTATAGCATTGCGATAGGTTGCATAAAATGTCCATCCACAAATAGCCGCTTCCATAAGGGGATTAGAAGCAAAATCCAGCAGGAGCTTCAGAGTATCAAAGTGAAGAGAGACGCCTCTAAATGTAGCAATATGGTTCCATTTAATGAAGGTCCAACATTTAGCAACTCACATGGTTGATGAATAAAACAGGTGCATCTAAGTATGCAAGCATCCGGGGTAAAGCTGTCCACATAGACCATCTTCTGCACCGCCAGCTGCCAGTCTGTAATCCTGACCGGGAAGACCACCCTGCAGTAAAGCGATCTGAAAGCGAGGGGCAGCATGGAAGGGATGATGTAGATGTCGGTGCGGAGGATGGTCTATGTGGACAGCTTTCCCCCGGATGCCTGCATACTTAGATGTGCCTGTTCCAATCATCAACCATGTGAGCTGCTAAATGTTGTACCTTCATTAAATTTAACCATATTGCTACACTTAGAGGCACCTCTCTTCTCTTTTATACTTAGCTGTGACTTGAGGCTACTTGTATATCAAGACATCGCTTGTATATCAAGTCAAAATTTATTTGAAAATTTTGCTTGTCTTGCAAAGCGCTCTTAAACCAAGTTACTCTCAAACCAAGGTTTTACTGTATTCCTGTTGGCTTCCTCCTGCCTGACATACCTTGATTGAACAGCACAATGGGAGAATCATCCATCCACTTTTTCCAGAGTCAATGGAGAAAACTTTAAATGCCAGGGGCCTTAACCACCCCAACAAAAGATCACAGGTACACTACCATTCATATTAGAAGAAAGCTAATCTTGTCTTTTTTTTTTTAAGAAAAAGAGATTTCTGTAGTCATTTATAAAAACTGTCCTAGATTCTAAAATTGATCCTTTTGGTAGATATCTTTTTTTTTTTTTTTTTAAAGTATCTTTTCATAATGTTACATACAGGTTCACGAATATATATCTCCCCAGTACTGTACAAATCCTTACCTGCTTCAAATATCTGAATATGGATGGGCCGAAAACCCCCACTGATCGATTTGCAGCAGAACTCCCGGACAGGGGAACCTCATTGGAGTTTATAGAAGCCGAACAGGAAAAATCAAAAGTGCCCATTTTGAAGGCTTATATGCAAGTAAATGGCCATAAAAGGGGTATAGGTGTCTGAGTACTGCCCTGTGGTACATGTATCAATAAAAAACATGTTTCAATAAAAAAAAAAATAGTTTTTTCAGGAGCAGTGATTTTAATTATGCTTAAAGTGCAACAATAAAAATGAAAAATTCCTTTAACCACTTGCCGACCAGCCGCCGTAGTTATACATGTACGTCGCGTCGTGTAGCAGTTAGTGTGGGCATGCAAGGGCCACCAGAGGCATGTGCCATATGGCTAGAGGGGGAGCCAATCAGTGGGTTCGTGGCCGCGATGTCCACCGGGCACCCACGATCGTTCCCCATGGAGGCAGAACGGCGGTCTGCCAATGTAAACACGGCAGACCGCTGTTCTGTCACTGATGAAGACAGGGATCCTGTGTTCCTCCAATTTAGGAACACAGGTCTCTATGTTCATCCAGTGAGCCCTTCCCCCACACAGTTAGAAATCATCCCCTAGGCACACATTTAACACTTTCGCCTCTGGTGTTAACCCCTTCCCTGCCAGTGTCCTTAGTACAGTAACAGTGCAATTTTTTTTTGCACTGAATAATGTAGTAATGTCACTGGTCCCCCCAAAAGTGTCAAAAATGTCAGGTGTCCGATCTGTTTTCTGCAATGTCGCAGTCCCGCTAAAAATCGCTGATCACCGCCACTACTAGAAAAAAAAGTTATATAAATCATAACGTTTGTGAAAAACAATCAATATACATTTATTGGGATTTTTTTTACCAAAAATATGTAGCAGAATACATATTGGCCTAAAATGATCAAAAAAGATAGATTTTGAATTTTTCTTTTATTGGGAATGTTTTATAGCAGAATGTAAAAAATATTGTTTTTTTTTTTCAGAATTGTCGCTTTTTTTATATTTTTTTTTAGCGCAAAAAAAAATTGCAGAGGTGATCAAATACCACCAAAAGAAAGCTCTATTCACTGGAAAAAAAGGACATCAATTTTATTTGGGTACAGCGTCGCACGACTGTCCAATTGTCAGTTAAACTAACACAGTGCTGTATCACAAAAAATGTCCTGGTCATTAAGGGGTTAAACCCTTCTGGTCCTTAAGTAGTTAAATATAGTGCCTGGGGGATCCCCTTATTGTGCATGTAAAGTGGTGCATGTGTATCATGCATAAAATATGGTACAGCAAAAACTAAATTTCTAAAGAAAAAAAAAGTAAAATCACATTTAAAATGACTCACGATTACACTCGCCGCAACCTGGCTATTGAAAAAATAAAGAAAAAAACTGAGTTGGGTCCCCCTCCAGTCCTTACCAGGGCCTTCGGGACTAGTATAAATTTGGAGGGGAACCCCACACCAAAATAAAAAAAAAACGGTGCCCCCTCCCCCCCCCCTCTCCAATGACACCTGGCAGATCAGGAAAGGGCGGGGGATGAGAGAGCACCAACTACTTTCCAGAACCATACCAGGTCCCATGCCCTCAACATGGGGGGGGTGCTTTGGGGCAGTATCATTTTACAGGTTGATGCTACATAGATATTTGCCAACTATAAGGTTTCAAAGTGTGAGTCAAGACAATTTGTCTTTCAAATTCAAACAACCAAGAAAAAAGCACATAGACAAGGAACAAATCTTTTGAAGTCATACTTAGACACCATCGTCCGAGAACCATGGTGTATCATTGTGTGTGTACAATCATTATACTTAAGGAAAGGGTGAAGGTTGGGAAAAGGAAAGAGATAAGTAACTGTAAGGTGTATATAGGGACTGTAGGGACTATATATACGGTGATGGAGGGGGCGGTATCCCCCTAGCTCCATGCTGCAGCTTACTCTTAAATACTACTGAAAGATTTGGGGGTGCAACCAGCAGTTTGAACATAAAAAAACTGACAGCTCAGGTTGGAGCTGCTGTACAAACTATCTGACATTAGTACAGTGATGCCCCCCCCCCCCCTGAACTGTTGTGTTCTGACAGGGGGATGGCCCCCCGCCAGAACACTTTGATCAGCACTCTTAGCTATTGGATCTCCAGCATGCTCGTCTGACATAAAGCTGTTCAAACGGCCGGCTTCTGTCAGAAAGGATGACATACAAATGGGTCGAATGTCGGTTTATATTGAACTGGCCAATGTCTCCTGACATTCGCTTGTGTGTACAGCGCTTTAAAATGTTTGTAACCCTCAAAAAAAATTGATCCTGTCCCCCTAAAGCACGAAAAACACAGTGATTGTGCTGTGTAATTTGGCCCCTTGTTTAACCTAACAAACCTGGATGATCCTGCTTGGTTCTGCCCTCCCCCCTGTAAACTGACCATGGTTTATCATGGCTGCTGAGCCCTGACACCATGGTCAGTGTACGTGTCTCTGTCATCCGCAGCCAGACTTGTATAAAGTACTCGAAATTTCTACTTGAGTAAAAGTACAAGTGCTCGATCAAAAAATTACTTGAGTAGAAGTGGAAGTGCTCGCAGAAAAAGTTACTTAAGTAGAAGTACTAAAGTATTCAACATTTTTTTTACTTAAGTATTGCAAGTAGTTTTTTCAAAAAATTTGCTACTTAAGTACTAAAAGTAAAAAGTACCAGTAGTTTTGAAAAAAAATTTCTACTCAAGTAGTTAAAGTAGAAGTACAAGTACTGTGTTATGTAGTTATTAAAGAAAGAAGTCAAAAGTATGAACATCCTATTGTTTTTTATTATTTCAAATGATTTATTCAAATGATTAACCGGTGTTTGTTAGTAGTTTCTTGATGCACTTTAAGCACTGTAGCATCATTTATTTGTTTGTTTCATATTTTCTTTTTATTGGAAAGATTTGGTATAGCAGCTTTTATTATACACAGCCTTTATTTTCGTATGCGCTGATTTACAAATGACATTATACACATTTTTTTGAGCTTTATGCAACCTGCCATCTACTGTTCTGGCAGTGGTAATTTTTTTAAAAGTAACGAGTAACTATGCAGCACAAAAAAAAAATACTTGAGTAGAAGTATCGAAATCATCGAAAAAATGTAGTGAAGTAAAAGTAGAAGTAGGAGAAAAACATTCTACTCTAGGAAAGTACAGATACCGCATTTCGGTACTTAAGTACAGTACTTAAGTAGTTCTACTTCGTTACTATACATCTCTGTCCGCAGCTATCTGCTGCTCTCCTCTGTTCTCTCTCCCCCTCCTCTCCCCCCTCCCCTCCCTGCCTGTCAGCCAGTCTGTGCCACTCTGCTCCCCTCCCCTTTCCTTCCTGCTGCTATAATATCTGTATCATAAACATCCAATCCTCTCTGTTAGCTAACATTATGTGTCCTAGTGTCTGTTCTGAAAAAAAAATGCTCATTTACACCTTATATCACAGTGTCTCCCAGCATTCACGTGACTGCTCGTCTCTCTGCTTCTCTTCTCCCCTCTTCCCGGCTGATGTCAGTGGGAGTTCTTGGCTCCTTCCACTGTAGATGTCAGCAGGGGAGAGGAGAGAGCCGAGGAGTCACTTGAGCACCGGGAAATGCTCTGATATAAGGTATAAATCTGTATTATTATTTTTTTTTCAGTACAGAAACTCAGACACATAATGTGAGCTAACAGAGGGGATGGTATTTTTATGATTTAGTGGCTTCACAACCACTTTAAGGTCTGGTTCCTCCCTTACCTGGTATAATGCTATTTGCATTTAGACCTGCTCTCGCTTAAAGCAAAAACCTGGAGGTTTAGCAATAATCTTCTAATGGACCTTACCAGTGTTGTGGATGTCAAGAGGGAGATCTCTAACTTTATATTTCATCACACTAATAATTCTTAAGATTTTTGAGGACTACATTTCCAACACTGCTTCACCCACCATTTCATTGAAACTGTGGGTGTCACTTGACACAATATTTACTGTATAAGAGCCCAACCAAGCAATTCATTTCTCCAGGAATGGTAAGGCCCGGATGGCTTTTTTTTAGATTTTTTTTTTTAAGAAGACGTTTGCTCCCAAGCTCTCCTCACTTATGCTGCACACATTTAACTCTATATCTAACTCACATCTTTCTTTTGCCAATTTTTTTTCATGCAGATATCGGTCATCCCAAAACCCAGGAAAGACGAGATACACTCAGGAAGCTAATGCTAAAAAGCTATTCTAAATTTTGGACCAGGACCAGAGATGCTAGAGATAATACTTGTAAAAAACAATAAACTAAATGTCTCTAGTTCAACAGAAGAACGTTCCAGCCGGCATTCCCACAGTTGATGCCAAGAAAGGTTATGATAGGGTGAGCTGGCATATACCAATACTCCCAATGCTGTGTATCGTACACACTAATACTCTTAGATTCCAGGCCCTTGGGCTGTTTTACTACCTACCTACATTGAGGGGTACATTGAGGTTGCACCCTTAAACCTTTCAGTATTTATTAAAAGTAAGCTGCAGCATGGAGCTAGGGGGATACTTCCCCCTCCATCACTCTTACCCCCACCCCGTATATATAGTCCCTACCCCCTATGTACACCTTAAAGTTACTTAACTTTCTCCTTTTTCCAACCCAACCTTCACCCTTAATTTAAGTAAAATGATTGTACAAACAATGATAGGCCATGGTTCTCAGACCTTGGTCACCGATGGTGTCTAAGTATGACTTCAAAAGATTTGATTATTATCTATAGTATGTGCCTTTTTCTTGGTTGTCCTGACCTAATAAAACTGAATTTGAAAGACATTGTCTTGACTCACACTTTGAAATCATATAGTTGACAAATATCTATGCAGCATCAACTAGTATAATGGTACAGCATATCAGTATTTGCTGTGATACCAGTATCAGTTCCATCTAAGTATAAAAAAAAACTAAAAAGGTTGAGTAAAGTAGGTTTATATGTAATGGTATATAATAAATATGATAGGATATAAGGGAGAAATAATAAACCCAATTTAATAACATCTAATAATATTCACGCTTGCATGAGATACAAGAAAATAAATAAATACGTGCGCACAGAAAAATGTGAATATACCATATACAGATGAGTAGGTAAATAGATTCAATGTCTATTTGGGAGAGACACAATCAGTTAAATAGATCACCCAACTCTTAAGTTAGAAATTTAGGGAAAAGAAAATGAAATTTGTGGGTGGCAGAGTGTTTAATTGAAACACCAAACCTTGCTGCATGATCAACACTGCACAAATAATTTTTTTTGCCAATATGACCAAAAAAGTTGAACTATGAACTTGTGGAATAAAATGCCTCACATGTGCACTGAAAGCTGGGTTAGAAAGCCAAAACAACAAAACAACACAATGTATACCTTTTAGTCACAAGTAAGAGTAAATTAATGGTAAATATTTATATATATTTTTTAATTTTACTGGAACAATTTTCATGGGTGTTTTACCATGGTCATGTGAGTTTATGTTTTTGGGGTTGTATTTGATATGTGCAAAGAAAGATCACATAAATACTTGTGATTAACATTTATTTAAAGTAATGATGGATACAGATACAGATACAGATAATAATATAAAATATAACAAGAATACTTAACTAAAGATGCGGTTTTGCCACAGAGTCCCAACCATGATGGCGTGGCCGGTGACCAGGTTCAGGCATGTGCCCAATAGCAGCTCTGATACAAGACTCAATGTTCGAAGTTATAACTATAGTATATGAGATTTGTGTGTAAGGAATGGCCAAATACCACTGCAACTCTCTGACCTTCTAAGGAAAATGGAACATTCCTGAACGGAGATCAGTGGGCTGGCTTGTCCATATAGTCAGTTTACAATTACATTCCTATAGCATGAAGTCAACTAAAGGGACCATCCTTATGTCTTATAAAGCCCCTTACCAGGTTTAGAATTTATTATTAGATATTGTGAGCCATAAAAAAATATGAAATATGAAATTTCCCTATAAATGGGTTGGTGTTTGATTTTTCCAAGCTCTTAGGTTTGAGCATAGTTGACACTGCAAGATGAATGTATAACTTAGGACAAAAAACCATTGATTCAACATGACACTTTGGTAAAAAAAAAATTAGACAAAGTTGGTATTTCTCAAAAATAAAAAATATATTATTTAAACAAATATGCATTGAGGATGATCTTTTTTCAAGAACATATTTGGATGACAAATTTCTTAGTGGTCAGTGTTGTATCATACAGTATTGGCAAAGAATCTAGCCCTTTTATTTCATACCCATCTCCCTATAACCTCCCCTTTCCCTTCCTAATACAACTAAAAATGATCATGTCTAATGTCTGTTTGACCAAAGAGACAGTGGCAAAATCAACCATTCAGTGCTACTGAGAAAAAGTGAGAAATGTCAATCAAAACAATATTGTGAATATGTGAAGAATGATGATGCTGATTTATGCCATTGAAACAGAAGTATTGGTGACTGGTTGTAATAAACAATGTAGTTGTCAGGAACCTGCCTACCTTCTGTGGGTCAACTCAACTTTGCACATGAAGGGACATTGCTAAGTTCACCTACTCCTATTAAAAGGAGCAATGGAGTCCACTCTCTGATTGTCCATGGTAGCATTTGGAGCATCATCACTATGGTTGGCTTCCATGAGTTTCTGCACTTATTTATTTATTACTACTTTTGAGATTTCCAGACGTTTGTCTTTTTGTACTTCTGGAATCTGACCATTTCCTTTCCTGACTTTGCAAGTACTCTGCATGCCCTTACATCTTCTGTGTTCCTGTCTACATATCTGCTACATACTCTAGATTTGAGGCTTGGATCTGGTTACCTCTGATAATAGCCTTAGCCAATTCTACTCAAGTATGTTTCTGTATAATTCCTTGGTACTGCCCTTTCCTGGCTAGATACAGCTTTGGCTTGTTTGACTAATCCACTTTTCCTAGTCTGCCCCTACTAGGGAACAGCCTTTATGCTAAAAAAAGATAATCTGCTGCTAAAACCCTGACTGCAGCCAAAACATTACATTTTCATTTGAATAGGGTGGAGAAGGGATAGAGTCTCTGTCAGATTTTCGGAATTCTCTGTGTTTCTTGTGGGAAGATATCTGCTCACTTCCTGTCAGAAAGTAGGAAATATCTGCAAGGGGACACAGAGAAAAACAACAATACATTTTTAGAAGAATGAGAAAGGGTTAGACCGCTGTTTTTATTGCTGTCTTTGCCTTCCTCTCCCAGTGAAAACCACTCTTTTGCATTTCTTCTCTTCAACCTCCTGCCATCCGCGCTATAGCCGATAGACGGCTACAGCGCGGACTCACATTTCCGGGAGGCCGTCTTTAAACGGCCTCCCAGAGACAGTCTCCCCGCACGCTCCCGCAAGTGCGTATCTGGGAAAATCTGTGTTGGCCGTGTCCCTTGGACACAGCCAATCACAGATCGTGGTAAATGGCCAATCACAGCGGCCATTTACCACGTGATCGGCCCATGCAATGAGAGATGATCTCATATGTAAACATATGAGATCATCTCTCATCGCCAGCGCTCCTTCCTCACACGGAGACTGCAGTGTGAGGAAGGAGGAGAACTTATCAGCCGTCGGAGACACGATCACCAGTGCCCTGATTACTACAGAGGTAAAAAAAAAACAATGTGCCCACCATCAGTGCCCACAGTGCCCTCCATCAGTGCCCACAATCAGTGCCCATAGTGCTGCCAGTCAGTGCCCATCAGTGCCTGCTCATCTAGGCACTGATGAGCACTGGCTGGCAGCACTATGGGCACTGAGTGTGGGCACTGATGGTGCTGCCCATCAGTGCTCATCAGTGCCGCCCATCATTGCCACCCGTCAGTGTCCATCAGTGCCACCCACCAGTGCCCATCAGTGCCGCCTATCTGTGCCCATCAGTGCTGCCCATCAGTGCCGCCTCTCAGTGCCCAGCAGTGCCACCTCTGTGCCCAGCAGTGCCACCTCTCAGTGCCCAGCAGTGCCACCTATCAGTGCTCATCAGTGCCACCTATCGGTGCTCATCAGTGCCGCCTATCAGTGCCACCTATCAGTGCTCATCAGTGCAGCATATTAGTACCTCCTCATCGGTGCCACCTCATCAGTGCCCATAAGTGCCACCTCATCAGTGCCCATAAGTGCCACCTCATCAGTGCCCATCAGTTCAGCCTATCAGTGCCCATCAGTGCTGCCTCATCAGCGCACATCAGTGAAGGAGAAAAATGTATTTATTTTCAAAATTTACTAGCAGAAAATAAGAAAAACTTTTTTTTTTTTCAAAATTTTCTGTCTTTTTTCTTTTTTTTTTGTAAAAAATAAAAAACCCAGAGATGATTAAATACCACCAAAAGAAAGCTCTATTTGTGTGAAAAAAATGATAAAAATTTCATATGGGTGCAGTGTAGCATGACCGCGCAATTGTCATTCAAAGCGTGAGAGCACTGAAAGCTGAAAATTGGCCTGGATGGGAAGGGGGTGAAAGTGCCCGGTAGGCAAGTGGTTAATAGGGAGAGAAGGATAGGGAAAATCTCCCCAATAGAGTCACAGATGGAAATAAAAACCTGAGAGAAATTGCAATTCTTCTCCACTCTATCAAAAACTAACAGACAGAAAATATTCGGCTCAAACTAGGCTTAAAAAAACAAACAAAAAAACAACAGGACTCACAATCTTTCCTTTTTAATCAAATCCTTATATTTTACCTATCACTTACAAGTTAAAGTAAATCGAAAGTCAGAAGGTTTTTTATCTAAATTCATTAAAATACAAAACCTTCAGTGTGCAGCAGCCCTCCTCCTCTCCCTAATACTTACCTGATCCAATCTCGATCCAGCGATGTTGCATAAGAGTCTCGGCTGTCCTCATTGGCTGAGACAGCAGCGGGCGCCATCGGCACCTGCTGCTGTCAATCAAAATCAGTGAGCCAATAATGAGAGGGGGGTGGGGCAGAGCCAAGACTCTGTGTTTGAATGGACACACAGAACAATGACTTGGCTCTGCATTCGGTAGGAGGGAAAGCCAGGAGCACCGGCGAGTGACCCAAGAGGAGGATCCAGGCTGCTCTGTGCAAAGCCACTGCACAGAGCAGATAAATATAACAGGTTTGTTATTTTAAAAAAAAACGAGACTTTGGTATCAATTTAGCTACTCCCTGAACATTAACCACAACCCTTGATTCTAACCATAAAGTATTTGTAAATCTATAATTTATTTTTTAGTATATTTGGCGCCATGACTCAAGTTATACAGCTTTCCTTACCACTTCAAGGTTTTACCCCCTTTATGATGAAGGCATTTTTTGCTAATCAGCACTGTGATACTTATACTGGCAATTGCGCAATCATGCAACACTGTACGCAAACAAAAGTTATATCAATTTTTTCCCACAAATAGAGTTTTTTTTTTTTTTTGTGGTATTTGATCATCACTATTTGTTATTATAGAAAGGAAAAAAAATATATTGAAAAAAAAAAACACAATATTTTCTTCTTTCTGTTATCAAACATATCCAATGAAATTCAATTTCTTCATAAATTTAAGTCAAAATGTATTCTGCTACATGTCTTTGCATTTTTTGAGACACTAGTATAAGTCGTGATCAAGATATGGATCCTCCATAGACACTATACTGGTATTGGGTGTGATCAGCGACTTATAGTGTGACTGTGATAGTGTGGTGGCCATCTAACTAACTGATTAACTGATATCACTAATGACACTTATACAGTTATCAGTGATGATACTGTATACTGTACTAATGGCACTGGCTGGGAAGGGGTTAACATCAAAAGGCAATCAAGGAGGTAACTGTGTGCCTAACAAGTGTAATTTGTGTAATGTGTGATGCTTTTACTAACATATCTGTCTGCTTTTTCTTCCTGAAAAGGAGGAGTTCTGTGTGTTTGTCACAGTCAGTCAGCAGGTTTTAGCCAAAAATCAGAAATCTGCTGACAAACATGTGCTGTCTCCAATCACAGCACAGTTGAGCACAGGGTGCACGCATGCATGCCTCTAAACCAGGAAGTACACTGTGATGTACGGGTACTTCCTGGTGCCTGGTTGTGCCCCCCACTCGCAGTATGTCTGCTGTTAGTGGGTCAGCAAGAGGTTAAGCAAATGCTTTTTGTTACTCTGTTGCAAAGTTTTTTCTTTAACCTGAAGATTTTGCAAGTAATAGCACTTCCTGTTGAAGGCTGACAATGCTAAGTCACTGCCCCTCAATTAGCAGCAGTGTTGTCAGCCTGCCATGTGAGCTCCATGAGTTGGCTATTGGACTGCCTATTAAGTCTATGTGTGCAGGCAGCCTAACAACCAACTGAAGGAGCGTGCACAAGAGCTTGATAGTGCTGCTGCCAATTGCAAGACTGCAACTTTGTCACTAAAAATGATTTCCTTAGGAAAACTGCATACACTGAGGCATGATACCAAACATATTGAAAAATAGGTTTTGGGTTTATATACATTTAAGGTTTATATACATTTCAGGACAACCTTTTTACTTGTTGTGCACATACATTAATGCAACAAGGAGATTTGTCCTGTTTACTATATCATTAAAAATGAAAGTAAAAGAAAACCCCAAATTTTGGGTTGTCTCCAGAAAAGTAATTGAGGGGAAATCTTCCAATGGAGACACTAGTTCTGGTAACTTAGGGGTCCCCAAGGGATTCATTTCATTTTTAGGGATTTCCTCTTACTTCCTGTGTGGCTATGGCACAGAAAGTGAAGGGAAATCTCCACAATGGGACATAGATGGCGAATAAAAAAATCTGACAGGGGTTAAAAAACCTACCTTACTCTATTCAAAATTTTAAAAAAATGTTTTGCAACATAGTTCTAGTTTTAAAGCATTCCACAGCCCATTCCTTTTTGTCAAGTGTACCTTTTTACCTTTTAAGTTACTTTCTAGTTTTGGAGAATCCCTGCTAGAATAATGTCCCCTACAATGGCAGTCAGTTTGAAAAATGCTCACCTTACAATGGTGATCAGAATAGCACCCCTACAGACAGCTAAAACTGCAGCAGCCATATTGTCGGTGTGTGTTGGAGCTGTTAGGAAGAGCTAACAGTACTGTGTAGGCAGAGATATTTTTTTTATTTTTTTTTAATTGTTGCATTGGTGCATGTCCTCCATGGTGGGGCCTGGGGTTTCCTATGTCTTTTGTTTCATAGGAGCTAATAAAATGTGCCCATCCTAGATTTCAATGGGATTTACTAAAAATGTTGCTAACTTTGGAATTCAAACAAATTCATAAAAGTGATCTCAAACTAAATCCAGACAGATTTTTTTATCCCTTCATCTCTTGTGGTAATTTAGTTAGTATGGCAAAGTTAACCACTTGCAGACTGCTCACATTGAGCCTACTGCGGCAAAGTGGTTCGTTATCGTCCAGCGACGTAGACCTACGTCGCTGGACTCCTCCCCTTGTGGGCGGCGCGCGTGCGGTGCCGGAGGCTCGCTCCCGCTGTATTCAGTCACAGCGGGAGTCGGGCCAGGGGAGGAGAGGCGGTGATCACCAATCGTCGGGGATCGAGTGTGGAGATCCGCCCACTTGTGTAAACAAAGCGGGCGGATCTCCTAAGTGACAGGCAGGGACAGATTGCAGGATTCAGCATAGCTGAACCTGCGATCTGTGCCTGTGTCACACAGTCCCCTCCCCCCACACACGTCAGTAAGCACCAGGCATACATTAACCCCTTGATCACCAATGAAAGTTAACCCCTTCCCTGCCAGTGTCATTTTTACAGTAACAGTGCATATTTATAGCACTGATTACTGTAGCAATGTCACTGGTACCCCCAAAAGTGTAAAAAATGTCAGTCAAGGGTCCGATCTGTTCACCGCAATGTCGCAGTCCCGCAAAAAAAAACGCAGATTGCCGGCAGATCGCCGCCATTACTAGTTTAAAAAAAACAATAAAAATGAAATAAATTTCCCGTAGTTAGTAGCTGCGATAACTTTTGCGCAAACCAATCAAAATACACTTATTGCGATTTATTGTGGGGAAAAAAAGGACGTAAATTTGGGTATGGCGTTGCATGACTGCGCAATTGTCAGTTAAAGTCGCACAGTGCCAAATCGCAAAAAGTGGCCTGGACGTAAAGCAGGAAAATCCTCCGGTGGTAAAGTGGTTAAAATACCGTAACTAAACTTCTAAAAAATTTGACCATGCAGTATCTCCTACATACCATGTACCTCACACTCATATATGTGAGTATAAGGCCTCATGCACACTGGACGTTTTTCCAGCTGCTGTTTTTTTACGTCAGACGTTTTTTTTCTACAGCTAATAAACTCCCTAGCATTTTATTCTATGTGTCCATGCACACACTGGCTGTTATCAGCAGTTTTTGGAAGGGGCGTTTTCTGGGTGGAAAAAAACCCATAACTAGGGGGTTTTAGGAGACGTTTTTTAGCTATAAAAACGCTCTAACTCTGATAAAAGCTTATAAACTCTGAAAAATGCCGAAAAACGCAGCTATTCTCTGTTTAGCAATGTTTTTAAACCATAAGCTTTTGTGGAAGTATAGTTTTGCTAAAAAATGCTCTAACTCTGATAAAGGCTTAAAGCGCTGAAAAATTATGAAAAACACGGATATTCTTTGTTTAGCAATGTTTTTAAACCATAAGCTTTTGTGAGAGTATAGTTTTGCTAAAAAAACGCTACAGCTCAAAAAAAGCTAAAAAATGCTACTGCCAAAAAGCTGAAAAACTCCTTCTACAGCTACAGCTTTCTACTGTCGTTTTCATAACGTTCAGTGTGCATGAGGCATAAAGAGGCCTCTGATGATGATGAAATGCGTCATTAAGAAGAAAGCATAGAATTTAGGGATGGCTTCCTGACAATATTTTGAGACTGTAAATATTTTCTGGTTTTAGTGAACAGACCCAGGTTTACATTTCATGCCTATCATAATAGACCTGACGTATGACGCAAGCACGCTACTAGCCCTGGGCCTGGCCATTTTATATCTATTTGTTTGGATGCTCTTTTTAGTTTGTTGTTTGTAAGCACATCTCAATAAAGCCCTTTTGGGCTTTTTTTTACGTACTTCACCATGGTGCCTATTATCTTGATGAGCCTTGCGTGATTGGGAGGTTGCAAGTCTGCAAATACAGTCCTGCGAGGGGAATTTGGAATCACTTCCCCAGATGTCCAGGGGTGATCTAAGGTTATTCGCATGTTACATGCCTATGCAGTCACTCTATAATCTGAGGGCCCGTTCTTTCTGGTAAGGAGACATTCTGGAAACATGGTGGTGCTGTGTGAAGCTGCACTGAAGCTGATGTGGGGCTTTCATCTGCCTTCTCCATCCTATATTATATTGACTTTACCTATTATAATATCTTATTCAATTTTATTGTAATTAGTGCTGCATATTCTGATCTTTCAGTATATTATATTACACATACATTTTTTTGTATTGACCTAGATACAAGGCCTGTAAACAACGTGAAAGTGATGAAAATGCAATAGAGAAACACCGTCCATTTAGTTACATCATATTTGCTGTTACACTTACATTTCCTTGCAGAAAGGGCGCAGGATATGCTGTGACAGCATATCTCTTTAAAATGGCAAGTCATTTTCCAATTAGGCAAATCCCTATATAAGCAAATGCAATTGATATGTACACAAGAGTTCTAAAAATAGTAAGTACAAAAAAAAGGGAGCTGCTAAGTAAGAAATCCCAAAAGGTCTTTTTAAAAAATATAAGCAGTCATTAACCGCTTGCCGACCGCCGCACGACGATTAACGTCGGCAGTCAGCCCCTCACAGGCAAAGCGACATAGGTCTATGTCGCTAGCCTGTAAGGCTCTAGGGAGCGAGCGCGCGCCGCCGGAGGCGCAGTCCCGCGCGGTCACGGACACCCCCGTGGGTGTGGCCGGCGGACACTCGCACTCGCGATCTTCCGTTACACCGGAAGAAAGGCAGGCGGCAAATGTACACAAAGCCGCCTGTCATTCTTCCCTGTGTAAGAATGGAGATCAAACGGTTCTGCTATGTAGGACCATTGATCTCTGTTCTTACACTAGTAGCCACAGCCAATCACAGTTAGAAACACGCCCCTAGGGACACACTTAACCCCTCCCTCTCCAATAAAGTTAACTCCTTCACTGCCAGTGTCATTTTTACAGTATCAGTGCATATGTATAGCACTGATTACTGCAGTAATGTCACTGGTAACCCCAAAAGTGTCAAAAATGTCAGTCAAGGGTCCGATCTGTCCGCTGCAATGTCGCAGTCCCACAAAAAAAATCGCAGATCGCCCCCATTACTCGTTAAAAAAAAAACAACAAAAATGACAAAAATCGTTCCCTTAGTTAGTAAACGCAATAACTTTTGCGCAAACCAATCAAAATACGCTTTTTGCGATTTTTTTTAACCAAACATAGGTAGCATAAAACAAATTGGCCTAAAATGTAAAAAAATTTTGATTTTTACATTTTTTTGGGGGGGAATTTCATATAAAAAAATGTGAAAAATATTTTTTTTTGCAAAATTGACTCTCTTTTTTTGTTTATAGCGCATGATCAAAAAATCGCACAGGTGATCAAATACCACCAAAAGAAAGCTCTGTTTGTGGGAAAAAGAGGACGTCAAATGAGTTTAGATACAGCGTCGCACGACCACGCAATTGTCCGTTAAAGTCACGCAGTGCCGAATCGCAAAATAGGCCCTGGTCAGGAAGGGGGTAAAATCTTCCGGAGCTTAAGTGGTTAAGAAGAAAGCATAGAATTTAGGTATGGCTTCCTGACAATATTTTGTGACTTTAAATATTTTTTGGTTATAGTGAACATACGCGGGTTTAGATTTCATGCCTATCATAATACTGTACACATTTTTAGAGAATATCATTTTTAAGCCAGCTATCATTTTGTTTATACATCGCTCCAGTGGCGGCTGGTGAAGTTTTAGGATGGGGGGGCACAAGACCCCGCCCTTCCATTTTGGCCCCTCCCATTTCTCAGTAGCCCCACCCCTTATAGACTCGACCCATTTTGTCCCCTGTATTTTGCTTGCATGAACCAATTCTCCCAATATATCACATATTAAGGGGTCCATCAGTACTAGTATATCCCATAATAGGGAACAGGGGCCCTATTATGGGATATACTGTGAGAGACATCCTATTATGGGATACATTGACTGAGAGTGGCACAAACCCCACAGTACAGAACCCCCCCCCCAGCACAAACCCCTCAAGCACAAACCCTGCACAAACAACTCAAGCACAAACCCCACAGTATGGGCCCTCTAGCATAAACCCCACAGTACAGGCCCCTAGCACAAACCCCACAGTACATGCCCCCTTCAATATAGTGACCAGTATAAATGCCCCCTTTCAATGTAGTGACCAGCATACATGTCCCCAATGCAGAGCTATGCGTGCGTGCCTCCAACGCAGTGACCACCAGTGTACATTTCCCCAATGCAGAGCTATGCGTGCGTGCCTCCAGTGACCACCAGTATACATGTCCCCCAATGCAGAGCTATGCGTGCGTGCCTCCAGTGCAGCCAGTGACCACCAGTATACATGTCCCCCAATGCAGAGCTATGCGTGCGTGCCTCTAGTGACCACCAGTATACATGTCCCCCAATGCAGAGCTATGCGTGTGTGCCTCCAGTTACCACCAGTATACATGTCCCCCAATGCAGAGCTATGCGTGCGTGCCTCTAGTGACCACCAGTATACATGTCCCCAATGCAGAGCTATGCGTGCGTGCCTCCAGTGCAGCCAGTGACCACCAGTATACAGGTCCCCAATGCAGAGCTATGCGTGCGTGCCTTCAATGCAGCCAGTGACCACCAGTATACATGTCCCCCAATGCAGAGCTATGCGTGCGTGCCTCCAGTGCAGCCAGTGACCACCAGTATACAGGTCCCCAATGCAGAGCTATGCGTGCGTGCCTCCAGTGCAGTGACCACAAGTATACATGTCCCCCAATGCAGAGCTATGCGTGCGTGCCTCCAGTGCATTGACCACAAGTATACATGTCCCCAATGCAGAGCTATGCGTGCGTGTCTCCAGTGCAGTGATCACAAGTATACATGTCCCCCAATGCAGAGCTATGCATGCGTGCCTCCAGTGCAGTGACCACAAGTATACATGTCCCCCAATACAGAGCTCTGCGTGCGTGCCTCCAGTGCAGTGACCACAAGTATACATGTCCCCCAATGCAGAGCTATGCGTGCGTGCCTCCAGTGCAGTGACCACAAGTATACATGTCCCCCAATGCAGAGCTATGCGTGCGTGCCTCCAGTGCAGTGACCACAAGTATACATGTCCCCCAATGCAGAGCTATGCGTGCATGCCCGACAGAGCAGTGACCACAAGTATACATGTCCCCCAATGCAGAGCTATGCGTGCGTGCCTCCAGTGCAGTGACCACAAGTATACATGTCCCCAATGCAGAGCTATGCGTGCGTGCCTCCAGTGCAGTGACCACAAGTATACATGTCCCCAATGCAGAGCTGTGCGTGCGTGCCCGACAGAGCAGTGCACTTACCTGGAGGCTGGAGCCCTGTGAGTCACGGCGGCTTCTCCCTCTCCTCTTCTCCGGTCTCCGCTCTGCTCTCTGCAATGCCGGTGCCACCGTCACTCCCGCCGTGACCGTCCGTCCACCGCGTCCAGTCCAGTGTCCACTCCAGTCGGTGCGGCAGCGTGACTGACGCACGCGACGTCAGCGGGGTCAGCATGGGGCCATGGGATGTCCTGGATGATGATTGGTCCAGGCTGTAGACTAAACCAATCACAGCCAGGATATCAGGAAAGTGGGGGTGTCCTAGCGCAATGACTTGCGCCCAAGTTATGCCCCCAGAAGGCAGCCAATCGGCACCTTTTCTGGGTCGTAAACCCCACCCCCCCCATAGCCACCACATAGGCCGGTGTACCAGCAAACACAATTTTTTTTTTAAACTTTATTTGTTCTTTTTGTAATTTTTTTTTTCTTTTTTTTTAGGGGTAGGGGGGGCGGCGCCCTGGCGCCCCCTATGCACGGGCCGCCACTGCATCGTTCTGGTCATATCCCATTCACTATTTAAAATGTTTCACTTTTGTTTCTAGAATATTGCTTTTTATCCTTTTTATATATACTTTATACATTGTGACAGGCAGGTTATGGTCACTGGAACTGGTACTAAATTCACTTAAAGTGGTAGTAAACTCTTTTGTGCCATTTTTACCTACAGGTAAGCTTATAATAAAGCTTACTCGGAGGTAAAATAAATATCTCATAAATGTGCATTTTATTCCTATTAAAATAACAAACATGTTATACTTACCTCCTCTGTGTAGTGGTTTTGCACAGGGGCAGTCCCGATCCTCCTCATCGTGGGTCCTTGGCTGAAGCTCCTAGCCCCTCCTTCCTGTTGAGTGCCCCCACAACAAGCAGCTTGCTATGGGGGCACCTGAGCCGAGCTGCAGCTCCGTGTATCCATTCAGACACAGAGCTGCCATTCAGCCACGCCCCCCTCTCTCTCCTGAATGACAAACTGTGTTTGATTGACACGGGAGCCAATGGCGCCACTGCTGTGTCTCAGCCACTTAGGAGAGAGAGTCCTGAACAGCTGAGGCACTCATGGACATCGCTGGATAGAGAGGGGACTCAAGCAAGTATTAGAGGGGCTGAAGGGGGATGCTTCACACAGAAGGCTTTTTATCCTAATGCATAGAATGCAAAAGATAAATAACCTTCTGACTTTACAACTCCTTTTACTTAACTACCACTTTAATATTTACATTCTCTGGACTTGTCTGTTTAAAAGGGATTGAGTTACTTTGTACTTACACTCATTTATATGAGCTTATGGCTTATTTAACATTTAGATTTTCTGTTTAGATTTATCATGACTGCATTCACACTTTAGCCAAGTCACTTTGATTGATTTACAGGCTTTTTAGCATTTGTACAGCCACTTTTGCACATTTTTGGCTTGGCCTCTGAGGCTTGAGCATTGTTTAATTCATTTTAGCAAATGGAAAGTTACTAGGGAAAAAATATGTGCAATATGTGTGTTTTTATACATTTTCCCAATAATGTTCTTATGTATTTCAGGTGCTCTCACTGAAGTTTATTGGGGCCAAAAATGCTTGAAGCTTGAATCATCAACTCCTATTGTTTAATTATCAATAACATAGAGACTAATGGTCTTGTAGTATAAGATGTGAACAGGAAGACCTAAAAAGTCTCTTTGAGATAACAAATGCAGAGAGCACAGAACAGCTCTGAATTTCCAAAAAAAAAATTGTTTTTTTTTTTTTTTTTTACTTATAAAACATAATAAATGACTTAAAGAATAGTCAGTTCTGAAACATTTTTAGCACAAAGATTTCAGCATTAAATATAAATAGTAAGAAGTAACATTTTAAAATATAGTCAGAAAAGGGCCTGTTCACATCACTTATTTGAGGTAACACATGCATTACCGCAATGCACGCTAAGTGCGTTGGTGTGACATGCTGCCATTCATTTAAATGGCACCCCAACACATCAGCCAATAGATGTGGACTGCATTTCAGTGCAATGTGCAGCAATACACTATTGTGCCTTGCAATGCGCTGTCAAAAAATAGCACAAGCGTTACCCCAAATAAGAAAAGTGCAGCGCTAAGAGATAAAAAAATGAATGATATAATAAATCTAATAGTCCAATTAAAATGTATAGAGACACCAATCCACAGTAGTAGTCACAGCAGGGAAGAAACCACCAGTGATGACAGATGTAAATATTCAAGAAAGTACAAGTGTCACAGGGTCCAAGACAGTGACGTCATCACGTTTTTTCCACCGATTGGCTGGTTTCCTTTTTGAGCCAAAGAAAAATAAAATAATAAATAAATAAAAATAAAACAATAAAAAATAAATATGTGCTGTTTACTTCTTGGATCTTGTAAGTGCAATCTGTATTTACCTATTAAAGTGGTAGCCTTTTAATGCACTATGGAAGCGTTTTTTGTCTTATATTTTCTGGGATTCGATTGTGCCTACAGAACAGGCTCTACCTTTACATTCCATGAGAGTCTTATTGGTATACGCTCCATTGACTACCTATAATTTGACGGTCTTACAATCTGGTAAGCAGAGATTCTACTACTCACTTTGGGTGTGAAGTTACCATTCTGAGTCACCCTTGTACTTTCTTGAATATTTACATCTGTCATCACCGGTGGTTCCTTCCCTGCTGTGACTAATCCTGTGGATTGGTGTTTCTATACACTTTAATTGGACTTAGATTTATTATATAATACATTTTTTATCTATTAGCGCTGCACTTTTCATTTGCTCTTAGTGCTGGCAGCTTCATTTTCACTTTAGCGCAGTGTTGTCTTGTCCTTTTGTTACCCCAAATAGCTGGCATGAACAGACCCAAAAAAATTTAATTTACTACATTTAACAATAAATAAGGACATCTAATAATGTTATAAGTTGGCACAGGTGTAACAAATGTAAATTATTTTGAGTACATTCCTAGTTTTATTTAAATGAATTGAATGATCACTGCCAGGTCCTCTAGACAAGAAAACAAAAAGAGCAATAACCTTGTGCATTACCTTAGGTACCATTATTGAACAAAATAATAATAGGAATATACTCACAAACCAGTCTGATTATAGGCATCAATATAAACCAAACAGTCAGTCTCGTTATGGACCATGCACACTGGCGATGAAACTCCATGGCAGATGTGGTAGCTAAAGCAAATCAAAAGACATGCCTTTTTCATCAGGAATAACTGGAGCATAGTTATCTGTGTAGATTGTAAAGGCTAGTACACACTATAAGAAAATTGGGTGAACATTTTCGTCCAAAGAATTTTCATACGATTTTCGTATAGTGTGTAGAGAACTTTCTACAGACGATTCAGAATTTACATACAAAAATTCTCGAAGGGACAAACGCCAAAATATTTCTCGAATGGGAAAAAAACAAATGATTTTAGTTTAATGTGTACCGTTTTCGTACAAGTAAAATTGGAAAAGAAAGACTGCGCATAATGAGAAACAATAAACAACAAAAAAAGCCTTTGTCGTACGAGAATTTTCGTACAAATTTTCTTAAGAATTTTCGTTCATCGGTTCCAATTTGCCGAATTTTCTTATAGTGTGTACACCACTTAAGTGTGTTCCCAATATAGGCATCTCAATCCCAACTCACATAGAAGGAAAAAAACAACAAAAGACATACAGTATCTCACAAAAGTGAGTACACCCCTCACATTTTTATAAATATTTTATCTTTCCCTGTGACAACACTGAAGAAATTACACTTTGCTACAGTGTAAAGTAGTGAGTGTACAGCTTGTATAACAGTGTAACTTTGCTGTTTCCTAAAAATAACACAGCCATTAATTTCTAAACCACTGGCAACAAAAGTGAGTACACCCCTAAGTGAAAATGTCCAAATTGGGCCCAAATAGCCATTTACAAAAATGTGAGTGGTGTACTCACTTTTCTGAGATACTGTAAATCTACTCCGGGTCACCAATGATGTACCTGCCAGGACCCAGGAAGTATCCAGGAGGGCCACAGATCATAAATCATGAAATTGCTGCTCTACCCTGTATTATCCTAATAGTGCAAATACCAATACAAAGTGCATAATTCAAATATTACTCCTACAATACAAAATGAGTCTGTGATATAAAGTGCAAATCTGTTATATACATATAATGTGCTTCCTTGCAAACAATTCGTCCAAATGTGCTTGCACATCTCCAAAGTGCTATTAGTGCTATAGATAAAGTGCAGTAAAGAATTCTTGAAAGTGATTTGTACTCTGTGTAGTTCTGTTCCTCTTACCACCCTTGTTCCCACCTGGGACTGAACTCACTAAAAATGATTGACCCCCTAAGCATACACTGAGGTAGGTCAAATAGTGCTTAATGCCTCTGGTCAGCCTCTTACAGCAAGTCATATAGAGAATCACACCATGATAATAGGTATGTGTGAAGGCATAATCTCTCAGGCACATGGCAATTTAACAGTCACCCCCTGATAAGGAGTAACCTAGACAAAGATGAAAAACATCCACTATCAACTTGGCAAAAATAGATCTCAGAATTCCCCCCCAGTTTAACATCCACACTTGTACTCAATACTGGTCCTCTTAGGGCATAGGAAGGACAAAACAAAGAACAAACCAAAGGGGGAAGAAAGGGAGGAAAAGAACAGTGGCCACCTTCCACCAAACACTGGTTCCTTCTAAAGAATATGTAAATCCAATATTTCATATTCCTGATATGTGCTTGCTGTACTATGTACTTGTATGAAAAAAAAGCATTCTGTTCTCTTTATATTGCTTCCTTTGTGTGAAATTCCTGGTGATCATGCCAGTCCCTCTGCTTCCCTATGAAAAACTGACCACCCTGATAAGGAGAACACAGCATGGTCAGTTCTCTAGCTATGCTGGGAACTCAGCCTGCTCTCCTCCAATGATCAGACTTGACTCACACCCCCATACACAGCCTTTCACTGGGAAGATCAGTATTCTGCTTTTTCCTCTCTCCTAGCTCTTATGCAGATGAGAACAGAGGGAGTGTAAACACTTATACAAAAGGGGGGGGGGGGTATTTATAATGTTTTTTTACATCTATACACAAATGTTTTGCCTTTTATTTCTATTTTAAACGGAATAGGCTGTTTTAGTGCCGGTTCACACTAATACGACTTGTCAGGCAACTTGGTCAGCCTGGCAAGTCGTGCACCGTTGCGGTCATAGTACAGGACCGGTTCTAATAGGAGCGACACAAGTCGCTCCGACTTAGAAAAAGGGTCCTGTACTACTTCTGTGCGACCTGGAGGTGACTTGCATTGACATTCATTTTATGAAGTCCGTGCAAGTCGCGCCGAAGTCGGAGCGACCTAGTGTGAACCCGCACTTACAATCACTTTAAACATTATTGATACAATAGTTACCTATAATAGCTTCAGAATGTAAGAAAAATACTGCAGGTCCAACAGTCCCATCTGACCCTCCTTATTCATGTTTGTGTACTGTGCTATTCTATCTTTATTTATCTGTGTTGTTTCCCCTATTACAAGTTCTTCACACAGACACCTCAATATATCAATTGTATAAGATGATCGATATGTGGAATGCCTTTTGCTTGTGAACCATTGATTTGTGGGAAGATGCAAAAACAGCAGAGCATTTATGTATTGTACATTGTACACACTGCAAACAAGAATTTGATTCCTTTCTGGGAGCCCCCAAAAAAGGTGTAAAGTCTGCACCAAGGTTTTGGATTTGCATCAGTTCTGACCATCCAGTCTCTAAGGGATTTGTTACGTCTAAATGCTTGTAAAGGAACTGCCTGTGGTTCAAGGATATTAGGATACATTTTAAGTAAAATCTGCCAGTGATCTCATTTGTAGAAAAAGCCTTTGTACCCCGTGAATGGAATTGTGATAAGTGCAAGTACTGTGATCTATTTAGATTAGAATTGAATGTTCCAACTATTGGCATGAAATCTGGCAATTTATTGCGTGGGAGCATTTGAAAGAATCTCACTTCTATAAAGGATTTTTGTGAATGGTAATATATCTACTTATATATTGAATAGTATCTGATTGTTGAAATAATTCTAAGGAATCGTTGACCAGTTTTTCAGTCATGCTTAAAGCTGAACTCTAGGCAAATAGAAAAAGAGACACAATAATGCAGCTCTGTAATCATTAATATATCATTAAAGATATTTTTTAATGCAAGCAGTGTTTTAACTTTAATTCAATTGTAAATATTTATGTGCGTGTCACAAATCAAATCCAAAAAATCCTGACACAATCCTATTATATCTTAATAGCCAAAAGGGAAAAATAGAACCCCAATTCCCCAGTCAAGGAGCCTGGAGTAGGGGAATGTTTGGTGTGTTATATAATACACAAAAAGTAAAATATCTAAAATGTTACAAAATCTTTATTAGTGTATAAAATATACAATTCTGATAGATATATGTATATGATATAGGTCTGTAAACTACTAAATATAGAGGCTACTGGACAAACAGGTTTCACATTAATTCAATGCTTCTTCAGTATCCACAAGCTCTTTATATCACAAATATGGGTACAATGCCTACAATGAAAAACACAGTAATTACAAAGTTGTACATTACATTATTATACATTGCATTCCACTTGTGGAGATAGTGTGAGGCCAAAGTGGAGAAAAGAGAAGGAGAAGAAAAAATAAATAAATATCTTTACATAACCTGTTTATACATTCTTTCTGTTTTATTCTGTTCAGATTCTTATTACTAAGTGTTTATAAGGGACTCTGCTCCTCCTGCACACCATCACTTATGTTTGTTACTCCTGCTCACTGTTTCATTGCAATATTTCTCAACAAACATATATTGCGCTTGAGTTCGCGTGTACGCCCCTTGGCACAGTTTGAACCCAGTTGGGGTGCCCGCGTGAAGAGGGGACTGTCCATGGATAGGGCCCACTGTAATCATTTACTGTGGAAAGTGTACACATTGCCATTTGTACTGAAGTTATGCCTAGCAAAATATGTGGCGAAATTGTTTTCTTATTTTCTTACTTGAATTATCTCTTTGTAATTATTCATGCAAAATACTTAATAAAAATGTATTGAAATTATATATATATATATAAAGCACCCAGTTTATTTGAAAAAAAAAACAAATAAATAAATATTGTTTTCTTATTTTCCATTTTAAAAGGCTATCAGAAGAAGTATAATTTTTTTGTGTTTATTATATGACACCCCAAACATATACTACTCCAGGCCCCTTTATTGGAGACTTAGGGTTTTCTTTTTCTCTTTTTTTTACTCGGGGGCACCATAAAACAATAATTTGTGATTCCCCCTAAAAATACATACCAGACCCTTATTATTGATGAAGGTCTAGTCTGTAAGTGAAGGAGAACCTCGTGCAAAAAAAGAAATTGCTGTAGGGGAGCTCCATGCAGAAAAAAATGTGGGATGCCCCTAAAAAAACCTTACCAGATCCATATCTGAGCATAAAGTTATAGTAAAGCCAAGATTCTTAAAGTTGTCTCTGTTTCAGCAATAGTGAGCAAATATTTTTAGCTGGGACACGTGTTCCGTTGGCAACATGGCAAAAGATTTTCCTCTAACTTTGAAGAAATTTTCTTTACATCCTGTAGTGTCAGGAGAGAAAAAAAATCCTCATAATGGCAGAGAAAAAGCAGGAAAAAAAGTTTTCTCTTTCAATATATTTTAGGAAGCAAGTCTTAAAATTCAACTGTTTTCTAATGGCTGTGATACTATTTGTATTCACATTCGTACACTGTTATTTAGGAACATTAAGACAAATGCCCATTAAAGCAGAGCTCCACCCAAAAGGGGAAGCTCCATTTATCTGCCTCCTCTCCCCTTCTGGTGCCACATTTGGCACCTTTCGGGGGGGGGGGTGGGTACCTTGTTCTCGTCTCTGCGAGATCACCCGGAAGTTCAGTCCCCTCCTTCTTCCCCTGCTGCCGGGCCATTCACAAAGCGCAGCCGCAAGGCTTTATTGTTGGTTTCCCTGAGTCCCGGTTCACAATGGGGCAACTTGTCAGACAACTTAGCCGCCTGACAAGTCGCACTCTATTCAGTCCAATGGAACCATTCTAATCAGAGCAACTCAAGTGGCTTCGACTTAGAAAAAGGTTCCTGCACTACTTTGGGGGTGACTTGCAGTGACTTATATTAGAGAAGTCATTTGCAAGCCCCACTGAAGTCCCGCTGCACGGGGCGGCTTCAGAGTCGGGCGACTTTGAAGCCTGACCCAGTGTGAATCAAGCCTTACAAGCAATGGCAGCGGCAACACCCAAGAGCCGATTTTAAAATCAGCTGGGGTGAAAACACAGTGGGATCCCTGGACAGGTAGGTGTCCTAATATTAAAAGTCAGCAGCTGCAGTATTTGTAGCTGATGACATTTAATTTTTTTCTGAAGGAGCCTGGACCTTCTTTTTAAATTCACTTTCTTACAAATTTCAACCATTTTGGACTGTAGGAAGGCAAAATAAAAACTATCTAAAACAAATTGTAACCCCTGTTAAAAAACGTTTTCCCAAGGCAGTCAGATTAGCTCCATGGATCAAAGAAACATACTGTATAATCTAAGTGATTGTAACTTTGGATGCTGTAATTTTATAAGAAAATGATCTAAAATTGTTTTTATGATTAATTTGTCATTGTGTTATTCTGTGGTAGCCTAAACCTTTCTTATACAGAGATAATATCTCTTCCTCTCTACCTACACAATTGATGTCCCTTTGTCTCTTATGCAGTCCTAGTGATAGAGTTCATCTGCCAAATCTCCACAGTGACCTTGGATATATTTCTACATATTCATTTAATCACCTCTAAGACCTCTTTTTTCAAAGTGAACAAGCCCAGTGTTTAAAGCTATTTTATAAGTGACTTTTCCCATACCCTTAATTAAATTGGCTGCCGCCTTTATGACCTCTCCAAATTACCTACATTCTTCTTACAGTATAGTTAAAAAACTATACTCTATAGTTAGGAAACATTTTTACAAGTGACTTATACAAGGGCAATATTATACCATAAACTAAAATTGTATTTGCTTTTGTAGTTACAGCTTGGCATTGAGTGATGCTTCTTAGTTTACTGTTTTCCAGTATTCCTAAGTCTTTATCTATGCCTGTTTTCCCATTTAGTGTATTGGGGGCAATTCTATTACCAGTACATTGCCTAGCTGCTTACTCTTACACTTTAACCACTTGCCGACCACCCATCGCAGATATACTGTGGCAGGGTGGGTCGGCTGTGCGAATCGACATATGGGTACATCGGTTCGCGGGAGCGGTCCTATGGGGCGATCACGTGCCGATGGTGGTGTGCGTCCGCCTGCGGCACATGCCCGCTCCCACTGGGCAGCGGGGATGCCGATCCACGGGACCAGTGGCACCAATTGCCACCGGGCACTTGCGATCTCTCCCCGCTGAGAGAGAACGACAGTCAGCTGTTGTAAACACAGCAGACCGTTGTTCTCTCTGAAATGATCACAGGGTGCCTGTGATCCTTTTATATAGGATCACAAGTCTCTGTGTTCATTTCACAAGTCCATCCACCATACAGGTAGAAAACACTCCCCTAGTCTCACACTTAAACCTTTGATCACCACTGGGTTAACCCCTTCCCTGCCAGTCTCATTATTACAGTAACAGTGCATATTTTTAGCACTGATTACTGTAGTAATGTCACTGGTCCCCTCAAAAGGGGCAAAAATGTCAGTTAGGGGTCCGATCTGTGCGCTGCAATGTCGCAGTCCTGCTAAAAATCGCAGATCGCCGCCATTACCAGTAAAAAAAAAATAAATAAAAATGACATAAACCTTTCCCCTAGTTTGTAGACGCGATAACTTTTGAACAAACCAATCAAAATACACTTTTTGCAATTTTTTTTTAACAAAAATATGTAGCAGAATACAAATTGGTTAACAAGGATGAAATATATAGATTTTAATTTTTTTTTGGGGGAGGGGAGTTATATAGCATAATTTGAAAAATACAGTGGGTACGGAAAGTATTCAGACCCCCTTAAATTTTTCACTCTTTGTTATATTGCAGCCATTTGCTAAAATCATTTAGGTTCATTCTTCTTCCTCATGAATGTATACATAGCACCCCATACTGACAGAAAAACACAGAATTGTTGACATTGTTGCAGATTTATTAAAAAAGAAAAACTGAAATATCACATGGTCCTAAGTATTCAGACCCTTTGCTCAGTATTTAGTAGAAGCCCCCTTTTGATCTAATACAGCCAGGAGTCTTTTTGGGAAAGATGCAACAAGTCTTTCACACCTGCATTTGGGGATCCTCTGCCATTCCTCCTTGCAGATCCTCTCCAGTTCTGTCAGGTTGGATGGTAAACATTGGTGGACAGCCATTTTTAGGTCTCTCCAGAGATTCTCAATTGGGTTTAAGTCAGGGCTCTGGCTGGGCCATTCAAGAACAGTCACTGAGTTGTTGTGAAGCCACCCCTTCGTTATTTTAGCTGTGTGCTTAGGGTCATTGTCTTGTTGGAAGGTAAACCTTCGGCCCAGTCTGAGGTCCAGAGCACTCTGGAGAAGGTTTTTGTCCAGGATATCCCTGTACTTGGCCGCATTCATCTTTCCCTCGATTGCAACCAGTCGTCCTGTCCCTGCAGCTGAAAAACACCCCCACAGCATGATGCTGCCACCACCATGCTTCACTGTTGGGACTGTATTGGACAGGTGATGAGCAGTGCCTGGTTTTCTCCACACATACCGCTTAGAATTAAGGCCAAAAAGTTCTATTTTGGTCTCATCAGACCAGAGAATCTTATTTCTCACCATCTTGGAGTCCTTCAGGTGTTTTTTAGCAAACTCCATGCGGGCTTTCATGTGTCTTACACTGAGGAGAGGCTTCCGTCGGGCCACTCTGCCATAAAGCCCCGACTGGTGGAGGGCTGCAGTGATGGTTGACTTTCTACAACTTTCTCCCATCTCCTGACTGCATCTCTGGAGCTCAGCCAATGTGATATTTGGGTTCTTCTTTACCTCTCTCACCAAGGCTCTTCTCTCCCTATAGCTCAGTTTGGCCGGACTGCCAGCTCTAGGAAGGGTTCTGGTCGTCCCAAAAGTCTTCCATTTGAGGATTATGGAGGCCACTGTGCTCTTAGGAACCTTAAGTGCAGCAGAAATCTTTTTGTAACCTTGGCCAGATCTGTGCCTTGCCACAATTCTGTCTCTGAGCTCTTCAGGCAGTTCATTTGACCTCATGATTCTCATTTGCTCTGACATGCATTGTGATCTGGAAGGTCTTATATAGATAGGTGTGTGGCTTTCCTAATCAAGTCCAATCAGTATAATCAAACACAGCTGGACTCAAATGAAGGTGTAGAACCATCTCAAGGATGATCAGAAGAAATGGAAAGCACCTGAGTTAAATATATGAGTGTCACAGCAAAGGGTCTGAATATTTAGGACCATGTGATATTTCAGTTTTTCTTTTTTAATAAATCTGCAACAATGTCAACAATTCTGTGTTTTTCCATCAATATGGGGTGCTATGTGTACATTCATGAGGAAGAAGAATGAACTTAAATGATTTTAGCAAATGGCTGCAATATAACAAAGAGTGAAAAATTTAAGGGGGTCTGAATACTTTCCGTACCCACTGTATATATTTTTTTTTCAGAATTGTCCCTCTCTTTTTGTTTATAGCGCAAAAGATAAAAATAGCACAGGTGATTAAATACTGTACCACCAAAAGAAAGCTCTTTTTGTGGGGAAAAAAGGGCATCAATTTTATTTAGGTACATCGTTGCACGACCACGCAATTTTCTGTTAAAGTAACGCAGTGCCAAATCACAAAAAATGGCCTGGTCATCAGGGGGCAAATCCTTCGGGTCCAGAAGTGGTTAATATTTAATTTTATCTACCATTTAACTATGGACAATGCCTTTTGTAAGAAAAAAAGTCTCTAAATATTTTTACTATCCTACTGAGTTTTAACATTTGTGTTGAATTTTCTGCCAGAAAAATGGTTATCTTACTTTTTATTTAATCCAGCAAGACTTTATTCAAAAGATTTAGAAGAAACATGCCCAATGCCAATCTTTGCAGAACACCACTTTGCAGAATCGCCCTCTGTTTTCTGTCCTCATGTTTCCCAATTTCTGGCTTTCAAATTGGTGAAGTCTGACAGTAGTCCCTGTGGGTTGCCTCATATACTATATGGCTCATACTAGCTGCCTCTAGCTTCTTTGTCAGAGAAATGTTGACTATAAGCCACAGTGAAGCCAATAAGAGTAGCAAGGTGAGTTCTCAATCACAATGACAGCTTTCCTTTTTCAAAGACCTGGTGAATGTTCCTGACTACTGGGTGAAGCATTTCCACATTATGCCCATAATGCAGGGAGGGGCATCGACACACTGAAAGGCATCATTCCACACACCGTTGACATCCAAAGGAGGTTACTTTGCTGAGTGAACAGTTTCTATTATTTTAGTAAATCAAACTCATTGTGTTTTGACTTATTTACATTATAAGCCAATTGTAACCGTCGCATTTCATTCTAACTTCTTAGTTTTTTTTTGATGACATACTGTAGGCAAGGCCTTAGCATTATCTGTGACAAGCATCAAAGGTCTTGGTTACCAAAAGTTTATGGCTATGGTCATTACCCATGTACTTACATTTTTTCCTAGTCCTTATGCCCTTAGACTCTGTATCAGCTATTATGTAAACAGTGTCAAATGCTTTCCCATCATTCAAATATATTACATCATTTTCTAGATTGTAAGCTCTAACGAGCAGGGCCCTCTGATTCCTCATGTATTGAATTGTATTGTAATTGTACTGTCTGCCCTCATGTTGTAAACGCTGTGCAAACTGTTGGCGCTATTTACAATAATAATAATAATATTATTAATAATAATCATCATCATCATCAACATTTGCAACTTCCATATTTGAACTAGTCTTCTCAAAACAATTATCAAGTTATTTGAATGTGATCCATCTTTATTGAACCCATACTGATGTTACTAGAGTTTTCTCCTTGTCATATTTACATACTGTAAATTTTCCTTTAGCTATTATTTATAATGTGTGAGTAATAAAAAATCTAAAATTCTGTGTCATATCACACATACATAGCATTAACAATTAAATATGCATGCATGTTGATTAAACATTCAAATTAAATTTAGGAGATAATATAATAGGACCAACAATTGCTAGTACAATAATATACCACATTATATACTCATGATTGCTACACTAGGTTAGAGTACAGTACAAAAATAAAAAAACATACATAGAATAATATTTATGTCATGTTTGCCATACAAAGATGATAAAATCATTTTAAAGTGGCATTTTACGACATAGAGGCTCAATAAATAAAATATTAAACAAAGCCATATAGTTACAAAAAATATCAACTATACACATATTATTTATATTTTTTTATGATTTCTGTAATTGTATAATATTTTTTATTACTTTTAATCTGAATGTCTTCATGTTTTCCTGAATTTAAAATATCTATTTACATTTTTATAATTTCCTGTAAACTCTGAATTTTAAATAGGTTTCATTTTACTGTTTCATCTGATGATAACTTAAAGTAAGAATATATCGCCAAAGAAATCACAAAAAATGAAATATTTTGTGTACATTTTAAATCAAAGAAATATGTGTGCTTTGTGTATCTAGACATTTTTATCCTGTGTCATGTTTTCTTGCACTTTTAGTCATTCACAAACAGGAGGCTAAAGTCATGAAATATACTGTACATCATTTATTTTTACTAAATATCTTTCATCTTATTTTGGTGAATGTTTCAAATAAATATGTTTTTCCACTTTTGTATCTCTAATGTGTATAATTATCAAAACTTTAATTTTGAACACAACACTGGGCACAGTTCTTATCATTTCATTCTATACATTTCAGCATAAAATGTAAAATGTATATGTAAAAATAATAAAAATAATAATAATAATTACAGTAGAAAACAGAAGTAGCTTATTATGGACATTAAATAATTTTCAAGAATTAATCAATAGCAGAACCTTTCAAAACAATATAAAGCAAATGGACAAAATAGGAGAAGATTAATTGGAGCGCTTAAAGTTATAAAACACTATCTTTGAAGAAGTTTATACAGCATAATTTCTGATTTTACATCTGTTAGTCATGTAATGAGATAAAAACATATATAAAAGAGTATTTATTTTATAAATAAAGCGAAATTCATCCATTAACTTGATTTTTGTTAATCTATTAACTTTTTTTTTCACAAAATGACTATTTTATTTTTCATCTTGATCACGAATAACTAAAGTTACTTTAAAAAGATTCTGTAGGTGTTTACTGTTGATACCTAAATGCTTAAACGCATGTAAGTTCTTTGGTACTACTATATATATATAACTTAAAATCCGTGAAATAAGAGGAATGTTAAAAAATAATTATATATTTGATACAGCTGTATAAACTAAAATAAAGGTTAATTATTTTTACAGGCAAATATGCAAAACAAATTATTTTATTGTGATAATTATTATTATTGTTGTTATTATTATCAGGCAAAAAAGCCAAAAATGGAAACTGCCTTTTTAAAATATTTATGGTGCATGCTGATAATTTCTGGTACAGAAAATATATGCAGAGGATTTATGAAAACAAGGTTTGAGAACAGATAGATGGATTTTTGCTAATTCCTTATTCCATGCAATACTTTACACAAGAATGTTTTTAATACACTCCACCTCGGTTTCAGCTTTAAAGATAAACATGACTGAATTTTTTTCCCCTCATCAGCCTAAATTCCGCTTGCAGGCTGGCAGGCAGCAGAACAAATTGTGATAATTGTGTTTAATTAAAAAGCCTAAATGGATTATCTGCAGGTAGGTTTGATTTATTAAACTAATCAATCAGATTACAGTGAATACATGGGCTGAAGTGTGGAATTAATTTGGAAAAGAGTGGTAAGACCTCTTCCCATCAACCTGCTAATTGTCCAAGATTTATTATGAGGATGCATCCTCAGAAAAGAGCATTTGTAAAATTTAGTCACATAGTATTTTCCTAAAGTGCTTTAATATCATCATATATAGCAAGGAGAGTTATATATGTCCTATTCTCAGAATAACAATCACATTTTACATTATTTCAGCAGTAAAAAGGCAAACATACAGTAGATTTTATACAAATGCAGCTTTTCCCAAAAAGTATTATGTATTTCACACATTCTGCCATTGAAAGTCTTTACTACTGCTACACATTATTTATGATTAAGATGAATTGATGGCATGCCAAGAAAACTAAAGAGGACTGATCCGATAGAAGTGCTCTAGAAGAAACATTGAATAGCAAATACAGTAACATATTTTTTACAGAAGGCCAAAGAGGTATCAACCACAAACATGGTGCAATAAAGCCATTGCTTAATCTGCTGTTTTCCAAGGTTAAAACAAATCTAAATAGTTAATCCTTAAATATGGGGGCTTAGTGGAAAATAATTGCACCTCAAATTGTGCAAGCATGAAAAAAAAATTGACAAGGGACTAGGTATGCACAATGATGCTTGTAAATTATATAGAAAAGGCAAAGTTAATTGTATGTTTTTTAAGGAGAGCAATCATGTATTTCAAGCAGCAATAATTGTTTTAGAGTTATTTAAGCTATGGTGGCCAAACAGCAAAATAAACTAAAAGGAATATCACCATCCCCTGCAACAAAAATGTTATTTTTTGAGGGGGCTGCTCCCAAAGAGAAATCACATCTAAAGGGATGCAGACCCATCCATTTTCCTCATTAGAACCTAGCAAGTGCAGAAGCTGATTGATAATTATAAAATTACTCCCATAAACATTTGCACATAGACACAGACAAACAAACCACTATTTCTTCAGAATAACAAAAGGTAGGAATCTGCAACAGAGTTTGTTAAAATCCTTGTAATGTACATAGATCCCCCAGAGGGGAAGGTTTCTCAAACAAACATTCCCCTTTTTTTTCTCAACAAAAGTTGACTTCGTCTTTAAGCTTTGTTATAAAGTGTAACTCTTTCTTGCATTTGCCATATTTTCATTACCAGATTTAAAATGAAAATGTGTAAAGTCTCCCTCGCGAGTTATCAGTGAATTCAGCATTTTCGCTTGACAACTGCTGTAAAAAAAATCGTATTCATTTGTAAGGCAAGACACCAAAACAGTCATTTTTTTCTGTAGGTATACAGTAAAGCCAATGAAAAAATTAGCAGGTTGCAAATATCTTCGAGAAATACTGTATGTACGTTACTCAGTTTATCATGGGACACTCATCCTAGTAAATTGTGATATCCCAGTAAATTGTGAAATCCGCTGACTTGGCATTAACCTGCCTCATTTAACTTTACCCACTGCATTTATATTTGCACAAAATTATTATTATGTCAGCAGATGTTAGGGTGATTCTGTTTGTAGAAGATGTATTAGTGCAAGAAAAAAATAATAATTTTCTGGTATTTATATAAGTCAGATATCTACCAGTTAAATAAAACTGTTGAGAATGCACTTATAAGCAGTCTTCATTTTTAGTAATTCTAATTAGACATATTTGGTTAAATAAGAGTTCTACATTTGTCTGTGAACCTTATGGTGAGTGTCCCAGGCAGTAGTTGGAGGAATCAACAAATCTTGGATGAGGTTCAGGTTTTGGGTCATTTTAACCCAAACTCTAGCTGTTCAAAGTTCATGAAAACAGTAAACTAATAGGGTTCTTTCACTGCCCAAACAACCATTACCAATCATGTACTTTCTTGCATCTGAACTGTAGTAAGGTGACTTGAAAAGGCCAATCATGGGAGTTTTCTACTGTGCCAGTGCCCTCTCTATAAAAGTTAATGTTCCCAAGGGCGTTGCAACTAGTGGACCATCATCCATGTGTGCAGGATGTTCACTGCACATGGGACAGGGGAGGGAGGGCCACTTTGACCAATATGAATTATTGTAGAAAAAAAAAGAATACAAGAATAAATTGTAAAAAAAATATATTAAAAAATAAAATTGTAAAAAAAAATAATAAAAATAGAAACAATTCTGACACTGTCCATTGCTCTACTGCCCTGCTGACACTATCCACTGGCCCCCCCAAAAAGCATTTTGAAAAAAAAAAAAGTACAAAAAAATGTTTAAATTGTAAAAAAAAATAATAAAAAAAAATAAAATAATAAAAGTAAAGATCTACTGACACAGTTCACCACCCTACTGACATTGTCCTGCACATACTACCCACCACTGTACACTCCACACTCCTCACCTGCACATTATTAGGGATGATCGAACGGTTCGGGTCGACCATCGGTTCGACCCAAACATTGGGTGTTCGAAATTCGGCCGAATTCCGAACTTTTTGCGGTATAAGTTCGGAATTCGGGTCACCCGAACCACCCAAAATGCAATGGGACAGGAAGTGGGCTTTAAAAGCCCGTGATTGGCCCAGAAACATCAGTAAAAGCCAATGAGGGGGCAGGAGTCTGCTAGGAATGTGATTGGAGTGACTAAGGGGACCAGAGGCCAATCAGGAGTGAATACGCCCCCAGTATATAACATAGCCCCGTCTATCCTCTAGCACTGTAATACAGAGGCTTTGGAAGAGACTGGAAGCATTTGTGCTTCTCCTGCTGTGTTAAACAACGTTTGCTGCATAGCCGATTGCTTGTAAGGCTCCAGATCAGCAGAAGAGCAGTCAGCTTACAGAAAGATTGTCAGTGTAGTTAGAAATACAGCGATTGTGCTGTTTGAGTTAGAAAAAAAAAAATTTAAAGGGACAGTGTCAGTTAGAAATTATCTTCTGCTGTATGGAGCTGTTCTTTTAGTGTGAGGAAAGGGATATGCAGTGTAGTTAGGGTACTATATACCACTATAGTTAGATTCAATAATCTAGTTTTTGTAGGGATAGTTTTAAGTGTCAGGGTTCCGTCTAGTGAGCACGTTGCACTGCTGATATATCTACAGCAGGTATACGTGCTTGCTAGTCAGCTATTGTGCAAAATACATTTCAGCGATACACACATCTGCTGTATTTAGCGACAACTTTGGGTCACATAGCAGTGTGCGTCTTGCAGGTGATTTTCACATCGCACAGTTGATAAAGCCTCAGTGACAAGTTAATGCCTGTTCTTGTTGTAAGTGTTAAATCCACTGCAAAAGGCTTTGCTACTCTGCGTCACACACATCTGCTTTGTTTAGCGAAAACTTTGGGTCGCATAGCAGAGTGCGTCTTGCAGGTGATTTTCACATCGCACAGTTGATAAAGCCTCAGTGACAACTATGTCAGGTAGCCCAAGGAAAGACATACGTGGCCCTGCTGCGGAAAGGGGCACAGCTTCTAGGGTGTCTAGAGGCAAGGGTGGACGTGGTGGTCAGTCCTCAGCCAGGCCACCATTTCGATTGTTCTCCCGCAGTGGCCAAGCTATACGTCCACAGTGCGTACAGGAGGTGGTGGACTATATTACCAAGCCCTCATCGTCGTCATCATCAGCAACTACAGTGACCCAGGCAGAGAAAAGTGGTCAGTCTTCTGCAGTTGGCAGAGCAAATAAAGATGAGTCCATGTCCACCTCAAGTCCTCCCTTAGACCCAACTTCAGACATGGCAGAGGAGTCAGCTGAGCTGTTTGACCACAGTGTCGGCCATCTACTCCTGCCTGATGCTCAGTCATTTATGGAGTCTGATGTTGGGTCTGAGGTTCAGGAGGAGGCAGAGCAAGCAAGAGGGGAGAGCAGACGGCCCACTCCATCTAGGCCGCACCTGTTGTCTCCCAGGCCACTATACAAACCTCTTCTTGCTGGGCCTTTTTTGAGACATCTAATGCAGATCGAACAGTTGCGATCTGCAAGATTTGTCATAAGGGAATAATATGTGGCAAAAAGGTCAACCACTTGGGTACAAGCTGCCTAACCAGGCATTTGACAACCCACCACTTGGCCCGTTGGCAGGAGCATTTGAAAAACCCGCAAAAGGGCCAAAGATCAGTCAGTCGGCCTCCTAGTCCTCCTCACGCTCCTCTTCGTGCTCCACCGGCACATCAGTCTGTCCCTGCTATAGTCACTCGTCACCTGTTGGCAGCCTCCACTGACAGGGATGATGATATAGCACGCAGTGTCGCATCTACCTCCAGCACACCACCAGCTGTAACATCTAGATGGCAAATTTCGATTCCACACATGCTCGAACAAAAAAAAGTATACTCCCCGCCACCCACATGCCCAGCGTCTAAACAGTAGTTTGGCAAAACTACTGGCCCTGCAACTCTTACCATTTAACCTGGTAGAGTCTGCTCCCTTCTGCGACTTTGCAAAATGTGCAGTTCCACAGTGGCAGGTCCCAAGTCGGCATTACTTTGCCCGTAAGGCCCTGCCATCCCTATACCAACATGTGGAAGGCAATGTAGTGTCGTCCCTGGCCAAGTCAGTAAGCCGTAAGATACACCTGAAAGCTGACACTTGGTCAAGCAAACATGGGCAGGGACGGTACATTTCTGCAACTGCTCATTGGGTGACACTGCTTGCCAGCGGAAGGGATTGTGGCCAGGACTCCGTGCTGCAGCCAGTATTGCCCCCATGTCTGCAAACAGCTGGTGGTGTCGCTGATCCGGGTAGATCAATCACTTCTACCCCCTCCTGCTCCTCCTCCTCATCCTCCTCCATGCTCTCCTCTGCAGAATGGTCCTTTAAATATGATGAGATACCACGTAAGCGTTCAAAGGGCTATTCTATGTCTCAGGCCAAAAGGTGTCATGCAGTGCTGCAGCTTGTGTGTCTAGGGGACAGGCAGCACACTGCCCCTAGATTCTTGGGGCTCTGCAGGCACAGGCCCAGAGGTGGTTGACACCACGCCAGCTGCAGCCAGGAATGGTGGTTTCCGATAATGGGTCAAACCTCCTGGCCGCCCTTCGGCAGGGAAAGTTGACCCATGTGCCATGCCTGGCACATGTCCTGAATCTCGTGGTACAGTGGTTTTTGAACTCCTACCTGGGAATGCAGGATGTGCTAAGGATGGCAAGAAGGGTGTGCAGTCACTTCAGGCAGTCGTACAGTGCCACTGCAAGTTTTGGCAAAGTGCAGCGCGAGTTTCACCTGCCGGTACACCGCCTCGTCTGTGACATGCCCACCATCTGGAACTCCACCTTGGCTATGCTGCAGCCCCTGTACATGCAGCAGAGGGCCCTCAATGGATATCTCTGCGATTACGGCACCAGCACTGGCTCAGCGCACCTGGGCTTTTTTTAGCTACGGCAGTGGCTTTTGATTAAGGATGCATGCGCTGTCCTCGCGCCATTTGAGGAGGCCACAAGGATGGTCAGCCGGAACAGCGCATGCATCAGTGACACCCTACTGGTACAGTTTTTGTTGGAGCACACTCTGCGTGGCATTATGGACAGGGCACTGGAGGCAGAGCAGCAGGAGGAAGAGGAGGACTTCCTTGCCTCTTAAGGCCCCCTTTATCCTGACCCCATTATGCCTAGCTCCCAGAGGTCCGAGCAGGATCCAGGGGTGGAAGAGGAGGAGGAGAAGGAGGACGATTCTTCTGGAACTTTTGCAGGCTTTGAGGAGGAGGAGGAAGACATGCGGCAATCTGCAAGGCCTAGTTTGACTCCCTCGGGACACTCTGGAGTAGTACGTGGCTGGGAGGAGGAGGCGCACGTTCAAGATCATGTCGTTTTGAGTGACCCCGAGGAGTCAGCTTCTCAGGCCTCTGCAAATTTGCGACGCATGGCAAACATCGTGCTTCAGAGCCTGCAAAAGGACCCCAGAATCAAAGCCATTAAAGAGACTGACCACTATTGGTTGGCCACCCTACTTGACCACCGGTACAAGTCAAAAGTCTCTGAGCTTTTCCCATCCACTCAGAGAGTCCACAGGATCAAATCCCTTGAGGACAGTCTCAAGAGGATTCTGGTGAACATGTTCCCCGACTCCCGTAGGGTGCAGGGTGTAATGTTCTGGTACCTTTGGGTACCCTAATTACTCTTTCATAAGTGTATGCGCCCCACCATTCTCTTTTGGTAAGGTGCGCATACACCTTTAAGACTGATGCTGTCATCACTGAGCGCCGGACTGGATGGCTATTTAGATCGCCGGCTCTCACTCACATGTGTTCGTTCAAACTGCTTTGTGCCTTGATGCTAACCTGTCTTGAAGCTCACATGCTTGCAAGCATACCACGCTGTCGGAACCACGCTGCGCTGATCCCTGTATCCCGCTACCGGATCTTCTGCTCTTGCCGAACCTCTCCTCTGCTACATTGCTATTAGTGATAAGTACCCCACAGGGGAAACCTCTATAACCTTTATACTAAAGCTTACACTATCTAGCTCTGCATACTAAGGACTATTACTACATCTGCATTATCTAAGATTGCTAGCTCTTGAGCCTACTACCACCTGTTCTTGCACTGGGTTGATCTCTCTTGTATGTCCACCTGCTACTCTGTCATCTACTACCATACATGATTGCTAAACCTATCTGCATCCCATCTGCTACTATCTTACTTTCAAGAACATTTCCTTTCAAGTGTCTGTCATATACCATCTCTACCCAACCTGTCTCTTCAGCCTATCATCACTGTGTTACTATATACATAAGTCACTCTAGGAAACATCTTATTGAGTGTGTGTATTTACTTGCTGAATTGAGATCATTCACACATGATGAGTCATTGAGAGTTGGGAATGGTGTCTCAGCGTTTCTCTACATGACTACTGAAGTGGAATATTTCTGCAGCTGAAAATCCACATCATACATAAAACGCAGGAGCGTTACACAGGGGCGGGGACAACCTACCATGGACTCTACTGTGGGTCACAAGAGGAGTGTTGGAGAACGTGTGCGGTTGACGGATGCCTTTTGGTCTTTTTTTTTATTCCTCACCGCCCAGGCCTCTCAGCTGCCACATCGCATCGACAGCGTCTGCATCACATGGTGGACGATTACGTCAGGGCACAAAGTGACACAGAGGGCTTTTCATGTGATGAATCCGATCCACTGGCATACTGGGTCTTAAGATTAGACCACTGCCAGAACTGGCCCAGTATGCCATGGAGTTGTGGGCCTGCCCTGCTTCCAGTGTCCTATGGGAACGGGCATTCAGCGTAGCAGGAGGATTCGTCACAGACCATCGAACAAGACTCTCCACCGACTCAGTCGACCGTTTGACATTCATTAAAATGAATCAGTCGTGGATATCAAGCTTTGATGCACCTGATGCAGACATTGTAGACTAGTCTATCGTTGCGATCTGGCAGCTGAGCCTCAGTTTAAGCCTGGACCAGGGTGCCACCCTCCAACCCTCCTCTCGTTTTGTTTAGGTTCACAGAACCTCATTTTAGTTTCCACTAGAAAAGATTAATTATTATTTGGCCTTCTGCAACACCAGCTCTTTGGGCTTACGGTGGGGAGGCTCCGCCAACACCAAAAATACCATGTTTGCGCACCGGTTCCACAGGTACACATCTTCTTAATATTTTCGCCTACTTCAACACCAGCTCTTTGGGCTTACAGTGGTGTGGCTCTGCCAACACCCAAACAACAATTTTTGCGCATCTGTTTCATTGCAATTTTTTTCCTTACAAAGGCAATTATTGCCTTCATGACCAGCACTTTCATAGGGTTATGGTGTCAAGGCATCGTCGGCAACACCAAAGGCCAAATTTTTAAGCATTCTTTACTTCTATTCAAAGTCAAGAGACAACAGTATTCATCCAAAACATCTCTAGTCTTGTTCACTGTGCACTACATTGTGGCCCCTACCCCTAACCCTAACCCTAACCCTCAATGTATCCGTGCATATGTGTCTGTTTCTTGTGAGAATTCAAGTTAAAGTGCACCAAACAACACATGAAATAAAGTGCATCTACATACATCTTTTGACTTCTTGAAAACATTTAGTAATAATAGCCCCATTGTGAAAATACACCCGTTAATTATATCCACATTTAAAGAGACAGCACCTTTTTCCAAAAAAAAACTCTAATCTTGTTCCCAGTGCACTGCATTATGTCCCCATCATACATATTGGCTGTGCAGTTGATTAGGAGCAAAAGAAAGGTGCGGTTAAGCAAAAAAGTCATTTTTGAAGGTTTGGCTTGCTATAATTCTGGTTCTGGACATGCTACAGAGCTGAAACTTCAAAGGTACGATTAGACCCCCAGACACTAAATCCAAAGAAATCTAATTTTTTTTTTCAATAATTGGCTCTCTATCAAAAACGACAATTTTTAAGAACTTTTTTTGCCTGATTCATAGTCCCTGGGGCATGACCCAGAACCCTAGGCACTTTTTAGGGGCATTTATTAGGTTTTAGGGCTTCAAAATTGTGTTTTTTGATTCCCGAAGTTCGGGTCCCATTGATTTCAATGGGGTCCGGGAATCCGAACTGAACTTTCGGGAAATTCAGGTGTTCTTGTTGAACCAAACTTTTCAAAAGTTCGATCATCCCTACACATTATACCCACCTACATACACTCTGCGCTCCTCTCCGGCACATACTACCCCCCTCCATACACTCTGTACTCCTCTCTTGCACATACTACCCACCTCCATACTTTCCACACTCCTCTCCTGCACAAACTACCCACCACCATACACTCCACAGCCCTCTCCCTGCACATACTACCTACCACCATTCACTCCATACTCCTCCCTCTCCTGCACGTAGTACCCACCACCATACACTCCACACCCCTCTCCGTGCACATACTACCCACCGCTGTACACTCCGCACTGTACATGCTCTATTTAACATTAATGCATTTTGCACTATGTAAGTCAACTCAGACTCTATTAAACCACACCCTCTTTATGCTGACGACCACCCCGCAGCATTATGCTAACTGGCGGTCTAGGGCCCGAGATCTAGACCTTACTCTTATTGAATGCACACAAAAGAAGATCCTGTATCAAAATCAGAGAATATTTGAACTGGGGGATAAGAACAGTTTTCTCTTGGCATACCTTGCAAAACCAGAATATCAGCCTAATACTATTCCTTGTATCACCAACTTGGCTGGTGTTTTGGTTGAGCAGACCCCTGAGGTGGTTGAGAGCTTTGTTTCATGGTATACAACCTTACATTGCACCAGGGCTCATTATACTATAGTGAAACAAAATGAGGTTGAAGGATTGTAAGAGGTGCATGAAAGTCAGCCAGCCCCCAGTCTGATGTACTCACCCTCCAGTCTGTCACCAACCAAATAAAACCTGTCTCTTGGTACAAAGAACAGGGGTTTAGTTGACACACATTTGCAAACGCATGTGAAAGCTGCAGAGCCACTTCACGGCACCCTGTTTAAATCTGCAGTCCTACACTCTTAATTTAGTGTCCTCACACTGGAGGCACATGGCCGCTAATGGGTGGATGGGGAACAAGTGAGAGGGAGACAGCCCAACCTCCCCCAACACATCCCCATGCACGACTGGCTGTTGTCTCAAAAGCTCAAATAATTAGGTTATAATATAACCATGGTGCAAACTGGAAAGGACCAGCTGAAAAGCATTACACCTCCATCCCCTTGGTGGATGCAGTATATGGATAGGAAGGGATTTTATGTATGGGGCATGGCCTGTAAAGCACACTGCCTTTGAAATCCCTCATTTCCTTTGGGACTTTATATGAGACAAGCAGGTCATGCTATTGGTCTCCATTATACTATAGTGGAACTGGACGATTTTCTTTATGATATTATCCTCCCTAAGTTATCTGTCATTCAAAGCACTTTTTTAGACTCTGTTGACCTCTGAGGAGATAGCTGGAGCTCTTGCCACATTTGCACATCTCAAGACTCCGGGACTAGATGGTTTCCCAATAGAATGGTACTTGGATTATCGTGATTTACTGATACCTCATTTACTTCGGGTGTTCACATTTGCGTTTAAGGAAGGATGCTTACCACCCTCAATGACGGAGGCCTTGATTGTACTCATTCCTAAGCCACACAAGGACCCCCTTCTTTGCGAGTCATATCGCCCTATTTCATTGATAAATACTGATGTAAAAATTTTGGCTAAGGTTCTCACTAGACGCCTGAACACAGTTGTTACTAACTTGGTGGAGGCGGATCAGACTGGGTTCATCCTGGGGAGGTCCACCTCCATCAATCTGCGCAGGCTATTCACTAATCTCCAGACTGCCCACAATACTGTGGGGTCCAGGGTTGTCGTGGACTTGGACACCCACAAAGCGTTTGATTCATTTGAGTGGCCTTACCTACTGGAGGTGTTGGCGAAATTTGGTTTTGGGGATAAATTTATTAGATGGGTGAAACTCCTATACTATAAACTAAGGGCCTGCATACAGATACATAATTATGTGTCTGATGTCTTTCCTATAACTTGGGGCACCAGGCAGGGCTATCCCCTGTCCCCCTTGTTATTCGCCCTTGTTATTGACCCCCTAGCTACGCAGATCCGCTCTCATCCCGGAGTAGCCGGCTTTGTGATCAATGACCTGGATGAGAAAGTTTCTCTATACGCTGACGATATGCTGATATATCTTGCTGACCCGCATAACTCTCTCCCTATATTACTTGCCATTATACAACGCTTTGGTCATTTCTTGGGTTTCCAGGTGAACTGGAACAAGTCCACCTTGTTCCCCGTTGATCAACAGGCTATGCCCCCCTCTCTCACCTCCTGCCCTTTGAATGGACAGATTTTGGTATCTGGGGATTGAAATTCAGCTCCCCCTATTTCGATTCTTTGTGAATAACCTGGATCTACTTGTCAATAACCTGGATCCACTTGTTCCCCGACTTCAGGCCACGCTGAAGCTATGGACTACCCTCCCTTATGGTTTTGTGTAAAATTAATATTTTCAAAATGATTTTCCTACTGCATTTCCTCTACCTGCTGGGTAATTCTCCAGTGTATGTCCCTAAGCGTCACTTCCAGGAGATAGATTCAGGGCCAGCATTAGCCTAGAGTGCACATCAGCAGGGAGTGGCGCTCAATGGTGTCGCTATGGGCAGAGGCGGATCGATCTCTCCGCTGGCAAGCGATAGTCAGAGGAGAAGAGAAACTGTGCTGCCCATCTTCCCCCCCCCCCCCCCAAGCCATCGCTGTCTGTCTCTTGCCTGTTCCAGATCGGCTGTGTCTGTGTGGAGAGAGAGCAGCTGAGCTGTGGGCTCTTCTCCCCCCCTCCCTCTCCCCCTCCTCGTGCTGCTGTGTACACTCGGGAGCAGCGCTTGTCAGTACAGCCGCAGATGTTTCTTCCCTCTCCTTCCTATTAGTTAGGGGAAAAAAATACAATCAAAAAGTAGCAGAGGATTATGGGACATGTAGTCAAGAGGACTGGGGGAAACTGCAGGCCCCAGCATGCCCAGCTGAAAGGAAGGGAGAGAGAACCAGGCTATGGGTGGCAAGTGTAACTCTGCAGGCTGCGGGTGGCAAGTAAACTGCATCTGGTGGCAGGCAATTATGACACACTGCGTCTGCTGGCAGGCAATGGTGACATGCTGCATCTGGTGGCAGGCAATGGTGACACGCTGCATCTGGTGGCAGGCAATGGTAACACGGTGCATCTGGTGGCAAGTGACGGTGGCAAATGACAATCCGCATCTCGTGGCAACTGACAGTGGCAAGTGACAATCCGCATCTCGTGGCAACTGATGGTGGAAATTACAAAGCTGTATCTGGTGGCAGACGACAGTGGCAAGTGACACGCTGTATCTGGTGGCAGGTGGCAAGTGACACGCTGCATCTGGTGGCAGGTGGCAAGTGACAAGCTGCGTCTGGTGGCAAATGACAAGCTGTGTCTTGTGGCAAGTGGCAAGCTCAGGGTTCCCACTGATTCTGCATTATGGCGAGTTGAACTATTTTATTTAATATTACAATGTAATAATAGAAATATGTGATTCAATCATATTGACATCATATTAAGCATAGTAAATCAGTGTCAGGATGATTTAAGTGCTAACCCCAGCCATTCCCTGACAAATGACCCGCTGCCAAATTCCTTGTCAACCCCAAGACTACATTTTCCCCTCCCCCTCATTCAGCCCTTGACAAAATTTTCTTCCACAAAGTGGGTCCCCCCAAGCCAAAAAGGTTGGGGACCGCTGCTCTAAAGTGACATCACTTCCTCCTAGCACTCTAAGATATAGATAGCCACACCTATCTATATCTATTTCAAAACCCTCGCCAACAATGGAAGAGTGACAGATTCCATTGTTGGCGAGGGTTTTGAAATCATCTTTTTTTGGGAAGTGGGGGGGAGGGGTCCCTGAATGGCAGTTTAGAAATGTGGTCACCTTAAGCTGATGGGCACGAGTGGGGCCTTATGTCTACGTTGTTTGCCATATACATGGGCAGGGCAAAGGGGGTGGAGTCGGGGGCGGAGCCAGTGGGCGGCAAAATGAGGTTTCGCCTAGGGTGTCAAAAGTCCTTGCACCAGCCCTGGATAGATTCCCTATTGACCTCCTTTATCTGGGGGGGACAGGCCGCTAGGATTGCTAGAGATGCTTTACAGTACCCTGTTCTTGAAGGGGGATTTGCGACGCCTAATCTTCAGCTCTATTACATTGCCTCCCAATTGGCTCAAGCCAATTGGTGGTTTTATCCTGGGACTAATAATGCTATGTCGGCCCTTGAAGCAGCCCTTCTCACTTCCTTTGAATCACTGCAAAATCTGCTCCTTTGTCGCTCTACTATGGGTAGACCGAACCCCTGCTATATTGTCTATGACTCTGAGGGTCTTCATGGCCTCCAATCTAGATGGGTCCCAGTCACCTGTGATTCAATCCGCTAATGCTCCCATGTGGCAAAATCCAAGGTTAAAAAAATTCTTTTGTCGAGACGACTGTGTTTTCTGGGCTAAACATGGGGTGAAGTCAGTCTCCCATTTATACTCGGCCAGTGTCTTTTGCTCCTTTGCTGACCTGCAGTCCTCCTTTACCTTACCCTCCACCGCCCACTATAGATACCTCCAGCTGCGACATACTGCGGCTGCACAGTTTGGCTTACGCAATATCTTACTTGAGCCTTCTGCACTGAAGAAACGTATTTCTGATTCTTCCCATGATAAACTGGTTTTCACATATTACTCTGCCTTACTACATTCTAAAACGAAAAGGTTGACGACGGTCGAATCTCTCTGGAGAGAAAATATCCCGAATCTTTAAAAAGAGGTGTGGCAAGATATCCTTCCTTTGCAAATTCCAGTAATAATCTCTTCTAGGGACAAAGTTATACAGTTGAAGTTTTTGTATAGAGCTTATTTTACACCCGCATTTCTACATCGCATTGGTAAATTGCCGTCCCCCTATATGTTCAAAGTGCTCTGCTGATGCGGGTACTTTCTTTCATATGTTTTGGGACTGCCCACCGATATGAACCTTTTGGTCTGCTGTGACGGAGTTCCTTGCTACTCTTACATAACTGCCTAATATTTGTAACCCCCTTCAATGCCTGCTGGCTGGGCTATGTGGATGAGGAGGATGTTCCGAGTCGTACTAAACTATTTTTACGTTTGGCTTTCTTTTATGCTAGGAAATCCATAGCGTTACGCTGGAAATCTGCCATTCCCCCAGACATACCATTCTGGGTTTTGCTCATAATTCAAGTACTTCCCTTCTATAAAATGACGTATATGAGGCTAGAGGCTGTCCCAAAAAATTTAAAAAAATCTGGTCCCTCTGGGTTGACTGATCTTACAACCTCTTCCCCTGCAAATTAATCCTCTTAAGTCTCAAAAATGTGTATCCTGGTTTTGCTTACAATGACTGTGTGACCTCTCCCTTCCACTTTTCCCACCCCCCCCCCTTCTCCTACCGGTACGTCTTCTGTTCATGTTCCTGCTATGTTCATTTCATATTATGATGACTATGTGTGAGCTATGCCCTATACGGATATTTGAAACTGTGGCACTGTTTTTCTTTATTTCCTTGTTCTTTTTTGTTACTCCTGCTCTTGGTTTTTACAAACACTGGATTCTGTATTTTCTCTCAAAGTTGGTTGTTTGTATTGTTTGAAATTGCATAATAAAGTTTTACCTTTTAAAAAAAAAACACACCCCTTTAAGCCATGTCCAATATTTAGTGCAATTTAAGCCACGCCCATACTTTGCCACATTTTTTTTTTATCAGTGCTCAGGACCCACTTTTTATCCTGCACACGGGCCCACTCATTTCATGATAAGCCCCTGGTTGCAACAGATATTTTTTTTTTTTTTTAAGCCCGTAGCGTGTGCAACACACTCAAAAGACTCCACCCGGTGCATAAAAAAGTGCACACACACAAAGTGAGAACACAAAAAAGCACAGGGTGTGCGACAATGTATGGTCTTCCCTCCGAAGAGGTAGGACCCGAAACCTCAATCCCCCGGGGCGCAAGACTCCTGACAGGGACATAAGGTACTCATGGTCTGTCTGGCCGAAACCAGACCGACCCCGTTCTTCAGGGGGACTGCCGAAACAGCCCCCACCGAGTACTAAGTAGGGCTCCCCCGAAGGGAGACCCCATGGGAGAGGGCGAACTAAGCCAAAAGGCCATATCCACCCCCTCCCAAGACTTAAGACTGGGCCCGAGGACCCACACACTCCAGTCTGTGCAAATAAAGAAAAAAGGTGACAGTGCAGTGACAAACTCCAAAGAAAAGGACAAACAAACACAAAGGTGGGGAAAGGGAAGTGGGGAAAATGCGATGGTGCCATGTGAGGGACCAAGGCAGGCCTTCCAGCCGGAATAAAAAATTCCTCTGGTGCAAGCCAAAAGGCCTGTCCCAAGAGGCAGGTGTGAAAAAGGTGTGCATAGTGCAGTGACCAAGGTGCCGAAAAAACTCACAGCGAGCTGCCCCTCACCAGTGAGAAATTAAGGCACCCCTGGGCTGCCACCCCAGGGGCACTTACACTACGGGCTTTTTCAATCTCAGCCCCCGGCCAGACCGAGTGTAGCCTATCCCCACCAGCAGACATCAGAACCTGGATAGCTTAGAGAGAGCTTGCCTACCACTGGGGACAGGCCTTTTGCAAGGCCAGATCAAAACCCAGGAGAGAAAGCCCTCCCATCGCCATCCTGTTCCTCAGCCCATTACATCCAGGAGCAGTCCCACCGGCCCCCTGAACCGGCTTTCCTGCCCCCTTCAAACTGGTTAGGACAGTTCAACCCATTCAAATCAGAAGGCGGCGGGCCCCACATGCTTTCCCAGATGACCTACTCCCCATACCTCAATACTCAGAGCGCTCCGGGTTTCGGTCATACTGGTACTAGCTAAGGCCCATACCAACTGATAAGAACAGATACTACACTTGATCTTAGCCAAAAGGCCGAGAAGCGATGCAGTAGTTAGTGAAAGCTCACAGAAGGCAGGGAAAGCACTGTCCCTACTGGTGCAACTGTTCAAAGTGTGTTTTGTACAGCTGTCTAGCAGATTAGGGAGAGATTTGAGAGTGTTTACAGGGAAAGTTAGGCCCCTTTCACACCAAGGGTCCAATCAAATCCGTGTGTCAGTTTTTCAGGCAGACCCGATCAGACCCTCCATTCAGCCTTATGGACCAGTGGTTTATACCCGCCTACCTCCAATCCGGTCTGCTAGAAATAAAATAGCAGGTGATCTGATTGGAGTGCAGTCAGGTGTAAGCGGACAGCAGAGTCCTTTGCACCGGGCTGCCCATAGAGCAAAGCAGGCTTGGTTCACTCTACATAACCTAATCGGACACGGTACTGTCATCTGCCTGCTCTGCTCTTATCGGCAGGGATCAGAATAGATCCCCTACTGATCTAAACAGAGTCTGCCCCCTTATGAAAGAGACCTTAGAATCTTGGGCTGAAAAAAAATCTATAGTATTTTAACATGCAGTCGCAGATGTATTTAATGGGGTTGATTTACTAAAGTCAAATCGACTGTGCATTTTACAAATGAATGTGGTGAAGCGCTGCTGATTTCTATCATCCAATCATGTTCAAGCAAAAGCACTTTTTTTTTCCCTTGCACCTGATTGGGTATGTTTTACAAAGAGAAGTTTTACCACATTCACAAAGCTCTTAGCAAATCAAACCCACAATGTGTTTTACAGTGTTATAGTAGATTGTTTAGAGAATTTAGAGAGTTTCTTTAGAGTATTAAAAAGGAACAGTTGAGTTATAGTGGTTATTGCTGAAAACATCCATATTTTTATTGAGTTACAGGGTGTGTTTTGCACGCTCCTAAAGCAGATTTTGCTTGCCAGCTTTTAGAAGTGAGCTCGCTTACGGCAGCAGTGGATTTCCCTCCCAAGATAAGATATAAGATAAGATATACTTTATTGTCAATGTACTGTATACATACAAAATGTATCAGGATGCTCTTTACAACCCTTTTTACATTTATATTTCTGGAGTAATCTGTTGTATTCCTCTTTTATCAGATGAGATTTTTTATTCTAATGCTAGTCTATAATTACAGATATAATTTTTAATTAAGCTCCTGATGAGTGAACAGAGAACCACGAAATGCATAGAGCTCACAGTTATGAAGTCATGCCTTTTGGAGACTGACCAAGTGTCATTTATGATACATTTTTATGTTATTTATTTATTTATACAATATGGAATGTACTTTTATATATGTAACCTATCTACGTTATGTCAAGTCTCCTAAATTGTGTATGTCTTTAATTAATTTGTGCTTTATATAACTGTCTTATTAAGTAATATCCAATAAATTATTAATTATTATTCTGTGATTTTACACATCTTGTTTATTAGGAAGTGGCTGACCTCATATAAAATCCCATGACCCATCCTTTTCTCTTTGTATGTTTAATTAGGGATGGAGGTCTGTCACCGGTTTTACTTCAGATCATATTCTTTTCCCCTATGTACAACAGCAATAAACACTTCTAAACACAACCACACATGCATATTCCTAGCACATGCCCCCATTTATGTTTAAATATAACAAAATATAAAATGTTATTTAAAAAAAAAAAAATTTCCACATAAAAATTCCTAAAACACTGTACCTGGTGGGGTTATGGACAATACAGCCCAAGGTAAAAAAAACTATACTTTAAGCAATTAGTGTGTGTTTTAAGTGCCCTATATCTTTTCCCTGATGGCAACGGGACAAACACACTGTAACCTGGATGGGTTGGATCACTACTAATAGCTTTTGCTGGCTTTTTTAATCAGCTGGCATATGCTGTGTCCAAATTCGGTAGCTCCGTACCTATGATCCACTGTGCTGTTTTCACCACAGGAGACCGGCACTTCTTATCCTCTGCCCTGCAGCTGGCATACCACAATACAGTGCAGTGGAGAAGAATACTCTCAATGGTACAATGATAGAAATTGATCAGAAGCCTTGAGGGCAATCCAGCCTGCTTCAGTTTCCAAAGGAAAAGCAGTCTCTGCTGCGCTTTTCTCACTAGAAAAATAGTATTTTGAAACCATGACAACTCCCTTGTATGATGCACTCCCAAAAATGTAACAGTATCAACCCTTTCCACCTCTTTATCACCTATATACACCGGACAATGATTGATCTTTCTTGTTCTTTTAAAATCCACTATTATTTCTTTAGTTTTTGCAGAATTGAGTATTAAATCATTTTCTGTACACCTAAAGAGGCACTGAGGACTCATGGTACAGTATGAACTCACAATAAGCAAATGTTATAAAAAAATACAAAGGTTTATATATATATATATATATATATTAAAAATCGCCCCCCCCTAAAGGGCCAAACAGGACATTACAAGTATATCAAAATGATCAACCGGCAGAAGGTCATAAGATTTAAAGGACAATACACTTCTTCTTTTATAGATTGTGTATCAACTGTGGTGTGTCCCCTAATTGGGCCCCCCCCCCCAGAGAGGTATCTCCAATCTTACTCTACATGTACAAACCCAGAAATAATATACAAGGAAACAAATGCAAAATCACATATAGATAGAACAGTATAAGTAATAGGTACAGTGTTAAATAAATACAGGAAATAAAAACACATATGGCACTTTTCCACTGCAAGTACCGGCTTGGCTCTACTCGGCCCTGCTTGGCCCTGCTTGGCCCGGTTTGCTTTTCCACTGCTGGTACCGCATGGTACGGTGTTGGAACGGTTCGTTCGGTACGGTACGGTATGGTTTGCTTTTCCACTAAAGTAGTACTAAAGTTAAGTGGGTGGGATTCTCTGACCAATCAGTGGCTAGTAGTGACTGCATGCAAAGGATTGTGGGATATGGTACCGGGCATGGTACCTCTTGGAACCACAATCGAGGGGGTACTGTTTTTGAGAGCCGTACCGTTCGGTTCCATGCAGTGGAAAAGCGCCGCTGTACCGTAACGTACCGAACCGTTCCTACACCATACCATGCGGTACCAGCAGTGGAAAAGCACAAAAGCGAGCTGAACCGTTCGGTTCCATGCAGTGGAAAAGCGCCAATATAGACCCAGATATTGGCCCGTAAAACCTATCACTCAGACACCATCAAGGATCGGTATGCCATACTCACCAGTGATCAACCTGATGTGATAGACGACAAAGCCAATTGGTAGTCTCACAGGCAAGTGTGGGGCATGGACATAGTACTAGATGAATAAATAACTAATAGGAAGAAAATGCAATCATAAATAAGGCCAAAAAAAGGGGCCATCATATTAGGGTATATCACTCATAAAGTGAAAAATCTCTACCATACAAGCCTAAAATAGCATTGAATAGGCAATAGGTGAAACTCAAAGGCAACTAGATATGAAGGATATATTCCTGATAGAACCAACCCAGATACACGGATTCTGAGGATATTTAATATTAATTCATTATTCAAAAAGATAGTAACAAGCTTATAACCAAGCTGTTAAGAATTCAAAGAGACAGCTCACCTCGCAAAAGATTTAAATGTAAGGAGGGGACTGTTCACCAAACCTCTTTAGGTTTCGATACATGTATATATAGGATGAAGGTACATGGCTAGTAATTTAATTCTTTGTGTAGCACACACTTTATATTTTTTCTGTACACCACTCAACCAGATGTTGAATTTTCTGCCTATAAGTTGCCTCATTATTATCTTGTATGAGTTCCACTAAGGTGGTGTCATCAGCAAACTTCACTATAGTGTTGGACACATGTATGTTAGTACAGTCGTGTGTAAATAATGTAAACAGGGCCTCACTTAACTTGTGGTATCCCTGTATTCAAAATATTGGCATTAGACATCAAAACTCTTATTCCCACAATTTGTGGCCTGTTTGTTATCCATAATCCATGAGCACAGCAATGGATATAGGCCCAAAACTTTTAACTTTTTACCTAATTTGTCAGGGACTACTGTGTTAAAATCTAAGCTAAAATCAATGAATAGCATCCTAACATATGTTTTTAGATGCTTAAGATGTGTCAATGCCGCATGTAATGCAATAGAAATTGCATCATCTGTGGATCTCTTTGCACGATAGGCAAACTGATACTTATACAGATGAACAGGAAAGCTTGCCTTAGATGTTATAATACAAGCCTCTAAAAAATTTCATGATAGGAGTTAAGGCAACTGGACGATAATCATTTACTGGGACCATAGTAGTACATTTAAAACAAGAAGATACTGCAGCCTGTTTCACTGACATTTTAAATATATCAGTAAAAACACCTACTAACTGGTCTGCACATCCCCTCAGTACACAGCCTGACACTTTGTCTGGTCCTACTGCTTTTCTAATGTTAATCTTCCTCAAATTTGACCTAAACTCATGTGTTTCTAAGACCAACAAATGGTCACCCTCCACTAGATCTTTACTATGGGTTTCTCATCTCATATTTTGATCCTCAAAGCGAGTAAAAAATTGGTTTAATTTGATTGTAAAGTTTTTTTCTTTTTCCTACAAAAATAACAAACATGTTATACTTATCTACTCTGTGCAATGAATTTGCACGGAGCAGTCCGGATGCTCCTCTTCTCAGGTCACTCTTCTGTGAGCCTGACCCTTCCCTCCTGTTTAGTGTCCCCATGGCAAGCAGCTTGCTATGGGGGCACCCAAGCTGAGTCACAGCTTCCTGTGTCTATTTAGACACGGAGCCCCAACCCAGCCCCGTCCCCTCTCTCTCCTGATTAGCTATCTGACTATGATTGACAACAGCAGGAGCCAATGGCGCTGCTGCTGTGTCTTAGTCAATCAGGAGGGAGAGTCTCGGACAGCTGAGACACTGGTGGACATCACTGGACAAAGAGGGACCTCAGGATCCTAGTAGGGGGGCTGAGGGGGGGGCTGCTGCACACAGACAGCTTTTTATCTTAACGTATTGAATGCATTAAGATAGAAAACCTTCTGACTTTACAACTCATTTAGGGTGTCAGGGAGCATTTTACAAACCTGTGTATTGCTAGATTTAAAATCTACCATTGCTTTAATCCCCTTCCACATGCTATAGGAATTTTGATTTTCAAAATAAAATTCAATGCGCTGTTTATATCTACACTTGGCCTCCTCAACCAGTTCGGCTACAGAGCAATTTTTTTTTTTAATGAATACATGTAAAAATCCTAATTTTTGGTAATACAATTACCTAAACCACCAAAACATTGTATATTTTCTGAAAGCAGAGGCCCTGTAGAATGAAAAGATGACTGTTTCAAATTTTTGTTTCACACTGTTTATTTAAAGCGGTAGTATCCCGCTTTTTGACACTTTTACCTACAGGTAAGCCTATAATAAGGCTTACCTGTAGGTACAAATAATATCTCCTAAACCGGCATGGTTTAGGAGATATTTACAGTGCATGCAGCCGCTCGCGCGAGCGGCGCATGCGCTCTGAAGGTCCGGGGGGACCTTCAATTATCTTGCCGGGAGCTTGCCGGAAAAATCACTCCCGCGCGCATGCGCGGGAGTGACGTCATCGCGGCTCCGGCCAATCATCGCGCCGGAGCCGTCTCTTCCGGCCAATCACCGCGCCGGAGCCGCCGAACCCGGAAGAGACGGCGAGGGATCATGGCAGCGCCCGCAGCGATGTCCGGGGGACCGTGTCGGGGCTTCGTTCTAAGGTAAGTTACACATAATGGGCTAGTATGCGATGCATACTAGCCCATTATGCCTTTGTCCTGCAGGTTTTTTTTTTTTTTTGTTTCTAGGGTTTACAACGGCTTTAATGCAAATTGTCAGGAAGTAATATAATAAAATGAATTTTAGTACCACAGTAAATAATAGCCAATTTTGGTTAAAATAAAAAATATGAGATTGCATAGAGTAAATAGATATCAAACATTCCAAAACATTAAAATTGCGTGCGCCCGCAATATCACTAAGAATAATGGTGCCCAAAAATCCCCATAAGTGACGCTTTAAAAGCTTCACAGCTCATCAGTTTAGAGTTAACTAGGAGCTCTTGTCTTGTGCTAGAATTATTGTGCTCACTCTCATGTTCATGGCGATATGTCACATGACTGCGATTTACATGCACATGCGCACCCTGGGCTTGGCCAGATAGGTTAGTTTCTACACACATGGTGGACTTGTCCCAAAGTGCGTCATTTCTGGATGAGGGTACATTCCTTTATCTTTTCAGTCATGATGGTGAATATTACTAAAGACGCAAGCATTGCCCTACTAAATAAACCAGTTGAAAATGTACCAAGACACACATAGACCCTAATATATCATATGTTTTTAGCAGCCAAAATTGCTATTGCGAATGTTTGGAAAAGTCCAGTCCACTTGTGTGGATCATGTTAAAAGAAAGAATAGTGAGCGTCTTGCGGGACAAACAACTCCTCTTCGATAAAAAATAGGCTCCTTGGCTCGCCTACATGCAGGTCCCAAACAAACCGTGTTTACTCCAGGAACACTTGGCGGTAGAACCCAGGACGGACTCATCTTCCTCTTCATAGAGGTCACGCACTTTTGACGTGTTGAATCTCATAGTTTCTATGTATATTACAGGCGGACCCAACAAGCAGTCTCTGTGATTCATTCCTTAGGGCATAATAGGGGTTAAGTTAAGTAGCTACTTATCATATATTTGTTCTCCCTCTTAGTGGGGGATTATAGGGGAGACCATGGGCAGTTCTTTCTCTTTTCCATGGCTCCTCTATGTCCCCTCTTTTATCACTTTTCTCTTTCTATTATGTATTTATGTTTTTGAATGTACAGAGCTTAGTGAGGATTGTTCTCTGCTCTGCTTTGTAATTTTGTTTCCATACCCTTCAAAAACGTTCAATAAAAACAATTGAAACAGATGTGTCCCCAGGCTGTGCTGGCCAGAAAAGGATGCATCTGAAACTGGAAGTGACAATATGCAAGCTCTACAAAACCCATACACGCTGATAGCTGCTACTGCAGCCATCAGATTGTGATTAAAGGTTCACTCTTTGGATGTACATAGTACAACAGCTACTGTTTCTTTAGTAACCACTTTGTGCTCCTGTCTCTCCAGTGACTCTAGTGCCTTCAGCAAGTTCTGCGTGCTCCTGTGTACCATTTGCACTTTTGTGCCTTCAATGACCACTGTGCACTCCTGTTTTTCCAGCAACCCCTGTGCTTGTATGTTCAGTGCACTCCTGTGGCTCTAATGACCTCTGTGTGGCCCTGTGTACCACAGCCTTTGTGTACCCCTGGCCTCCTGGATTATCTCTCTCTCTCTCTCTCTCTCTCCCTCTCTTTCTCCTACCTTTTATATTGCAGCCTAACCAAACTGCTTACATGCTGTAAAGCCACTGTACAATATTTGTGGCTATTGTCTCTCAGATTATACCCTCTAATTTGTGTTGCACGATTAAACCTGTATTACTGTATGTTTTCCATTTTTCTGTCTATTCAAATGCTTGCATGTTGTCTTAGTTTGGCTTAGTTGTTCAATAGTAAGTGGTTTAACTTATTGTTTTTAAGAGTAAACTTTCCTATAATTTTTATAGTAGTTGCCACTTCCACCATTTAATTTAGGGCTATTACAAAGTGATAAGTGTCACAGGCAAAACTACTAAGCCTTTTCATGTTGAAATAAATAAGAATGGGGTGCTCCAGTTGTATTTAAGCAAAAGTAAAATGTAAAAGTTAAAAAATAAATTACACAAGCAAAGTATGCTTTGCCAGAATAGTGTCACTAATGCTGTCCATGAAACTCAAACTGTTCTGTAACACTACGTATAGCATAAAGGCATCTCCCGAGCATGTGATTTAAAGGAATTGTGTTTTTCCCATGTATTTCCATATAGTTCCCTTGAAGTCAGATTTATTTTTGACACTTTTAAGGTGAATAAGTAGGGGTAAAATGTACCCCATACTCATTCACATGAGGGGCCCCCTTGTTAAAGGGGGCTTCCAGATTCTGATAAGCCCCTGCAGACCCCCCACAACCACTGCCCAGGCCCCCCCTGCCCCAAAGCAATCCACCATGTTGAGGGTATGTGGCCTGGTATGGTTCAGGAGGGGGGCACTCGCTCACCCCCCCCCCTTTTCCTGGCCTGCATGCTTGGATAAGAGTCTGGATAAGAGTCTGGTATGGATTTTAGTGGGAACCCACGCCACTTATTAAAATTTTGGTGTGGTGTTCCCCTCAAAACTTATACCAGACCCAAAGAGCTTGGTATGGATTGGAGGGGGAAATATATATATATATTATACCAGACCCAATGACTCAGCAACCCAAAAAAAAATTTGTATACAGCACTGTATACAGCACTAAATGTAATGTAATGCTGTTAAACACTACACTACATGATACTCACACTATACTATACTCACACTACACTCGAATCACACTACACTATACTCACACTACACTGACACTACACGATATTCACACTATACTCACACTACACTGACAAGCTACAATCGTCACAATAACACTAACTAGCTATCACTGAACCCTGCTCTATCTATCTCCAACAAAACACTGCAAAAGGTTCCAGTGCGAAGGAACCTGTTATAGTGTGGGGTGGGACTATGAGCACAGAGCCATGATTGGGCAAAGTCATCAAGACTTTGTCAAATCATGGCTCTGCCAATGCTCTTGTGCCCTGATTGGGCAAAGCTTTGCACCTGACCAGCGGTTAGGTGCATTGCTTCAGCCAATCAGGGCCCTAGAATGCACTGTGTGGCACACAGTGCATTGTGGGGTGCTCGGTGGGCTAACATCCCACCAAGTTCCCTGCAAATTTGGGTGTTTGTCTAACGGGAAAGCAGGCAATGTTGGGGCTGAATTTTAGCTTGGCTCGAACTGTTCGTCCTACTCTAATCATTAGTAAAGGTGTACCCAAAGCAAATATTCAGCCCTCTACCAACATTTTACAATTGTAGGTCAAAATAACCAACTGCTCTGTCCGAAAATGAACCATGTACAGTACCATAAATAAATTAATTATATACAAAGAGGGAGGAGAAGAAGGTCATTAATGGGGTCTACACATTTTGAGGTCCAAGCTGCTACTTCAGGAGCAGTATATATCAAAACCTATATTACAAGTTGCATGTGGCTATCCAGGCGTAACCAAGACCCCCCCAGAGGGGGAGAGACCACTGGAGTATACTAGGACGGATGTGCTATCACCTCACCAACTTCCAACATTTGCAGCGTACCCAGGTAAAACAGACTTTTAAACCTAAGCATATCAGGAAGATGTTAAAACAATACTACTATCGGGGACATGCAACATAGTCAGAGTTTTTTCCTCTGACCATTATTCAACTTAATAACACAAGCAAACAAGATTTATCAAGTATTGATTAATATGAACTAACATATTTAGGTCACTCTGCAGCATTTAAAATATTAGTGCTTCCAAATATACTCTATTTATTTAGAAACATCCCTATTCCATTACCTAATAGTTTCTTCCAAATGGCTAATTCTTTGATAAATATACTAAGATACCGTTTTCTACACTAACAAAACATAAAAGCAAGGGAGGTATAAATTTCCCAGTACTCAGACATTACTATACTGCAGTTCTAATATATCAATTACATGCTTGGTTTGATAACCCATCTGAATGTCTCTGGCTTGCCCTTGAGAAAGCTATGGTAAACAATAGGGACCTATCTTCATTACTATTGGCCACGTTGACAGGACTGTCAGTAGAGCTCCCTGCCTTTAAGAGGCAATTCAGGCCTCTGTGCAAGCATGGACCACCAAATCTGCCAGAGAACCCGTCAGAAATCTAAGATAGCCACCCCCCTCTATGTATCTGAACACTTGATACCTCAAATAGTAAAGAAGGAAAAATAAATGTTTAAAATCTTTTAAAAATGTTTTTAAAAATGAAGAAAAATGTATTTAACTTTTTTTTTAAGTCAATATCCCAGGTTATGGCCACAGCAGGCATATGGTGATGCTGTACTGCACTGTTGACAGTATGTAAAAAAAACTTTGTTATTTCATTTCTTCATTTTCTAAAAAATTGTGACAAAAAATTACAACTTCAAATTACTCACCATGCCTCTCAGTAAATACCTCAGACCATTTGCTTTCCAAAAATGAGTAATTTGGGGGATATTTGTGTAGTCCTAGTATTTTAACTAGGACACCTCAAGAAAAGAGATGTCAGGCTGCCAATACATCAGGATTGATTTTTTTTTTTTAACCAAAGACATATAGCAGAATAAATATTGGTCTAAATTTATTAAGACATTTGATTTTTTTTAGATATGTTTTATAACAGAAAGTGGAAAATATCAGGGGATTTTGTTTTAAAATTTTTTGAATTTTTCGCTTATATAACAAAAAAAAAAAAACCCTGTAGTGATCAAATGCCATCAAAAGAAAGCTCTATTTGTGTGGGAAAAAAATGATAAAAAATGAATTTGCAAACAGTGTTGCATTATGACGCAATTGCCAGTTAAAGTGGCACAGTGCTGAATAGCAGAAAATGCCCTATTGATGAAGGGGTACAACCTTCCTGAGATCAAGTTGTTAATACTCTAGTATCCTTTCTCTGAAATGGCTTTTAGATTTGTTTACTTTTATATCAGCACGGTGGCTTATTGGTTAGCCTTTTTACTTTGCTGGACTGGGATCCATCTTTGGTTCACATCAAGGATATGTTCTAAAGATTGTATATTATCCCAAAGTAAGTGTATAATTTCATGGGTTATTTCCACCGATATTTATTCTAATCTGTATTATTAAATGACATTTGGCGGTAAGTTTCTACTCTATGAATGTTTCACTCATCTTAGTAAAGCACTGTAAATAATGCAATGTACTGTGTATATGTAGAATAAATAATGCATTATCTATACCACTTACAAGTGGTGTTCACACAACACACGTTAATACTCACTATATTATAGACAATTTTAACAATATATAATGGATTAATTTAGTAATGTGTATATTTGGCCATGTACAAGCATTATAATAGCCCTTCATATTAGCAATCATTATGTAAAACATTTCTAAGATCTTTTTTCACATTAAAAATATATTTTCATATCTTTCAATGTATGGAAATCAGCACTAGTCTAAACTATGTAGACAGAAATACTAGAGAAATAAATGAGTTTGGCAATTATGTTTTTTTTCTCCAATGATAGTGCTGTTGGGTTATCACGTTGCCCAAGTGTGATTTAGATTTGCTGTATTGTGATTTCATCTAGTTTTTTTTTTGTGTCCGCAGACATATTTGATAACCTAGATGAAATAGTTATATGTTGTAGGCAGACCTTATATTTAGTGGTTGTTCTTTGCACAAATTTTTCAGATTTAGCTGTATACTTTTATACCCAAATGTTGTAAAGCACTGCGCAAAATGTTGGCACTATATAAATCCTGTATAATAAAAATAATGATAATAATAATAACCACGTTGTTGCAAACTAAGGCTACAAATGCCCTTAGCAAATGGCCTCATCACTTTCTCAAGCTGCTCCACTGCATTACCAAATTCACACCACTGTACCAACCACCACTGTACCAACCAATAACAAATTAAGGGTTGTTCTTCCCAATTAAATAAGTTAGTATGTAGGAGCATACAAAGACAAATTACTGAATTCTATGTAAGATTCAGATGGTTTATTCTAATATATATAGCTATAAAATTATTTTTTAGACTGTATATAGCAAAGCTGCAAAATAAAAATGTGGGCAGCTAAGCTGACAGGGCTTGGATACCATTAATAAATGACATTTTTTTTATAACAGAGGGGGATGCTAAAATGTGTTATTTAATGTAATTTGAGTCCCGAAAACAAGGACCACTTATTGATGATGGTGGTGTTGGTGGTGGTGGTGGTGCTAGTTGTGGATAATGGTGATTATAAGATTTTTTGTTGTGTTTCCTTTTCCTCTTTCAGTCTTCATGAAAATGATTGTTTTACAGATTGTTCAGACAGGTAACATAATTTTGACAAATGCTCTTTTTTCACCAGAGAAGATTAGCATGTAAGAGCAATCTAACATTCGTGCCTGGGAAAGTACATATCAGGCAAGTGATTTGAAGTTTCACACCAGCTCAGTGAACCAATATTTTTTTTGGAGTCAGGCAGTTTATTTTATTTTTTTAATTTTCTACAACTGAACTAAAAATAATTTAGCTTCCAAATGTTCATAGGAAAACACATATTCCTCCAAGTGGGCACCATTTTTATAATTTTGACAGGATTTACTGTAATAGTGCATACGTTATACTACAGGAAATTCTAGTTGAAGACTTTAGAATTAAATTACTAAATAAATAGGGACTGTTCACTTAGTTTAGTGGATAAGGTGACACGGTGGGGGGGGGGGTTTACTAAAACTGGAGAGTTCAAAATCTAGTGTGGATGTACTTTCAGCTTGTTCAATTAAGATTTGACAAAAAAAAAAAACCTGGAAGCTGATTGGTTTCTATGCAGAACTGCACCAGATTTTACACTCTCTAGTTTAAATAAATCAACCCCCCCATTATGGCTTCAAGTAAAAATGAAGGCAAAAACCGAACTGGTATGTGAAAATCAAGGCAATAAACTCAATAAAGAAAAAACCAAACTGTCTAAGCAATGCCCTGAAACTCAAACTTTCTTGGTATGTGAGGGTGCCTGTGCATTCCTTTACCTATAGCCTTCTTGTTGTTTATCCCCATTACTGGGTCAATTCACTAACGTTTACAGCATGCGATAACACAGTCACATGACTGATTTGCATAAATGATGGCATGCGGTAATAAAAATGTAATTCACAAAAAAATAACGATTATGCGGTATTTACTGCAAAATGAAAAATTTGCCAGTAAATATCACCAAAACACCAAGCGGTAAGCTCTTAAGTCACAAATGGAACAGAGAAAAAAAACATAAAATATTTATCACCAGGGGTTTTCTGGCAGTATAACATGCGGTATTCCTCAGCTGGCCCCCCAATAGCTGGTTGCTTAGGAGCGGGCCGGGAATATTGTTAACAATGGATGACTCATCAGCTATCAGCAGGTTCCTCACTGACAGCTGAATGTAAAGGAAACATGCCGCGTGGCTCTGCCCCTCCCACCCCAAAGCACCTTGTCCCCATGTTGATGGGGACGGGGGCCTCTTTCCCACAAACCTGGGCAGTGATGTTGGGGGTCTGAGGGCAGGATGGGGCTTCCAGATCCCAATATGCCCCCCCACCCGCAGACCCCCACAACCACAGCCCAGGGTGGTCAGCCAGAAATTGCATTGACGCGTTTCGCCCCTCCCAGTGGGCGATACATCTGTGATAACACCCACTGGGAGGGGCAAAACGCGTCAATGCAATTTCCGGCTGACAGTAGCACCAGTAACGTCACTTCCGGTCTAAGTGGAAGGCAAGCAGGAAGGTCAGATGTCTGGAGTTAGCAACATTGCCTGAAGTCTACTACTGTAAGCGAATACATACCTGATGCACTGTAAGTGTTACTCTGCAATATTAAAACTATTGAACGTAATACACTATGGAGATTCTCTGTTTTTCCTTTCCTTTGCCCTGAGTGATGACCATTGGGGATCAGTATTATTTCTAATATTTTTCCGGCACTGCGTGACCACCAAAGAGAAGTGCTATGCTCTTACCAGTCCTAAGTTTGATTAACCCACATGCAGTATTGCTAAGGGGTCTACGCCATCTGGTAAGTGCATTCACAAGTGGGTGTGGATTACAACAAATTGCATGAGGAAGCACGGATTAACACTTTTTGTTTAGAAAAGAGCGCCGGGCACAGAAAATATTTCTTCACTGGACACCTGCTGATTTTAGACTTTTAATTAATTGGGCGGTTTATATATATTTTTTTGCACTTAATATATTGTTTGCACTTAAATATTTTACTGGACACATGCTTGATATTGTTTTGGTTTGAATTCTAGCATTTTTTGGGAAATATTAGTATTAGTTTTTGTTGAATTAAACATATTTCCCCAACATCAATCTTGGATTTGACCACATCTAGAGAAAGGATTATAGTTTTATCTCTGGAATATATCCCCTTCCCTATGCATGCTAATATTCTGCCGGCTTTGGCAGCTGCAGCTTGACATTGCATGCTATTGCCTAGTCTATCTTCTACTAGAACCCCCAAATCTTTCTCCATCCTGGATTCCACCAGAGGTCCCCCCCAGAGCATAATTTTTGTTTAGCTCCCAGTGTTCAGTTCCTACTTAGTACAGTTTTGCCTTCAATATTAAGTGAACATTCATTTTACAAAGTGAATAGTCTCTACTTCTTTTATAAACCAATCCCACTGACGTCTTTTAAGGTTTGTACATAGGAACAAGTACTGCTCAACACTCTGGATAAGATTGCACTGCTCTGAAAAGTCTAGTTAAACTGGAGCTCCACCCAAAAGTGGAAGTTCCGCTTTAAGAACTCCTGACCCCCTCCTCCCATGCCAATTTTGCATGTCATTCTTTTGGGGGGGAGTGGGTACCCACTCCCACTCCTGCTCGGGCTGCCTAGGACACTTGAGTGGAAGTTTACCTCTCCCCCTCCCTCCCTGCAATCTTCTTGGACACTTCAGAGGTCCCAGAAAATTTCCCAGGAATTCAGAACGCATAACGCGACTCTCGCATGTGCAGTGTGCAGCTTCACAGCCAGGTTCCCACACTAGTTATGCCGGCGCCGAGAAGAGCTGGCTATAATGATAATTTTTATTATTAATAACCTCATGCACACTGGACATTATGAAAACATCAGTAGAAAGCTGTAGTCGCATTTTTTCAGTGTTTTTTAGCTTTTTTGAGCGGTTTTTTTTTTTTTAGTTTTTTTCATCTGTAGCATTTTTTTTAACTTTGTTTTTTTCCAAGACTATACAGTAATCCCCCGCTACATCGCGGTTCAGTTTTTTGCGGTCCCGGTAATTCGCGGTTTTTTTTGTAATGTTATTTTACTATATAAATCATTAAAAATGAAAGATTTTTGTGTTTTTCATAGCTCTTGCTCTGTCTCTAAGTATCTTTTATGTGTTTAAATGAGTTTCTATTGTTTTAAAAGTGTGTTTAAAGACCTTAAAATGCTTCTACACGTACAGTGACAGTAAAAAAATCATGCCTACAATGCATTTTAATAGGGTTTTTCTATTTCGCGGAATTTCACTTTTCGCGGCTGGGTCCGGAACGTAACCCCCGCAATGGAGGGGGGTTTACTGTACTCCCACAAAAGCTTATGGCTCAAAAACTTTGATAAATGCTGAAAAGCTGCGTTTTTCTGTGGTGTTTTTTGCAGTTTTTCTGCGTTTTTAAGCTTTTATCAGCGTTTTCACAACTACAAAAACTCCTCTCAAAACCCACTAGTTCTGGGGGTTTTTTGCAGCCAGAAAACGCTCCTGACAAAAACTGCTGATAACAGCCTATATGTGCATGGACACATAGGTTAATATGCTGGGGAGTTTACTGGCTGCAGAAAAAAAGTCTGAAGCCAAAAACAGAGGCTGTAAAACATCCAGTGTGCATGAGGCCTCATATCAGGCTGTTCAGATACTTTGCAGAATCACAAAGGTTTTACTTTGTACATACCAGTTTTCACTTTTTATATAAAAGAGATTATTGTACCTGAAGATTTAACTACCATACATTGCACTGGAAATACAAATGTAAATATATGTGCAGCCAAATAACAAATGAATAATACATAGAATGTGTTAAACCTCCAGGGTCCAGAGCAATTTTCACATTTTCGGACTGTGTCATTCCCATAAAAATTAACAGCTTTTGTGAGCTTGTATGATTTTGTTTTGGGGCATTTGGGTGATATGATGCATCAATACAGCTGTATTTATTCATGTTTTATAGTAGAATCTATCAGAAAATATTCAGATAGTAGAATTCATCAGAAAAAAAAATATAAAAATATTACCTGCTGTAGGCTTAGGCACTGTAAAATACTTTCAGATTACTAAGAACAGTTGTTTTTTTTTCATTTGCTGAATGTGAGTGCTTATTGCAGTAATTAAAAAATAAATTATTTTTGTTATTTTATGACACTGGACTTCCACAAGTCAAGAAGAACAAAGCCTATACCATCACAACAGAAATTAATCCCTGACTAGGTAGGTCAGTGTGTCATCCTAACACCTTTTCAGTTCCATTTAAAGTCTTTTCTAATTTGCCAAGAAAAAAATAGCCCCAGATGGTTCTTGTTATTTGAATCACGTTCAGTCTGTTAATTTAAAATAGTCACCCACAGAAGGTTTTTATTTCAAATTATATCCTTAACTTTTATCCATATGAAGGTGGTATCCTCCACAGTTGGAAGGCCATTACTTTCTCCTCCAATTCACAAATCCCCCTGAAAGAAATCAATGCAATAAATAATGCGATTTATCGTAAGGTGGTTCTACAAATCCACAATTGTGCTAATCTAACTGTGCTAATCTAACAATAATCATTATTGTTATTGTGTCTTATTGTTAACATCATTTGAAAGCTTCTGTCAAATAAGTTTTTGTAAGTGAGTTAAACTTGTTTTTTTCAACAGAGAAACATTGAGTAAATATAGTAAACTCTATACACTATTCACCTACAGTTAAGGAATGTTTCATTAAAGTTTAACTTTTAAAGTTAAAAAAAATGCTAATTAGTTAAGTTTTTAATTAATTGCAAAACAAGTTTTTTTAAAGCAATTAGTGTAAGTACCTGAACCTGGCCTTTGCATGCGCTTCCTGTAAAGCAGCACTGAAGCTGGCCACACAATAATAGATTTGCAAACAAATGTTTATACGTACATTTGTACAAACATTTGTATATTCGATTCGATGCTTGACAAATGTCATTCAAAAGTACTTAAAATTGTCATTTGGTTTGCTTCATTTGCATTTTCAAAACAAAAATCATTTACGCAATCACTTACATTTTCCATCCTGTTCGTTCAAATTTTCTCTTCACTACGGTCAAAAACTTTTACCCCCCTAATAGTTAGGAAATAAAACAAGCAACATTTGGAGTAGAATTTTACTAATGTTTGGCCAGCTTTAAAAGGAGGGTTAGCACTTTGGGTTGGCCATACATGGATTGAAATTAATTTGGTTCAGTAGGGACAGGCCAAATTTCGATCTTTGTGTGAGTAGGCTGATTGTACAGAAGTCGATCCGGCAACTGGCCTGTCTTAAATTTTCTGCACTATCAGCAAAGTTGGTTCGGCTTGGTTCACAGCTTTGTACGTGGCTGCTGGTGCAGGAATCGCAGCAATTCCTGCAACCACCCGCAGTGAAAACACGTTGCTGTGAGAAAACGCGCAGGGCTGCTAATCATTCTGAATGGCACCCCTCTGCATGTAAAAATACAGTGCATTTGTGGGTGCAGGAACAACAGGGAAATCACATGGTCAAAATATCCTTGCCATTTCCCCATGGGCCACGTTTTGAAATAGACGCATTTACCTTTTTCTGCAGGCGTGGCGGCCCATTCAAATGAATGGGCTGCCGTTCCTGTGCAAATGCAGAAAACGCAGAGATCTGAATTTATTGTTATAGCCGGCAGTGCTGATCAGTGAATTATGATGGTGGGGAAGTCTCCCAGCCATCAGAACACAATAGCTCAGCGGCAGTGATTCCCCCTATCCACATCCTATGTGTGGATGTGGGAATCAGGTCCTGTTTTTATATTCAACCTGCTGGTTGAAGGAAAAAAATGACTAATGTATGGGCTGCCTAAGGGTCAATCAGACTCTTCTGTGAACATGTGCTGACAGGAGGAGAGAAATAAAATTAGAAGAGGGATGGAATCAGGGGAGGACTGGGCCAGGGGGCAGGGGTTAATTGCCCCCTGGGCCGCTCTGATGTCCTGTAAAAAGGATACACCAATTCTGCCACAGACATGCCTAAGGGATTCCTGGTGAAGAGTAATAAAAAGTCCCTGCCACTGGCCTACTGAGTGCAGGTTGAAGACAAAGGACGGAGCGCAGGCCTCCCTCCCCAGCATGGTGTAAACTGTCTAAGCAGAGGCCGGTTCCATGCCCAACTAGAGACTCTCCTCTCCTGGCCAACCCCAACCGAGCTGTCCCAGCTCCCCCCAACTGCCCCCTGCTGGCAAGGTTGGGAACCCGGATTCAGCCGGTGAGTAGAGAGTACCTGGAGCAGGAATTCAGCCTGGAATTGGAGTCAGGAGGAGGACGGGAAGAGGGAGAGTGGGAGGGGGGCTGAGTCACTTGCACCATGGGCCTCTGGTTTGTACTTGCCCCAGGGGCAAAGGTTGCCAGTCTGCCCCTGCATAGAATTATGGCAAGGAGGTAACCAGGTTGTATTGCTTGAATGCAGTGGTCAGCTAATATACCCGGATTTACTGTCTGGTCTGTATAAATCTTAGAGCTGGATGAACAGAAATATTAATCGTTTTGCAGATAAAGAATATGTCTTTCTATTCTGTATTGTTTATTTTAAATGTATGCAAATATGCTGAGTTAAAAGAACATATCCTATTTATTCAAAATATGAGAAATCTCTCTTGTCAAATATTTTGTTTGGGATCCTCAGGAAGGATGTGCTGGAACTGGAGAAAGTCCAGAGAAGGGCAACAAAAATAATTAGGGGGATGGAGGACATCAGCTATGAGGAAAGACTACAAGCACTGAACCTATTCTCTCTGGAGAAGAGACGATTGAGGGGGGATATGATATCAATGTACAAATACTGTACTGGTGACCCTAGCATAAGGAACAAACTATTCAGAGAAAGAAGATACAATAAGACACGTGGCCACTCACTAAAACTTGAGGAAAGGCGGTTTAACCTTAAAGTGCATAAGGGGTTCTTCACTGTAAGAGCGGTAAGGATGTGGAATTCTCGTATCAGCGGGGAGCATTGATAGTTTCAAAAAACTATTGGATGGACACCTTAAAGACCACAACATACAGGGGTATACAATGTATGGTTAAAAGCAAATACACACACACACATCATAGGTTGAACTGGATGGACTGATGTCTTTTTTCAACCTCACTAACTATGTAACTATGTAACTATGGAAAAAGACAAAAATTTTAAAAACTTGATTTGCGATGGATAAGTACTTCATTCCTATCTAAATACCTTACTTTACAAATCTGCTTCAATACATAGCATGAAAGAGCCATGACCACAGTCATCACAGTCAATATGATAATTTCATAACATTGCAGTCATCTCAATAGCAAGCCTGTGGTAGTAAAAATATATTCATGCTGGTAACAACATCAATGTCTTTTTCACCTTAGTAATTCTATTCAAGTAGGATTTGTTTTTTACATTTCACAAATAAAACTTTAACTTTTGTGCAAATAGAATAGGAAACGTTAAACCCCACTAGGTAATGTTATGCCAATTGTGTACCACTGGGGTATTTCCCTTCACTTCTTGTCCTGGAGATACTGTACAACAGGAAATAAGAGAAACTCTCCCCATAGTAAGGAAATTCCCATCTTAGATAGATTTCACCAGAATCTTTGTACTCATTGGATTATTTACCCTCATCTCTTGCTCTGGTGGAAACTCTAAGGGGACATGCATATCTTTGGTGCGTTTCATAACTGTTAAGACATCCAAAGCAAAACGACATGCCTTTAGGTGCAATTGAAAATAAAGGGCATCCCCTTAACCTGCTTTCATGGTTGTGGAAGTTATAGAGATCATCTCCATATTTGGTGGAACTGTCCACTGGTGATGGATTTCTGGTCTGAAATATTTCAAATTGTCCCTCATTTGTACAGTTTTGCTATCCAAATGGATCCTCAGGTCGCTTTGTTAGATGTAACCCCTCTGAAATTGACCAAGCTTCAATTTAAACTTTAGCTTCAAATCACCACATACATAAACCCGTGCTTTGCCTCCTTGCGACCATACATATGGTTAACCAGACAATGATGCATGCAAAGATTGAAGATTTTGAAGCCTTGACACTTTGGTGGCATGCCATGTGGCATTTCCCTTAAAAGGACACTGTGCCCTCACCCATCTTCCTTACCTCTTTTTTGTATTTTTTGTATCCTCTACTTACAGTCTGAGATCCAATCTGGGGTTGCCTGCTTCTTTTCTGTACTTTTTTTCTCCAAAGTCTCTGCTCTATTGTATAAAGTAGGTAGAGTTCTATGTGTTGCTGATACTGTTGTAACACAGACTTATCCTTTATTCCAGTAATGTCTCATCTACTTGTCCTCCCTGTGTTGCAATTTTGGACAATCCTATTTTGATATTGCTCTTTCCCTTTTTCTGTACTCAAAACCTTTAATAAAAACTTTTGAATAAGAAAATAAATGACACTGCAATGTGCATTATTGAGCATTGTGGTAATGTGTCTTACCACAATGCATCAAAATGGACAGGTATGAGTGCCCCCTAAAATTGTGGATTTCCCCTTACTTGTCAGTGGCAATGGTCACAAGGGCAAAGACGGAGGAGTTAATCTTCCAAGCAGGGGCACAGACAGTAATGAAAGCTGGCTAACCCCTCATCACTATATACAAAACTAAATAAACTTTTCCCTTTCCATACATTTTTATGACAAAGGTTAGGTACAACACCAATGAGAAATCATATAACAATCAACATATAAATACCTAAAATTTCTAACTGTTCCCATAAAAATAATAATTTTATAAGATAAGATGCTGTAGATGCAAAATCCATGCAATTCCATTTATGCCGAGTGGCAATTATGAAGACCTTTGCGTTATCACACCCTTCTTTTTTTCCAGGTGCAGCAAAAAGTGATAATGAAACACCACAAATGTTTTGCTGATTTGGGTCCTAATGTCCATAGCTGTTTACATACAACTTCTAATGATGCCAAAGTAATTAGCATTGCTGTGTTGTGGAACAAAAATGTAGTTTATTGCTAAGCAGGTCACAATATGCATGGATTTTTATGCGGGTTTCCTCTGGGGTTTCAAATTTTTTTCCATAGTCCAAAGCAGATGTGTATTTTGACTGTATAAAAGACATCTACTGGCTCAGCTTACAGTAATTAGGAATGTCATTCATAAATTCATTAGAAAAATGTCTATGCTATAAAATGATTGTGTTGTTTTTCCTTTAGTTATTTTAGATACACTCACAGCATTTTTATCAAATATTATTCTTGTGCAAGCTTTGAGGATTTGTTTTATAGACCCCTTCAAGGCGTAAACAATTCTCTCTATGCCACATATCACTCTCTGACAGATTTTGTCAGAGGGAAAAAAAAAAAGCAAATCAAACATCTGACAGGTATAAAGTGCAGGCAGATAGGGGTAGGGAGCTCATGAGGTTAGAATAGGCTCTGGAGAAGTCCTTAGGAGGTGACAAGGGAGCTAGACAGCAGGAGGTCTTGGATTTTTAAAAATATTTTGAGACAAGGTTGATAATAAAGATTAGGACACAGTTGTGAATGGCTTTGTAGGTTGTTGTTAATATTTTTAATTTTATTAAGCAGGATCCAGTGGAGGGCTTGGCAGAGAGAAGTGGCTACTGGCTAACACTGAACAGTTGATAGGGTGGAAGAAATTGGCAGCAGCATTTATGATAGACTGAAGTGGGGATAGGTTGTGTAAAGTTAGGTCAACAAAGAGAAAGTTGCAATAGTTAAGGCAAGAGATAACAAAGGAATGAACTAGCTTTGTAGTGTTGATCATTAGGAAGAAGTATATGTTAAAAACGTCCGTAGGTTGAGATGCCAAGATCAGGAAAGTGATTGGATGATAGGGCTGACCAGTGGTGGAAAACACCCACACTACATTTTACTGTGGGGCCACAGCAAGTGAAGTGAGACTTCCAGGATCCTTCTAGAAATCTTCACTCAGAGGACAGAATGGCCACTCCAACTAGAAATACAGACTCCAACCAAAAGTCAGCATGCGTATTGTTCTCTAGGATAAAATAAATCCATTCTGTAGCAAATGAAATTAACTTCTTTGAAACCACCACCAAACAGAAGAAGTTGGCAACTGACCAGATGAATAGACTCCAAATCATAGAGGTCGGCCAATGCATGATAACCTGTGGCACTTGAGTTTTCATGGTCATAAAACATCCCAGAAATAAACACTCCTGTCAGCAGATTACTATCCAAAATAGAAAGCAAAAATTCTGCATGTGCATTAAAAGACTAAGGACTTTATTAAAATACTAGACATTAAGCCCGTTAAATTAATGGGCGCTAGAACATATGGCTGACTGAGCGGGGGCTGCGCGCATGGTACTGGGGAATGCAGGGCTGCGCGCATGGTACTGGGGAATGCGGGGCTGCGCGCATGGTACTGGGGAATGCGGGGCTGCGCGAATGGTACAGGGGAATGCGGGGGCTGCGCGCATGGTACAGGGGAATGCGGGGGCTGCGCGCATGGTACAGGGGAATGCGGGGGCTGCGCGCATGGTACAGGGGAATGCGGGGGCTGCCCGCATGGTACAGGGGAATGCGGGGGCTGCGGGCATGGTACAGGGGAATGTGGGGGCTGCGGGCATGGTACAGGGGAATGCGGGGGCTGCGGGCATGGTGCAGGGGAATGCGGGGCTGCGGGCATGGTGCAGGGGAATGCGGGGGCTGCGGGCATGGTGCAGGGGAATGCGAGCATGGTGCAGGGGATTGCGGGGGCTGCGGGCATGGTACAGGAGATGCAGTGCTGAAGGCATGGTACAGGAGTACCATGCCTGCAGCACTGCATCTCCTGTAGTATGCCTGCAGCCCCTGCATAATGGCAGGCAGTGCAGCAGTGGAGGAGTCTAACTTACCTGTTCCTGATATGTGCTGGGGAGGATGGGGGAGCTCCTCGGTGTTGGAGGCTGGTTCCCGGGTGTTGGGGGGTCACCCCGATAATGGTGCGGTGTGAGGGCCGTTCTGAATTCCTATGTGCTGGGGGCGGGCACTGACCTTTTTAGGCTGGGGGAGCTCCTCGGTGTCGGAGGCGGGGTATTGGGGGTCACCACCGATGATGCTGCGGTGTGAGGGCCGTTGTACTGCCAATCGTTTCAGTAGCCACCGTCTGATCCGTATGTGCTGGGGAGGCGGGAGGCGGAGTTCCGATCCATTGCCTTAGATTTAAAAATGGCGCCACCCGGCGCCACACGTCATTGCGTATACGCCGCTGCTTGGTAATTTCCGGGAATACCCAAACGTATCCGAGCTCTACCGAGCGGCGGCGTATACTCAATGACGTGTGGCGCCGGGTGGCGCCATTTTTAAATCTAAGGCAGCGGTTCGGAACTCCGCCTCCCCAGCACATACGGATCAGATGGTGGCTACTGAAACGATCGGCCCTCACACCGCAGCACCGTGAGCACCGGCAGTACAACGGCCCTCACACCGCAGCATCATCGGGGGTGACTCCCAATACCCGGCCTCCGACACCGAGGAGCTCCCTCAGCCTAAATAGGTCAGTGCCCGCCCCCATTCCCAATCCCATTGGCTGTCCGTGGTGCACATGCGCAGTAGCGCACTTCCACGGACACACGGAATCTTGAATCTGCAAACGCAGAGACACTGGGGTTTTATTAATATAGATACGTAAAAGCTAGTTTAAATTTACAGAGAGTGTTGTCACTCAGTCAGAGATGACAGTGTGTGATGTGAGTGCTCAAGCTCTGCCCAAAGCATTTTCTTCAAAAGGATGTCTAATAGAAGGTCATTTTTTGTAGTGTTGTGGGTGAAAGCCAGACTGTAAGGGGTCATCAAGGTTGTTATCAATGAGATAGCAGCTCAGGTTGCTGTAGACTATGTTTTCTAGAAATTTGGATGCAAATGGGAGCAAGAAGCAAGTTTTGGTTACTCTAAAGGAACTTTTACTTTTACTTTTAAATATTGGCCATATTTAAATAGAGCAAGTTGGTGACTGGAGTGGTTGTGGCAGAGTAGGGTGAAGGGAAAAGTGATAATGTAGACATCGGAGACAAGTTTAGCAGCCTCCTTCTAGATTGTCATTAATTGTACAAGATATTTATTATCCTATTTTCCTATTTTGTATACTTTTTCACATTTTTCTTCATGGGGTAAAGATTTGGCCAGTGGAGGCCAAACCCAGGCCATCCCTGCACACGTGCAGCTGCCGGTCACTTTATATAGTTCTCTATTGCTGGCTGAAATCAGCCAATGATATATCACTATAGCAGTGATCTGCTGCTGTAGGAAAAGGCTGGACAGAGCTATAGCAGTTCTACCTGAGCCTCCATACTGACATCACTACACTGCAAATCATATCCCAAGGAAATGTACTATTCACAAAAAATGTGTGGAGTATTTTGCTATGGAGCATACATTCCAGTATCCATACGTGCATCATTCAAGCAGTGGCACTTCTAAAATGAAAATCACATTTTTGGTGATCTATCAAATAATTTTTAGGTATTTTAATTGCACATCTCATGTAGAAACGAAACTGTATGCAGTGCATACTGTTTTAATTAAAAGAGAGTAAAAGGCTTTGCAATTAAAAAAGTTACAGTACACAAAAAGTTATTGTACACAAAGTATAGTTACTAACCTGTAAGTAATTAGGCTAACTGCCCAACTAAACTCCCTGCCCCCCTTTCTTCCTTCTTTGGGAGCTATTTACTTATTACATGATATCAATATTATACTGGTATTTTTGGGGGGTTTTTTTAGACAATTTTCATGCATCTACTCCTCATGAAGTGGACAGGGATCCATGAAACACACAGAGTTATAGTATGTGTGAAGAATCTTTTGGTTTTCATACCCTATACAAACACATATTGCAATCTACATAATAAGAACATGTGTATGAATATTGGGATTATTTATGAATTCATACTGTTTATATCTTCATTTATTATTGATCAGCTCATTATCTCTTTTATGGTTTGAATTTTATTATGTTTAATTACTGTAAATATGAAATTTGTAATAATGTCTACCAATGTGAGTTGCTTCGCGTAAAGTCCTATCACCATTGTTTTTTCTATATTTTTCTATCGCATGCGCAAATACGCTAACCAAGCACCATGCCAAGTTTGCATATGCAATTTCAATTACAAATGGAATAGAGGTTCCAATAAAAAATATCTGTACAGATGCTGCATTTTTTTGCTGCAAATGCATATTATACGGTTCTTTATTTTACTTACTTCTTTGCTTTGTGTGTGTGCATTTCATCATTTCATTTCTTATCATCCAATCATTGCCCTTGCCCCCTTGTTTTTTTGTTTTTTTGTTTTTCAATTCCCAGATAACATTTTGACTCATACATTCATTAGTGCATTGAACATCATTGTATTGTTTGCTAGCCCAGTCCTGGGACTGCAGTCTGCAGCATGAACTCATATGAGCCCACAATGCAATTGTACTATAGCAATTCATCCCTGCTCTTGTTCATTTCCTTTAGTTGATCTGATCCATTGTTTCTTCCAACTGCATTGCTTAATTTTTTTACATTTATCTTTCCTGTGTTGCACCAATATTTATTGCATTTTTTTTTTAATACAATTTAAGGAACTCTTTTTCAGTTCACTAAACCAGTGCTATTGTTTATATTGTGCTGTAAATAAATTCTTATAGAATGTACATAATCTTTCTTTGGGCTTGATTACGTAAGTCAGGTCAAAGGTAAAACAAAGGTCAGAATTTTGCAAGTGATAGATCCCTATAGTGATCTTCAGTTCCAAACACTGGTCATCCCAAACAACTAGGTGAAAATTCTCGAGTGAAGGTGGGAACCATACAAAGGCAAGTGTCTCTAATTATTTTACGGTCTGTCACTTTTACAGTCACACAGTGACAAAGTGTGGTAGATTTCTCTTCAAGTAAACAAATATCAGTGATGTTTATGGCTCCAAATCAGCGCATGCACGCTCTTTAGGCTACACAAGTTTAGGATGCCTTTGTGGTAATTAAACCTCATAATCTGACCATAATTTACAAATGAAAGTGACGTGATTTTTTTTTATCTACAGTTTCACACTTTTTCCACTCTTTTTTCATCAATTGTAAAGACATTTTAATAGCAGTGGATTGTTTATTATATACATTTTACAGATAATAAATAAACACAAATTAACTGTCAACCCTACTTTACAAACTGGAGTGGAATTTCTGATCAGGAGGCGCTTTTACAGTAGCTATAGACTTGAGATTGCTCTCAAACATAAAATATAGATTAGGCAATTGTAATCCCATGTCTAAGGGTTACCATACAAAACCCATATGTGGGTCTAACAACATAAACTGACCAATAATGGGGGTATGTGTGTGTATGTGCCAATGGTAAATGATCTTGACTCTTAAGTATTTACCCAAAAGTGATAGGTAGAAATGGAGAAACAAAAAAAAAGGAACAGCAGAAAAAAGACAGAGTAGTCCATCGAGTCTGCCCATTTTTTGGTTTTTGGGTTTTTTTGTTTGATTTTTTGGTTTATGTTTTTGTTTGTTTCTTTCTTTTTTGTTTGTTTTGTTTTTTTTTTATAAACTTTTTCATCTGAGTATAGAGTTATGTTTATTCCAAGCATGTTTGAAGCCATTTAGACCCCGTTCACACTGGGGCGAGCCGACTTTGCCGGGCGACCTGTGAAGTCGCGGCGCACAGCTCGCACTGCGACCTTGGAGCTGCCGACATGGACTTCATATAATTGAAGTCAATGCAGGTCGCTCCGGGTCGCCCCAAAGAAGCTCCGGACCCTTTTTCTAAGTCGGAGCGACTTGTGTCGCTCCTATTAGAACAGGTCCACAGCTTCTCTATGGCGAGCGACCTACGGCGACCTGTCAGGCGACCAGGTCGCCTGACAGGTCGCCCCAGTGTTAACCCGGCTCTTAGACCCCGTTCGCTACTCACATGACATTGAAGTCAATGCAGGTCGCCTGACAGGTCGCCCCAGTGTGAACGGGGTCTTACTGTCGACTGTCTCACTACCTCTGCTGGAAGTTCTTTTCCAAACATCAACTACCCTTTCAGTAAAATAACACTTTCTAAAATTAGTTTTGAACTTTTCTCCAGTTAGTTTGAGGTCATGTCCCTGTGTTCTTGATTTTGGTTTCATATTCAAAAAACTGCCCCCCCAACCTTATTCACCCCCTTGATGTATTTAAAGGTTTCACTCATGTCTCCCATTCCTATTCTTTCCTCCAGACTGTACCATGAAGTTGCTCTCAATATGTTTTATCCCCCAGACCTTTCACCATTTTTGTTACATGTCTCTGGACTTCTTCTATCTTATCAATATCTTTTTGTAAGTGAGGTCTACAGAACTGGACTCAGTATTCTAAATGAGGTCTCACTAAAGATCTGTATAGTGGAATTAGAACCTCCTTCCTTCTGCTAGTGACCCCTCTAGTGATGCAGTCTGGAATTCTATTCGCTTTTCCCACTGCCTGGTCGCACTGTTTGTCCATTTTACAATCATCTAAACTAAGTACTCCCAAATATTTTTCTTCAGTTGTGCTTGCTAACACTGTACCGCCATGTTGTAGTCTCTCAAGGGATTATTTTTCCCTAGGTGCATTATTTTACATTTAGAAATAATGAACTGCCTTCTCCACTGCTTTGACCAATCTTCGTGCAATGTTCCATGCTACAGACACCTCCAGGGATATCAACCCTTTTTCACACCTTTGTATCATCCGCAAAAAGACACACCTTTCCCAACAAACGTTATATCAATTACATTATATCAATTATATATAGATCAAATAGAACAGGACCTAATACAGAGCCTTGCGGTACACCACTAGTGACTGGTCTCTGTTCCTAGTGAATCCCATTAACAACCACACTCTGGTATTTATCCTTGGCCAACTGCATATCCACTGAACCACCCAAGGGTTAAGTCCTCACTTGTGCAACTTTTGTATTAGATCATTAGGCGGAGTGTTTGTGCATCCTTTTACTTCTATGTGGGTGTCTATTCTAAGAACTCTAGGATGAATACCATCAGGGCCCATTGCTTTATTAAGCTTTACCGGAGCCAGTTCCTCTGTTACCTCTGTCACCTCTGTCTCCAGAAGTCCTAAAAATTAACCACCATTAGCAGAACCAATATGATTCCCCGACGTGTAAGGGTCCTTTCACACGGCCACTCCGTGTGTCCGCAAATCATCCTATTTTTTTGCGGATGATTTGCGGACATAATGTAAGTGAATGGCATTGCGGATGTCAGCGGAATACCATCCGCTGACATCCGATTTTCCTCCTTTCAGTTCTGTTCTGTTTTTTCGAATGGAACAGAACCCTATTTTTTCATCCGTGTAAAAAACGGAAAGGAAGGAAAATCAGATGTCAGCTGTGTCATCCGCTGACATCCGCAATGCCATATACTTACATTATGTCCGCATATCATCCGCAAACTGATGGGATGATATGCGGGCACACGGAGCGGATGACACAAATGTCATCCGCTCCGTGAAAAAAAAAAAAAAAAGTCCCGCAGCGGACTTAAGCAGCGGAGCGGCCGTGTGAAAGGACCCTTATTGTTAGTGCAATTTATTTCTGAGAAGACTGAACAGAAGTAAGTTTGCTGCATCCAAATCTCCCTCAACATATGTGTTGTGCTCAGTTTTCATTTTAGTAATCCCATTCTTTTTTTTTCTTCTATCACTAATGTACCTCAAAAGCTGTATTTCCTTTCTTAATAGATTTAGCAATTTCCTCCTCTTTCTGTGCTTTGGTAGCACTAATATTGTGTTTGGCTTCCCTTTGCCTTTTTTTATACTCTTCTCCATCAGCTACACCTCCTGTTTCCTTAAATCTTCAATATGCTGATTTTTTTTTTTATTTTACTAACCTACTTACCTCTTTAGCAAACCATATTTGTTTTTCTTCCTTTTATTCTTACTGACTTACCTGACATATAATCTACTTCCCTTCAGGATTGTAGACTTTAACAGTGCCCACTGATTACTTGTATGTTCAAGGCAAACTGCTTCTAAAACTTTACATTTTCTTTTGGATTTTTGTGTGTCCCTACTTGAGAGATTTTCTTTAAATTCAGTACTAGGAAAACTCCCTGACAGGGAGGTGAAAATATAAATCAACATTATAACCCCTGCAAATTATGCATTAGAAATGTAATAATCCAACTGTGACACATTTTCAAAAAACCAAATATGTCACATGTCCACAAAGTCCTGTGTCTCAGTTTCCTTGTTGCCACTGACCTTAAAACAGTCCTCCACAATGTGAGTCAATAGGCTTGTAACCAGTTCTTCCCACCAACTCTGTAAATTAACCTTTACCACCTTCAACACCAATGTGTGCTCCTGAGTGCCCCTTTAGGTGTGCCCACTCACCAGAGTCTACCAGAGCTCAAAATCACATTTTCCCCCTACAGGCCAAGGACACACTCAGAGGGACATATAGTCGGCCACCCACAGGTAGACACATCTTATATTTACATGGGAGACACAGGCCCATAATACTATCATTGTGCAACATTTTTTAATAAAAACGTCCCAAAGGTATAAAATATATACACTCACAATGTGTTGGTGCCCAACCGGCACCTTGAATGACTGCACAGATGTGGTAATTAATTTAGAGTCCCCAACGGGGACACAGACAAAGACAAAAACATATTTTTAAAAGAATGTGGAACTAAAAAGTTTGAGGTTTAAAGGTAGGCTCTAAACATAATTTCTTGAAGAGAGACAATGCATTTCCATGAATGAATCATATAAAAAAGATTAATCATAGACCAATATAATCCTTGTGTTATTTACCTTGTCTAAGGGCCTGATGTGCTGAGGAAGGCCTCTTTTATACTTCTGACTCAGGGCCCCTAATAATGTATACAGTGGAAACTAAACGTAAATTTGACTTAATTTCCCATAAACGCTATGAATGGGGAGACAAACCGGGTAGAATGCTAGCTAGATCTCTCAAAGATAGGAAGACCGCCACCTTTGTCCAAAAAATAAAAACATCTGATGGTACCCTTCTCCACTCCTCTCCTCAAATTGCAGACGCATTTAGAGATTTTTACCATAGACTTTACAATGTTGCCGGCGATCTCTGCCACCTACCATTATCCGAGAAACACAAAAGGATATGGTCTTACTTGAAACAAGCGAATCTCCCAAAACTTTCCAGACGCCGCCTCTTAAAATTTGAGGAAGATTTTTCAGTTGAAGAATTTCAACGTGAACTGAAATCCACACCATCGGGCAAAGCCCCGGGCCCAGACGGTTATACCGTGGCTTATTATAAAACCTTAAGCAATATTTTACTTCCCTATTTGACCTCTTACGCAAATTCTATTTCTAATTCTGCAGGCTTCCGCAGTGAGTCCTTGTCTGCTCATATTTCTATAATCCCTAAACCTGGTAAGGATCCAACGGATTGTGGTAGCTTCCGTCCTATTCCTTTATTAAATATAGACCTTAAGTTATATTCTAAAGTTTTGGCTAATCGGCTTGCTCCTCTCCTCCCGTCCTGGGTCTCTGCTGGTCAGACTGGGTTCATTCCAGGTAGAGAGGCCAGGGATAACTCCCTTCACTCCCTATCCCTCATTCATTTCTTCCGCACACACTCCCAGCCCACCCTGTTCTTATCCACTGATGCCGAAAAAGAGTTTGACAGGGTGGACTGGGATTACTTGCTGACCGTTTTGAGATTTTTTGGCCTTGGTCCGAAGTCCCTATGCTGTATTGCATCACTATACTCCCACCCGTCAGCACAGGTTCATGTAAACGGCATCCTGAGCACTCCCTTTGCGCTACGCAATGGTACTCGGCAGGGGTGCCCTTTGCCCCCCCTGCTGTTAGCCATTTCTCTTGAACCTTTTCTCGCTATGATTAGACAATCCAAAGGCATCCATGGTATAACTGTAGGCCACAGGACACATAAATATGCTGCTTATGCGGACAACATTCTGTTCTTTATTCAGCAGCCTCGGATTTCCCTCCCTAACCTCATGAAGGCCTTCAATGAATTTCGCCAACTCTCTAACCTTAAAATTAATTTGTCAAAATCTGAAATCCTTAACATCAATATGCCCTGCCAGTTAGTGGATTTTCTGCTCCCACATTTTTCTTTTCGCTGGTTCTCTGATAAACTGAAATATCTGGGTATTTTCCTTACTCCTCGATTGCAATCTCTTTTTCGTTACAACTATATTCCTCTATTAAACATGGTTAAATCTGATCTACGTAAATGGATCTTCCTTTCTCACTCCTGACTGGGCAGAATTAACATAGTTCAATTGAATATTCTCCCCCGTTTTCTTTATATTTGCCAAATGTTGCCGCTGAGTGTGCCTATAGGATTCTTTTCCCTTTTACAACCCTTGATTTCTACCTATGTATGGCAGGGCAAGCGACCCAGGATAGCAAGGGCAACCCTTTATCGCTCTAAATGTTCTGGGGGGCTTGCACTCCCTAATATGAGGGAGTATCAAAACTAAATTGTGGGTACAACTTGAAAATGATTTGAGCCACGAACATCCCCACTCCTCTTAGGCGGGAGCACCATAAGATCAACCATAGTAGGATTGAGATACCTGTATATACTCGTCTTGCTTAGAGGATCAGCTTCATTACAACATAGTAGTTTTGATCCCTTGCGGAAAAGCCAAAATCTAATGCAACTAGTAAGCATATGAATGCAGGTCTGCCATGATTCCAATATGGGCACTTAGGAGCTCATTCAAGACCAGACACTAATCATCTCAGTTTGGGAAGCCCCCTCCTCTATACTACCATATTTGTGACATCAAGTGACAATTCTGAGACAACAACTGAACCCATATATCGTCAATTCGCCCATGAAGAAGCTTTTTAGCTAAACATGTTGGGCTATGTTATGGGTGGTAGCACCAGTGGCCCCACCTAATCCAATATAAGAGGGGTTCACACACTGTCGAATTGTTGTCAATGTTCATAAATTGTCCAAATATATATACTTTCTATATTTTTTCTTCTCTTTTTTTTTTCTTTATTTTCTATATAAAGTGTTTTTAAATTTGTAATTTGGAATAAAATGTATATTTTTTATCAACTTTGTGTTGGTGTACATCATGATTATGATACCAAGAAAGTCCCCGTATAGCCCACATTCACCAATCCCCAACAGGGGTTTTTGGTAACTCAAATACTCATATATATATGAAGGGCAGTGAATCGGCCTGCGACTTCACACAGGAATCCGTCCAGGGGGCCATCTTGCTTACTGGGGTGCCCTTCCTGACACCTTGCATCTTTCATTCCACATTTATTACATAATTTTTTGTTTGGAATGACATTGAGGTTTTATACAAATTTCATGGACTACCAGCCTACTCAGAAGTATATAATGAAATATTTGTCCATGTTACTTATGTATAAAGTGCTGACAATTTTTTACGGTACCTTCACATTACTTTGTAATTGCTGTTGAATAATAACAATATCACTATCCTATTATTATCAACCAAAATCCTTAAATATATCACCATTTGTTTTTGTTTTTTTATATGGTAATATTTTTAAGAAATACATTGTACTGGTTGTTTTTTCTGAATTTGTTTTAATTGACTAAAATTGTGTTAGGATTAAATTCATTACTACAGCAAATGCCTAAAAATTAAAAGCAGTGTCAAAATTTTCAGCCATTTACCTATTATAAGGGTTAATTTTTAGTGGCTTCCTTTTAATGAATATTTTTGTGCTTTTTGATCTTGGCAAAAAGCATGCAGTTTTCAAATTTCATTGCTTTAAATTGTGCGCATTTACACTGATGCTTCAAGGAACTCCAGCATGCTAAAAAACGATGTGTGTTGACTTGTGTTTTTCCCATTTGAGTCAACTGAATGGTATCTAACACATACAAAATGTGTCTAACACATACATGCATTCACATAGGGTGTGAAAGCAGCTTCAGCTATATGAGATATCAAGGAAGAATATTAAAAAAAATGCTTCTTATTTAACATTTGCTGTTCTCTGATGCATTCTTCAGCACTGCTAGGCATGATCAATAATTCAAGAAGGCAAGGTTTACTTTTCCTGACCTCCACTTACACCTTTTTACCATACCCCCTACAGCCGCACATGATTTGCATATAAATAAACATTGCAAATCAGTACATGTTCAAGTGATGGCTGTAGTGCTGTAGTGATAATGAGATTACATGGCAGAGCATAAAGTGATTCCTAGTCACAACTGTGGCTTTAAAATCATCAAGGGTGACTCTGCTTTTGTGTTTTAATCCACAAGCAAAAACGTGGATGTTCTTAATTTTACATCACAGGCGACATTTCAGGATAATAGGACTGTGGTAATAAGAGAATATGCTTGTGGGAAATGGGGATATTGTAATAATAAAATATATATATATATATATATATATATATATATATATATATATATATATATATATATATATATATATATATATACAGTGTACTGTATATATATATATATATATATATATATATATATATATATATATATATATATGTATATATACAGTATACTGTATATATACAAGAGTGAGTACACACCTCACATTTTTGTAAATATTTTATTCTATCTTTTCATGTGACAACAATGTAAAGTAGTGAGTGTACAGCTTGTATAACAGTGTACATTTAAAATTCAAAATAAATCAACACACAGCCATTAATGTCTAAACCCCTGGTAACAAAAGTGAGTACACCCCTAAGTTAAAATGTCCAACATGGGCCCAAAGTGTCAATATTTTGTGTGGCCACCATTATTTTCCAGCACTTCCTTAACTCTCTTGGGCATGGAGTTCACCAGAGCATCACAGGTTGCCACTGGAGTCCTCTTCCACTCCTCCATGACGTCATCACAGAGTTGATGGATGTTAGAGATCTTGCGCTCCTCCGTGGCTGCCACACAGATGCTAAATAGGGTTTAGGTCTGGAGACATGGTTGGTCAGTCCATCACCTTCACCCTCAGCTTCTTTAGCAAGGCAGTGGTCATCTTGGAGGTGTGTTTGGGATCGTTATCATGTTGGAATACTGCCCTGCGGCTCAGTCTCCTAAGGGAGGGGATGATGCTCTGCTTTAGTATGTCACAGTACATGTTGGCATTCATGGTTCCCTCAATGAACTGTAGCTTCCCAGTGCCGGCAGCACTCATGCAGTCCCAGACCATGACACTCCCACCACCATGCCTGAATGTAGGCAAGACACACTTGTCTTTGTACTCCTCGTCTAGTTGCAGCCACACACCCTTGACAACATCTGAACCAAATAGGTTTACCCTGGCCTCATCAGACCACAGGACATGGTTCCAGTAATCCATGTCCTCAGTCTGCTTCTCTTCAGCAAACTGTTTGCAGGCTTTCTTGTGCATCATCTTTAGAAGAGGCTTCCTTCTGGGACGACAGCCATGCAGACCAATTTGTTGCAGTGTGCGGCATTTGGTCTGAGCACTGGCAGGCTGACCCCCCCCCCCCCACCCCACCCCTTCAACCTCTGCAGCAATGCTGGCAGCACTCATACATCTATTTCCCAAAGACAACCTCTGGATATGACGCTGAGCACGTGCACTCAACTGCTTTGGTCGACCAAGGCGAGGCCTGTTCTGGGTGGAACCTGTCCTGTTACACTGTATGGTCTTGGCCACCATGCTGCAGCTCAGTTTCAGGGTCTTGGCAATCTCCTTATGGCCTAGGCCATCTTTATGTAGAGCAACAATTCTTTTTTTCAGACCCTCAGAGAGTTCTTTGCCATGAGGTGCCATGTTAAACCTCCAGTGACCAGTATGACACCAAATTAACACACCTGCTCCCCATTTACACCTGAGACTAACGAGTCTCATGACATCGGGGAGAGAGAATGGGTAATTGGGCCCACTTTGGACATTTTAACTTATGGGGTGTACTCACTTTTGTTACCAGCTGTTTACACATTAATGGTTGTGTGTTGAGTTATTTTTAGGGGACAGAAAATGTATACTGTTATACAAGCTGTACACTCACTACTTTACATTGTAGCAAAGTGTAATTTCTTCAGTGTTGTCACATGAAAAGATATACCGTAATAAAATATTTACTAAAGTGTGAGGGGTGTACTCACTTTTGTGAGATACTGCGTGTGTGTGTGTGTGTGTATATATATATATATATATATATATATACAGTATAATTTTTTTTTTTCATCGAGGTTGATTTTCTTGGAATAAAGACTACTCACTTTGCAAAGTGCACAAGGTGTCGCTCTGTTCACTTCAAATATCCAGTCACATACAAGCAAAAATTATGTTTCATTCACCTTGCTAACTGAACAGCCTCTGCTCTTTTAACAAACCCTATTGTGTATTGACTCTTTGTATTGCTATATTTTTTTAATAATACTATTTATTTAAAGATGTAATACAACATAGAGTGTACAGTTGTATTATTAATAGTGTTGAGCGAACACGGACTGTATTATTCGTGTTCGTACCGAATAATTGGATTTTTTTTACCCGAACACGGACACGGACACTTTACTGTATGTTCGGGTAAAAATCCGTGTTCGGTCGTTTTATTTCCGGGTTTTGCATGCTTTGGCGCTCTTTTCATGGCGGGCTTTCAACAGCCAATCAACAATCGTTTAACTGGTGTGCCTTAAGCCATCCCAGCCATGCCTGCAAATGTCTTAGTAGCTGTGATTGGCCGTCTGAAGCATGTGACCAAGTCTTTATAAGTTCGAGGCAGCCGCCGCAGCAGCGTCATTCTGCTGCTTAGCTAAGGGACAGAGCACACATCAATGTGCTGGCTGCTGATTAGGGAAAGATAGGCAGGAAAAAACCATTTGTGTCCGGATAGAATTGAGGGACAGGTCGGAGTGTTTAGGCAGGGCGAGTTGTAGGCATTTTAGGGATAGAGTCTGCTGAATTATAGGGTCAGTGTCTTCTACAAACTACAATCGATATTGCTGTGTGGGGGGTGGGGTGAATCTGCACTCAATCCTGATCTACGATCTCTTCTCAATCCTGTTAGGGACAGAGTCTGCTGAATTTTAGGGAAACTGTGTTCTACAAACTACAATCGATATTGCTGTGTGGTGTGGGATTGGAGATAGGCAGGTGTCAGTGATCCACATCCATTTTTCTGTGTGTGAGCTGCAGTGAACACAATCTTTTTGGGCTGCAGTGAACACAATCTTTTTGGGCTGCAGTGAACACAATCTTTTTGGGCTGCAGTGAACACAATCTTTTTGGGCTGCAGTGAACACAATCTTTTTGGGGTGCAGTGAACAAAATCTTTTTGGGGTGCAGTGAACACAATCCTTTTTGGTGTGCAGTGAACACAATCTTTGTGGGGTGCAGTGAACAAAATCCTTTGTGGGGTGCAGTGAACACAATCTTTTTGGGGTGCAGTGAACAAAATCCTTTTTGGGGTGCAGTGAACAACATCCTTTTTGGGGTGCAGTGAACACAATCTTTTTGGGGTGCAGTGAACAAAATCCTTTGTGGGGTGCAGTGAACACAATCTTTTTGGGGTGCAGTGAACACAATCTTTTTGGGGTGGAGTGAACAACATCCTTTTTGGGGTGCAGTGAACAAAATCCTTTTTGGGGTGCAGTGAACAAAATCATTTTTGGGGTGCAGTGAACACAATCTTTTTGGGGTGCAGTGAACACAATCTTTGTGGGGTGCAGTGAACACAATCTTTTTGGGGTGGAGTGAACAACATCCTTTTTGGGGTGCAGTGAACAACATCCTTTTTGGGGTGCAGTGAACACAATCTTTTTGGGGTGCAGTGAACACAATCTTTGTGGGGTACAGTGAACAGAATCTTTGTGGGGTGCAGTGAACACAATCTTTGGGGGGTACAGTGAACACAATCTTTTTGGGGTGCAGTGAACACAATCTTTGTGGGGTGCAGTGAACACAATCTTTTTGGGGTGGAGTGAACAAAATCATTTTTGGGGTGCAGTGAACAACATCCTTTTTGGGGTGCAGTGATCAAAATCCTTTTTGGGGTGCAGTGAACACAATCTTTTTGGGGTGCAGTGAACAAAATCCTTTGTGGGGTGCAGTGAACAGAATCTTTGTGGGGTGCAGTGAACACAATCTTTGGGGGGGTACAGTGAACACAATCTTTTTGGGGTGCAGTGAACACAATCTTTGTGGGGTACAGTGAACAGAATCTTTGTGGGGTGCAGTGAACACAATCTTTGGGGGGTACAGTGAACACAATCTTTTTGGGGTGCAGTGAACACAATCTTTGGGGGGTACAGTGAACACAATCTTTTTGGGGTGCAGTGAACACAATCTTTGTGGGGTGCAGTGAACACAATCTTTGGGGGGGTACAGTGAACACAATCTTTTTGGGGTGCAGTGAACAACATCCTTTTAGGGTGCAGTGAACACAATCTTTGTGGGGTGCAGTGAACAACATCCTTTTAGGGTGCAGTGAACACAATCTTTGTGGGGTACAGTGAACAGAATCTTTGTGGGGTGCAGTGAACACAATCTTTGGGGGGTACAGTGAACACAATCTTTGTGAGGTGCAGTGAACACAATCTTTGTGGGGTGCAGTGAACACAATCATTGTGGGGTGCAGTGAACTCAATCTTTGTGGGGTACAGTGAACACAATCTCATACTTCTGAAGATTTGAGGGTGCTGCCTGTTCCATACTCCCCCTACTCCTCATCTAGCCTTTTAGGGGTACAAACAATAGTAATTGGGGCCTAGTGTGGTTGTGTACGTGTGATATACATACACTTTTTTTGGATCATATTTTCTATTCCGCTATTTAATCAAAAACCTTTGGGGATCAGTTAAATTGGGGGATAGTCTGTGTTGGTACGTGTGAGAGAGATCCACCTTTCCAAGTTGTTGGGGTTCATCTCATACTTCTGAAGGTTTGAGGGTGCTGCCTGTTCCATACCCCCCCTACTCCTCATCTAGCCTTTTAGGGGTACAAACAATAGTAATTGGGGCCTAGTGTGGTTGTGTACGTGTGATATACATACACTTTTTTTGGATCATATTTTCTATTCCGCTATTTAATCAAAAACCTTTGGGGATCAGTTAAATTGGGGGATAGTCTGTGTTGGTACGTGTGAGAGAGATCCACCTTTCCAAGTTTTTGGGGTTCATCTCATACTTCTGAAGATTTGAGGGTGCTGCCTGTTCCATACCCCCCCTACTCCTCATCTAGCCTTTTAGGGGTACAAACAATAGTAATTGGGGCCTAGTGTGGTTGTGTACGTGTGATATACATACACTTTTTTTGGATCATATTTTCTATTCCGCTATTTAATCAAAAACCTTTGGGGATCAGTTAAATTGGGGGATAGTCTGTGTTGGTACGTGTGAGAGAGATCCACCTTTCCAAGTTGTTGGGGTTCATCTCATACTTCTGAAGGTTTGAGGGTGCTGCCTGTTCCATACCCCCCCTACTCCTCATCTAGCCTTTTAGGGGTACAAACAATAGTAATTGGGGCCTAGTGTGGTTGTGTACGTGTGATATATATACACTTTTTTTGGATCATATTTTCTATTCCGCTATTTAATCAAAAACCTTTGGGGATCAGTTAAATTGGGGGATAGTCTGTGTTGGTACGTGTGAGAGAGATCCACCTTTCCAAGTTTTTGGGGTTCATCTCATACTTCTGAAGATTTGAGGGTGCTGCATGTTCCATACTCCTCTTCCTCATCCTCCCTTTAGGGTAGGAAAAAATTTAATCGGGCCTAGTCTGTGTTTGTACGTGTGAGATACACAGTTTTTTATCCTATTCCGCTATTCAATACACACCCTTTTGGTGTAAAAAACATTAAATTGCGGCATAGTTTGCATATTTGACATTTGCATATATTGTGCCTTGTTGCGCTGTTTTGGGTACTCCACCAACATGGCCAGTGGCAATGACGCCATTCTCAGCTTAACTATCCCACTTCTATGCCTCCTTGAAAAAACAATTTGGGCGATGATGGAAGAGGATGTGGCACAGGATGAGGAGGAGGAGGAGGAGGATGAAGAGGTAACATTTCAAAGGCTTTCAGGGCAGTCATTCGCAAGGGGCTCCGAGGGTGGGTTCCTGCACACACAAACGCCAGGGACACAATTGTCCAGCAGGGGCACAGTTCTGGAGGATGAGGAGGATGAGGAGGAGGAGGAGCTGGAGGAGGAGATGGAACCATGTTCACAGCAGGGTGGCACCCAGGCCAGCTCATGGCCATCACTGGTGCGTGGCTGGGGGGATACAGAGGACACGGACGATACACCTCCCACAGAGGACAGCCTTTCGTCGCCTCTGGGCAGCCTGGCACACATGAGCGATTACATGCTGCAGTGTCTCCACAACGACCGCCGAGTTGCCCACATTCTAACTTGTGCTGATTACTGGGTGGCCACGCTGCTGGATCCCCGTTACAAGGACAACGTACCGTCCTTAATTCACTCACTGGAGCGCGATCGCAAGATGCGCGAGTACAAGCGCACGCTGGTAGACGCCATGCTGCTGGCATTCCCATCTGACAGCGGGGCCACAGTGGAAGCACAAGGCAGAGGAGGAGGAGGAGGAGGTCGCCAACGCAACCAGGGCACCGCCAGCACCTCAGAAGGCAGGGTTAGCATGGCCGAAATGTGGAAAAGCTTTGTCAGCACGCCACAACAAACAGCAGCACCAGCAGCTCAGATGGAACGTCTTAGCAGGAGGCAGCATTTTACCAACATGGTGGAGCAGTATGTGTGCACACGCCTACATGTAGTGAATGACGGGTCTGCCCCCTTCAACTTCTGGGTCTCCAAATTGGGCACATGGCCTGAGCTTGCCCTTTACGCCTTGGAGGTGCTGGCGTGCCCTGCAGCCAGTGTATTATCTGAACGGGTATTTAGCACGGCTGGGGGCGTTATAACAGACAAGCGCAGCCGCCTGTCCAGAGACAATGTGGACAAGCTCACGTTCATTAAAATGAACCAGGCATGGATCCCACGGGACTTTTCCGTACCTTATGCAGAATAGCAATGGATATCGACCTTACCCACCCATTGTTCCATTTTTGCTCTTTCTCACTCTTTTGGGGTGTACCCTCATTTAAAATTTTTGAAAAGAAGCAGTGTTGGCTACCTCGTCCTCCTCCTCAGGGCCAGATTAATGTAGGGGCTATTGGAGCTGCAGCTCCAGGCCCCTACCTTTTATATAGGCCCCGGGTTGGCCATATTCACTGTTACCGCTCTTCTGTCACTTGTAAACACAGAAGTCTGGCTTCTATGCTCGCTTCCCCAGGCAGCACCCTCAGAACCTCCCCACACAGCGTGAAGGCCGGACAAGGAGGGACAGTTGGCGATGCATGGATGTGTTTATGGGCTTCAGAGACAGCATCCCATGTTGAATTAGGCATGCATGGCTGCACCCTTCCTCCTCTGGGTGCATGGCAAGGCACGGCCCTTAAGGCCCTTCAAAATCCTCAGCACCAAGCCCATGATGCTGTTAATCCGGCCCTGGTCCTCCTCCACCGCCGCTTCCACCTACACCGCCCATAGGTGTGCGCAGCCTATTGCATTAAGGTGTGCATCCCAAAGTTGAAATACACATGCATGTGTTTGCCAGCAGGGAGAGTAATGTATCGGGGCCATGTACCTGTAGGCAAGGAGAAATAGAGCAGAGCAGGTCCCAGGGAGATCTTTCCCATCTCCTCACTGGCAATGCTATGTGCCCTAGGTGATTAGGGTGTGCCCAGGCACACCCAGCACACCCTGTGCGCACGCCTATGTCACCGCCACATCCACCACCACCTCAATCTCCCTCCTACTCCATATGGGCCTCGTCCTTCAGAGATGAAGAAGAACATTGTTTTATTTTTCTGTTTTTTTTTGTTGTTTTAAGTTATTTCCCTATCCACATTTGTTTGCAGAGCACTTGCCATGCTCTTAATTACGTTTTGCTGCCATTTGCAGCACTCTAGCCCTTTCCTTTGGTGTTTTAGAGCCATTTTAGTGCCTTAAAGTTCGGGTCCCCATTGACTTCAATGGGGTTCGGTGTCCGGGAAAAGTTCGGTAAAAGTCCGGGACACGGACCCGGACTTTTTTTTAAAGTTCGGCCGAACCCGTCGAACACGGACATCTAGGTGTCCGCTCAACCCTAATTATTAATATTACCTGTAGTAGTAATAATAGTAGTAGTATCATCATCATCAAAACATTATTATAGTAAAATTAAATATAAATAATCTGCTAATATCATTTGACTAATATTGTCAGGTATAAATACAAAGACATTTTTTGTCAGTCCGTCAGTTCTTTAATAAAAATGACAATAATTTGCAATTATCAAAGGACAGAAGTCTTTCGCCAGGCCAGATAACCAACATTTATGATAAAGATTTAAGTGTACTAACATAGTGAATGTTGCTTTATTGATTTAAGGCTTGTAAAACTTAACAGCAACTGAAGCTGTTTGCAGCTTTAAAGCTGATTGTGGTGTAACTTCATTGGCCAGCAAGGTATTGCTGACAGAGTTTGGGGATCACGGTCCCTTTCACTGAACTCGACTATGATTTATATAGCCATTTACTCATTGGCCGATAGCAAGAGCTAAAAAGCAGACATTCAATATAACTGGAACAAAACAGCATTTATAATAAACCATTCATTACACCTACCCTACTAAGTCTGCTTGAAAATTTAGCTGCATGTGGACAATCACTCAAGAAAAGTTTGTGCTAGTTTTTCCAACTTGTGTAATTAATCACATAACCTTCTTAAAATGGTTGTTCACTTCCCTTGTAATGGTATATCTCTTGTTATCACTTTTTTATGAGGACTAGGGAAAAAACAGGAAAAGGCTAGAAGAATAAACGCTAGAAGATGATATTATCCTTCGTGAGACCTAACAGGTAATGCATTTGCTTATCAACTCAATCTCTAGCATTAACCTGTTGCTGACCACCTGCCGCAGATTTACTGCGGTAAGGTGGCTCGGTTGCGTGAACCAACGTAACTGTACCACGGTTGGGAGCAGGGCTAGGGGATTCACGCACGCACACCGCAATGTTTTGATTCGGTTCAGAACCAATCAATCATCAGGTCTAGGCCAATGATTTTTGGCCTGGACCTTTTCACCACAAATCCAAATTTGACCCTTGCCAGAGAATTTGCATGGAAATGTATCACTGTTTCCGAATTTACACAGTTAAAAAAAGAGCATATATGGCAAAGCAGAGGGGATTGGGTGAACACAGAGGGTGGATCTCCCCTATGCTTCACTATATATTTTTTAACACTTTTCTTGGCAGAGATTTCTTCATCCATATTGATTGATGCGAATGGAGGAATCTGCTATGTTCTTTTTTTTGTTATATTGCATGTATATATGTATACATTGCATGTTTGCCCATCATTAGAAGTGGGTAGATGCTAGGAGGTCTAATGGTGGGCATACCACACACTTTCTGGTATCATTTTTTACAGCCAGCGGTCGGCTTTCATGTAAAAGCAATCCTAGCAGATTATTACAAGCAGTGGAGGGGGGGACTCCCCCCCCCCTCCTGCCACCTTCCACTGTTTTCTCAGGCTCTCTTGTCCCACCGGGTAATCCGAGACTGCAGCCGTTGGTTCCGTCAGCTGACCATAGAGCTGATTGGAGACCAGAATGGCTCCAATCATCTCTATGGCCTAAGATACCAGAAGCTATGAGCATTTCATTACTTTGGTTTTGCCAGATATTAACAACGCCATTGGGAAATTGGGAAAGCATCTTATCACACTAATCTTGGTGTGGTCAGATGCTTTAAGAGCAGAAGAGAGATCTAGAGTTTAACCACTTAAGCCCCGGAAGATTTGACCCCCTTCCTGACCAGGGGGTATTTTGCGATTCGGCACTGCATGACTTTAACGGACAATTGCGCGGTCGTGCGACGCTGTACCTAAACGAATTTGACGTCCTTTTTTTCCCACAAACAGAGCTTTCTTTTGGTGGTATTTGATCACCTGTGCGATTTTTTGATCATGCGCTATAAACAAAAAAAGAGCGTCAATTTTGCAAAAATAACAATATTTTTCACATTTTTTTATATGAAATTCCCCCATAAAAAATGTAAAAATCAAAATTTTTTAACATTTTTAGCCAATTTGTTTTATGCTACATATGTTTGGTAAAAAAAATCACAAAAAGCGTATTTTGATTGGTTTGCGCAAAAGTTATCGCGTTTACTAACAAAGGGAAAGATTTTTGTAATTTTTGTTGTTTTTTTTTTAACGCGTAATGGCGGCGATCTGCGATTTTTTTGCGGTACTGCGACATTGCGGCGGACAAATCGGACCCTTGACTGACATTTTTGACACTTTTGGGGTTACCAGTGAAATTTCTACAGTAATCAGTGCTATACATATGCACTGTTACTGTAAAATTACACTGGCAGTGAAGGGGTTAACTTTATTTGAGAGGGAGGGGTGGTGTGTGTCCCTAGGGGCGTGATTCTAACTGTGATTGGCTGTGGCTTGAGCTGTAGGAACAGTGATCAATGGTCCTACATAGTAGAACCGTATGATCACTGTTTCTACACAGGGGAGAATGACAGGCGGCTTGTTTACACTAGCCGCCTGCCTTTCTCCCTCTCCACCGACGATCGCCGAGTGACCGGCGGACATCGGGTCCGCCGGCACACGCGCGGGGGGGTCGCGCGCTCGCTCCCCAGAGCCTCACAGGCTAGTGACGTATATATACATCACTTTGCCTGTGAGGGGCTGACCGCCGCAGTATATGTACTTGCGGCGGTCGGCAAGTGGTTAATAGAGCCTATTTAAAAAAAAAAAAGAGTACATGTCACATATTGCTATCATGGGGATCAATAAATTCCCCTGTGATAACAATAAAAATGATAATAAAAAAATGAAAGGGAAGGTATCAAAATAAAATAAAAAAGCAAAATAAATAATAAAAAAAAATTCAAGCACCCCTGCCCCTCCGTGTTTGCGCACAAAGACGAACACAAGCATCGGTCTGGTGTCATATGTAAACAGCAATTGCAGCATGCATGTGAGGTATCGCCATAAATGTCAGATCAAGCACATTCATTTTTGCAGTAGACCTCTGTAAATCTAAAGTGGTAAACCTGTAAAGGATTTTAAAGGGTTTTAAAAATATACGTAGTTTGTTGCTGCTGCACGGGCGTGTGTAATTTTAAAGCATGTCATGTTTGGTATTTATGTACTCGGCATAGGATCATTTTTTATATTTTACCAAACAATTAGACAATATATAGTGTATTTGTGCATTAAATTTTAAAAAAGTTTTTTCTTCGCAAAAAATTGTGTTTGGAAAATCTTTGCGCAAATATCATGTGACAAAAAAAGTTTCAACACTCACCATTTTGTTCTGTAGGGCCTCTGCTTTAAAAAATATATAATGTTTAGGGGTTCAAAATAATTTTCTAGTAGAAAAAAATAATAATTTTTCATGTAAACAAAAAATGTCAGAAATGCTTGGTCTTCATGTGGTTAGAAGAGTGGGTGATGTGTGGCATAAGCTTCTAATATTGTTAGTAAAATGCTAGGACAGTTCAAACACCCCCAAAATGACCCCTTTTTAGAAAGTAGACACCCCAAGCTATTTGCTGAGAGGCATGTTGAGTTCATGGGAAATTTTATATTTTGCTATAAGTTTCGGGAAAATTACAATTTTTTTTTTACACAAAGTTGTCACTAAATGATATATTGCTCACACATGCCATGGGTATATGTGGAATGACACCCGAAAATACATTCTGCTACTTCTCCTGAGTACAGGGATTCCATATGTGAGACTTTTTGGCAGTCTAGCCGTGTACAAGACCCTGAAAACCAATCACTGCCTTCAGGCTTTCTAAGGGTGTAAATTGTTGATTTCAATCCTCACTACCTCACAGGTTTGGAGGCCATTAAATGCCAAAATAGCAGAAAACCCACCCAAATAACCCCTTTTCTGAAAGTAGACACCCCAAAGTATTTGCTAAGAGGCATGGCGAGCATTTTGCAGCTCTCATTTGTTTTGGAAAATTAAGAAAGAAAAGGAAAATTTTTTTTTTTTTAAATTTCAAAACTTTGTGACAAAAAGTGAGATCTGCAAAATACCCAAAATGCCTTAGGGTGTCTACTTTCCTGTACTCAGGATAAGCAGCAGAATGTATTTTGGGGTGTCATTTCACATATACCCATGGCATGTTTGAGGAATATATCATTAAGGTGACAAAAAAAAAATGTAACATTTTCCCAAAACTTGTGGCAAAATATAAAATATTCCATGGACTCAACATGCCTCTCAGCAAATAGCTTAGGGTGTCTACTTTCCGAAAAGAGGTCATTTGGGGGGTTGTGCTATCTTAACATTTCATTGTCTCCGAGCAGTGAGGAGTGAAATCAACAATTTACGCCCTTAGAAAGCCTGAAGGTGGTGATTGGTTTTCGGGGTCCTGTATAGGCTAGACTGCCAAAAAGTCTCACACATGGGGTATTCTCATAATCAGGAGAAACAGTAGAATGTATTTTGGGGTGTAATTCAACATATAGCCATGGCATGTGTAAGCAATATATAATTTCAATGAGAACTTTGTGTAAAAAAAAAATATATATACTGTATATATTAGGGATGCACCGAAATGAAAATTTTGGGCCGAAACCGAAAATGCAGGATGCCATTGGCCGAAAACCGAAACCGAAACCGAAAATGACTTTTTCCCCCAAAAAAATGTAAAATAGATGGAACAGGGGCATGCACCAAAAAACAGGCAGCAACGTACACCTGTCGCTGCCACCCTGTCACAGTATATGTACTGTGATGGGTTGGCAATAGGTTAATTTAATTACCAATGGTATTTGTATTATGCAGCATGAGGGGGTTAATGTATTACCACTGCTGGTCACTGATGCATTATTGACCGACCAGTGGCAGTTAATTAACCCCTTTGTGCTGCATTAGTGCAACCAGTATCAGTGTTAATTAACACTGGTTGCACTAATGCAGCACAAAGGGGTTAATTAACTACCACTGGTCGGTCACTAATGCAGCAGTGACAATAAATTAACCCCCTCATGCTGCATAATTAATACAAATACCAATGGTAAGCTGCCTTAGCTATCACCCCCCCCCCCTTAGCTTAGGCTCAGCATCCCTCTCCTACTCACTCCTCCAGTCACTGTGTCCATTATTCAAAAGTCCCACCTCTGGCCGGCCGCCCGCCTCCCGGTGATGTCACTTCTACTACGATCTGTCCATGAATGAACTGACACACCGGGCGGGCGAGCGGCTGCTAATAGCTGTCAGTATGTGAGCTTCACTTCTCTTCAATTTCCTGACAGTCCGGGCGGGAGGGCGGGGCGAGCGGCCGCTAATACATAGTACTATGTGATCCTTCCTGTCAGCTCAGCGGGACTGTGACTGTATTGAATGAGATCTGATCTGACCTGACACCGGGCGGGGGGAGCGGCCGCTATTAGCTGTAACTATGTGAGCCCTTCACTTCCTTGTCAGGCATGTATCTCCGCTGACAAGGAAGTGAAAGGCTCACATAGTTACAACTATTAGCGGCCGCTCCCCCCGCTCCCCCGCCCGGTGTCAGGTCAGATCAGATCTCATACACACACAGTCACAGTCCCGCTGAGCTGACAGGAAGGATCACATAGTACTATGTATTAGCGGCCGCTCGCCCCGCCTCCCGCCTGGTATGTCCATTCATAATGCACAGATCGTAGTAGGGACGTCATTGAGAGGCGGGCGGCCGGCCAGAGGCGGGACTTTTAAAACCTGCCCTGCGCTGCGCCCTCCTCCTTCCTCACGGCGGCCATATTAATTTCGGCACTGTTAACCCATTTTCGGCCGATAATTTCGGTGGCCGAAATTTCGGTGCATCCCTAGTATATATATATTTTTTTCTAATTTTTCAAACACCTCTGAGAAAAAAATTTAATATTCAATGGGCTCAACATAACTCTCAGGAAATGACTTGGGGGTGTACTGCCCTGCCATTTTAGCACTTCAAGAAATGAGTGTAAGAAAGTAAAAGCTGCCTAAATTCCAGTATATACACCATAGTTTGTAGACGGTATAGCTTTTGCACAAACCAATACATAAACGCTTACTGAGATTTTTTTCTGTCAAAGACATGTAGCTTAATACATTTTGGCCTAAATGTATGACAAAAAATTACTTTATTGGATATTTTTTATAAGAAAAAGTAGAAAATTAATTTTTTTTTCTCTAAATTTTTTGTCTTTTTTCATTTATATCGCAGAAAAAAAAAAAACACAGAGATAATCAAATACCACCAAAAGAAAGCTCTATTTTTTTGGGGGGGGGGACATCAATTTTGTTTGGCTACAGCATTGCATGGCTGCGCAATTACCAGTTAAAGTCACGCAGTGCCAAATTGCAAAAAATGGCCTGGTTATTAAGGGGGTAAAACCTTCCGGTCCAGAAGTGGTTAACTAATCTTCAGTAGTTTCCCCCATAAAAGAGCAGGCTGTATACACGCCAGCCTGTTGGTTGGAGAGTGAATGATTTACTCTCTTGCAGAGCTTCAAGTGTGGCTTTCATCCAAGATATCTGGGTGTGTTGGACAGTATGTCCTCTACTAAATGGGGTGGCTCCTCCCACATTTTTCTACAGTTCTACTGTGTTCAACTGTTGAAAAATCCCTGTGCATGATAATAAATGCTTCCAGCTGTCAGGAGTACGTGGTTTCTCCTCTGTGTCACACCCTATAAATTCCAATTTATTGTTTAGAGTATCAGGGTAAATCAGAATTAGGCCACCCTAGTGGGAGGTTTTAATTAGGGCTACCTAGGTAACCCATGCATGCGAATGTAGTTTGTCTTAGATAGTTACATAGTTAGTCAGGTTGAAAAAAGACAAAAGTCCATTTGGCTCAACCAATAAAAAACAATAAAAAAACACAACTATACAATCCCATATACACAATCCTTTACCCACAGTTGATTCAGAGGATTGCAAAACCCCAGCAAAGCATGATCCAATTTGCTACAGCAGGGGGAAAAATTCCTTCCTGATCCCCCAAGAGGCAATCAGATATTCTCTGAATCAACTTTACCTATAAATATTAGTACCCAGTTATATTACATACACCTAGGAAAGAATCCAGGCCTTTTTTTAAAGCAATCTTCTGAGCGAACCACCTATGGAGGGAATCTATTCCACAATTATACAGCTCTTATTGTGAAGAAACATTTCCGTATTTGGAGACTAAATCTCTTTTCCTCTAGAAGCAGAGAGTGCCCCCTTGTCCTCCGTGATGACCTTAAAGTGAATAACCCAACACCAAGTGCCCTTTATGGACCCCTTATGAATTTATACATATTGATCATATCCCCCTTAATATCCTCTTCTCAAGAGAGAATAAGTTCAGTTCCTCTAATCTTTTCTCATAGCTGAACTCCTCCATGCCTCTTATCAGTTTGGTTGCCCTTCTCTGTACTTTCTCCAGTTCCCTGATATCCTTTTTAAGAACTGGTGCCCAAAACTGAACTGCATATTCCAGATGAGGGGTTTCTTGCAGTTGTACGATTAGCACATTGTTTTAAAAACAATAAAGGAAAAACTTGTACCTTGCTCTTTATGTGCCATTTAATCAGCAAAATAAATATATTGTGGTATACTCCTCCCTTTGTATATTGTACATATGTGTGTTTCTATTTTACTGGTGGGGAGGCTATATATTAAAAACAGCCCAAGACGCATACTACTCTTAATATGCCACTGGGCAACCCTAAAGGTATCCATAGGTGTGGGAAGACAGTCAAAAACAATTGTATCATCGATAATATCATGTCTATGATTTACTCATAGAGAACACCAACTGAGGCTCTTAATTTAAATATTAATTGGACAGGTTTTTCTTATTCACCTAACTGTAAACTCAAGTACCTCAGAATCCAAAGACAGAGACTGTGCCTGTATGTTCTGCATACATAAGCATATATCCTTTTAGTATTAACATATCTGCTAATTAAACTGTATTTGTTGGATTTAATTGATTTATTTATTTATTGCACTGATTCATTTGTTCTTGTCATTCTTTGTTCGTAATTTTTTGTCTTCTGATTTTTTTTTTTTTTCATTTCTGCTATATTGATCATTTTCAGTTTACATCAACAGTGGGCAACTTGCCCAGAAAACAGCGCATAGTAAATGCTACAGAGAAAAGACATAAATGGATACAGAAGAAAAGGGTAAGGATTACATATACATATGTGCATTAGTGTGGTATTATTACTGTGCTAAAAAGAAAATTGGGTTCCAGTATATACATCCCTTAATGAGTGATTAGATATTGTTCCAGAGAAGACCACATGTTGTCAAAGGTTTGTTGAATGTGCATACATTTAGATATCATGTTTTTCTTTCTAAAGGATCTACATATATTCATTTATAGCGGAAGCATGTATAAGAAATGTGGATTTAACTGTTAAAATAATCAATTAACCTATATAGAAGATCTACAATGAAATATAGAACAAAAAAAAAAAATAAAAAGAGAGTTTTAAAGTTTATTTTAAGTTTTAAAAGAGATTGAGAAGCACTCGTTTCACAAGCACCATTTAAAAGCACTTGCATATTCTTGCTGGCAAATCCCCGTATACAGAATTTATATGACATTTTTACTGTTCAGCCAATGAGAGCACACAGAGCCCAATTAGTTAAGCAGTAAGTATAAGGTCAAGGCACAGGTAAAGGTTTGTGCCGGTTGGGGCTAAATTTAAAGCAGTTGTAAAGTTTTTTTTCCCTAAAAATAATAAAAATGTTATACTTACCTGCTCTGTGCAATAATTTTGCACAGAGCAGCCCTGAACCTCCTCTGCTGGTGAACTCGGCTCCTCCTTTTCTACGAGTGCCCCCATAGCAAGCTGCCTGGTATGGGGGCACTCGTGCAGGTTTATTCCTGCGCCAGACTGTATGCGTCCATTGTCACACCCAGTGTGGCTTGGCCCCACCCCTCACTCCTTCCTTGCAGGATTTGACTGACAGCAGCAGGAGCCAAAGAAGAGAGAGAGGGGAGCAGAGCTGCTGCAGATTGGCACAGCCCTGGAACGAAATCAGGCTCAGGAAGTGTCTAAGGGGGGCTGGGGGGGGAATGTCTTTTGAACATTTTTTTTACCTTAATTTTGAGAATGCATTAAGTTTAAAAAAATATAAAGTATTAAATAATTAATAGCAATTAATAGCAAAAACGTATAGCCACGTGAATGCCAGTTAGCTAGGTTACATTTAGAAAAAGGGTTTAGGGCTACGATTAGGGCAAAAGATAAGTTGCCACTCCACTAGCATATTCACTCTATCCTCTTTGCTCTTTGTTATTGTACAACTAGCTGGTCAGTAGCTGTGTGGGCCATCTTCTATAAAACCACAAATAATGGCTTTTTTTTTTTTTTTTTAAAGCACCCTAGGATCTTTTGTTACTAGTGTGCAAAGATCTTGAATACGGTAGGGATTTTATATAGAACCCTAGTGGGAGTGGGTAGGTTTTAATAGGATTAAAGGCTGGCATGGTGGAATTTCTTCATATCCTATAAACTTGCTAAGTCAGTGCATGTCCTCTGTTTGACTAAAAGCGGCTCTGGGAGGGAGCAGCACTGTAAGTAAATTTGAAAGAAATTTGGATGAGATTTTTTAGGCACCAAAAACAATTATATAAAATACTTTCACTTTATTATTACAAAACAGTAAAAACAAGAATATATATAACGATACAATATCTTATTAAAAACAGACCACAAATTTTGTAGTCATATAACATATATAACCTTTGTTTGTATTAGGCAAAGACAACCCAATGCGTTTTAACTCGAAGAGTCTTCATCAGGGGTCAAACAACATGTTGATTTCTAAAATACAAACATACCTGTTAAAATATATACAATTTTTGTACAATTCATGAAACACATTGTGATACATTAAAATAGTAAGAATAGATGAGAGTAGAGCTCCCCTTCCAAAGCCACGTCCCTTCGTGTATACTAATAAAAGTGCAAAGGATGCATTATGCGACAACAAAAAAATATAAACAAAATATATAAATCACTTATTTCAAAAGAGTGAAGAAAATTATGCAGATCCTCACACATAGATTCAAACTGGTAGAGAAAGGAGGAGATTTTCTAACTCCTAAAAGATATTGCTGGGCATTTACACTACAGTCAGCCAAATGCTGAGACTTTACACTAACGAAATAAAGATACAATTTTTGTTTTTAATTTTTATTTGTATTTGTATATTAGAAATCAAGATGTTGTTTGTCCCCTGATTAGAGCTCTTTGAGTGGAAACGCGTCGGAATTTCCTTGCCTAATACAAACAACGGTTGTAAATGTTATATGACTACAAAATTTGTGGTCTGTTATTATTATTATTATACAGGATTTATATAGCGCCAATAGTTTGCGCAGTGCTTAACAAAATGAAGGCAGACATTACAGTTACAATACAATTTGGAACAAAAGGAATCAGAGGGCCCTGCTCGTTAGAGCTTACAATCTAAAAGGGAGGGTCAATTGATACAAAAGGCAATAGCTGTGGGGGATGAGCTGATAGAGAAAGTGAAACAGTGTTATTAGTTAGTAGCCGGGTAGGCTTCTTTAAAGAAAAGGGCTTTCAGTGATCGTCTAAAGATGGATAGATTAGGGGACAGTCGGACAGATTGGGGTAGAGAGTTCCAAAGAATGGGAGAAGCTCTGGAGAAATCCTGGAGGGGAGCATGGGAAGAGGTGACTAGGGAGCTAGAGAGCAGGAGGTCTTGGGAGGACCGAAGAGAACGGCATGGTTGATATTTTGAGATCAGGTTAGTGATGTAGCTGGGGGCAGAGTTGTGGATGGCTTTGTAAACTATTGTTAGCACTTTGAATTTTATTCGTTGGGTGAGTGGAAGCCAGTGAAGGGATTGGCAGAGAGGGGTGGAGGACACTGAACGGTTGGTAAGGTGGATAAGTCTTGCAGCAGCATTCATTATGGATTGAAGGGGGGGATAATCTATGTAAGGGTAATCCAATGAGGAGGGAGTTGCAATAGTCAAGGTGAGAGTTAACCAGGGCATGAATTAAAAGTTTGGTGGTGTCATTGGTTAAAAAGGGCCGTCTGTTTTTAACAAAATATTGGATCGTCCAACATACCCTTGTTTTCACTGTTTTTTTAATAATAAAGTGAAAGTAATTATTATAAAAGTTGTTTTTGGTGCCTTACTAGGGTATTCGTTTTGGTACATTATTAGGGATGTGGTGGCATCCTTTTCTAGCTTAGCATAAGCCCTGGTGGGTTTCGGCACTGTCAGTATCTGCACCTAAGTATTCTGCTGCAGTCTAGCTGATGGCTAGATGTAAACCTGCAAACTGAATGAAGGGAGTAGATTGAGTGAGGAGCTTCAAAGATTCATTTTCAAGATATTTAAAAGGCTAAAAGATTGGGTTTAGGGCTAAGGTATGTTTTTCTGGGAAAAAACATTTTGAGAAAAAAAAATACATTTATGTTTTATCCCACTGTAATAGGAAATATAGACATTATACCATATTGTTATCAAAATAAATAATAGTACAACCAGAAAGGTTATGTAAGGGAGAAAAAAAGAAACCAAAAACTCCCTCCCTGAAAACTGAAGGTGGGCAGAGCCTTGAAAATCATTCCTTTATGCCTATACGGCCAACTGCTGGTTTATAGTACAGATACAGTCTAATATTATAGAACCGTTTTTTCCAAACTGTATACAGCTGTTAAGGGCTACATAGCTTCTGTTTTTAAAAGGCTCTACTATGATTTTCAGAAATAATAGCAACATGATAGCAGTTATTGTAAATGTTAATGTACATGGGGTTGCCCTTTCAATGGCATTAGACTGAAGGAATTTAAGTCAGTTTAATATATATAAAAGACATATATATATATATATTACTAACCAGGAGGTGGGGCTCCAAACCCCTGTTTCACGTGTGTTTTAACAGATTTACTGAGAAAAGCCTGCTGTTTACAAAGCTCAGTAACTTAAGCCGGGGTATACACACACTTCCAAATGAGTTACACTTAGATGACTCATTCATCCTCCCTAGTATGTATACTTTGTGTACTTTGTGTTCACATGAGGCCACATAAAGTTTCAGTTAGAATGGTAGTGTCTGAAATGAAAATAAACTACTGCTGTGTTTTCACTTTAGAAAGCCCATAATCAGTGAAATCTGTGTCATAGGGTCAACCCATAGAAAATGTTTGTAAAATGAAGATTCTATAGCAAGTAAAAATGTCTTTTTATCTGTCTGTATCAAAATAAAAAATGCCTGAAAATGGTGAATTGTTTAAATATGATGTGTAATTGTATATTTTATTTAACAATAACTGTTTTACGTAACAACTTTCAAGTCATTACAAAATGCTTCAATGTGTTGATGTCTCAGTATGATCTTACAAGCAAGAAAAAATTAAAAATTAAAAAAAAAAGACCAAAAATGAACATTTCAGGTATAGCCAGTATTATGGTCAAAAATATTTAGATAGATTTTCTACACTGATAACTAATAAACAACTAATAATTATCATATTAAATTAAGATGTATGCATTCTTCATACAGAAGACAAGTGGGTAACCTAAGAAAGCAAATTAGTTGTATAAACACTGCAACAATAACTCAAATTACGTGCTCACTGAAAACACACTATACTTTTCCTTTGAGACAATTTTGATGTTTACTAGGGAGTGTATTTCTATATGTTTTCATCCAAGGTTCACACAACTTTCACCCAAGATTCACATTTTTGTAAAAGGATTCCACTGCAAAAATATGTGAAAGCTGTGTGAATCTTGTGTAGAAAAATAGGAAAAAAGGAAAGCTCCGCTTGTTTGCACCCCCCCCCCCAACCACTACCATATTTGACACTTTTTTGGGGGGTGAGCGGGTACCTGCTTTTGACAGGTACCCGCTCCCACTTCTGGGTAAAATCCCCTGCTTTCGGCTCTTCCTCCTTCCCCCCGCTGCCTTCTGGGACACACAGAGGTCCATTCAGAAAGTGCAGAGTGACTTGTGCATGCGCAATATGAAACAAGCTGTGAAGCCGCATGCGCAGTAGGAAACACCCGAAGTCGATTGACGAATCGGCTAGGGGTACCGACATTGTGCATTCCCTGCACAGGTAAGTGTCCTTAAATTAAAAGTCAACAGCTACAGTATTTGTAGCTGCTGACTTTTATTTTTTTTTTTTTTTTTCAGGCTGGAACTCCTCTTTAAGTGTCAAACATCTTTTAACAAAGATGATTTTAAGTGGTTATATTAAAAACATACAATAAGGCTGATTTGATGGGAATTGAAAATAATTGTGTGGCTATTCTCTTTAACTATCTAGTCATATGAAAAGGAAATTCCTGTTTACTTTCTTTACCCATTCATGTGCAGATGCTTTTTATATGATTGGATAATTGAAGTGAATATTCACACAATTTTTTAGATAAAGATTCTTAACTCATTTGGTAAATTAGCCATTTCTGCAATAATGTTCATTCCTACATATTTTATCCCTTTAAAGTGCTGCAAGTAGAGAAAATACTAGTTTATCTACCAAAAATCCAGTGCGCTTCAAACTTTCACCCCCCCTTCTTGCTCAGGCCAATTTTCAGCTTTCAGCACTGTCTCACTTTGAATGACAATTGAGCGGTCATGCAACACTGTACCCATATGATATTTTTTTTTCACACAAATAGTACTTTCTTTTAGTGGTATTTAATCACCACTGGGTTTTTTATTTTTTGCTAAGTAAATGAAAAATGACAGAAAAATGTTTTAAAAAAAAATTTATTTTTATTTTTTTCTTTTAATGAAATATTGCAAACAAATAATTTTTATTCAGGCCAAAATATATTCTACTACATTTCTATGGTGAAAATAATCCAAATCAGTGTTTATTGTTTAATCTGCAGGAAAGTTTTAGAGTCCACAAACTTTGGTATATATATTGGGAAATTGATCAGTCCTGATGTACTGATGCCCTATCTCATTTCTTTAGGCCTGACAATGCCAGAACAGTACAAAAATCCCCCAAATAACCCCTTTTTAGAAAGTATAGAAAGTAGATCATCCAAGGTATTTAGTAAAAGGCATGGCAAGTTTTTTGAAGTTGTCATTTTTTGTCACAATTTTTTGGAAACTTAAAAAAAAAATGTTTGTTACAATTTTTTTTACATACTATCACCAGTGAAGTACAGTATTATCATATAACAGATGTGGTAGTGATTAGGGACACCGACTGGTGACAGTATGTAAAAGAAAATGTAAAAATGTTTTTACATTTTTTTTATTACATTTTTTTATATTTTTACCTTTTTTTAACCACACTGTGACCAGATCAATACAGTGTTACCATAGTAACACTGTACTACTCTGGGGAAGTGATTTAGATTCTTTTTTTATGATTGCTTATATCAGTGAAATTCATTAGTATAAGCAACCAATTTACTGAATGAAACTGATTCATTCAGTCTGTTTTGCTGTGATTGGCTCTGTCTGTGCCATGTGATCGCTGTAACCGATCACAGCTAGCAACACAATTGTACACAATGGATGGCTTGAAAGGAAGCCATCCATTATTTTCAATTGTCACATGATCTGTTGTGATTGGTCAAAGTGATCACATGATACCGGCAGCGGGGCCGTACAGTTATCAGTCATCAGGTGCATCCGGCAGACACAGCTGGTGACAGATCAGGTGTCAAAATGGCCACGCGAGAGACATGTGTCCTGGGAGGACATACAAATGACGTGCACCCAGAATGACGAAAGTCCCACCCACCCATCGTTTGACTATAGATCGGACAGAACCTTGTTAAACTAGCAACAGAATGATTTTGCTTCAGTGATAAAAGCCTTGTCCACTGGACAACACAGTGCATCCTCCTTTTAATCTCCATAACATTAGGGGTCGATGTTTCTATAGGTCAGCAGGGAGAACTAAATAGGGCTGATAACACTGTTTGAGATTTAAGTGCAGCAGTGGCACTGTTGTTAGATCAAACAAAAAGTTAGGAGGTCAATGGATTTCTGGCAGGTCCAACAGGTATTGTTCTGTTCTTGAAGTGTTTTGAAAGAGATCAAAGAGAGAAAAGAGTGTAATGTAGAGGTGAACTCAATCGTTTTTTGTTTTTTTTTTTTTGCCCAAACTTACCCTTTTAAATATAACTTGAAATGAACCTTAGTTGTGCACTTGGGGGCTAAAAACATGCATGCGTGCATCATACATACTAGGGGGAGAACAACTGGAGGAGTCAATGATGGAGAAGGATCTGGGGTTTCTGGTAGATCATAAGCTTAATAATGGCATGCAATGCCAAGCTGCAGTTTCCAAAGCGAACAAAATGAACAAAAAGAGAGGTATGGACTGCAGAGAGAGAGAAAGATATAATTTTGGCCCTGTACAAATCATTAGTAAGACCTCAGCTGGAATATGTAGTTTAATTTTGGGCACCAGTTCTTAAAAGGATATTGGGAGAACTGGAGAAAGTGCAGAGAAGAGCAACCAAACTGACAAGAGGCATGGAGGAGCTCAGTTTTGAGAAAGGAGGAACTGAATTTATTCTCTCTGGAGAAGAGGATGTTAAGGGGGGGGGGGGGGAATATGATCAACATGTACAAATACATAAGGAGTCCATATAGTGAACCTGGTGTTGAGTTATTCACTTTAAGATCATCACAGAGGACAAGGGGGCACTCTTTACATCTGGAGGAAAAGAGATTTAATCTCCAATACGGAAAAGCTTCTTTACAGTAAGAGCTGTGAAAATGTGGAATAGACTCTCTCAAGAGCTGGTTCTGGCCAGCTCAGTAAATTGTTTTAAGAAAGGCCTTGATTCTTTCCTAAATGTACAAAACATAACTGGATTTTAACATTTATAGGTAAAGTTGATCCAGGGATTATCCGATTGCCCCCCGGGGGATCAGGAAGGAATTTTTTATATATAAATATAGCCAAATGCAAAAATAGTGAAAAATAGTCGGAAAAAATGAGTAGGGGAAAAAAAAGTCAGTGGCCTCCACCTGTAAAGCCATTCCTATTTTGGAGGTCGTCATATTGTTGCCCATCTAGTGCCTAGTGCACCTGTTGTTAATTTCATTAACACCAAAGCAGCTGAAACTGATTAACAAGCCCCTCTACTACTTAACTGACCAGATCAATATCCCAGGAGTTTATAGGGGGTGTGATTCTCGCCCTGTCCTCTGGGTGAATAAATATATGTAACCTTGATGCTGCTGGTACTATTGCTGTTAACTACACAGTGTCTGATATGGGTTAAAGGGGGGGGAAGTACCGCGCATCAAGATAGTGTGTAATACAAAAGTGACTCAGTACGTTAAAATAAATAAATAAATAAATAGTTGATAATATTAATTCATAATGTGTTGATTAAGTATAATAATAAAGTATTACCTATATGAACTTAAATGTGCTAATAGTCTGTCTGTGTACAATCATATAAAATCATATGCCTATATCTTCATATAAATATCTTCTATAGATTATAAAGCATACATCAAATATTCACAAAAAATTGCTTATAGTGATTCAATATATAAATACGTGCAAAAATGACAAAGGTGCTTAAGGTGCATCAATATATAAATAAATAAAGTGATATCACGTGTAATAAAGGGCTCAGGGTGTAATTGGTGGTCTCTATTACACCGAATTGCTAGCTATATTGCAATGGTTACAAAAATTGCCCAAATGCATATCATTTGCGATTTAGATGTAAAAAAGTGCTCAAGTGTCCCAAAATAAATTAATAATAGCGTGAGTCTTCCTCCTCTGTATATTACAGTGACTTCTTCCACTTATACTGTGCATACGGGTGCTCTTCTGTGTTGGTCACCTCTAGGTGTGCTAAATGCTCACCTCTATGCCCCAGATCATACCAATTACACCCCGAGCACTTTATTAGCACGTGATATCACTTTATTTATTTATATATTGATGCACCTTAAGCACCTTTGTCCTTTTTGCACGTATTTATATATTGAATATATGTATATTAAAATATATAAGCTATTTTTTTGTGAATATTTGATGTATGCTTTATAATCTATAGAAGATATTTATATGAAGATATAGACATATGATTTTATATGATTGTACACAGACAGACTATTAGTACATTTAAGTTCATATAGGTAAAACTTTATTATTATACTTAATCAACACATTATGAATTAATATTATCAACTATTTATTTATTAATTTATTTTAACGTACTGAGTCACTTTTGTATTACACACTATCTTGAAGCGCGGTACTCCCCCCCCCCCCCCCCCCCCCCTTTTAACCCATCCCAGGAGTTTCATTTACTTAATATTCTGATTGTGTTCCTTTAATATTTTTTATCAATATATATATATATATATATATATATATATATATATATATATATATATAAAATTGGGTTTTTTTCAGCCAGATTAACTATGCTTGCCTCCAGGATCTCTCCTGAGCCTCTCCCATCCTATAGAACTCCCTACCCCAATCTGTTCACCTATCTCCTACTGCGTCTTTAGGAGATTCCTGAAAACCCCTTCTCTTCAGAGAAGCCTATCCTGCCCCACCTAACAACTGTACTTTTATTTTCTCCTTCAGCTTATCCCCCACAGTTATTACCTTTTGAAACACTTGAAACACTTGTACCTCCTTTTTAAGCTCTAATGAGCAGGGCCCTCCGATTCCTTCTCCGGTGCTTGTATTGTAACTGTGCTGTCTGACCTTATGTGGTAAAGCGCTGTGCAAACTATTGGTGCTATATAAATCCTGAATAATAATAATATTTTAAACATCTTCACCAAAGAAGTGAGGTGCCCTTTCATCATCAATAATAATTATTTGAAAGCTTATACATTTGTAATACAAAACACATTTTAGGTCAAACAAATATGAAGAACATACTGTATTCTTTCGTTTTTTGGTTAAACATCATGGGCTAAATGTTGAGTTCAAGAACATGTTCCTACCAGGCCTGCATACAAGTCTACAATATTTTAGCAAAGGCCTAATATGATGATATCATAAATCTGTACCCATAATTACATCAGGATCCTGAAGACACTGGCTCTATGTGTGAGCCATCAAAATACCCCTCATACACACCAATATTATGTATAGGCCATTCAATTTTGAGTCATGACATAAGGGTCGTTAGTGAGGACCTTATCCAGTTTAAGGACCTGGGAGGAGCAGCCCAGTTCCAACATGACCTTTATATGTTATACTAGTTGTATACATTGTTAGCTTCAGATATACTACCATTTTCAATAATGTTCACCCAAGGTGATCTAACATTTATCAGATTCCGTTTTATACCTTGTTGTATTAATAATTATTAATGATTAAAATGAAATGTTTGTGCATGGTCACAGATGGCTGTGATTTCTGTGTTCAGTAAGAACAAATTATTTTAAAGAAAACCCTTTCCCCTGCTGAATTGACCATGTTTTTGAATTTATGAAGAAAGATGTTTTAGAAGAACCTCCCAGGGGTCTCTTATCAGGTTTAAATCTTTGCACTCTTCCCCCTGCAACTCTTCATGACACAAAGCATGCCAAAACAGCTTCCTTTTGCCTATGCATTAGCAATCTGTTTTACCTTTTTGACATCTTTCACACATAAAACCGTAAGAGAGAAATAAAATATACGTCTCTAGGTGAAAATAAAGCTTTGCCTTCCTCCTGATCTATAGGATATAAAGTAAAGCTCTGGCTTTGATAGTGGCTTTCCCTTATTCTAGAGTTGCCTTTCTATGCATGAAGACGATGAAGATGGATTAGGGAGAATTGGCCTTATCCTCCTAGGGGCTTTTTTCACCCTGTCTTTTTGTATATGCTTTCCATTTTTATCTTGTTTAGGTTTTTCTTTTAAGTTTTAGGCGTTTTTTTCTTTTTTTTGTCTTGTGTTTATTAATAACTTATTTTCTTTTTATGTAAAGAAAATTTGCACATTTCATTGTGTTATGTAGTTGACAATGTGTTTACAGTGCAATTTCCATTTAATTTTCTCTAACATGTAATTACTAATTTGCATACACATTATCTAGTTTCTCGGTCACTCTCCATTTTATGTTAACATTTAGGATCATTATTTTCACCACTAACCTCATGTAGTCAAAAACAAATGTTTCCATAACAGTACAGGGTATTTTCAGATTATTTGAAAAAAAAAAAAAAAAAAAACACACACCGGTAAATAAAATGTGTTTTTCATCACCTGATTTTCAGTTGAAAACACTATGGAATCAGAAACATTGGGAAAAAAATATTTTTTTATATCTCCTTATAATACACTAAACCCAATGGAGATGACATGTAGCATTTTTTTTATGCTTGCACTTACCTGTACAGCAAGCCTGTGTGAATACGTAGATAAGCTCCACATTTTATGCAGCAACAAGACAGTCCGATGTAATTTAAGCAGAATAAAAATACATGGATTAGCTGGAGAAGATCAACATTTTTCAAGCTACTGTATTAAGAACACAAACTCAAAGTACAAACAATAAAGATTCCTTTATTGAATGGCTTATGCCTTTGGTTTATTTTTGTCCTTTGCAAAATTATGTTACAACCAAAAATGTTGGCATTTGTGGAGTCATAATAGTTTTCATCTTAGGTTGGCAGAGGCTTGTCCATTTGAGGTTGTATATTTCGGAATTCTAGATTGCTGAATTGGTACATGCGCCTAAATAAGAAAAGAGGTTTAACAGTTAAACTATGAAAATGAGCATACACAGGTAGAATGTTCACAAACTTTAAATTAAATACAGACTAAACACAAACAGCATTGTATTACTAATAACAAAACTATATTGTAACAGACATCAATATCTCACCATCCGTAAGTAGTAGTGCCATATGAGAAATTTGCTATGTCATTCAAGGACAAGGCATTGTCTGTGCACAAATTTCTTCCAGTAGAACCACACCCTATGGAACTTTTTTGAATGTACCTTTAATGGATATGGGCAGATTTTCGATTTATATTATATAATTTACTTACTAGAATCACAGACTCAGCCGTTGGTGTTACATTTCCTCCAAAACAAGGGGATGCAAGACCTGACAGCAATTTTTAGGTATACCCCATTTCCTGGTATCTACTGTTAATGGATGATTTGTGCATTGGAAAATATGACTCCTAGATCCTTCACCCAGGCTGGTAAATATGGGGGTTTACAGTCAGTGGAAATGATATCCAAGAAAGAGTTTGTTGGAGTGCCCTTTTGCAAGGTGTTTCAAAATTTGTGGTTGCACAGTTTAGGTGTTGTGCAGGGGGTAGCGAGGTGAGGAAGTTTGTGAGAGGAAATCATCTCTAGAAGTCCAGTTGAAATTAATTTTGAATTGAGGTTAGTTCAGACAGCATGTCCAAGCTTGTGTGTAGAAGTGCAGTGCTCTGTTGAAGCCGGAGGTATTCAAACATCAGAGCATGGGTTCCTCCATTCCTGAGGTAAGTGCTGAGTTCCCATAATGGGGTAAAGGAAGGACAGTGTCAGTGAGCTATTTATAATGGGGAAACATTGTTGGCATATCTGCAATGTTGGGTTCAATCTGGAGTGGAATGTAAGGAAGGTTGGGACCAGTGGCATACCTGGGGGGGGGTTCAATCTGGAGTGGAACGTAAGGAAGGTTGGGACCAGTGGCATACCTAGGGGAGTGCGGGGTAGCAGTCCACAAACAGTACCACAGCTTTAATTGTGCCACTGCTGATCAAGGCTGAATTTGGCTGGTGTTGGCTGGCAGTTCACAGCACACCAGGACTGAATCACTCCTCCCACCAATCCCATAGAAAAACTTTTTTTGCTAGCAGCTTAGCTCAGTAGCTGCAGCATCTCTCAAGATATCCTTTCTTTGGGGCACACAGGAGGAGCAGATTGAATCATTGTGGGTGCGCTGTGAGGTCACCCTTCTCCTACATAAGTCACGCCCACAGCATCACTCTGCAGCAGCCTAAATGTAAAGGGGAAAGTGTCTAAAACTGTAAGGCCTATATTAGGAGAGGAGGTTTGTGTGGAGAGTTTGTGGACTAGGAAAGTGGGTTGCTGTGAACAAGGCCCTGGAATAGGATAGTGGGGTTGTTGTGGAGAAGGCAGAGGATGCGGTGGAGTAGGAGAGGGGAGTGTGCCAAGGAGGCCATGGACTAGTAGAGGGGGGTTGGGCAGAGAAGGCCATGGATTAGGATGGAGGGATTTGGAGTGGAGTTCCTATGCAAGGAGAGGATGGGTGCCTGGAGGCCATGAACTAAGAGAGGGGGTGCCTGGAGGCCCCAGACTAGGAGAAAGGGTCCTGGGAGGCCCTGAACTAGGAGACATGATTCCTGAGACCCTGGAATAGAAGATGGGATGCCTGGTAGCCTTGTACTGGGAGATGGGATCCCTTGACCTGAACATGTCTGGAGGCTCTGGACTAAGAGAGTGGGAGTTTGGAGGCCCTGAACTGGCAAAGTGGGTGTTTAGAGGCCCTGCACTGGGGGGGGGGTTACTTGGAGGCCCTGCACTAGAAGAGGGAGTACCAGGAGGCCCGGGTCTACAAGTGAAGGTGCCTGCTAGATTCAGGGAGAAAGAGCCTGGACTTAAAGCCTGAACTAAGGGAGAGCCTGCCTGGGCCCTGGAGGGTGAGCCTGGAGTTGGTGAGTTCACAGCATACATGGGCACATTTATAAATGTTTGCAAGTAATGCCAAAAAGGAGCAGGGACAGGTTGTGTGAAAGATAGTGTATAAAAAAATTCCTGATGTCTCCTCTTTCCTGCTATCCTACTCACATAACAATTTTTTTATATATTATGACAGGACACACTGGATTCCATCTACGATGACCCAGATGCCCTGCAAATCCTTTGGAGATCCCTAGTGACTCCTAAATTAACTAACATATTCCCTATATGCTATATTTCTCCCCTTAGTTGGTCCATATTGTCTACTTCTTGGTGTCTCGGCTTTTTGCTTTGGGACTTCAGGTTCCCACACCTGCTAGGAGACAGAAGACCTATAATAAGATCCTTTCCATGATACAGTCCATTATACTGGTCATTTTTTGACCCATGGGATACATAAATATCTAGGACGGTGGACTTACATATGTGGAAGACCAGCTTGTTTTTAATCACCCTACAGGCTTCATGTTCTATCACAAGACTAACCATGTAAGTGTTTGTTTTTCCAACTACATCAACAACTATGCAACCTACTTTTCAATAATATGTGGATTACGAGACATTATATGCATATGAATGATGTACATGTTAATAGAATACCTCTATTATGTTCAATGGCATAATTATAATACTGTTGTTTTTGTTTATTAGAACACTTCTCCGTTTTGAAACCACCCCTGAAGAAGGGAACTAATTTCCCGAAATATATTGGGTACTGGTTAGAGTCATCTCACGGATATGGTTGTATTCTTGATGATCACACATTGCCTGTAATGTTCTTCTTTTTAATGTTTACACCACTTTATTTATCACTTTAATAAATGTTATAATTTTCTGCATTGATCTTTGAATCATTTATAAACTGGTGCCTAAAAAATCCCAAACCTAGGGGAATATTCCTTTGTTATTGTATTTAGGGATGTGGCACACTTTTTTGGTCCACCTACCACGAGCAAACCTCTCTTCACTCACATAACAATTAGACCTTGTTCACATGGGGCATATGCATCTGTGTCCCGTATGACAGCTGTGTTTATCCACATGAGGGTGCATAGGTGTTCTGTGCATTTCTGTGCAGACAGTCCATTTAAATTTGATTGGGATTCAGTGGTTGCTCGGACACAGCAGCTGCTCCCAATGTGATATCTGTGCTGGTGCACATCCCAAATGCACCCGGGGTTTGACCATGCCCACAATTTGGCCACAACCACAATTAGGCACAGTGCATGGTGTGCACCGCTAAATTTCCTCCTACCATTTTTGAAGGGGCATAAAAAAATTACGGACCCCAGGTGCCACATGTACTAGGAATGCTACAGGGTGGGACAGCGGCTGTAATCCAAAAGAGGGTGTGATGCAGGGGAGTTTTTTTTTTTTAAAAAAAGGGATTTCCCTTTTACATGATTGTGTGATAAATGTAAACAAAGTGTCAGTGGGCTAAACATGCACTTTCACTCCTAAGTTAATCCCACTGTTTTTTTTTTACCTGTAAGAGTGCATAGTGGTGTCACAGAGCCCTATAGTTACTAGTTACTAGGAATATTGACCCAAATGCAGCTTATGCCCTCCTAAAGGTTGGAAGACAGTGGGGATAATTTACTAAAGAAGTACAATCCACACTTAAGTGGGGTAACACTAGTAGAAAATCTGCCGTAGGTACAAACGACCCCCAAAAAAAAACTCGGACGAGAAATTTCGTGAACATTATGCACTGTCAACTAAAAACGGTTATGAACGCTGAGCATGAGAGAGAAAAATCAGAGGATATTTCATCCGATTTTCGTCAAGTGTGTGAGAGCCTTTAGCCAAGTAAGAATCTGTCCACTTTAAACATCCAATCATAAGCTGATAACACTTTCTTTTATCAAGAGTCAGACATAAATGTAACATAGTACATAAGTACATTTAAATAAGGTGTATATAAATGTCTTATAAGTAAATCTGTGTCATTACAGTTTTGTTAGTTTGAAGGGTAAGGCAACTGTCCAAAATAGTTTTCTGACAATGTCGCTACCCCCAACCCCACTCAGCTGAATACTTATCTAGTTCTGATTTCCAGTCCAGCCATATCCTTTCCCTTCTAAATTTTTACTTCTGGCCAGCCTGTCCAGTTCTTTCAGCTGCCAATTGCTGTATTGAGCATGTTTTGACAATGAAAATGCAGACAGGAGCTAGCACAGGAATGACCTCCCGTTTTGCTGTTTTGAATTCTGTGAAAAGCTTAAATTCCATATTTCTATGTTCTGTGTCAAATATCACCCACCAGCGAAAATTTACATCTATCCTCTTACTGCCAGTGTATTATAGGTGAAAGGTAAATATGAATACTGTATAAGCAACTATAAGAAGCCAGACATAAACTGTGATAGAAAACAAGTTTTAGGTATTGCAAGACAAGAAGCCACCACCCTGACCTCCCATGCCTCTGTGCCTGAGCAACCTGTCATCAATCCCAAATAATGTGAAATGTTTGTCAAGATGTTTCTAAGCTAAGGCAAATGCCAACTTTTATAAAAGTCAATATTTGCAAAGGAAATCCTGTGGGTTCAAGCAGAACTATAACAATATAACGGGGATACCTTATAGGGGTTGATTAACCAAAAACTAATGAGTGCAAAATCTGGTGCAGAAACCAATCAGCTTCCAGGTTATATGTATCAAACTTAAAGTGTTACTAAACCCTACAACAGTAAAATCAGTCTGTATATGCAGTAAAGCATGCTTGTTATACTCACTGTGGAACCTAAGGGGTTAATCCTCTGCATTGTGTAAAAAGGCTGTTTAATCCTGTCTTCTCTGTCCCCCCCCCCCCCCCTTCTTCCACAGTCCCAAAACTATCTCCTGATATAGAATACAGCCTTGGGGACACATGCTCAGTTTGGTGTGTATTGCTGGGGAGTGCATGTGATCAGCACAGGGCCAATCAGCACTGTCCAGACAGAGGGTCAGGGGTCCTGCAGCCTCATAGGACAATAAGGGGAGAATGAAAACACCTCCTACAATCTTTATTCAGTTCTCTGCTGGACACTGATAGAAGTCACAAGACTGCTCTAACTGCTGATGAGAAAAGGAATTTAGCAGTTTATATTTACTAAAATAATTGGATTTCCATGTTCTGTGTACTCTGCGAGACCAAATATAATGAATGCAGGGTTCTGGGCTTAGTAATACTTGAATTGAACAAGCTGAGGTTAAAAGCTGATTGGCTATCATGCACAGCTGCACCAGATTTTGCACTCTCCAGTTTTAGTAAATCAACTGCATAGTGTCTACTATTTCATACTTAAACTATTTATATATGGTTTAAAATGACACATATTGTGTGACTATCAGTTTATTTCTGTGAGTGCAGACATTAGATGGTGGGTCTGCACCATAAGGCCACTGCAGATCCTAATATCTTGTGTGGAAAACAACATCTTCCCTTTTATGAACAAAAAAAAACTATAGCACTACATTACATTGCTTAGAATAGGTGACAAACTTTAAATTTCTTTAGTCTGATCTGGGAAGAATCAGGAGATCTGCTCTATTGTCAACCATCAGGTTCCTAGAAAGCTCCCATAAACTAAATGCCTCCCCAGACTTGTTCCAACAACTTACCCTTAAAAGGGAAGAGCTGAAACAACTCTATCACATAGATAATACGAAAACCTTTCAAATGCTTTCTCATAAGCAATACAAATGGGGGAATGAATCTAGCAGGCTGTTAGCAATGTCCCTCAAAGCTCAAAAATCCACCACTTTTATTGCCAAAATCAAGGGCGCTGACGCCTCTCTTAACACAAAACTAAAGCCATTGCTAGTGAGTTCCGCACATTCTATCAACAACTTTACAGAGTATCTCAAGGTAACTCAGAAGTGCAATCTAGAAGGCAATTGATTAAAAACTATTTAGCTCACTCTAACCTGCCCCGTCTACCCCGATCCATGCTAGCAGCTCTAGAAACCGATCTCACGATTGCCGAACTCCAAAAGGCACTCAAATCCATGGCCACTGGTAAGGCCCCCAGCCCAGACGGGTTCACTTGCACATACTATCGTACATTTTCAGACGTCCTTCTTCCCCGATTATCCGCCTATGCTAACTCCTTCTCGAGAGGTACTCCTGCCTGCCCTGAGACCCTTCACGCTCACATAACCATAATACCCAAACCTGGTAAAGACCCTCTATGTGTAGTAACTACCGGCCCATCTCGCTTTTAAATTTGGATGCAACAATATACACGAAAGCGTTAGCAAATAGGTTGCTGCCCTTGATTCCAAAATGGGTATCTAGAGACCAAACGGCTTCATACCCGGGAGAGAGGCACGCGATAATGCGTCCCGTATGTTGTCTCCCATAGCTCATGTGCGGGCGGGCGGGCTCCCAGCCCACCCTGTTGCTCTCTACAGATGCTGAAAAGCTTTCGACAGGGTGGACTGGGAGTTCCTGCAGGAGACATTGCTTTCTTTGGGACTGGGTCCTCACATGATAAACATGATATTTGCCCTTTACAACCTCCCTACAGCACAGATCCAACTCAATGGTACCCTTAGCGACCCCTTCCCACTGTATAATGGCACGCGCCAAGGTTGCCCCTTATCCCCCCTCCTCTTCGCTCTATCCCTAGAACCCTTTCTGGCCACAATCCGCAACAATCCCAACATACATGGTATAACTGTAGCTGATACGGAACATAAAAATGCAGCCTATGCAGACGACATTCTTTTATGTTCAACAGCCCACTGTTACTCTTCCTAACCTCATGAAAGAATTTTCCCTCTTCCAACAACTTTCGAATTTTAAAATAATATGTCTAACTCGGAAATACTGAATATCTCAGTCCCCTCATCCACAGTCTCTGCTCTCAAATCCGCTTTTCCTTTTACCTGGGAAAGTCACACCCTCTCTTTCCTCTATATTTCAACACAATCACATACCCCTCCTCAACACTCTTAGGAGAGATTTGCCTAATTGGCGATACTTAGCTACCTCCTGGCTGGGAAGGATTAATGTGGTGAAGATGAACATTTTGCCCAGGGTGCTCTTCCTGTTTCAGATGCTTCCGTGTAGACTTCCCCCCTGCTTTTTTCAATCTTACTTATCTAGTATGATACGTAAATATGTTTGGCATGCCACTCACCCCCGTATTGTCCGCTCACTACTATGCCAAGCAAAGGCGAATGGAGGACTGGCACTGCCAAATATTCAGCTTTATCACCACGCAGCGGCCTTGCAAAGGGTTTATGACTGCAAATATCATGCGGCCAATAAATTATGGGTGTGTTTAGAGAGGGATTTGTGTGGATCAGACCCTTATGTCCAAATCTGGATACTCCCCAATATAGGTCTCTCCGACTACATAGGTCCTCCCTCACAGGGGTAACTTATCGAGTTTGGGGCCACCTATGTAAAAGACACCACTGGCTCTATAACTCCCTGATTATGCCATTATTGGGTCACTCGTACTTCCCCCCGGGTAACCTCGAACCCTTGTACGGGTCGTGGATGAAACACACAAATCCGCTCCTACATCACGTGTCGTCACCTGAGAGGATTGCCTCTATACAAGAAATGTCTACTAACTCCCCCCCAATGCTCATAGACGCCTGGAGACACTCTCAATTATCCCATTTTGTGAAAAAACTGCCAACACCTCTACGTTCCTATACGGACCTTACGGCAGTAGAACTCATTTTGGAGCATTCCCCTCCCCCATCCAAATCATTGTCTTCTTTTTATAAAGCGTTGTTGGACCTTCACACTACAACTGAACTTCACTTTATCACTTCCTGGGAAAGAGACTTGGGGAGTTCTTTGTCTGAGGACCAAAAATCTATGATCCTATCCATGACACATAAAACCTCTGTTTCTACTCGCACAGTGGAAATTAATTACAAATTACTTACGAGATGGCATCTTACTCCCGCTAATTTGAGCCGCATCTTTCCCTCTTCCTCAGACCGCTGCTGGAGAGGGTGTGGGGGCAAGGGAACCCATGCTCACATTTGGGGGTTCTGCCCAATCATTAGACGGTATTGGACTACGATACTTACATTAATGCATAAAATTCAAGGATGTGCAGTTCCAGAGAACCCATGGACAGTTTTGTTTCACTCTACCACTGAACCGCCTCATAACTATAGGAAATCGATAACTCCTCATCTCCTGAACGCCGCCAAATCGCTTATCCCTAAACTATGGGCTCAAACCTTTGCCCCAACAGTTCGCCAATGGCTGCTCGCTGTTGATCACACCTACCGTATGGAAGACATGTCATACTCTATGTGTAACCTTTCCTCTAAATCCAATGCAATCTGGGCTTGTTGGCTAGCGTTCACGCACACTCAGGAATACGCTGCTCTGATATCTGTCCCCTCCACTGCTCCCCTGGCCTCTACAGGGGGACTAGCTACTTACAGTGGGTACGGAAAGTATTCAGACCCCCTTAAATTTTTCACTCTTTGTTATATTGCAGCCATTTGCTAAAATCATTTAAGTTCATTCTTCTTCCTCATGAATGTACACATAGCTCCATATATTGACGGAAAAACACAGAATTGTTGACATTGTTGCAGATTTATTAAAAAAGAAAAACTGAAATATCACATGGTCCTAAGTATTCAGACCCTTTGCTGTGACACTCATATATTTAACTCAGGTGCTTTCCATTTCTTCTGATCATCCTTGAGATGGTTCTACACCTTCATTTGAGTCCAGCTGTGTTTGATTATACTGATTGGACTTGATTAGGAAAGAAAGCCACACACCTGTCTATATAAGACCTTCCAGATCACAATGCATGTCAGAGCAAATGAGAATCATGAGGTCAAAGGAACTGCCTGAAGAGCTCAGAGACAGAATTGTGGCAAGGCACAGATCTGGCCAAGGTTACAAAAAGATTTCTGCTGCACTTAAGGTTCCTAAGAGCACAGTGGCCTCCATAATCCTCAAATGGAAGACGTTTGGGACGACCAGAACCCTTCCTAGAGCTGGCCGTCCGGCCAAACTGAGCTATCAGGGGAGAAGAGCCTTGGTGAGAGAGGTAAAGAAGAACCCAAAGATCACTGTGGCTGAGCTCCAGAGATGCAGTCAGGAGATGGGAGAAAGTTGTAGAAAGTCAACCATCACTGCAGCCCTCCACCAGTCGGGGCTTTATGGCAGATTGGCCCGACGGAAGCCTCTCCTCAGTGTAAGACACATGAAAGCCCGCATGGAGTTTGCTAAAAAACACCTGAAGGACTCCAAGATGGGGAGAAATAAGATTCTCTGGTCTGAGACCAAAATAGAACTTTTTGACCTTAATTCTAAGCGGTATGTGTGGAGAAAACCAGGTACTGCTCATCACCTGTCCAATACAGTCCCAACAGTGAAGCATGGTGGTGGCAGCATCATGCTGTGGGGGTGTTTTTCAGCTGCAGGGACAGGACGACTGGTTGCAATCGAGGGAAAGATGAATGCGGCCAAGTACAGGGATATCCTGGACAAAAAACTTCTCCAGAGTGCTCTGGACCTCAGACTGGGCCGAAGGTTTACCTTCCAACAAGACAATGACCCTAAGCACACAGCTAAAATAACGAAGGAGTGGCTTCACAACAACTCCGTGACTGTTCTTGAATGGCCCAGCCAGAGCCCTGACTTAAACCCAATTGAGCATCTCTGGAGAGACCTAAAAATGGCTGTCCACCAACGTTTACCATCCAACCTGACAGAACTGGAGAGGATCTGCAAGGAGGAATGGCAGAGGATCCCCAAATCCAGGTGTGAAAGACTTGTTGCATCTTTCCCAAAAAGACTCCTGGCTGTATTAGATCAAAAGAGGGCTTCTACTAAATACTGAGCAAAGGGTCTGAATACTTAGGACCATGTGATATTTCAGTTTTTCTTTTTTAATAAATCTGCAACAATGTCAACAATTCTGTGTTTTTCTGTCAGTATGGGGTGCTATGTGTACATTCATGAGGAAGAAGAATTAACCTAAATGATTTTAGCAAATGGCTGCAATATAACAAAGAGTGAAAAATTTAAGGGGGTCTGAATACTTTCCGTACCCACTGTAGCTACTTAAATGGTCATAATGTGAGATGTACACTGTACCACGTATAATCTTGGTCCTTTGTTTGTTTTATTTTTAGGGTATGACCAGCTGCCCTTCCCCCCCCCCATGTCTTCCCTTCCCTTTCTTTATCTCCTATCTCTCCTTCCCTCTTCTCCCTCCTTCCCGTTCCCATCTCTTGATCTTCCACAGTCGCTACATCCCACCATTTTGACGCATCCATCCCCTCTTTTCTCCTTTTTTCTATCCCTAACGTACCCATACTAACTGGACTATGTCCATTTCATTGATGTTAGAAGTGTTTACCGTTCAGAATATCGCTATAACTTTTGTCTGTTTGTTGGACACATTGTTAAAGCTTTTTCACGCTTTCTGGTATCTGTAACAACTTGTTCTGATGTTTTTCTGTTTTTCCTGATGAAAATATTTCAATAAAAATAAATTAAACAAAAAAGAATCAGGAGATCCATTAATTCAGAAAATAAGGCAAATATGTATGCAGATTTTTAGACAAGACATAAACCTGCAATTCATCCAAAAAATATGAGTTTTACAGAATTCACCAGATCCTGCTGATTAATGAACTTATTCCTTTATTTCTAAACCTTGGTGGAAAACCAGCCCTTCTGGTGCTTATTATTTATATCTCAAACACCTTTGTAGAAGGCTGCATAGAAGCTGCTTGGAGTCCAAGCACTCAACACTGCTCTGTGTGTGTGGATGTTGTAGAGAATTATTCAGTGTGGCTGAACCCAGTGTGAATTTTGTGTGAACCTGTAACATCAATTCAGACAAGAAAGATTCTGCAAAAATATGTCTAATATTAATGAATTAATGAATGTCTACATGTAGGCATTATTTTTTTTCTTAGTAACTGATTTTAAAGTTGACCATACACAACAACAAAAGCATACAATGCTACTATATATATTAATTGAAGAGGTTAACATCAGAATTATGAGATCCCCTTGTTCAGAATAAGCGATCTGTATTGGCCCACCTTTTTTTCTAATTTTTTTTACAAACTCTGTAACATTCACATATACATTTCCAATGTGCAAAAAGCGATATATTGGTATTTAAAGTTGAAACCTAATAAACCTATACTGCTGGCTAATATTAAGATATTTGTATGAAAATAAAAATACCGTTGTTCACGTGCTTTGTTATAGAGTACAGTGGGTACGGAAAGTATTCAGACCCCCTTAAATTTTTCACTCTTTGTTATATTGCAGCCATTTGCTAAAATCATTTAAGTTCATTCTTCTTCCTCATGAATGTACACATAGCTCCCCATATTGACAGAAAAACACAGAATTGTTGACATTGTTGCAGATTTATTAAAAAAGAAAAACTGAAATATCACATGGTCCTAAGTATTCAGACCCTTTGCTCAGTATTTAGTAGAAGCCCCCTTTTGATCTAATACAGCCAGGAGTCTTTTTGGGAAAGATGTAACAAGTCTTTCACACCTGGATTTGGGGATCCTCTGCCATTCCTCCTTGCAGATCCTCTCCAGTTCTGTCAGGTTGGATGGTAAACGTTGGTGGACAGCCATTTTTAGGTCTCTCCAAAGATGCTCAATTAAGTTTAAGTCAGGGCTCTGGCTGGGCCATTCAAGAACAGTCACGGAGTTGTTGTGAAGCCACTCCTTCGTTATTTTAGCTGTGTGCTTAGGGTCATTGTCTTGTTGGAAGGTAAACCTTCGGCCCAGTCTGAGGTCCAGAGCACTCTGGAGAAGGTTTTTGTCCAGGATATCCCTGTACTTGGCCGCATTCATCTTTCCCTCGATTGCAACCAGTCGTCCTGTCCTTGCAGCTGAAAAACACCCCCACAGCATGATGCTGCCACCACCATGCTTCACTGTTGGGACTGTATTGGACAGGTGATGAGCAGTGCCTGGTTTTCTCCACACATACCGCTTAGAATTAAGGCCAAAAAGTTCTATTTTGGTCTCATCAGACCAGAGAATCTTATTTCTCACCATCTTGGAGTCCTTCAGGTGTTTTTTTAGCAAACTCCATGCGGGCTTTCATGTGTCTTACACTGAGGAGAGGCTTCCGTCGGGCCACTCTGCCATAAAGCCCCGACTGGTGGAGGGCTGCAGTGATGGTTGACTTTCTACAACTTTCTCCCATCTCCTGACTGCATCTCTGGAGCTCAGCCACAGTGATCTTTGGGTTCTTCTTTACCTCTCTCACCAAGGCTCTTCTCCCCCGATAGCTCAGTTTGGCCGGACGGCCAGCTCTAGGAAGGGTTCTGGTCGTCCCAAAAGTCTTCCATTTGAGGATTATGGAGGCCACTGTGCTCTTAGGAACCTTAAGTGCAGCAGAAATCTTTTTGTAACCTTGGCCAGATCTGTGCCTTGCCACAATTCTGTCTCTGAGCTCTTCAGGCAGTTCCTTTGACCTCATGATTCTCATTTGCTCTGACATGCATTGCGATCTGGAAGGTCTTATATAGACAGGGTTGTGGCTTTCCTAATCAAGTCCAATCAGTATAATCAAACACAGCTGGACTCAAATGAAGGTGTAGAACCATCTCAAGGATGATCAGAAGAAATGGAAAGCACCTGAGTTAAATATATGAGTGTCACAGCAAAGGGTCTGAATACTTAGGACCATGTGATATTTCAGTTTTTCTTTTTTAATAAATCTGCAACAATGTCAACAATTCTGTGTTTTTCCGTCATTATGGGGAGCTGTGTGTACATTCATGAGGAAGAAGAATGAACTTAAATGATTTTAGCAAATGGCTGCAATATAACAAAGAGTGAAAAATGTACGGGGGTCTGAATACTTTCCGTACCCACTGTATATTTGTCATTTTAAAAAAATCAGTTGGTTATCACTAAGGTTTTTTTTTTTCTTTAATATTATTTTAAAAAATTGGCAAAATAAAAGAAAGTCATGGTACAACAAATGTAAACAGCAAAGAGAAGAATTAACGAAACAGAGGAGTACGGGCAGCTTGTAGGAATAGAAGAAATAAGAGGGAAAAAGAGAACTAGAGTGTAGAAGGAAAGGTAAGGGTAAAGAGAATTCCATGGGTGGTGTATCTCCTTTGTCCTTCTGCTTCCATTGTTCAAGCGCATTGTGTAATTATGAAATGTTTGCCTTTTGTTGATAAGTAATGTTCTACCTAATATTGCAAGACTGGTGCATTGGATTTATTAATTAAAGGGTATCTAAACCCAAAGGCAAAGATGTAATATATTGCATGTGGTAGATGTCGTAGCTGCATTTGTTTCGTTTTTTCAAGCTTTTTTATTTTTATCCAGTATTTCTGTGAGTAACACACTTCCTGTCCCTTCATGTCTACACTTTTTTCCCCTATTGGATATATAAAGGAAGTCATGGTTGCCACCAAGACAAAACTTCTAACATATCTGCTTTTGCTCAGCTGCATTATATGGCAAATTGGATGATTAATAGTTTACAGAAGGAAAATATTGTTTTATGCCTCCGGTTCAGAACACAGGAAGTGATGAGGACACTGCATTTCGGGGAAGAATAATATTTTCTGTACTTATTAAAAATATTCTTAGTCTTAAAAAAAGAAAACAAATGTGATCATTACATCTAAAGACTGGTAAACTGCAATATATATATTGTTTGTCCTTAGGTTTAATTATCCTGTAGAGAGGATGTCATGTCTTCCATCTGCCTAATATCAATAATTTTGGCTATCCACATAGCCACATTTGAGATATGGATGTCTGAGAAACTTTGTTATATTTTTAAGTGCCCAAAAAATGCATTGGGTGTTTTCCACATACTGGCACAAGACAGTTACCCATAGAAAAAAGTGTCTTCAGAGAATTGAAGAGCGTTTTAGAAATTATGTCTGTACTGATGGGAGGGGGCAGAGAAGAAATGGTAATGGAACTGGCTTCTCAGGAGAACAATAGCAACCTTAACAGGTTTTCTTATGCCAATTGCTCATCCCTCTGACATTTGCCAGCCAGTGGTGTCTATGGGTACCCAATGACATGAGGTTGTCATTTATTACGTTTCATTTTCAGGAATGAGACTGGTTATATCAATTACAGGCAGATAGGGGATGTTTACCCACGATGCAGTGATGCACCTGAATTTGTTGACTAAATATATTTAGTATGGTGAATGAGATATTACAGTAATATGAACTCTTCCTGGGTTATTTGTTTTTTTGTTTTTTTTTGCTACTTCCATTTATTAAAGTGACAGGGGCTAAACACTAATAATTTCATCAAGATTTTTAGTGAATTATCTAGACAGGTTTATTCAGAAACATGTCTATGTGGGCATATGATATTAGAAACTAGACAAGAAGGGAATTGAAGCAGGCACCATGAATGTAGGTGATGGCCAAAAAAACAGAAGCATAAAAGAATATAAAAAGTATCAGAATTTCTGCTCCTTTAGTCCCTGTTCACATTAGGTCGCTCCGACTTAGGGAGCGACCTGTGAAGTCGCGTGCAGCGCAACTTCGGCGCGACTTGCACGGACTTCACATAATGGAAGTCAATGCAAGTCGCCTCCAGGTCGCCCCGAAGTAGTACAGGACCCTTTTTCTAAGTCGGAGCGACTATTAAAACGGCTCCTGTACTACACAGTGGGAGCGACAGTGCACGACTTGTCAGGGTGACCAAGTCGCCTGAATAGTCGCACCAGTGTGAATGGAGCCTTAGGTGAGCACTTGAATATATTCAGGTGGTCAAATTAAAATATATCATAAACAACAGTAACGCAAGCTTTATTATAATAGATTTTATTGTTGTGCACCTACCATTCTGCATAGTTTTTCATAATAAGTGCAACACGTTCAGGTACTTACTGCCCTTCAAAGAGGTCAGTCTTTATCTTCCTCTCTTAAAACTAATTGCCATCATTGTTCAGACATTATCCAAGCCCAGCATTTACTTCCCAAACTAAAATGGTTGCCAGTGGATAACATATGCAAGTAAATTGTGGTTCTAAACATAGCAAAAGATCATGCAGACATAGTTTTACATTTTCTGTAGGACCCACAATAGCCATAAACATTCAGATATACTACATCTAGTAACTTAAATTGGAAATCTAGGCAAACCATTAACGTGGAATTCCACAAAAAACAAAATTATCCAATGATTAGTATATCAAATACCTTTAACTTTTATATTATGCATTTTCTGAATTGCTGATGGTCTAGTTTAGAAACAGTATTTTAAGCTGGACAATCTCCCGTTCTGTAGTGACAGTGGTCTGCCTGTTGAGCTGAATGTGGTAGCTCACAGGCACTTTCGTAAACTGTTGTCGGACTCTGTGTAAAAAAAATAAAAAATCAACAGAGTTCTGAGTAGCCCTGCCCCTTCCCACACAGCCACACTCATCTCCCTGTCCATTCCACCCAGCTCCGCCTCCATCCTGCCTGGCCATTGGCACAATCAGCTAGGTACGTCACTTCTGGTAGTGACAATCCTAGGGAGAGGGAGGACACTCCCAACAGCCCACTGAAGTGAAAAACTGTGTGGTCACATGACTAGGGACTTTTAAAAGAAAATCAGGTACAAAGAAGCACATTTAGAATATTTTAACTATGCCGAATTTCTGCAGTTGTGGTTAGTAAGTGTTTAGCAGAGAGTTAAAGGAGGCCTTTCCTTCTACTTCGAAATTTGTTCTTGGGGAGGAAAAAGCAGCCTTTGCTCCAGGGGAGGAAAAAGCAGCATTAGAAACATGTCTAAAGCCGCATTTGTGTTTAGGTGTATTAAGCCTCTGGGTGTTCATCCATTCCATTGGTCAAAGTATTAATTTATTCTGGCCATTGGAATGAGTCAATACTCAAGAGCTAAATAAGCCTATTGCTTAAGCACCTTTAGGCAAGGTTTTTTTTCTATGGCAAAGGCTACTCTCCTGATAGCGTTTCCACTAAACACCTGTGAACACATATGAGTGCAAGGACACATGGGCTAAAATAAAGGGAAGTTTAAAGGCAAAAAAAAAAAGTCGAACACCCTTAAATGTTGTGTTTTTGATTCCCAATGTACATGAGGCATTTCTCTTTTTTTCTATTTAGCCAATGTGTTGTAATTTACACACCACAGTCCCACTGGGCAAAAAGAATGCTCTACTATTTCCCTGTTCATATACAGATTTCTGGGTCCTCTACCTGTACCTTGGACTTGGGTGATGATGCTGAATCAATAAGAAAAAAGTAAGCAGGAGGCAGACACTTGACACAGTTAGTTGCAAATCTGAATTAAGAAACGATGTGTCACCTACCTGGGTATAGAATGTTGCAGAGGTGTCTAAATCATAAAACTGGCTGACATTATTACAAATCTTTTGACAGGTAAAACAGTGATCATATTTGTATTTAAACTACGCATTTAGCAAGTTTGCTTCTACTGCCAACAATGACGCAACATACTCAATAGTGGCACTACATCCTGCACAGTGGAAGAGTAGTCAACAGTTAAGACGCATCTCAATGCTCAGTGAGTGCTCCAAACTATACCCTCCAGCCCCTGTGACTCCAGAGTGGACATCAGCAGCGGTATGAAATATATACATGTAAAGTATGCATAATGGTTTTTGAATAATACATGTTCAAAACAGCATGCTGGGATTCTCATTGACTTTTCTCATACGTTGTTATGTATTTTACCATATCTCAGTACCATTTTATAAACACTTGCTTACTTTTGTGTGTTTTATTAACTAGTTCAGTTAATATCCTATACTGACCAGAATGATTTCTGCTTTGGGTCTCTTTATTCAGTGATTGCTATTTGTCATTACCTAAAATATCAAAAATAGTACATATATCATTTTTTTCTGAACAAACAAGGCTTTCTTTTGTTGGTTGTCTTGCAAGAAATTAGCACATTACTCTTCCCTGGAGGGGTGCAACTCAAACGATAAGTCTTATTCTCCTGTCATTACCCACAAACAAAAACGAGATTGAAATCTACATACAACCTTACAAGATTGGATAGCCCTAGAATGATATTTTTCCCACATTCCATTAGAGTCCACCCCAGAACATACCTTACACACTAGCCGATTGTCTACTCATAGGTTCTCTGTAGCCTTTGCAATGTCTTTAAAACACTTTCTGTCTTCTCTACCCGTGACCCCTTCACTCTTGTACTCCTCAATCCAGCCTTTGCATTGGGAATGTCTGGGAAAATTATTTTCAGAATCCTGGCCATATACTAAAATGTTAGCCAAGTCGTTTTCCCATGGAGGAAGCATTCTTGACCACAATCCAAAACTGCCCAGGTTCCTCTTTATGCTTATTTACGAACCTGATATTTCCTTAAAATAAAGAAAACAGAAAAGCGTGGACGCTTACCCCATTTGAAACCATATGCTTTTAATGTAGGTAAAGCATGCACAGCCTGGGAAAAATACCTAGGCTTCAAACTGACAGCTGAAATGAGAAATAGTTAATGCCATGACCCATAAGACTTCTCTGAATCTAAATGTTCAAGAAAATGGCTACAAAATCCTAAATCAGTGGTATAAGACTACATCTCTGTTACTTTAAAATTTCCTTAAACATTATCATTTGTTGATAGAAATTAGAAAGGGAAAGTATAATGCTGCATTGGTGGTTATGCTCAAAACTGCAACAGTGGCATACTGGCATAAAGTACACAGCATTACTTCTGTTGTTTCTACCTATAGCCTGGACTTCACAAAGGCCCAGTACCTTCTTCACCATTCCTCTCTGCCCAGACAACATTAATATATGTTCCTGGCCATGCATATGATTAATGCTGCTGGAATGTGTGTACCTATGCATTGTTGATCCAATCAAATTCCTAACCTTCAGGAATGGTTTGTGAGGCTTGATAAATTGGCAGAGATGGAGGAACTGATCCACCAACCTAGGATATACTTGCTAAGTTTACAACAATGTGATTCTGCTGGATATACTACAAAATGACTGGAATGTGGACTATAAGAAAATATTGTCTCTCCACACCTAAATAAGAACTTCGGAGTACCACCATTCCTGCTTGCATTTAAAAACATAACTATATCTTAGCACAGGGGCCATCTGCCCACATCAACTGGGAACCCTGGGGGATGAGCAATGGATATAACATACTGTAATTCCCCTAAGTTACTACAAGGGAAAGAGTCCAGTTGGAAGCTGCCTATCCTGACTATATATGTATCTACTACCTTACCTAGGTGGGGTGTTTTCCACCATAAAAAAAAAAACAAATATGGATAGAGTTCGATCATACTCAACATAGGACCATGTTCATACCATCTGAACTCCATACTCTCCTAGAGGGATCCCTACCTTGTTCCTATGTTTATATATGTGTGCCATCACTTTAACCTGTTTAAATGCCTTACCGACCAGAAACACCTATTTTATGTACTGCTATGTTCAATATTTCCTTTGCAATGTTTCTATGTTCTTTAAAACTCAATAAAACTCATGAAAAAAAATAGTGTTACTTTTTATTTCTATATATATTTAAAAACATTGTTCAAACAGCTGCAACAATTACTGGTAAAAGCAGCAGGGGAAGAGCAAGCATGGAGAGAGAGATATGGCATGCTATGTGCGCTCTGTGTACTTTGTAAGTGAATATATATATATATACTTTATATATGTACTGCCTTTGTAATGCACAGTTATTGGAGAATATTGCAATTAGAAAAGATCAAAGTCAACAGACATTAAAGCATATCAGACAACTTATTCAATGCATGGTGCATTGTACAAAAAAAATTAACATCTCTGCTACATATGCAATCTTATAAGAAGTATAGATTTAATTTTAAAATGAATGGATGAAACTAACAAGCTTCCTTAAAATAAAATCTGAGGGTAGATGTTGTGTAATTGGGCAATGTTTTTTTTATTTCTGATCATAATTAAAAAATATATACATATAAAACTACTGCAAATTCTGTTTTAAGTAATGAAAGGGCGTCTTTAGTGGAAATCCAATACTGCATTCTACCATGTAATTGCTTTATGCAGGCATTAACACCCCTGATGAAGTGTTAACTACCCTATTCTCAGACATGGGTGACTCTACCTTCCTGGCTAAGGCCAGCCATACACAGTTCAAATCTCGGCCGATTCCTGTTGATTTCGAACCGTTAATGGGCAAGCTTACTCGATCAATCAACTTGGATGCAACCAGCCCGCCAGATTCTTCTCTCATCCCAATGTCCCATTGGCTGAGAGCGGCGAGGAGGAGCCAGTCGGCAGACCTTTTTCAGTCATGACCCTTCGACAGAAGCCGGCTCAGCTGCCGTACACACTGGTCAAATGTTGTCCGGTTTATATTGAACCGGCCGATGCTGCCCAACATTCGGCCCGTGTGTGCTAAGCTTAAGCCTCAGGGAATATGTTTAGATCTGAGCAGATCCTTGCTCTCTCATCTCTACCTGAAGTATATATTTAATGATGAGTCTAAGAGAAAAGCTGCTTGTGTTTATTATAATAACCAATTAGCTTTACCTTTTCATTTTTCCTAACCACATTGGAGACACAAAATGCTATACAATAAAGTGTGGTAAAATTACATGCACTTGTCTAGTTTGTTGTTTAGTCTGTTGCATATGATTAGACCATTGAAGCAAATACAACCTGACTTCACTTTAGTAAATTAACTCAAAATCTGTCCCTATTTTTCATTTTCTAACTGCTTTGCTGGAAACAAATGACAGCAGTGAGTTAACTTGCTTTCTTTGAAAGCATCCAATTGCCTTTGTATATAGTTAATGAAAAATAGCTCAAATTAAATTCTGAATCATTTTCATCATCATCATCAGACTGAAATTTTTGCCCATTCCTCCTTGCAAAACAGCTCGAGCTCAGTGAGGTTGGATGGAGAGCGTTTGTGAATAGCAGTTTTCAGTTCTTTCCACAGATTTTCGATTGGATTCAGGTCTGGACTTTGACTTGGCCATTCTAACACCTGGATATGTTTATTTGTGAACCATTCCATTGTAGATTTTGCTTTATGTTTTGGATCATTGTCTTGTTGGAAGGCAAATCTCTGTCCTAGTCTTAGGTCTTTTGCAGACTCCATCAGGTTTTCTTCCAGAATGGTCCTGTATTTAGCTCCATCCATCTTCCCATCAATTTTAACCATCTTCCCTGTCCCTGCTGAAGAAAAGCAGGCCCAAACCATGATGCTGCCACCACCATGTTTGACAGTGGGGATGGTGTGTTCAGGGTGATGAGCTGTGTTGCTTTTACGCCAAACATAACGTTTTGCATTGTTGCCAAAAAGTTGGATTTTGGTTTCATCTGACCAGAGCACCTTCTTCCACATGTTTGGTGTGTCTCCCAGGTGGCTTGTGGCAAACTTTAAACGACACTTTTTATGGATATCTTTAAGAAATGTCTTTCTTCTTGCCACTCTTCCATAAAGGCCAGATTTGTGCAGTATACGACTGATTGTTGTCCTATGGACATAGTCTCCCACCTCAGCTGTAGATCTCTGCAGTTCATCCAGAGTGATCATGGGCCTCTTGGCTGCATCTCTGATCAGTCTTCTCCTTGTATGAGCTGAAAGTTTAGAGGGACGGCCAGGTCTTCATAGATTTGCAGTGGTCTGATACTCCTTCCATTTCAATATTATCGCTTGCACAGTGCTCTTTGGGATGTTTAAAGCTTGGGAAATCTTTTTGTATCCAAATCCGGCTTTAAACTTCTCCACAACAGTATCTCAGAAATGCCTGGTGTGTTCCTTGTTCTTCATGATGCTCTCTGCGCTTTAAACGGACCTCTGAGACTATCACAGTGCAGGTGCATTTATACGGAGACTTGACTACACACAGGTGGATACTATTTATCATCATTAGTCATTTAGGTCAACATTGGATCATTCAGAGATCCTCACTGAACTTCTGGAGAGAGTTTGCTGCACTGAAAGTAAAGGGGTTAAATATTTTTGCACGCCCAATTTTTCAGTTTTTTATTTGTTAACAAAGTTTGAAATATCCAATAAATTTCGTTCCACTTCATGATTGTGTCCCACTTGTTGTTGATTCTTCACAAAAAAATTACAGTTTTATATCTTTATGTTTGAAGCCTGAAATGTGGCAAAAGGTCGCAAAGTTCAAGGGGGTCGAATACTTTCGCAAGGCACGATAGATAGATAGATAGATAGATAGATAGATAGATAGATAGATAGATAGATAGATAGATAGATAGATAGATAGATAGATAGATAGATAGACAGACAGAAAGACAGACAGACAGACAGACAGACAGACAGACAGACAGACAGACAGACAGACAGACAGACAGACAGACAGACAGACAGACAGACAGACAGACAGACAGACAGATAGATAGATAGATAGATAGATAGATAGATAGATAGATAGATAGATAGATAGATAGATAGATAGAAGGACGGACGGACGGACAGCCTATAGAATGGTGTAGTTCAATAATCCATTATACCTTTCATCAGATGAATAAAAATAGTTATGGATTGGTTGCAGCTTCCACTATGATTTGTGTTAAATAAACCTTAACTAGCTTTAACTATAAATATATAGTCCTATGCTGGGATCATAATGCACATGAATAAAATATCCCATATATATACTGTAAGATAGATAGATAGATAGATAGATAGATAGATAGATAGATAGATAGATAGATAGATAGATAGATAGATAGATAGATAGATAGATAGATAGATAGATAGATAGATAGATAGATAGATAGATAGATAGATAGATAGATAGATAGATAGATAGATAGATAGATAGATAGAAGGACGGACGGACGGACGGACAGCCTATAGAATGGTGTAGTTCAATAATCCATTATACCTTTCATCAGATGAATAAAAGTAGTTTTTTGCAGTTTCCTGTATGTTTTTTTTTTAATAAACCTGTATTATTAGCTTTAACAATGACTTGGCTTCAGTCCGTGCATTTTGTGGTCTCAGGGATGTATAAATGTTCAGCTTGATAACAAAGAATCAGGTCTGTCATATGTGCCAGATTAAAAAGCCAATAGGCCAACTGACTGACAGCAGTGGCTTAATGACACATTGAGAACTCGTTCATACTATAGCCACTGAGTTAAGTTGATCAGCAGAGACCAACACAGGCTCAATGCAAGGGCACCTAGAAAATAATTGTTTTCCATGTGCCCTGTTCACACTACAATTCTGCATTAAGATGGGTTGTGAATGATATGTAGCATAAAAAATACCGCACATGTCACAACAATGAGGTGCATAGAGTTGAATGACATGGGGTTTTTTTTTTTCGATTTTTGTTTTTTGTGAAACTTCCCAATAGTTTAAAAAAAAGAAATGGGGAAAAAGGTAGACTTTGGGGTTGATTTACTAAATGCTGTTGACTCCAATCAAATTATGTGCTAGCGAAAATGCTGTTTTTTTTAAACTTTTTACATTTTCTCCCCTGCATAGTGAGTTTGGTGAAGCTTCACTTTGCAAAGAATACCCAATCAGGTACAAGGAAATTAAAAAAATAAACATTTTTTGCTGGCACATGAATAGATGGTGGGGAAAATGAGTGCAACTAAACTTGCAATGCGCAGTCTATTTGCATTTAGAAAGTCAACCCCAATGCCTTGCATTGTAACAACACCAAGCACTGTTCATCACCTCCACAACACAACGAAACACATTCTTAAGCATGTGGGCTGGTGTAAATGAGCCCTCAAAGCAGACCTGTCCCCCCATCAGAACAACACATAATGAGGTTGACTAATTTACAGTTGTTATCATACCCTGGTCATCTGTATATTTGAGAAAAAAACATATTTTGGCAGTCAGGATGGGCAGTTTTCACATTCCCTGTCTAACAAGGCAGGTAGGTGGACATAGTCATTTGCATCTTATGTCTGTCTGTATATATTTATATAGGAAGTACTTTGTTAATCACTTCTGGATCAGAAGATTTCCCCCCCCCCCTTAATGACCAGGTAATTTTTTGCGATTCAGCACAGCATAACTTTAACGGACAATTGCGCAGCTGTACGACGCTGTACCCAAATGAAATTGATGTGCTTTTTTTTCCCACAAATAGAGCTTTCTTTAAGTGGTATTTGATCACTTAAAGAAGTGATCTTTAAGCTGCAGGCATCACTCCGGTACAGCATTTTCCCAAAATATCGGCAATATCAGTAACCTCGGTCGATCCCTAGTTTCAACCATTAATTACTCCACCCAATAGGGGAAAAAAGTTTTTTTGCATGGATATGCAATCATTTCTAAAAGCAACTTGCCTTTTTAAAAAGGAGGAAACTAAAACCTGAAAACATGTGAAAAGGAGCTGTCTCCATATGAAATACAAAAAATATTCAAACAGCAAGGAACCTGCACTGGGCATTTGAACATACCCATCCTGCATTAAAAACAGGTTCTCAGATTACTGCAAAAAGGTAATAGGATGGACTCATAGAGTTAAAATACTATCTTGTTGAAAAACAGAAAATCTGAGCACAGGCTGTGATCTCGGTATGCATTTTAATGTTTAATTCTCAATTTGGGCTAGAATATTCCTGTTATTTTACTTGTTACATAAGCAGAAAGTTAGTTAAAATCACTGTGAATGAAATAAGTAGTGTTATTTTTCAGACTCTGATGACATGTAAATGCCGAATGAAAAAAAAATGAATTACATTTCATTAAATCATTGTAAAAAAATTAAATACATTTTACACTTTCTGCACTCCTGCTCCTGTGGGCCAGTAATTCTAAGATCAACATGGTATCTTAATAAAATCAGAGTTCCTAGTCAATCACTGAAATACCAAACATATCCAACTCAATTTTATATCCATGACGATACAGTAACCCTGAATTAAAATGTATGACTAGGAAAAAACCTTTGGATAGAGTATGGAAGGGTTAAAACCTCTGTCAACATTTTTTTCACACGGAGATTTTTTTTATACTCCTAAACTGGGATTGAACCTCTACCTGAGATTTCTCCTCACTTTTTCCCTTAGACAGGAAAAGAGAAGAAATCACAGAGATGTGGACAATTATCACTGGACCATGTGTTCCTATTGAAAGATTTACCACTCTTTTTCCAGTAATATCCAAAACATTTGGATTTCTCATCACATTCTGTCCCATAATAATAGTCTACAGAGAAAAAAAGGTGAATTTCCCTAGCAGGACGCAAACAGCAAAAAATCCTAAAAGAGGATTTAATTCTCCCGTAGTCTGTCCAAAACTAAAAAAAAAAATACGCTTCCACAAAATTATAATATAGGGGGCATGACTGCCTATTCACAAAATATGTACTAATGGCAGGTGTGCCAGACCAAAGGATAAAAATCCTTATTGGTTTTCACTAATAAAAGAAAACTTGTTTCGGGGGTCAGAAAAAAAGTTCCCCTAATCATGGCTTCAGTTAAAATAGGAACCTTGAGTGGACTCAAAAACAGAGCGTTCCTGTGTGAAACCTGTGTAAAAGAAAGGGAGAGTTACTGGTTCATTCTTGCACAGGTGTGTAAAACTTGCATAAAATGCATAATGCTGGGAGTCTAGCATTGGTAGTTTTGGAATGGGACTTCTAGGCCAACACCAAGAACAAGTGATAAAAACAATGTATTTCCTTTACTAGTGGTTCCCAACCTGGGGTACGTACCAGGATGTTCAGAAGTACGTAAAGAAAAAATCAGTAATGGTGCCGCACAACATCATGTGTTTCCATGGTGCAGGAGCCTGGCACATAGTGTCATTGATTGTCAGTGTGCTGGCAGGCAGGCTCACCACACCATGGAAGTGCACAGCATTGATCCAGGGCGTGCAGCATCAGTGTCCATATTCTCAGGCACTCAGCAGCATTTTTCAACCTTGCTGATCTAAATGTGTATCTAACTGACCCCACCCAGCCCTAATGACCAGGACACTAAGGTGTCTCTGCACCTTGCTAATGCTTGTATATATTGGGAGGGTGGGACAGTTGCTCCTTAGGGGCGGAGCCAGGTCCCACATTCTTCTGCAGCTGGAGAAGCACTCAATATACAGTGCATTGCGAAAGTATTCGGCCCCCTTGAACTTTTCGACCTTTGGCCACATTTCAGGCTTCAAACATAAAGATATAAAACTGTAATTTTTTGTGAAGAATACTCAACAAGTGGGACACAATCATGAAGTGGAACGAAATTTATTGGATATTTCAAACTTTGTTAACAAATAAAAAACTGAAAAATTGGGCGTGCAAAATTATTCAGCCCCTTTACTTTCAGTGCTGCAAACTCTCTCCAGAAGTTCAGTGAGGATCTCTGAATGATCCAATGTTGACCTAAATGACTAATGATGATAAATAGAATCCACCTGTGTGTAATCAAGTCTCCGTATAAATGCACCTGCACTGTGATAGTCTCAGAGGTCCGTTTAAAATGCAGAGAGCATCATGAAGAACAAGGAACACACCAGGCAGGTCCGAGATACTGTTGTGCAGAAGTTTAAAGCCGGATTTGGATACAAAAAGATTTCCCAAGCTTTAAACATCCCAAGAAGCACTGTGCAAGCGATAATATTGAAATGGAAGGAGTATCAGACCACTGCAAATCTACGAAGACCTGGCCATCCCCCTAAACTTTCAGCTCATACAAGGAGAAGACTGATCAGAGATGCAGCCAAGAGGCCCGTGATCACTCTGGATGAACTGTAGAGATCTACAGCTGAGGTGGGAGACTCTGTCCATAGGACAACAATCATTTGTATACTGCACAAATCTGGTGTTTATGGAAGAGTGGCAAGGAGAATGTCATTTCTTAAAGATATCCATAAAAAGTGTAATTTAAAGTTTGCCACAAGCCACCTGGGAGACTCACCAAACATGTGGAAGAAGGTGCTCTGGTCAGATGAAGCCAAAATCGAACTTTTTGGCAACAATGCAAAACATTATGTTTGGCGTAAAAGCAACACAGCTCATCACCCTGAACACACCGTCCCCACTGTCAAACATGGTGGTGGCAGCATCATGGTTTGGGCCTGCTTTTCTTCCGCACGGACAGGGAAGATGGTTAAAATTGATGGGAGGATGGATGGAGCAAATACAGGACCATTCTGGAAGAAAACCTGATGGAGTCTGCAAAAGACCTGAGACTGGGATGGAGATTTGTCTTCCAACAAGACAATGATCCAAAACATAAAGCAAAATCTACAATGGAATGGTTCACAAATAAACATATCCAGGTGTTAGAATAGCCAAGTCAAAATCCAGACCTGAATCCAATTGAGAATCTGTGGAAAGAACTGAAAACTTCTGTTCACAAACGCTCTCCATCCAACCTCACTGAGCTCGAGCTGTTTTGCAAGGAGGAATGGGCAAAAATTTCAGTCTCTCAATGTGCAAAACTGATAGAGACATACCCCAAGTGACTTACAGCTTTAATCGCAGCAAAAGGTTGCGCTACAAAGTATTAACTTAAGGGGGCTGAATAATTTTTCAGTTTTTTATTTGTTAAAAAAATTTGAAATATCCAATAAATTTCGTTCCACTTCATGATTGTGTCCCACTTGTTGTTGATTCTTCACAAAAAATTACAGTTTTATATCTTTATGTTATTAAGCCTGAAATGTGGCAAAAGGTTGAAAAGTTCAAGGGGGCCGAATACTTTCGCAATGCACTGTAGAAGAGAAGGCAGGTAAGATTAAGTGGGAGGGGGGTGACACTCTGTGTACCTACATTGACCCCTGGGTGCTAGGGGAAATGGGCTCAAAATAAAGAAGGGCCAGCTTTCAATTATATAATAGTGTCTTACTTCTCAAATGTGGACATTGTGCTGACCTTTGTACCTTGCTATTAGGCTTTCACTTCCTCCACCAACAATTTTGGGACTTTTGTTTCTTCCACAGACCATAGACATTGGCCCAGCCAATGTACAGAGCAGTGTGTTACATACCCCTCACTGATGCAGGCTATACACAAGGCTCTATCTTACATAGTCCTAATGTTTCTTTTCTATACTTTCTGCCTTTCGTTGAAACCTCAGAAAAGCCCTAAAGATAGGGTGCAAGAGAGAAGAATGGATCATTGCCCCTTTCACTTATGTATGTGCATTTCAGCTTCAGCTACTGAGCTCTATATAACAGAAATGTTTTATAGGAGGTAATGTGAAATTCAAAATAATATAAAATGGAGCATTAGAATGCTACATTTTTACCCACAATATTTAATATTTACCTGACTTTTTTGAGTGCAAGCAGTGAAAGTGCCCAATTGAATCCCCATATCAGCATCATGCATACCCTATAAAGCAGAGCTCAGACCGGGGTGGAAGAAGCATCACAAAGGGTCCATTAGTTGTACTGAAGTGCAAGTAGCATTCTGATAGGGGGAGAGACTAAAGTGGCAGAGAAATGAGCTCATCAACATGCACGGGGGGAGGAGACCTGTAAGGCCGGTCATACATGGATCAAAATTTGGCCGGTTCAGCAGGAATTGTGATCTATGTATGAGCAGGCTGGTTGTACACAAGTCAATCTATTGATCTACTTGTGTACAACCAGCCTGACTTGTGTACAACCAGCCTGTTGGAAAATGTTCTCTCAATCAGTGCCGACAGCCATAGCTGGTGGGGCTGATGAGTGTATTCTGACAGCAGGGAAATTTCCTTGCTGTCAGAGTACAAAAACTCAGTGTGAGGGATTCCCCCATTCACAGTAAGTGTGTGGATGGGAGAATAAAGTCATTTTCTTTTGTTCAACCCACTGGTTGAACAAAAAAATAATTCTGGGTGCATGGTCAGCCTAAAGGATAAGTTCACCTTTCATAACAGATATGTAACATGGGGTGTAACATGTAACATGTTATAAAAGAATCGCCCCTGGCTCTTCCCTAATTTGACAGCTAGCGGGGGGGGATCTTCTCCATTGCTAGCTGTCACAATTTACAGTGTCACTCATTCACAGTGTTCTGTGAATGGAAAACTACAAGTCCCGACAGCCTTAGCAGCTGTCGGCTTGTAGTTCTCTATAAACTACCACAGCATTTTGAGTGCCTTGGTAGTTCATTCTCTTTCCCTGTCAGAGTGTATCTGCTTTCTTATACGAGGTACAAGCAAGCAGATACACTGACACGTCTGCAGGAGACCTGGATGGCGTCCAGGCTCCTGCAACAAAAAATAATAACTGCACATTTTTTTACCTGCAAAAAAATATGCATTTATTTTTTTTTTTTTTTGTCAATAGGTGAATTTATCCTTTAACCACTTTAGGACCGGAGGATTTTACTGCTTTACGTCCAGGCCACTTTTGCGATTCGGCACTGTGCGACTTTAACTGACAATTGCGCGGTCATGCAACGCCATACCCAAACGAAATTTACGTCCTTTTTTTCCCCACAAACAGAGCTTTCTTTTGGTGGTATTTGATTACCTCTGTGCTTTTCATTTTTTGCGATATTAATAAAAAAAGCGACAATTTTGAAAAAATAACAATATTTTTCTACTTTGACAAAAAAATATCCAATATATTCAATTTTTGTCATATATTTAGGCCAAAATGTATTTAGCTACATGTCTTTGACAAAAAAAATTCTCAATGAGGGTATTTTTACCCGCTTTAAGACTGGAAGATTTTACCCCATTCCTGACCAGGCCATATTTTGCGATTCGGCACTGCGTTATTTTAACGGACAATTGCGCGGTCGTGCGATGCTGTACCCAAATTAAATTTATGTCCTTATTTCTCCCACAAATAGAGCTTTCTTTTGGTGGTATTTGATCACCTGTGCAATTTTTACTTTTTGCGCTATAAACAAAAAAAGAGCGAGAATTTTGAAAAAATAACAATATTTTTCACAATTTTTTTATAAAAAAATAAAATGTAAAAATCTAAATGTTTTAACATTTTAGGCCAATTTGTTTTCTGCTACATATTTTTGGTAAAAAAAAATCGCAATAAGCGTATTTTGATTGGTTTGCACAAAAGTTATCACAGCTACTAACTACGGGAAATTTATGTAATTTTTATTGTTTTTTTTTTAACTAGTAATGGCGGCGATCTGCGATTTTTTTTGCGGGACTGCGACATTGCAGTGGACAGATCGGACCCTTGACTGACATTTTTGACACTTTTGGGGGTACCAATGACATTACTACAGTAATCAGTGCTATAAATATGCACTGTTAATGTAAAAATGACACTGGCAGGGAAGGGGTTAACTTTTATTGGTGATCAAGGGGTTAATGCATGCCTGGTGCTTACTGACGTGTGTGGGGGGAGGGGACTGTGTGACACAGGCACAGATCGCAGGTTCAGCTATGCTGAATCCTGCAATCTGTCCCTGCCTGTCACTTAGGAGATCCGCCCGCTTTGTTTACACAAGCGGGCGGATCTCCTCACTCGATCCCCGACGATCGGGGAAGAGCGGCGGTGATCACCGCTGCTCCTCCCCTGGCCCGACTCCCACTGTGACTGAATACGGCGGGAGCGAGCCCCCGGCGGCGCGCTCGAGCCCCCGGCGGCCCGCGCGCGCCGCCCACAAGGGGAGTAGTCCAGCGACGTAGACCTACGTCACTGGACGATAACGAACCACTTTGGCGCGGTGCGCTCAATGTGAGCGGTCGGCAAGTGGTTAAGTGTTACTGATCTGCACCTCTGTCTTGCATCTGTGTATTATGCAGTTTGCATGAAGTGAAACTTTTACATATACTTTAAAAGACCTACATAAAGAAAGGAAAAAAATGTGTGAGAAAGCACTTCATGGGGAGGGGGAACAGGTATTCTGCACACCTGGAAATGTGTAAAACATGCATCTGCCAAGTCAACAAAGCAAGGGCCACCAGGAAGGTAAGTTAAACTCCCCAACAGTTAGGGTCCATGTACACGGGACGCTGGAAATGGTCGTTTAGGAGCAGTTGGGCGTTTTTTTCAGAAGCCCCTGAACCCATCTACATTTTATCTTATCTGTCCATGTACACCAGGTCGTTTACAGTCATTTGCAGGCAGTTGCGTCCAGGGACTTTTTTTAGAACGCAATTATTTGCGTTCGAACGTGTGTTTCCCGGCGTTTCAAACGCACAAACGCGTCCGAACGTGTCTAAACGCGTCTGAACGCGATGACCCGCGTTTAGCGTTCGCGTTTTTCCATTTTAAAGGGGAATCATTTTTTTGACCTCTAGGAACGCTTCTAAACGCAAACGCCCCCAAACGCCGCTAAACGCCCGCTAAACGCGGGTACAAACGCGACCGAACGGACGTTTCAAACGTCCTAAAAATTCCAGCATTCAAAGGGACTTTTAACAACGTCCCGTGTACATGGAGCCTTAACCTCTAAATTATATGTACCCTGGCCTGAACAAAGGCCTAACACTAAAGCTGGATGAACACTATACAATTTTCTTTAGATTTGTTTCCTTTAGATTTACCAAAACTATATAAAATGAGGTCAAACCTAAACACTTTCAATTAGTATGCAATCAGGCAGGTCCATGCACTACATAGTTGAAGGTAAATCTAAAGGAAATCTAACCACAAAAGTTGTATAATGTGTATCCAGCTTAATTATTCCATATTTTGCTGCATACTTACTTTGTCCTGCACCAGGAACCGCTAAACCAGAAGTATCCAGGTACCACATTGAAAGTATGCAGCACCAAGATCTGAGCACCAAAATAAACTTTTTTTGAAAAATGCATACCCGTAAATCAAACCTGACACATAAGAAGCAAGATGTTTTCACTTTTAGATTCACAATTCCATTTGTAAAAAATAAGCAGCTGAAAATGATTGATTTTGGAACATTTCCTTTAAAATCTACTAAAAGAGCAAGTACCCCCAATTAGGGGTGCTTGTGTGTAAACCACAGAAAACTTCCACCCACACTACCTCTTTTGTATTACATTGGATCAATATTAAAGCAAAACTTACCTGTACTTTAGAACCACAAACTAAATGCTACTTGGTTTGTTTTCAGTATTTAAAGCAACCCAACCCATCCATCCATCTCTCCATGCTTTATACCAGTGGTTTTCAAACTGAGGCCCTTTGCCTGCCTGTATCTAGCCCTTGGGGCACTATTATTCCCAGTGACACCAATAAGGGGTCACAATTCCTCCCACTGACACCAATGATGGGGCATTATTTCTTCCCCTGATAGCAATGATGGGGCACTATTCTTCCCCCTGACACCAACAATGGAGCACTATTCTTCCCACTGACACCAATGATGGGGCATTGTTCCTCCCACTGCTACCAACGATGGGGCACTGTTCCTCCCACTGCTACCAACGATGGGGCACTATTCCTACCACTAATACCAATGATGGAGCATTGTTTTCTCTCATTGATGCCAGGGCATTTTTCACTTACACAGACATACTGCCCCTCCCCCCCCCCCCCCCCCACAAAGTCGTAAAAACGGCAAAGTGGCCCTTTGTTGAGAAAGTTTGAAACCCCTGCTTTATACTGTTGAGAAAGCATGATGAAAAACGTCCCCCCCCCCCCCCCCCACACCACCACCCTGCACTCTGCATTTCTACTCAAAACCATCTTGAGTATGGGCAGATGATTCATGTAACATTTACTTACTGGAATCCATTTGCCCTTAGCTCAGGCCAGCAGGCAGGAGGTGTGCTTAGCTGAGAAAACCCCTTCTCCCCTCCTCTAGATGAAAAAAAAAGAAAAAATGTCTATGCAGACTCCTAGGATGTATGATATACTTTTGAGCTAGACCAGAAACCAGGAAGCAACTGAAGAAATGTAAAAAATAAATAAATAAATAAATATAATATACCTTCCTATCAATTTACTAATGCTAACAGCATAAGGATTAAAAATATATAATATTGATTGAGAGGAATTGA